>NW_023336276.1:615236-1230473 GCF_013340325.1 Aspergillus tubingensis
GTTGTTCTTGGCCAAATCCAACCCAGGGGTCCACGACCCGGCAAATTGATATGTTGAGTTCGCAGTCACATTGGAGAATTGCCAGTCCAAACCGTCAATCCTATATAGTCAGCAGGAGAAGCCAATTTCCTTGCTTTGATCCCTACCGATAGGCCAAAAGGACGCCTTCACTCGTCTGCGGACCGAAGCTTACGGCAAGCTATGCCATGTCAGTTGACAGCGTCCCAGTATTTCATGTCTAACGCTATCATACCTGCTCGCCCGTAAACCCAAGCTTGATACCCGGGAGTCTGTACCTGTTAGTCCGACGTCATCACCCAGGGAAACCGATTGAGACATACGACCACCCTGAAGAACCAGTCAGTTAGCAAGATACACGACCCGAATGATGTAATCAGAAAGTGAGGCTCACAAGAAACATATTTACTATCCCACCTCCCCTTATATGCGATCTCCGACGCGTCCGGTTGATAAGTCCGCCAAGAGCCATCATCCAACGAGATGGCCTTAGCCTGGCCAGGGTAGGGATCTTCTCGAACCTGGCCATTCTGCAGAATGGTAGCCGAGGCCTGAAGAGCCCATGATAGCACGTAGATTGGAGAGAACCGCATCTTTCGATTGGACCGTTCAGGTTGTGTGACACGCGAGTGTGCCGGGGAGAGGGGCTGCTCCGTTCTTAAGTGCGCGGTGGGAAATAACAATTTCCCTGCGTGGGTTTTGCTTTTGCTATTTAACATAGTGTGCTCCTACAGGACAATAAAACTTACGAGGAGAGCAATGATCGGCTTCGGATCCACCGTTCCTCGTCGATCAGGAGAGTGAGATCGATCGATCCGTTCGTGGCGCCAAAAGCTTGCCAGGGATTTGTTTCTGCAAGTTCACTCAGATTGGATGGCTCTGTGAGTTAAATTATAAGGTTTTATGCAGGTTGACCTGGTGGTTGGAAGCTGCAAAATCTTTCGAGACTTCATGATCGCATTCCCATCCGCGAGGTCCGCTTTATGGCTGAGACGAATAAAGTTGGGGGCCGGGGGCGGAAGGCAGGCTGAGAGACACTGCCCCAAAACAATGGAACGGCGGGAATCATTTCCTGGGGCCAAATAAACACCGATGATTTTCCATTTTCCTCGTCGCGTCAGACGCGACGGGCTTGTGCTTAATGTCGCTGAAACTGCACCTCAATCGCATACTTAGCGACGACAACCCCCTAAGCCTTAGGACAAGATTGCCAGGGGGCAAGAGAAAGATTGTGCTCGAGGAAATGCTCAGTCTTAGTCCCAAATTGCCATCCAATTGATTTAGTGATGTCTTCAGCTTCTCTGGAAGACATCTTACTGTCACAGTTCGACCCATCAACAATGCTCGAGAGCATCTATGTGATTCATATCCACAATTGAGGTTGGGAATCCCTATCGTACACATACCCGCATCAGAGGCGACACCGATTCTATCAGTAAAGTGGTCAGTGTTTGTTATAGTAATTCAGTATGCTGGCTTACGTGCCGTGATCTATGCCCCTTTATCGTGCGCAGACTGCGATGGCGTGGAATGCCTAGATGGTCGACGTGTGTCAGTACTTTAAGCTCTGACAGACAGGATACTATCCAAGCAGGGCCGCATGCTATGAACGAAAATAGCAACCATGAACGTGGCAGAAAAGCCTCGCAGTTGATAATCGAACGCCTGTACCTGCGGCTGTTTCCACATCACTATAAGCCTCATCAGCTGATTCATGCTATCGCCAAGCAGGGAGCATCATGAGTAAGCTACTCAGTGCCGTAAGCCCATGATGGCAAATCGGCGCTAAATATACTCGGTCCTGCATAAGAGAGAGAAATTGGAGCCAGAGCTTCGTTGTCTCAGGCGGGATAGGGTGGCTTAAGCCTTGACACCCGAGATGGTCTAGCTTATCGGCTAAAATCTCACATACTATCGACAGATAACGATAGCGGAGGAGGGATTGGGATAGCCCCGACGGACTCCGATACGAGACAAGCAATTGCTGACAGATCATTTTCCCCGACACGTCTGGGGTTATTATTTGGCAGTTTCCCCAGTTTCCCTGTGCTTGTTTGCAGACATCGAAGTCGCATTCAACATCACCATGGTTCGCCGAATTGCTTCAGCTACTTCTATGGCGCAATCGCCCATGTCGCCACTTGGCGCAGCATATTGTGTCCGTCCCAATTCTGTCTCGATGAATATCCATCGAAGACCACTCGTTGTTGCATCAACCGATGAAGCCAAGGTCACTATAATATATGCCGGTCTGTTGATTCCTGGCGACGGAGAGCCTCTGCGCAATGCTGCCCTAGTCATCAGCGGTAAGATCATCGCGTTCGTGGGGCCCGAAGCCGACATTCCTAAGAAATACCTCCGGTCCACGCAGTCCACTCATCGTGTCCCCGTGCTCATGCCCGGATTGTGGGATTGCCACATGCATTTTGGCGGTGATGACGACTATTACAACGATTATACCTCTGGTCTGGCCACTCATCCAGCATCGTCAGGAGCTCGGCTAGCCCGTGGTTGCTGGGAAGGATTGCAGAATGGGTATACGTCCTACCGCGACCTGGCCGGATACGGGTGCGAGGTCGCGAAGGCGATCGATGACGGCACGATCGTTGGACCAAATGTGTACTCATCCGGCGCTGCTCTTAGTCAAACAGCTGGACACGGCGATATTTTCGCTCTTCCCGCAGGTGAGGTTCTGGGGAATTATGGAGTCACGAACCCTCGGCCTGGATACTGGGCAGCAGGACAGCTATGTATCGCTGATGGCGTGGAGGAAGTCCGACGAGCAGTGCGGTTGCAACTCCGTCGCGGTGCAAAGGTTATCAAAGTGATGGCTTCAGGGGGTGTCATGTCGCGAGACGATAACCCAAACTTTGCACAATTCTCTCCAGAGGAACTGAGGGTGGTAGTGGAAGAGGCTGCTCGACAAAACCGAATCGTTTCTGCACACGTACACGGCAAGGCTGGAATCATGGCTGCTATAAAAGCAGGTTGCAAAAGTCTGGAGCATGTGTCTTATGCTGACGAGGAAGTGTGGGAGCTTATGAAAGAAAAGGGCATTCTTTATGTGGCCACGCGCTCGGTTATTGAAATATTTCTCGCTAGCAACGGAGAGGGGCTAGTGAAGGAGTCGTGGGCCAAATTGCAGGCACTTGCTGATTCGCATTTGAAGGCTTATCAGGGCGCCATCAAGGCGGGTGTTACCATTGCGTTGGGAACTGATACCGCTCCTGGTGGGCCTACCGCGCTGGAATTGCAGTTCGCTGTCGAGAGAGGAGGTATGACGCCGTTGGAGGCCATCAAAGCTGCAACTGCGAACGCTCCCTTGTCGGTTGGACCACAGGCACCGTTGACGGGTCAGCTTCGTGAAGGGTACGAGGCAGATGTAATTGCGTTGGAGGAGAATCCATTGGAGAACATAAAGATATTTCAAGAGCCGAAGGCGGTTACCCACGTCTGGAAGGGAGGAAAACTGTTCAAAGGCCCGGGTATTGGTCCGTGGGGGGAAGATGCACGTAATCCTTTTCTGTAGTTCATTATACGATTCAATGGGCATTCCACATTATCTCACTTTGAAGCACAGACTTACCAGCCAGTGAGTCGCTGTAGCAACCTACCTCAAATTTGATAGCTCGTCGTCCAGGTTATCAGCAATTTTACTCTTTCACTGTCAGAGTGACTGAATGCCTATACTAGATGCTGGTGGTTGAATGTGTGAGAGACACTGATGCTAAACATCGCTCTTCGAAAAGCTACTGCGCGCCACAGCATATTCAATCAACTATAACCCCCCTTGAGTGCCTCAACATACTTCAAGCGGTCTCCATAAACATTATAAAAGAAAACTGGAAGGCATGTACTCTACATTGAAAACAAATACAGGCCCACGCTTATACTCAAAAGCCCTACAGGACCTGCGAGTGATATATGACCCGGCTCTTCGATATCCTGTCTCTGGTAGTGATAATTGAGCCAGGCGAAACCAAACAACAGCCACGACGCAGGCGACTTTGCCACGCGGATACGTTCTACGAGCAGAGACGACCGTTAGCGATGTAGACCGTATAAGTATTTGGATCGGAATCGGAAAGAAAACATACCACAAGGTTGCATGAGTCCCAATTCGGGTAGGATGAACAACCCGACAACCACAAGATGGATCATCGTCGCGGTAGACACAGTCCCTGAGCGAAACATTGTTAATTTCCATGACTACTGTAATGGAATAAGCGAGGGGCAACGAACAAATGGTTACTGCTGCTGCAGTCGTTTCCTGCCAGTCTTCGAGCATATCCTCTCGGATGGAGCGATAAATACACAAGCCAACGTCATTTCCAAAGTCGTCTTGCAGATGCTTCAGCGTTGCGGAGCGGAGCTCCCGGACCCGGCCTAATTGCCAGGAGGTAGCCAGTTTCTCTGCGTATTCTGGCGTCGCTTCATGCTTTCTGATTAGGGTGGTAATGATGTAGTCGCGGACAATATCCGGGCCAGCAGAGTCGACGGGGAATTTTCGAGCCATGATGTTCGATCAAGGAGAAGGCGGAAGGAGAGGAGGAGAACTCGTGGTGTGATGTTGCTGCCTGAAATCGAGGTTGTTCTCAGGTTATATAACCACCGCTAGCCTTATCACGGGGCCGTGTGGTTAAGGATAAGCGCCTTCCTTCTCTTGAGTGATGGTCACGCTCTGCTAAGCGCCGTCCTTTTGGTTAGCCAGTCGGTGGGTCGGAATATGTTTAGTGTGGATAAATCCTGGCGCATTTTGCTTCTGCCGGAATGTGTCTGGATATCGAATGGACGGAAGTGGGGAAAAGGAGAGCGCTTCCATTAGACTGATTAGTGGCCAACCACACTCTTGGTGTGCCTCACTCCGTGCGGACTCCGACATCAAAAGGACAATGTGAGTGGGTGGTATTGGGGCATCCAAGCGGACTTGCTAACCGAAAGAAGTCTGGTGGGAGACAGACGGATATTGCGGAACGTCTAAGCTGAATGCGGTATGATGGGCTATGGCGTGCCGAGATTAGAGCCATCATAGCTATACCTCTCTGCAATGCCTTACCGAAGCTTCAGCGTAGTATTTGACTATCCTGGGGTTGTTTTTGAGCTTCGTGACGATCTTAGACGACACATAATACCCTGCGAAACCGAAGCGTCAATCTTCAAGGAAATGGATACTAAGTTACCAGTACTGCTGAGGTCGGAGCTCAATGTAGGTGAAGATATATATTTGCACAGACCTAAATTGAACACAGGGTGATATCTGGCACATCAAAGATCACCAATTTAACTACTACTTATGACCAGGGACCCTCGTTCTACGGCATATTGCTATAATCAGGCCAGAAAAAGCGCCTAACTCATCACGAAATCAGGTGTCATTATACGTCAAGGTGGTTTCCCCTCTCAGACCTATCATAGTTGCCATGCGTCTACACGCGAATTACAAATCGGCCCTTGATGCACGGATTGGAAGTTGACATAACGTAACAGAATGTGTGCGTGCATGATGTCTTCAGCTAGTTGACCCTACCAAAGGTTAGCTACTACCCCCGGAAACTAAGTTTTCAAGCACTGTTACAATGCAGTAGAATTGCCCATAACGGGAATGTGTTGCGAATAGGTAGCCTGCATTGCGGGACTTTTCTGGTCTCCTGCATTAGATCGCGGTTAGGGAGTAGCTACGGCTGACCAGTAGTGTTACATGTGATCCTGCAAGGGCAATGCGTTGACCGGCTTTCTGATTCGGATGCCTTGAAGGGCTCGCACACCTATGTACCGGGCTTTGACAGTCTAGTGAGTGAGGGAGATCTTGGATATCTTCAGATTTACAAGGGCAGTAGAGGAGAGACCAAATTGAACATGTTATGCTACTCTGTAATTATATTACTGCTTTTAGACACAAGCATCGCCAGAATACACTGTATTATAGCTATAACAACAGATGACAAGAAACAAATTAACGAAAATATCCAAGCCTCGAAATTGGTACAGGTTCTAAGCCTCATGAGGCAGTAGTAAGATATACATTCGGCAAGTCCATTGCCTTTATTGAAGCAGTAAAGGGAGTGTTGTGGACCTTGACCATTTCACCTCGTTATTCGTCGCATGGCTCACGCTGTCCATCGTTACGTCCCACTTAGACAGCGATGGCAATGGCAGCAGCAACAGCAGCACCACCGAGAGTGTAGCTGAAGCGCTCCACGCTGGCAGCACCGGTGTAGAGGGAAGGAGAAGCAGAGGCGGAGGCAGAGGCAGAGCCGCTGGGAGTGGAGGAGGCAGAAGCAGAGGAGGGAGAGCTAGGGATGACGGGGCTGGAGCTGGTGGAAGCAGCAGCGCTCTCAGTGGTGGAGGCAGCAGTGGTGGCAGCAGTAGTGGCATCGGTAGCAGAGGCAGCGGAGGTAGCACTGGAGGCCTCGGAGGTGGAGCTAGCGGCCGAGGCGGACGAGGTGGCCACGTCCTTGTAGGCATCGACACCCTTCTGAATGGCGTCGGTGATACCGGAAGACAAGGAGCTAGCGATGCTAGACAGAGAGGACGGGACCTTGGAGGTGATGGCATCGGCCAGGTTCTTGGAAGCAGTGTACTGCTTCTGCAGCTGAGCGTAGACAGTGGCACCAGCCCCAGCGGACACGAAGTCGGATTTCTTCGAAATCAGATCATCAATGGTGGTCTGCACCTCCTTGGTGAGATCCTGAACCGGGCCAGTGATGGTGAGAGCATCAGTGGCGCTGAGCTCAGATCCTCCGTTGACAGTGGAGACACCAGAGTTAATCTCTGAGACCAAGGAGGAAGAGGCGGACTCGACCTTGGAGGGGTCGCCTCCAGAGTAAGAGTTGATGGCCGAGTCAAGAGACTGAACTTGGGTGTTAATGTCGGCAAGGACGCTCGTGATGGAAGCAGCGTCACGCTCGACGAGGGTAGGCTCGCGAGCAACCTTGGTGGGGTTGGCCATGACACTGGTGGCCAACAGAGTGAACAAGGCAGCGGAGAACTTCATCTTGACGGTGATAACGACGGTAGTTGAATAGATATTAAGAGTAGTAGATATGTTATTATAAACAAAGCTGGAGAACTGAACGAGTGCTTGAGGCTGAGATTGGCTCTGCTGTACATCTACTCAGTGGCCGTGGGTGAGCGTCTTTATATACACCATGGGCAGGTTAAAGCTCACATGGGAGGGAACTGCGGCCGAGGCGAGAATGTGGGCCAGGGGAAGATTTCCCTGCAACTTCTGGGGTTGGCCTAATTAGCGTGCTCGAACCGAGACGTCGAGCCTGGTCCATGATACCAGAATTGACTCGTTCCTGAAAAGTGCACTGGTGATCGTCACCGTAATGATTGTTCTGGGCCAATGCGTTTGATTGCAGGGCCGACGCTCATTTTCCCCTTTGAGTGTGGCCGGAACCTTGAGGGTTCCCAGTCCCTGGTTTCCTGACACATCTTGACCCTATTATTGTCATTGCTGGCACGTTCGGTTGCAATACAGCAATAGTAGTAGATAGAATCGGAGAGAAAATAGTACCTAGCACCTGACCAGCGCAACAAAGTAATCATCGCGAGAAGCAATTAATTTGACTTCGCTGGTAGGAGAACCAGAGCGTGGTGGCGCCACGATGGGCTCTACACCCGGCCCGCCCCCGGATTCTCATTTGTTCGTGAGTGGATGTTAGCTAATGCAGGTCGCCAAGTGTACAGGGAGAAGAGCAGGATAGCGCATCGGAAGTTCAGGGTCCGCGGGGGAGGAAGTGAGACAATGATGGCCTAGTGGAAGTTAGCGAAGAGGAACTGTTGGAGAGGCCACTAAACGGTCAACCGAGTGCTACCCTCCGGACGCTAAGCGGAGGCCCACCCTCCCCTACCCCGCACCACCTAGTCTCAATTTCGAGTCCTCTCGTTGGGCGATCCTCTTCACCTCAACACATTGCGGCAGTACGTCCGCAATCACCAACCCTCGTTCTATCGGCCATGGGTCATCTAGACCAAATGATGTGACGCCTTGGTATTACTTTTCTCTTCAACTCAGGAACTGCTTCTAATCATACACAGCAAAATTGCACAGCAGTACCAAATTTCAGGTAAGAGCTGAGACGTTTGTTGGTATCCCTTTTCTCCCTACTGGCAGTCGGGAATAACTCCGTGGCAATTCAAGTAGCAAATTGTGACTCGCCCATAACTGGACTTTGCCTAATATAGACACATTGTCGGTTACACACCAGAGACGCCTCGAGACTAGTGGCGCATTCTCTAATGAGCTGAGCTAGCTAGTCGGCCCCAATGCCTGGCATATGCTGAGCTCCCCGGTTAGTGCTGGTAGATTGGTCAATTCCCAGACAGTGTCCTACTCCGTTGCTTAGATTGCGCCTCTCAATGGCTGTCATAACTATAACGGGGTCTGTGCTAGACATTATGCCCGCACAATGGAAACTCATTCGTCCTGTACTTTCGCCCAACCTGGCTCAAAATGCAACCTGAACTTCTGGCCTCGGAATCACAATGTGAACAAGAAGAGCTTGGGCACACATTAATCCCTGTGCGGCACATCTGTCCAATAGAACGACATCGCATCTGCCCGTCCCCCTTCCGGGAACAGAGTGGCAAAATACTTGGCTTAGCTACTGCTACCTCAAATCTCGCTCATCACCCTAGCATTGGCCTATGACAAACGTCGTTGACAAACACTTCTATTCCGCGCCAGCTGAAGAGGCTTGGGCCCGAGGCTCCGCTCACTGGCATGTAGCACGAGATCTGAGACGCCAGTAGATATGCTTGGTAGTTTGGGTGCAATTCCATCTCTCAAGAGCGCCATTAAAGATCTGGGACAGTCCGGTGTAAGGAAGTTGTCTTATGATGATGGCAATGTCTCACCCTGGACAACTTGAATGGCTGACATCAGGTACGATCGGCGCTCTTATCGTTGATGGTTGCACAAAGTAGCATTCCAAGTCCAGGTTACGGTCTGTTTGATTCAATGTGTCTCAACCCGTATATTAACAATATTGCGATCTTTTGGAACAAACTAATTACTGAACACATTGGTTTCTGGTGGACAAGCATCAGGAAAAAGGGAGTCTGCATCCCTGCAAAGTGGCTCGCAGACGGCCCGATCGCAGGATACAGCAGCATTCATTCTCCCGCAAGGGAGCGATTCATCAGACGTGTTGGCTGTCACGCAATGCTAGCCAATGCTACATGATTCGCATAACCACGCTGCATTAAACATAATAGTAGTAGTATAAGGCAAGAGACAAGCACGGTACATCTGCTCTCAAAAGCCCTCAACGCCCAGCAATTTTGCTAAGTCTTTTACCCAGAAGACTCTTTCATTCATAGTAGTTGTGGCATCCAGCGTCTCATAAGAGATGATCATGCCCGCAAAGGGGTGATTTCCACTTGTTGGCAGATTGTTCTCAAAAAGTGGGCTCCCGCACCATAAGTCGGATTGAGTTAACGTTTGACTTTAGTTGGATAAAAAACTTTAAATCGATCGCTCAGTTCGGAAACTTGGAAGCGAATAGGCTACATTCATCCAAGTATCTGGATGCTTTCTATTTCTGGTGACAGAGCCTCTTGTGGTTTGACTTTCCCGTGGTGATCCTACCTGCTTATATTGGTTGGCGCAGGATGTGGTTGAGAGATTTCTGGTCCTGAACCTGACGATCGTCATCTTGAAACCAGTAGTAGATTGCCCGAAAACTACAGACTCACTCGACGGGTTTATCTGCATGCTAGGCCCTTTAATCCTACTCTAAAGTTGTTCATCCTAATTCCTTGATCTCAAACATGCAAATTGACTTTTTTCGCGATGTTTCTTCTTCAGTTTCGTATTAGCATTTTCCGATTCCCTCTATTGAGACGGCCCATTAGACACATTGGGGTCTATTCATCCCAGGTGGCTGTTAGAAGGCTATATACTATCCAGATTCCTCCCCACCGCTGTGCACGTTTGGGGAGATTGAACCCTCCAGAAAGATGCATAGGAAAGAGGCTTGGTCTTCTCTATAAACATTCTTTGCGTCTCTTTGTTGCGTTATTATCGACACGTTGATAGCCTGGTTTTCCTCCCTTCTCTCTCCTCCCAATACTAATATGTTTCTGACACAGCAATAACTTGAGTTCGCTCTGCATATCTCGTCGGCTTTGAAACAGTGCACCTCCGAGTGAACGTTCGACCCTTTACTGTTGCCCATGGGTGATCAGAGAGAGAGGAAGAAACTCATCGGCGACTTGTTGTTGCCTGCCCACACATGGAAAGGAGATCACCGCAGATGCTACATCTCTGCAGGTGTCAATGTCGGCATTACTATCTACACCGGATTGCCATTCCGACCCTTTCTGTCGGGCATGGTTATACAATCACTGGGCGGAGAGGTGGGAGACACATACACCACCTGCTGAAACGCCCCGACAGAGTTTCCCAACGGCGGTGCACTCTATGAAGTTCACGCGATGAAAGCTACAACAGGGCGTTGGCATGCGGTATAGTTTGTATATGACCAAAGGGTGCTAGTAACTCACCAAGTAAGCGGGCTAGAGTAAGTTGTAAGTCGCCGGGTTTAGTAGATTATGCCATATAACTGTTATGGTGATTTATCAGCTGCAAACGTATTAAGAACAATACAACCACCAACTTCTGTGGGTACTACAAAATTACCACTACTAAGCTTGAGGGTCGCAGATCGAATTGTGTGAGATAAAAATTGCGATACCGGGTAGTAAAATTTACGCATACATCATTACAGCTTCTTTGCCTGCGCATCGCGTTGCTTTGTGTATCAGTAAGACACCACAAAGGTCTGATTGTGCTTTATTCTGGGCCATTGTTGTTTTTGTCCTGTGGGAGTTGATATACAAGCCATGCAATGGTACTGTGTTATGGTAATCGTAAGGATGAAAGGGTCATCAATGTGTACTTGACTTCTGACTCCCAGGTGAGTGACAGTTGAAAGATAGCCTCGTCTGTAGTAACACCCGAATGACTCGATTTACAATGACTTTACTACAAGTACCACAGGTTGTAGACAGACATTGTCCTCAGACCCAACATTAACGACAAATAACGCACCAAACCATAGTACATTTGAAAGTAAAGTGCCGGGAAACCTCTTACAACCCACCCGACACTTTCTTCACTCTATAATAAGCGGGCACTTCCCTTTCGAAACAACTTACCAAATAGGCTTAGCGCCGCATGTGCTGTTTATCGACCCCACTACATACTTCTGCTCCCTTATATCGCTCACACACATCTCGCCATATCATCGTCGCCTACCTCCTAACTGAAATCTTCTCCTTAATCTAAAACTTTCACTCAAACGGCTACACAATGGCGGGTGCTAAGGAAACATCTACTACACCCCAGCAAAGAAAACGAGCTCCCAAAGGACGTCGTACTACTGGCCCTGTTGCCGTCGGCGGCAATAACAGTGTTGCGGGACAGGAGAATACCTCACCGCAGAATAAGACCGGTAAAAAATCCAAGAAAAGCAAGGGTAAGAGACGGGGACGGGGACATGACAAGATGGTGCCCTCCGAGCCTGCAGAAAGTGTTGACCCTGTCAAAAAGACATCGCGGAGTGAGAAGAGGTAAGTATCCGTTCTATAGGAAGCCAGGAGCATAGCACTGATGCTTTCGATATAGGCCCTTATCTACTACTTCAAGGGTGGGATCATCGCTAGCTGGCTCTCATAATGAGCTGTCAGCCACCCAAATGCAAAGTTTCCTTGAAGCTGGCCTAGCTATGATCGACGAGTCACCGGACACACGCAGGACATTTGTTGAAAGTCTGGCCACCGAGTCTGGTCTTCGGAAAGTTCGACAGATAGTTGAGACTCCATTCGCAATGACTTACAGCGTTCTGAAGCCTATGTTTGATCCACATTGTATACTGTTCCTTCGACTGGTCTCTCACAATGAGCTACTATCTTCACTTATACTTGAGAAGGCTGTGGGGACAATCTACAACGTCATATACGGTCCCGGTGGTCGAAGGGCAGTTGGGTTCTTCACAAGAATGACAGACTTTCTCGCCCAGATCAAAACCGATGGCAGAGATCAAATTTCTGTCCAATTTGGTGCTGCGCGAAGCGAAGTGTTGTCTCTAGTTTCGAGGGTACTTCTCAGTACTCTGACCTTGAATCAAGAAGCTGCAATACAGGTAGATTTCAGCAGCATTGCTGGCA
Organism: Aspergillus tubingensis; assembly: GCF_013340325.1. Lineage (NCBI taxonomy): Eukaryota > Fungi > Ascomycota > Eurotiomycetes > Eurotiales > Aspergillaceae > Aspergillus > Aspergillus tubingensis. Next base: position 627,432 of record NW_023336276.1, read on the forward strand.
GGATTTATGACTGCTGTCATGCCGATAACGCCGACGCCGGGGCCGGCGATGACAGCTTGCAGCGGGCATACGAGGACGTAGTCAAGATTCGGGACATCCTTTCTATGGGGGACTCAATTCCTATATCACAAAAGCCCGATAAACTTCAAACCATCAGAACCAATCAGAAAGGCAGCACGAGGCATATTGTTGACCTCCCCGGCGAATTGTCTGAGCTTGGCCCTCGCCACGACAATGACAAATCGGCAATCTCGGATATTCAGATCCTGCCTACAAAATCAGAGATACTGAATGCTGACCGACCTGAGTTCCTCCCCGCACGATGCGCTACCGATTCCTCCATTATGCATCACGAGCGGGGCATCCGTCGACTTCTCGATAGTCAATTCCGCCTTCTACGGGAAGACACATCTGGTGTACTTCGCGAAGGTATAAGATTAATAATACACACATGGGAACAGATTGTCCACGGAACAGACTGGCGCCTGAAGCGCAAGTTTCTTCGTGACAATATGCCAACTCCGGTTCGGGTCTATTCAGGAGTCGAAATTCGACAAATAAAGTCAGAGCATTTCAGAGGCATCGAAGTGGACTTGGAATTTGATCAGCTTCCTAGACTGAAAAAAGTAAGCCCAGCAAAACGAAAACAGTGGTGGGTTGATTCAAAGGCGTTAAGAAAAGGATCAAACCTGCTGGCCTTGTTAGACGCAGAGGATGTGGATGACACATCCGCGATCTACTTCCTTGTTTCGAAGAGAGAGACCAGCTATATCGAAAAAGTCAAGCAGGGCTCTGCCCCAGCCGACCGTGTCAACGATGTAGTTAGCGATGGCAACAGAGCCATGGTTACACTGGGGCTAGTAGGACCACCCAATTCGCAAGACTTGGAGAGGCTTGTTTTGTTCTCGAGGAGCAATCCCTTTCCCCGACCACTCATACTCGTGGAATTTCCAGCCATTCCGTACAATTCTTTCGAGGGTATTCTGAGATGTCTTCAGGTGCTACATCAGAACCCAGCACGCATGCCATTTACTGCATGGCTAGCCCCGAGTACCGATAACCATGAAATGTGTGAATCTCTGACGGAAGGTAGCACCGACGCTGGCAATATCAGTATACAACCCCCTGCATACTTCCGAAACAACCTATTGCTCGACCTTTCTTGCCTCCGAGACCAAGGCGATGCTGAGGACGCAAGTCAGATACTGTCTATGTCTCTTTCCCACGATCCGAAAATACTTTCCGCAGACCTCTCCAGGGTAACTGCTTTGGACGAAGGCCAGGCAAATGCGCTCATCTGGGCATTGCGGCGGAAGATAGCTTTGATTCAAGGGCCCCCAGGAACTGGAAAATCATACGTGGGGCTACAGCTAGCTCGATGTCTGCTGTACAACAAGGATATGTTGAACCTGGGCCCGATACTATGCGTGTACGTGAAAACACCCACCTTATAGTTCATGCAGTCCTAGATACTAACTTGTATGTCGCAGATGCTACACCGCTCACGCACTTGATCAATTTCTCGATGGTCTCCTTAAATCGGGTGTTACCAATATCATCAGGATTGGCCCTCGCAGTGCCTCTCCACATATCGAGAGTCTGTCACTGGAAACTAGAAAGCAAGAGCCAGGACCCCGAATTAAAGGCCTTCCTAGGATAAAGAATGAATCGCGAGTGAAGTTACTCAGCATAAGCTCAAGAATTGACGAACTCCTGAAGCAAGCCCAGAGCAGCGGTCACAGCCTCGTTCTTGGGGTTCTGAAGAAAAGATTCCCCTCCCACTCCAACCGCATAATTTCGGGGTATCCTGGCCAAACGGACACAAATGCATTACAAGCGTGGGTTTCTGGCGATGCTCCCGGAGACTGGAGTGATGCTAATATTGTGCGCTCCATTGACCGACTCCTGCAGGAGGACGTCTGGACGCTCAAGGCTTCTGAGCGAGCTCGTCTCCTTAGTTACTGGCAGGAGGCGGCTCTCACAGAGATCAATCAACAAGTATTGACACTTCTAGAAGCTCATTCGGCAGAAAAGGAGCGATATACCTCAGCGTTCAACATGTCGGATGTGCAACGCCTGAACGACTGTCAGGTGGTAGGCGTAACTACTACCCAACTAGCAAATAATGCTGATTTGCTTCGAAACCTCAATGCAAAAGTGCTCATCTGTGAAGAGGCAGCAGAGGTTCTTGAGTCGCATGTTCTCACTGCGCTAATACCTTCGATCCAGCACGCTATTTTGATAGGAGATCACTTGCAGCTACGTCCACGCATCTCCAACCTTAGGTTATCAATGGACTATGAACGGGAGAGCCCAAAGTACAACCTCGATGAGTCATTGTTTGAGCGACTAGCAAACTTCCGGTTCGGAGAATCAACATCTATTGAAGGTGGACAGAACGAGCAGGAATATAGCTTCCCCGTGATGCAGTTGAGCCATCAACGGCGGATGCATCCATCCATTTCCGAACTCGTCCGCGAGACTTTATATCCAAAGCTCCAAGATCATCCCACGATGGCCTCATATCCCCTTGTACCTGGCATTGCTCATAGATTGTATTGGCTCGATCACCCTCACTTGGAAGATCCGACTGATCCTACAGAGCCAATGCAAAGCAAGACGAATACATGGGAGATTGGGATGGTAACCGCATTGGTGCGACATCTCTGTCAACAAGGCAAGTATGGGCCCGGCGAGATTGCCGTATTGACGCCATATGTTGGACAGTTGAGAATGCTCAGAAATGTCCTGGAAAAGGAAATGACCCTAATAATCAGTGAGACGGACTCGGATGTACTCGATGAAACTGAGGGGTTAGAAGTGAGTGGAACCTCTACTGCGCATGCGAAATGGTGCGGAAAGCAGGGGGCCCCTCTGAAGGGAAGCCTCCTAGATGTCGTTCGATTGGCTACAGTCGACAATTTCCAGGTAGGAGATAACCAAAATCTGCAAATAATAGGTCTAACACTATTTCTACCAGGGCGAAGAAGCAAGTGTCGTTATTGTCTCCCTTGTTCGCAGCAACAGATCCCGAAATTGTGGGTTTCTGAAGATGCCAAACAGGATCAACGTACTGCTCAGGCAAGTATTATACAGGGATGGTACTCATTGTATGAATGCTGACTTGGTCTCCAGCCGTGCAAAACATGGCATGTATATTATTGGCAATGCAAGTACGGCATCAACCGCGCCCATGTGGTCATCCGTTATTCAGCTGCTGGAAAAAGGCGCTAATATTGGCCGGAGACTTGAGTTGCGTTGCGATCGTCACCCGTCCCAGGGGTTCTACGTTTCTTGCCCGAATGACTTCACCATACATTCCCCTGAGGGTGGATGTGCGGAAAAATGCAGACTAAGGCTAGACTGCGGGCATACCTGTGCTGTGAAGTGTCACTCAGAAAGACAACACAAAGCAGTGAAATGTATGGAGCTGTGCACTCGGATGAAAGACTGCGGCCATGCATGTCCGAAGAAATGTCATGAGCAATGTGGGGAATGTTTGCAGGTAGTCCATAATGTCCTCCTCCCCTGTGGGCATTTAGGGGAGGCTGTGGAGTGCAGACAAATGGGTAATCTCGCAAAGGTGCGGTGCACTGAACGCGTTTCTCGCACTATGGATCGCTGCGGCCACAGTGTCGAGATACGCTGCTTTGAGAATGATGGTGCAGTGAATTGCTTTCATCTGTGTGACAGCCCCCTGTCTTGCGGACATACCTGTCGGCGTCTATGCTGGCAGTGTAGATACACAGAGGGTGACTCCTACCACATCGATCATGGCCCATGCCGAAACCCTTGCGGCCGGGGATTCTCGGCTTGCTCGCACAGCTGTGGCCAACCATGCCATCAGGGTGAACCCTGCCCGCCCTGTAATTTGACATGCGAAGTGCGCTGTCGGCACAGCCGTTGTGCAAAGACATGCAGCGAGCCATGTTCCCCATGCGCAGAGACATGTGGGTGGGGCTGTGAGCATCGCGAACAGTGCAGCATGCCATGCGCTGTCCCATGTAACAACATTCCTTGTGATTTGCGATGCAAAAAGATAATCACAGGTTGTGGACATCAATGCCCTGGTATCTGTGGGGAACGTTGTCCAGATCCTCGGTTCTGCCGGCTATGCTGTGGACCAGAAATTCTGGAGCAGAATGTTGATCTCATCGAGCTCAAGGCGTACAAAGACGTGGATATCGACCAAGATCCATTGGTATTCCTCTCCTGTGGTCACTTCTACACAGCGTCCTCACTGGACGGCATAATGGGGATGTCTGAACATTATCAAGTGGAATCATCTACAGGCAGGATACTTGGTCCGAAACTTACACACCGATTATTGGAGTCTGGGCGTCCAAAAGGGTGTCCTCAATGCCGTGCACCACTTCGTGATATCGATCGCTATAACAGAATCATCAAACAAGCATTCCTCGATGAAGCAACGAAAAAGTTCGCCACTCATGCAAGCTTGAACTTTAGTCACTTGCTGGAAGAGGTTGAGGTCTGTGAGAAAGATATCGAGCGCGAAAAATCGGGTTTTGTATCTGAATGGTTGCAGGAGTCAGTCGGGACAAGAAGTGCTGACGAGGTCAAGCGCTCGGTTGAAGCTTATCGTGGAAGGGGAAACAGACTGTTGGGCAAAATCAAGGAGTTTACCAAATCTGTGGCAAAATCTGAGCAGCCGTTTGGGAGGGTCAGTGAGATACTCGCGTCAGCAACAGCGAGGAAGGCTAGCATGCCTGCAACACCATTCCAATACAGTGAATCGTATATCCAAACCGGGTTTCAATCACGCGGCCATGTTCTCGCACTTCGACTCACCTGGGTCCTTTTCTGGAACTTTGACACCATCTACAGCAACAAGCGAATTGACCCACGCATAAAGATGATTCTGGCCCAAGTGGTAAAGAATCAGATTAGTGGTCTACTGAGTCGATGTGAAGCTCTGGCGAGGGATTGCCAGAAGGCTAAGTTTCTGCAGCAGGAGGTAGAGTCCCGAACGTATTATGCTCTGTTCTCAGTGCTGTTCCTTAGCAATCACGAAGCACGTGGTAGCCCTGTCGAAGGATCCACTGAAAAACAGATACGGGAAAAGGCACTGAAAGAGCTGAAAGACTGCGATGTAATTTGTTTGCGCCACTCTAACATCCTATGGTCTCTCCGTGAGGATATCGAAAAAGCAAGAAGACTGGTCAAGGGCGGAACATTCTACAGTTGTGTTACCAGCGAAGAAAGACGGCAGGTGTATCAGGCCATGGCGGCACAATTCAACGGTACAGGCCACTGGTACTATTGTGAAAACGGGCATCCGGTATGTGATCTCACCATAAATTCTCGTCGAGTACTAACTTGGATTGCCAGTTTGCGGTGGGAGAATGTGGGATGCCGATGGAAGAAAGTCGCTGTCCGCAGTGTGAGGCGCCAGTGGGCGGGCTCAATCATGAGTTTGCTCAAGGGATCCGCAGAGCAGATGACATGGATGTGGAGTTTGGCGGTTCCCTTTCTGTCGAGGCGGACGCAGACTGGTAAGCTGCCAATCATATGATCTTGATATTGAGGTCGTTCAAATGTATGCACATGCGAGAGATGTTTCTGTAGTATATTGCGCCAGAAGCTAGCTAGCAGAATGATCATCGGCTTCGCGATAGCAAGGAGGTAAAGTAAGACATGAACCCAACCGCTATGGTAGCAATAACTGTTACATAGCACTCGACAGCTCTGAGTACCTCTGGATGTAATTACTATAGTTGATAGAGTCTTGATTTTCAAGAAGCATGCAGTACAAACTCTTCCAGCTATCTTCCAAGTCCGAGTGCAACCCGATGCGATGCGGGATTTTTGACAGTGCATCCACGTCATGCACTGCCACCCCAGCGAGTATCATATACCCATGTCGAAGTGGTTGCGATGGCTACAGTGTATCTAGACTCTCAAAAACCGGGATTATACCAAGGAGTGGCCGCAATGTGCTGGCCAGCCTTATCGGGCGGGCATCCATTGTGAGTGGGATGGCGTGCAACGTGTCTCGCCTCGCGTCGGCGGCATCTTCTTCCACTTCCCCTCCCCACTGCCCCTCCATCCTCAACCCCTCGATCGGCATCCACGTCGACTGGCAGGAGCAAGCTGCAAGCTTTCGGAACCCAGGTATGAACCTGATACGCTAGATTCGTTGCACTGAAGTCTAATGCGACGCTGCAGCTTCCTCTCATGCTCCCAGCTTCCATCAAGGTGCTGCCTGCTTGCTTTATTCTATCGACAGGGATAGCAATGCCGTTCACGGTGCAGGGACTGATGTGACCGACATAGCTGGGTGTAGTATGCAGCAGGAAATAGTCGTACCTCCGGAACAGAGGGCTTTTACTACGGTTTCACGAAACTTGAGCTTGGCAGTGTCTGGTGGCCAGTACCACCCGTTGATCGCTGTCTTCCCTTGAATAATCGAATTCTCCTTCTGCAATACACCACACTGGCGGGTTATCGACTGGCAGATGGGGGTGTCAACAGCTGCAGGTCGATAGGTTCAGGCATTGCTACATGCAGCTACCTTGGAGTACCCCGCAGTCACCATCTACCAATCTCCTAGGCCATACATCGTGTCAATCAAGAGAAACGTGCATTATCCAGCTTTGGTCGAATAGTGATGGATGGCGTCGGATGCATGCTGTACGTTGCAATGCCCAAACTGAGGTCACCCAACAGATGCGTCTGTGATAGCCAGGCTATGGCTATCGCGCATATCGTGTAAAGTCAGACTGGAAGGACGATATGGAATGGGCAGGTCGAAGAACATAAAAGGCGTCAAGAGCCAGCTGCTCATCAGCATCTACAACTCCATCCCTCATCCTAATCTACAAGCCACAAGCCTCCAATTCACCGTCACCATGCCTCAGGACCTCAAGGTACGAAAACACACATTAACCTTGCTTCAGGTACTGATTCTCATAGAACGCCCACTACTCCTATGACTACCTCCATGGGTTGAGGGAGAAGTACGAGAAGTCGGTAAGTGTTCCTCGACACCCAGGTCTGCTCGTTTCTAACTGTCCCCTAGGCTCAGGACTTCTGCCGTGAGTATTTACAGAGATATGAGTTGATTGGATATTAACAGCAGCAGGCGGTATGACCTTTGAGGACGCCCTTGCCCATGTCAACTCGACCGGCCGCACAGACTTCACCCGGGAACAGTTGGAGGCCTTTGACACCAACCATGACGGCAGCATCAACTTTGCTGGTGAGTGTCCTAGGCATTTCTGGGGATGTGATGCTAACTGAATAGAATACATGGAATTGATGCTCAACAACGACAAGGAGCTCGCGTTCCGTAATGCCAAGTTTATCGCTTAGATTGGGAGGATTGGCCGGCTCTGTATATAGGCCGCGATATAGCATGAATAAATGATATGACAACTATGATTATGTCTTCATCGTTTGAGTCCGCTACAGACTCTGTACTGTGTTATCGCAATTCCCTCGTCGTTCTCACATCGAATATTAGTAATAATTCTTCCTGATGTCAACATTCAAAGCCCAGCATTCCACAATATTCATATGATGTCATGTCTCAATCCCTAACATCTTGCTGAAACAGGTACCGCTCTGTTATTTCATCGAGCAAACAATATAGTAGGAAGGTCACCCTTGCATTTGGTATGATACTATTGGCGGCATCCAGTGTTGATCGTATTCAACATGACCAGTAGTCTCCACTTCAGCAGTGGGTTTGTGGTGGCCAAGGTATCGGCAGTAGTCCTGCAGAACATCTACACCTCTTCATCTCACTTCACTTGTCCCTCTCTCACTACATCTTCAATTTCACAAAGTTGCAGACATCATGTGGCTCTCTCTTGTGTGCAGTATTCTGCTGCCACTTGGGGTAGTCAACGCACAGTCTCAGTACCTCAATGACAAAACCAAAGGTATGCCTCATCGCGTCAGTTCGAATTCCACTAACAGCACTAGAATTCGTCGTCAATGGGTCTGCCCTTCCTTTTGTCGACTTCGACATTGGCGAGTCCTACGCGGGCTACCTCCCCAACACGCCATCTGGCATCTCGAGCCTATACTTCTGGTTCTTTCCTTCTTCCGATCCTAATGCGTCCGATGAGGTATGTTGACCTCGTCTCATCTTCTTCTAAGGCTAATAAACAGATCACCGTCTGGCTGAATGGCGGCCCAGGATGCAGCTCTCTGGCAGGCATCGTGCTCGAAAATGGTCCCTTCCTCTGGCAACCTGGCACCTACCGACCCGTGCGCAACCCTTATTCCTGGAACAACCTCACCAACATGGTGTACATTGATCAGCCTGCTGGAACGGGATTCTCGCTTGGTCCGTCTACGGTAGTCTCGGAATTCGATGTAGCGAGACAGTTTATGGACTTCTGGAGGCGATTCATGAAAACTTTTGATCTGCAGAATCGGAAGATCTATCTCACCGGCGAGAGTTATGCGGGGCAGTATATTCCATATATTGCCTCGCAGATGCTGGACCAGGATGATGATAAGTATTTCCGGGTTGCCGGCATCCAGATCAATGATCCCTACATCAATGAGGTGCCAGTTTTGCAGGATGGTATGGTGCCCCTGCCACAGGCTATTATTTACTCGACTAACTTTGAATGCAGTGCCTGCCGTTGCGACCGTCAATCAGCACCGCTCTCTTTTCCCCTTCAATGACACCTTCATGAGCCAAATCACCCAGCTTTGCGACGACTGTGGCTACACTTCGTTCCTAGAAGATGCCCTTACCTTTCCACCCCTTTCCAAATTCCCATCAGTGCCCTACAATGCTAGCTGCAACACCTGGGAAACCATAATCAACGCCTCGCTAGCTCTCAACCCATGCTTCAACCGCTACCACATCCCCGACTCCTGTCCCACACCGTGGAACCCAGTCGGGGGTCCGGTCGTCGGCCAGGGTCCAACCAACTACTTCAACCGCAGCGACGTTCAGAAAGCAATCAACGCTTACCCAACAGACTATTTCGTCTGCAAGGATGGAATCTTCCCGACGGCCGACGGACTGGACACATCTCCCCCAAGCTCCCTGGGACCGCTGCCGCGCGTCATTGAACAAACCAACAACACCATCATCGCGCACGGCCTGATGGATTTTGAGCTCCTGGCACAGGGAACCCTGATCAGTATCCAGAATATGACCTGGAACGGGAAGCAGGGGTTCGAGCGGGAGCCAGTGGAGCCATTGTTCGTGCCGTATGGTGGACCATCGGGAGGAGGTATATTGGGAAGAGCACATACAGAGCGTGGATTGACATTCTCGACAGTGTTCAGTTCAGGACATGGTAGGCCCCCTGTCCCAGTATGCGATGAAGCGGGATACTAACTGGAATAGAAATCCCAGAATATGCACCGGGAGCAGCATATCGCCAGCTAGAGTTTCTGCTAGGGAGGGTCGCGAATCTGTCAATGAGCTGATCGGGAGACAAACAACAATAAAAGCAAAATGCATGATTGCAGGCAATAATTGAGCAGGTGCAGATGACGGAGCAGAATGGTCGAGCTGTCAGATCGGATGATTGTTCGGCAATGAGATTAGTGAAGCTAAGCCAGCTCTGCTGAACTTGCTTCTCCACCTCAGCTATCGCCATCATAATCCAATCATCACTGCAATTCTACCTTGGTCCCCTCATCGTAGACCCGTAAATCCGACAAACAATATACTAGACGTGAACATCTTATATCAAAGCCAATTAAACCCCCCAATTCGATATGGCATCTTAATGATCGACATCATCAATCCGACCTCGGATCGGAAATTCCCCCAAACTCTGAAGCCGCGCTCGCTGGGTCCACCCCGCATCTTCAGTCAAAAATTAAAGATTTCCCCTCAACTAATTAATCCCTTCTCCATCTTCCACATTCTTTACTCCTACCCATCCCATTTTTACTTTTTGTATACTATCTACTTACATCCACAATGTCACCAACATCCATACCAACCCACCAAACCGCCGCCTGCGTCGACAATCCCAGCCCGGGCGCGACCCTCACTATCCGCCATGATATTCCCGTTCCGGTGCCGGGAGCGGGGGAGGTTTTGGTCAAGTTGGAGTATACGGGATTTTGGTAGGGAGCCACAAAATATGCTTCAATTTAGAACTGCGCTGATGGAGTCTGTTGAATTGGATAGTCATTCCGATCTGCACAATATTAATGGGGACTTGGTCATGACGACGAATGTTCCGGGACATGAGGGGGTGGGGAGGGTTGTGAGAGGTAAGAATGCTGAACGGGATTATGATGTGAATTGCGACTGATATGGTGTAGTTGGACCTGATACTCCGGCTGAGATGGTGGGGAGGAGAGTTGGTGTTAAGTATGTTTTTATCCCGGTTTATAAGTCGGTGCTTTGGTGGGATGAACTAACGAGGTGTCTATCTAGATGGCTGTATAAGACTTGCATGAAGTGTCCGACTTGCAAGGTGCAGTATACGAATTGTCGGAATCAGGATAATTCGGGGAGGGTGAGTTTCCCTATACTGATATTTATTCATGGATGAAGCTAACGGCAGTGATGGTAGAACGTTCCTGGGACATTTCAACGTGAGATATCTGTTATATCATACTACAGAGGATGCAGTCGGCTAACAATGGTATAGAATATGTCGTCTCTCCTGCAAATTTCGTCTCTCTGATTCCAGAGGATCTGAATCCCGAAGCTGTCGCGCCATTGCTATGTGGTACGTTTCATCCTTCTTTATCAAGAATACCACTAATTGGTTAGCCGGCCTCACCATGTACGGCGCTCTCAGCAAGGTAGAGAAGTTGTATGAAAAAGGAGATTGGGTGGTTATAATGGGCGCAGGTGGTGGACTGGGCCATTTGTATGCCTTCTACCCGATAACACGGACTATAGCTAATGGGTGTATAGGGGCCTTCAAATCGGCAAAGAAATGGGATACAGGATGATTGCAGTAGACAGGTAACTTCCTCTCCATTCTTTCCAGACACCGCTAACATCTCCCAGTCCATCCAAGAAAGACCTCTGTCTCGCATCCGGTGCATCCGCCTTTTTCGATTTCAAAGATGACAACGTACACCCCCTCCCTTTTCCATCTAGTTTACATACATACTGATGCCTAACCAGCTAATCCACAACATCCAATCACTAACCGACGGCGTCGGCGCCCACGCCGCCCTCATCGTCGTCGGATCCGAAAAAGCCTACGAGCAAGGCGTTGCTCTTCTCCGTCCGCTGGGCACGCTCGTATGCGTGGGCTTTCCCCGTCCGGACTTTCATGTGCCTGTGGCACCGCATTACTGCGTGGACTATGGACTGCAGATACTCGGTAGCGCGGTGGGTACGGAGACGGAAATGCAGGCATTGTTGGAGATGGCGAGGGCAGGGAAGGTGTCGACGCATTACGAGGTGTTTGATCTCGAGCAAATTAATGATGTTGTGGCGAAGATGAGACGGTATGCGGTTAGTGGGAGGGCAGTGTTGCGGATTCCGGAGGCAGCAGCTGCGAGAATATAACTGTATAGAAGTTTAAGTGTACTGAATAGCATCATAACACATATAGTATATACCAATTCTTATTCTAGCTAAGTACAACATAATCAATAGTATCAACTAACCAAACAACAACTGACTCAGGATACCCCCAACCCACTCATCTCCCCCTAAATCAAATCCCTCACTTAAAGCCCTCCAAAAAACGACGCCAATCCCCCCGCCGCCGACGAACTACTCGCCGCATCCGAGCTCGAGCTAGAACTAGTAGTAGTACTAGTACTCGTCGACGACTGAACCTTCTCAGCCAAAAAGCTCGCCGCGTCACCGGCATCCAACCCATACGTCAAATGCATAGCGGTAACAATCAACGTATCATCACAGACCAAATCACCCACAGCACAATAAACCTTGACATCATCCTTGGGATAGTTGGGGATCTGTCCATGGTCTTGCACGTTTCTCGTGAACCCGAAGAGTACCACTCCCTTCACTTGGTCTCTCACTGTCGTGCTGAGTTCTTGGACTGCGTTGTCGATTACGGCGCTTCCTTGACTACACATCCCATCCCCGAAGGGGATTATATTAGCTATGTTTCTTATTTTGCCGCTGGCAGGCAGCAATCATATTGGTATATTGGGGAAGGGAGTACCTATAACCACCCGCCACAATCTTCGTATTGGGACACTTCGAATTCGCCTCCTCGAACATCTGCTTCGCGGCAGAGATACTCCCCGGATCAGTGTTCTGGGGTAGAGCATTCTGCACCAGTCCGGCGCTGTATTGGCCGCCGACACCCTGGCAGGCGACTTTGTCGGATCCGAGTTTGGATTTTAGGCTGTCGCAGAGGGGAGGGCCGATTACGGTGCCCTATACCATTATCATTATTTATATTAGCCTTCTTCCTTTCTTTGTTTATCATCGGAGGTAGTATTTCCTCCGGAATTGGGATATGGGTAGAAGAAGAAGGTAGGGACATACCATATTCCCCAACTCAGTCGACCCTCTCGCAAAAATCAACGTCACATCCTTGCAGCTTCCCTGCTCGAGTTCGTTGGCTGTAGAGCCCGTGCCGAATTGGCGTGCGTAGAGGGATCCAGGGTCGGATGCTAGTGGGGTGGAGATGGCCAGGCTGGCTAGGGAGGCGGTTAGGAGGAGGGATTTGAGGGGGGCCATTGTATTTTATTTATTCCTTTATGGGTCTTGGGGAAAAGAAGAAGAATTAATGTGTGCTGCGCTGCAGGCTTTGGAAAGAAGAATAGAATTAGGGTAGTATGTGGTAAAGAAGGCGTGAGAATGAAAGAGGGAGTGAGTGAGTGGACTGGCTGCTCGAGTCTGAGTCTGTCTGGGTGTGTCTGGGGGATCTACTACACTTATATACATCTATCCATAGAATGGATCAACTACTACACTTACTACTAGTAAGTTCTACTAAGTGAAAATAAGAAGATTCGGAGGTTAGACTACTCCGTATACCTCGTGTGTACTGGACAGGGCAAGACAGGGCAAACAGGGTCCGACGCAAAAATGAGTCGAGATGAAACAGAACTAGTACTTAGTAGTGGTAGACCCTTATACACAGTCCACTATCTAACGAACTAGCAAGTATACCCCGGGCTCAACAGTGGGAAAACTGTTTCAGGGGATCGGCCGCTTTTCTACGCTAGGTATAGTCCCCCGGAAAACCAGGGTTCACAGGCATCTGTCTCAGTTAGGGTTCCTCCGGAGTTCATCCGACGTGTGTCCGTTCATCCACTAGATATCCAATCCAATCCAGGGACCAGGGACCCTGTTACAGGTAGTGCCTTGGGCAGTAGACATGTGGGTGATTAATTAACCTGTAGCGGGTGGCTTTTCCACTGTAAACTCAATTCCTATCTTAACCCTCGTATTCTTGTTGATGGTATAGGCAACCACGTTCACGATCAACACAACCGTTGTTTCGTTTTAGTTGGGTGGAAAAGCTTGTCGGTTTGATCTGGTTTTTGGGTCGAGTGTTTTTGCCGAGGTTGGATGGATGGTGGATGGTGGATGGGGGGATCGCCAGGGACGGAATTGACTGATTGAATTGATTACTGTTGTCATCTAGGGATAAGTTCTTCTGGAATGCCGTCTTTTTCTTCCGAAAGGATCAATATTTGGTTCGGGGTGGAGAGGACTTCACTAGGATTAACGGTCCATCAATCAATTGGAATCATGCTCATGATCACGTCGAATGTCTACGGCTATGTAAGATCGGAAGCTACGAGGTTTGGAATATGCCGTGTCTATCGTCTTCTCAATTTTGATCTTGTGCTATCCACTACACATTAATTATCTTCTAGTCCTGCCATTATCCGGATAACCCGGAAGGTCCTCAACGTGCCGTGTGCGTTTTCAACGGCCTGTCTCTGACACCATCCGTGTCAGGGCTTAATTCTCGCCGTCCACATGCTTGGTCAATGTCTCGATGAAAGACTCGCCCCATTTCGCACTAGTGTTCGTCTCGATGAAGTGTCGCAACGTTTCATATCGACTCTTGCGATCCTCGTCACTCATCGTGACCGCTTGATGAATCGCATCAACCATCTCTGACATATTCGCCGGATGGAAAGTAATACATCCCTCCTTCATGAAAGATGCCGCGCCGGCAAACTCGGATAGCAGGAGCACTCCATGCCGCTGCGCCTGGCACGCAACGTACTCGAACGAAACAAGGTTCATCCCATCACGCGTCGACGTCAGTAAGCAGGCGTCGGCAACCGAGTACAACGCCGTCAGTTCGCTGAAGTTAACGGACCGGTGCATGTAGATCAGTGGACAGCCATCGGCGGTAGCTACATCGTCAGCACCAATAGATAACATCGAAGCATAGGGTACTTACAATGCTTGCCGTTAATCCTCCCAGCCATCGTACTCAACTCCGTCTCTAGATCCTGATACTCCTTCACATCCTCCCGACTAGGCACCGCCACCTGGATAAGCACCACCTTATTGCTCAGCTCCGGATACTGATCCAGGAAAGCATCATAGCCCTTCAACTTCTGGTCGAGCCCCTTGATATAATCCAGCCGATCCACCCCAACAATAACCTTCATCCCCGAATACCTGCGCTGCAACTCCCTTATGCGATTTTGCACTTCCTCATTCTGCAGCGCATCCGTAAACTTCTGCGGGTCGATGCCGACAATGAACTTCTCCGCGACCACCTCATGACCCTCATACTCCAACGTCCCTGACTCTTTCACCTTCGCATCAGCCCTAATACACTGTCAGCACATCCCCACACCCATAAGAAGAACACAACCTACAGAGTCTCCGCACAAAGCACAAAATTCCTCTTATACTCATCCGTATGAAATCCAATCACATCACTCGCCAGCAACCCCCTCAACAACTCCTTCTGCACCGGCAGACCGCGCCAAAAGTCCCCCGCCGGGAACGGCGTATGCAGCGAGAACCCAATCGCGCAATTCTTCCCCGCCAGACGATCCCTCAACAGCCGCGGCAGCAGCATAAGATGGTAATCATGCACCCAAATCAACGACCCCGGCTTGGCCGCCTCGGCGATCGTATCAGCAAAGATCTCATTCACTCGTTGGTATGCTTCCCAGGGACCGTCTTCAAAATTAATGCCGGATTGGTAATGCAGGATAGGCCAGAGGATAGCATCTAAACCAGAGAAAGAAATATTAGCATACCCTTACTCACTAATCTTAGGTGAGATGTAAGCAACTGGGTGGTACGCACTAGAAAAGTTATTATAGTGATTATTCGCCAACTCATTATCCAAGAAAATCGGCACAGCGTTATGCTCATCCAAGCTCTGGCGGATTTGTCCCTGTTCCTTTTCATCGGTCACGTCGATACCTGGCCATCCGAACCAGCTGAAGGTCGTGGTTTTAGTCAATCCTGATAGGGATGTGACTAGACCTCCACTGGAAAGGGAGGATTCGTAGCCCCCGTCGACCTTTTTCAGTGACAGAGGGAGACGGTTCGAAACAACGATGAGGTTGCGCTTCGTCATACTGGGCTGATTGTAGTGAATCAACGCGATCAACGGGGAAAATCAATTGCTATGTTTCGAGCTGCATGTTGCGCTGAGCGAGGCGCGATGGGTTTGTATAGTATCCCGACGGAATAGCAATACGTCAGCATGAGGGCACGACTCAGGCCCGCACGGGTGGCAGAGGGGCACCCAAAGAGTCAAATAAACGCCTCATTTCACCCCCTGGAGGGGCACCCTGTATTTCATGTCTGGACCGTGCACTGATCTCCGCTGCTAATGCAACAATGTTGCGATCTTGCCTGGTTATGTTGGATGTGTCAAGCTGGGCCGACGCGGTGGCTGGTGATCATCCAGCCGTGGCCGACGTCATTGTTGGTCATCTGACCCTATAGAACATAGTATAATAAAATGGGGATTACAGCCAGTAAGTGACAGCATGGTCAATGTTATTACGTATATACACGAACAGTAAAATCCAATCAACTCCAGTCCAGTCTTTTTCGTCCGCCCAATGCAGTGCCTGTGCAACTCCGTCTCCCGCTGATGCCACAAAGTGTAGAATATGCCTACCTCATCCGCTTGGATGGACTCGGCGTACGCATACGAGATTCCCGATCGCGGGTCCGCTCAGACACAAAGTCTTTGGTTGTGGCCTGCTCCAGCATGAGCGGCGCGTCCGGCTTCTCGAACCCTGTAGCCCCCTGATTCGGCGCTCCCATGTATCCAATTGAGTTATGTTGATAGGGGTATTGAGGCGGCGCAAGCGACGGATGATGCTGTGCGGACGATTGTCGAGAATAGCTAGGGGGTGCAGAATAATCGTGTTGGTTGAGACGGTTTCTAAAGGAACGGAAGGACCAGTTGCTGACAACGGTGACGGTCGATATCGTAGCAAGGAAAAACATCTAAAATATTAGCCGATAACTTGCTTTGGGGAGGGTAACCTACAATCGCTTTCCAGCTGATAGGGTCGATAAAGCTGTTGATGATTACAGCCATCGTATGCGCCGACACCTTAGCCCGCCCGACCTTGGCCGGATCCCGGTTCATGCATCGCTCCCAGTTTTCACACACGCTTTCCAAGGCCGGCAGTCTATCCCCTCCCGCGCATCGATTGTCGACGTAACTCTTCGCGCATGCCGCCATTTCAGCCAGGATCGTATCCGACACCTCCTCAGCCGCCTGCTCGAATTCTGCCCGGATCGCTGACACGAAACCAAAGACCACATATACCGCAAGCGAGAACAACGACAGGTTCACCACCAACTGCGCCCACCAAGAAAGAATGCTAGGGACATTCGGATGTGCTTCCAGGAGAGCAAAGAAATCTGAGAATGAAGTCAGACGTGATCCCGTTTGAGTCGTCTCCGGCTGGCCTGGTCCCGGCTTCTGTCTTTGCTTGGTTGGCTTGAGCTCACTGCTGCTTGGTCGGTCACTCTCATCGTCACTGTCCCTCCGTAGTTGTAGATCCAGCGCCTTGTCCCTCCGCCGTCTCTTCTGCACCCGTCGTGCCAACGCGTTGGAGTAGTGGCTCACGCGGGGTATCTCGCCGCGACCAGGGCTCGGCGCAAACCGTCCGTACATGCTGAACAGCGAGTTCCGATGGGCTTTCGGTTGCTCGGGGGTATCTTCGTTGTCTGCGTGTTCGGGGGAAGACATGTTCTCAGCGCCGGACGAGAAGTCGACATCGAATTTGCGAGGCGTCATGAATGCTGACTGGTTAAAGAACGGCTTCGGAGTCGCGGGGGGTTGCTGCGTCTTGGTCTGGGAGAAGAGGAAGGGCTGGGAGTTGGGCTCTCGCAGAGCGGGCATCGTTTTCTTCTCTGGAGAATCGAAAATACTATGGGGGCCTGTGGAGGAGCTGGTTAGGCGCCAAAAAACAAATGTTTGTCTCCAAGAGAGCTGCATCCAAGACCCACGTTTCTTCTGATTGTCATGCTGCATGCTGAGCTGGTAAAAGGGCGAGGTCACATCTCCTGGAGCCCTTGTCTGCCATTCAAAGTCCATCGGACTCTCCGCCGTTCGTTTATCCATCTTGGGGATGAGGACGACGAAGTGAATGAAGAATGAAGATGGTTGGTGGATATGAAGTGGTTGTGACGACAATGAAGGGTGATGAGAAGGAAGATCGGAGATGCGGACTTTTCCGATTCCTGTCTTTTTTGTTTTGGTAAACAATCCAGACTCGCCGCCGAGCAACGACTGGAGTCACAAATGCCACCCGTGGCAGTCGCAGTGATATACACGATCTCCCTTTGTTTTATAGTAGTTTATTTAAAGTGGGCTTAATGTAATGAAGTTGATATCCAAGTGTTATTAAATTGCATGCGGCTGCAGACAGTGCTGGACTGTGACGTGCAGCAATCGCCCAGATGCACCTCACGGTCGCAGTTGTCCTATTAATAGCCTGACAGTCAGTAATTATGATCGCCAATTGAATGAATGGCTGGCTACTTCCATTCGAACAGCACAATCAAGGGACTAATCCAATTAGCACAATGGCATGGCATTTGCGGGGGGCCATCACCCCGGACTCCCGTTGCGACTTGTCGGTCGCGCCCGCTTAACCTTTTATTCCCCACCAGACTACCCTCTTCCTTTGAAAAGTGTTCATGAGATGTTGTTTCTGTCATGATAAACATGATTCCATTGCTGGGATAGTATATTCGGTCTAAGCAATACTACAGTGGGGATCATTAATGAACGCTGAGAAACAGAAGAGGACAAGCAACCCCGGACTTCCTCCGCGTGTCGATCACGAACGAGTGATTGGAAGCAGGCGCGAAGTGATGTACAACATGCAGAAATGTCAAAACGAATCAGTGATCAGTCTGTGTCCAACGCCAGAATCAAGGACTGTGGATAGGGATATCGACGCCAAAAACACAAATAAGAAGAGGAAGCAACAGACATGTCATAGCTTGATCCGATCGACCAGCTCAAAGTCATCGTCGTCAGCCATGTAGCCCAGGGCTGTCTCACCCTCATAAGAGATCATCTCGTACTCCTTGACAATCCGCTCTGTCTCCTTCGTCTCGAACTTCTCGACAGCCTTGCTCACAGCATCAGAGAGTATAGTTTGGCCCGCCACATCATAGTCACGCAGCGTATCCTTCCCCTCAGCATCATCGAGTATCTTCTCCGCCGCGGCAGGGTCATCGATATCATCGCTGGAAGAATCCGACGTTCCACTGTCGAGAGCCTCCCTAACATCAGCACGCAGGGCGATCTTGGCGTCGCTGAGATGATGGTTGGTTTCAGCCTTTCGCTGGAACCGCATCTGGCGGGTCAAGCTAGCGGCTGTCAGCGACATTTCGAGTTGTCAGGCACGGAAACATACGTTGTGTAATGAGTAGCTGGCAACCTCGGCCTAGCTTTGTGCAAGACATGAGAGTGGACAGCTTGGCTATAACGAGGCAGGGTAGAACGGCTGCCGTACGCCCACTTGGCCTTGTGGTCGTGAGCCCTTTTGGCCTCAACGCCAGCACGACGGATATCAAGCAAGGTGTCAGACATGACTGGAGAGGACAGTTTGGTGTCGACGGATGCGGGAGAAGATAGTCTCAAATATATACAGAAGATAGGTAAACCACACTCGGGTAATGGGTGGCGCTTGCCTCTGTTATTGAGGGATGCCTGGAACAGGGGAATATAAAGCCAGGAAATTGAGGCGAGAGCGGTGGACAAAAGACTGAATACTAAGGCAGACCCGCGAACCAAAAATCTCCGATAAACAATAAACAAGAGAGGTTACAGGGCGTCTTTGGTCTGAGTCATAAAGAGGCCCCGGCTGGGCTTCCAGTCATCGACGACCCGAGGATGTCGAGCGGCAAATGCACACAGTAGACTCTCACAATGATGGGGAAATGAGTAATAAAGAGATCCGACAAGGAGACCCTTCTCTGAGCAAGTCGAGAAGAGGACAGAAAAGAGGCAACAAAGCGACACCTTGGGGGTGAGCTCGTCATCCAGGGGAGATATAACTACTATCTCCAACCGCACGCGCTCCGAGGGGGGAAGACTAAATAGGCAGCACGGGGTCCGCGCGAGGCGATGCTGATTATGGCAGGTCATCTGTTGGGAATCATCTATCGTCATCGTAGCCTGTAACCTGTAGCCTACTAGCTATTAACTAAT
This sequence comes from Aspergillus tubingensis, assembly GCF_013340325.1. Classification (NCBI taxonomy): domain Eukaryota; kingdom Fungi; phylum Ascomycota; class Eurotiomycetes; order Eurotiales; family Aspergillaceae; genus Aspergillus; species Aspergillus tubingensis. The sequence continues at coordinate 647,015 of NW_023336276.1, forward strand.
CCAAGGAAGAAAGACTATCTCTACTATCGGAGGGGGTGGGAAATCAGCTATCAATCCGGCGCGGCAGTTACTAGACTATTCCCCCCTGGATTGTTATCGTTGCTGCTGCTGCTGCTGCTGCTGCCGATCCCCCGAGCGCCACTTCTCGACCCACGGTTTAGCGCCCCCTCACTCTGCTTCTCACTAAGTAGTTCAGTCGATTCCCGAGGTTAAACGCGCAAGATACCAGAATTCCAGCCTCTGGGAAAGTTGGAACTTGCCGGGTGATTCATTTTCCAAGGCTGAATGGGAAAGGAAGATCCCTCTAACAATAGGGCCAACTGCATGAGATGTGATCCACTGCCCCAGGCACGTTGTGGTCGATCTGGAACGTCACTTGTCAAGGATGGCACGGTAATTGATTGCATGCTGAATGGATCGGTTCCTCTGGATCGGAGTCTCTGTCTGGGACAAGGAAAATGCCGCCGTAAATCAAACCCTGCATCTGCCAATCGCCTCTGCTCGTGGTTACCCGTGACATTTCCTGTTATCGGGGGGGCTTGTCCTGCTGAGCGGGTGATCCCATGCTCCGAAGCCATCTGCGATCTGACCGTAGTTAGGGCGGGCAGCTGACTTGATGGCTGCGCCAGTCACTTGCGATGGAGGTAATGTGATGTATGCAGCTTAGTTAATAAGATTGTGACATCAGCTGGAATGTTATTTGCTGCTGATGGACTGATTAGACGGATGTACAAAAGGAATACTAGTAGTTGGCTTGGCTCGTATTGTTGAGCGTGATGATTATTGTGCATTGTGTTAGGTAATAATCTCTTTGTGCCAGTATTCAACTTCTGTCTATGCTATGCATAATACTGGCAACTGTCTACAGGTAATAATGCACATACGAGACCATACCCTCTACAGAGTACGTTGTAGATGTCGTAATACCATCCTGCTAAGGCATACTCAATATGAGACACAGCCTCGAGATCTAGACTGCCACTACCCCACTCTCAGCCTGGCAGTAACAGATTGAGTCATACCATGGCGTCTAGAGCAGATCCCAGAATGGTCCCCGACTTCTATGACACTTACCTACCGCAGACAGACACATCAAGATAATCTACCAAGAGGTACTACATCTACCCAAGTAGTCCACAGCCTTGTGAATTGATTGTCTTATACAAGTCACTTGGCATGTGTCATAATTCAGAGTTATGTTGGACAAACTGCAAGTTGAGGCAATATCATTATGATTCATACTCTCGCAGTTATTGGCTGGGCTATCTTCCTGATAATCTCAACATGCATTAGGGGCGGCTAGGTTTACAGTATAGAGCACCAATATAGCCGAGGTATATCGTCAGATCACGTCTTTTCAACTTTCCTCTTTCGTGTGGTGTCAAAGATAGTACACCCCAGACGCATTTACTTCAGGGATAACCTCGAAATCGAGCCTCCACACCAGAAACTGTAGATATCAATCATAGTAAACGAAGAATGTAATTTTCCGGCAGAACACCACTATGCATGCAATCCATATTACTACCCATCCAGCGTCCAGCACCAGATGCCAATCCCAAAGCACAAAGCAGCACCATACCATAATACAATACACTACTCATCCATCTGCCACTGATAATCCAGCGCCTCCAACCTCCCCTTCCTATTCCTAGCCAAAAACCACTCCTTCTCGAACCCATTCCCCCGATCCACCCCATCCCACCGATGTCCAGGACGAATACCATACCGATTCGGCGCAAACCCTCCCTTATACAACGGCTTGCCCGTCCGACTCGTCCCTCCCTCCTTAACACTAGTCAAGAACTGCGCAGCCGGATCATTCCACCTCAACTTCCCCTTCAATTCATCATTCAGCTCCTCATCCTCCGCCGTCCTCGCCAACGGCATAGCCCTCACATCCCTCAACTGCTGCTTCCTCTCCTCCCTCTCCCTCCTCTGCACATCACCCATCAGCGCCTCCTTCGCTTCTTCCTCCTTCGCCTTCTTCTCCTCCTCCGCCCGTCTCGCCTCCGCCCTCTTCAACGCCACATTAATAATCCGTCCACTCGCATCACGATAAATCGTCTCCTGCGCTTTCTCCCCCAACGCTGACTCCTTATACTTCGCCGCATCGGCCTTCTTCTTCCTCTCCTGCGCAGCGACCATCGCCGCCGTCTGCGCCGCAGTCTGTAATCCCGCCCGCGCCCCGGACTCCATCTTCACCCCTCCATCTTCCTCATCATCTTCCTCCATCCCCTCCACAACCGGCGCATCATCATCTCCCTCATCATCACCACCCCCTTGTTCACGCCGCCGTTCCTCCCTCTCCGCTATCGCATCCGCTAATATCTTATCCGCCGCGTCTTGCTCAGTACCACCCGGTGTAAGAGTCTTCCACCCGGAGGTCTTCTTCCGTCGGAACTCGCCCGTCCGAGCACCACTGACTATTGACGGCGCGTCCTCGTCATCATTGAGGAGATTGTTGCCCGCGGAGCGGAGATCAGGCGGGTCGTCGTCGGCGATGATGAGTCCGGTGGGTGTGGAGTCGGTGGTTTTGGAGCTGTTCTTCTTGCGTTTCTTTTTGGGACGGTCGGGCGCGGGGTCCGCGTTTAGGTAGTTTTTCGCGAGGTAGTCTGCTAGGGAGGACATTTTGTAGTGTGTGTATATTTGGGTGGGTGGTAGGTAGGTATGTGAGGAAGTAGTGTAGTAAGTAGTATGTAAGTGAAGAGTCGGCTGGAGAGCATATCTGTATCTGATAATCGGACGAGGGATTTTCCGGGTAAGCTAACTGCTACTACCCCAGTGATGTAGTTTATGCCTTAGGCAGTAACATATACCGTCTACATCCCCTCTCACTTCATACCTATATACATACACACCCACATTCATATATAATATAAATAAAATAAAACAAATGAAATAGCAAAATGCCCCGCACCGACGAAGCCGACCACTTCATCAACGCCGTCTACTCCGCCGTGCAAGAGATCCCTCGCGGAAGAGTAACAACCTACGGCCATATCGCGACGTTATTAGGATATCGTATGTATGCCCATACCTACCTTTCAATCCCCCATCCCACCATTCAGTAACTCCACATATTTATGATACGATAATGACAATGGGATTAGCAAAACGCCCCCGCCAAGTAGGAATCAGCCTGAAACATCTCCCCGGCGCAGAAACAGACAACTATTTCCATTCGGGGAATGTGCCCTGGCAGAGGGTTATTAATGCAAGGGGGATGATTTCGCATCGGTTTGTCGTACCCTTATAATTATTTTGGGAAGGGGGGGGGTGGTGTATTGGCGATGCTGATATGTGTATTGTACTGCAGGGAACCAGGGAGTGCGGAGAGACAGGCGGAAGCGTTACGGGGGGAAGGGGTGGAAGTGGAGGAGGATAGTATGGGGGAGTGGTATGTGGATTTTGGACGGTATGGGTGGTTTCCGGATGTTTTGCCTAGTGAGGATAGTGATGATGGTGATCATCATGATGATGGGGAGGAGGGTATAGATCGATGATAGAAGTTAGTGTGGCTACGAAGTTGACTTGACTATTCCGATGGTATAATATCAGTAGAACAATGAATCCCATTCATGCACACAGTATCTACAGTTCCCCTCGGATAGATCCCATTTTCGGCCCATGCTTCCCCCCATCAGATCAGCAGTGGGAGCATGTATCAAACATGGCACCAGACACGGACAAGGAAATAAGTAGGATAGGATGGTAAGCTCGCGACTCTATAAGTGGAAAGTTGAGAGAGAAATCGGACAGAAGGAAAAGAAAGGGGTCGGGGAGGGCAGTGCGCATGCAAGCATCATGTTCAAGGCAATCATAAACATCCAGTGAACGGGCCAACGCAGCCAAAAAGAAATGGTAGTAGAGTATAAAGAGGTCCGCCGCACGGTAACAGAAACAAGGAAACTCGTCACCCGACTCGGCTGACGCTTGTGGTCAGGAGTCCTCATGCCTAAATGTACTTTTGTTTATCTCCGTTTCACTTCCATCGCCCATCCGTCAATGCCCTCGCCGCGGCTGCCGGGCGTTATGCCCAGATCAATCCCGTCCATACCGGGTGTATCCCGCATCCATTCGTGGGATGCCATGCCGCCGGCATTAGCGCGCCGCTCCGGGGACACTTCGAGCATTGGCAGCAGGAACTCGCTGATGCGCATGCTTTCCTCGACCGAGAAATGATACTTCTCCCGCAGCACATCCGGCAGGGCCCAGTGGCGTAACCGGTGGATGTTGCGCAGTTCGCCTTTGCGGTTGAAAATCTCCTGCGACCACTTGCCCGAGAGACAGAGAGACTTCGGGAACGGTCCCAGAAGCTCAATGATCTGCGCGATGTGATCGTCGTCTTTACCATACTTGGTACCTGATTGCGGATCGAAAAGATAGTCGCCAGTGATGAGTTCGAATACCTGCAGCAATTGGTTAGATTTTAGTCGACTGACGGGTCTATCGGACATACCATGCAAGCCATACTCCATATATCTGTGCTCGCGCCCCATTTCGAACCCAGGATAACTTCGGGCGAACGGTACTGTCGCGTTTGGATGTCGTTGGTGAAATGATGGCCGACCCAGCAGGCATTGCCCAAATCGGCAATTTTCACGGAGATTATATCACATTCCGGCTCTTGCTCCTCGCTCGACTGAGACTTGTCGAGCGAAATGCCCGATACCTCCCGTTCCAGCAAATCACTGTAATCATTAGCCGTATCCCTCAGGAAACAAGAAGATAACATACGCAGTCTTTTCCCGTTGCTTCTGTTTCTCATCATCGTCCTTGATTCCGAGCATCTCCTTCATCGATGTACTTTCTGCATTGGGAGTCACTAGACCAGTCAGCAATTTCGTAGCAATGATGAGGCGACGGTACATACCAGACGACTCGCTGACCATCTGACTAAGACTGCTGTGGGAGTTTTGCGAACTGTGCTTAAAGTCGAAGCTGGTATTGAGCGGACTCGGCAGCGGTTGACTCCCAGTGATCAGGGTCCGGCGCCGTCGCCGACCATTGCGATTGTCTTCCTTCTGCTCCTTCTTCGCCTCTTCTTTGACGTATGTCTTCACGATCTGCTCCACGTCCCCGATCTCGATCAGCACGTTCTCCGGCTTCAGATCCGTGTGGATGATGCCACATTCCCGATGAAGGTAGTCCAATCCAAGCAGCACTTGTTTTGTGATCTGTTTCACCAAGGCCATGGGGATACCGCGGTGGTTCCATCGCTTGATCAACCCGAGCAAATTTTCTCCCAGCACTTCAAACACCATACACACATGGACTCCGTTGGGGCCCTTGTGCTCAAACGAGTCCAGCAGACTGACGACATGTTTGCGACCGGGGTGAGAGGGTTTAGCTTGGACGATGCGGTTCAACAGCTTGATTTCATCGATGGCGGTTTCGGTGTAGTGGGCAGCGGAACGGACGACCTTGAGGGCGACATGCTTCCCAGTTGTGGTATCGCGGGACAACCAGACAGTCGAAAAGTGACCCCACCCTAGCTTGCGCACGACCACATATCGACCATTGTTGTAGGTTTCACCGACGGAGACCGGGTGGTAACCACCCTTGCAGTAGTCTTCCGAGTCCTCTTCCTCTGCAGTGGTCTCGAGTTCTTCGCCAGAGGATGAAGAGGACGAGCGCGATGGTGGGACGCCGTATGCGGGAACCCTGCCACTCATGGCGGTTAGAAAGAATCAGGATGTGGCGGGGAAAACCAAAAGAAAGAGAAAGGCGGGAGGAAGGGAGCAAAGAAAACACGGGCAAGCAGGGAAAAGGAATCTAGAAAAAGAAAGAAAGGGTAAAAGCCATACCCCTCAGTGGTAGTGGAAGTGGTGGTGGTAGTGGTGGTCGCTGGGTCGACTCCAAGCGTGGCGGCTTCGTTGGTGACGATCGGCTTTAAGTCGGTCCCTTTTCTTCTCTTCTTACCGCCATTGCCATTGGTAGCGGAGGCAGCGACACTACTCGCCATTTGCTTCCCTTTATTGAGAACGGCCTTGGTGATATCAACCCCATCCATGATGCCAAAGAATTGCGACCGATCGGATCGGAAAATAACTTGGGGGGTCAAAGAAGGGAGATGCAGAGCAGAAGGAGTGGATGACGGGCGTCTCGTAGCGACAGGATTCAGCTGGAGTAAGTAAATGCAGTTGGTGGTGGTGGCCGGCGGCGGCGACAGCGGAGGAGAAGGCGGGTTGGCGCTGGACTTGGTTTGGTTTGGCCGGCTTTTGGTTGTGCGAATCTGAGGGGTTGGTTTGGGTTCAGCAGCGCCCACAAAAACGCCAATGCCAGAAGCAGCAGACACTTACTCACCTGAGGAGGGGAATCGGGGATAAGAGTATAGGAGATTGTGCACCGGGAGGATGGTGGTGGTGTTCACAATCGAGTAATTTCAAAGAATGGCCAACATGGACTCCAGAACATGGAAATGAAAGCCTAATACTACTATGAAACCAGTGCAGATGACTGGGGCTGGGCGGATGACGCAAACGATATAGACGGGGCGATTGAACACGATGGATGGAGCAGGAAGAGCAATGCAACGAGGGGCTGATCACTACTCGTAGATCCGGTAAATCTCACAACCCTTGAATTTCACCCAGTTGAAAGTCCAAAGGGGGGAAAGAGGAAAGGACCACAGGAATGGATAGAAGGGACGTGAAAGATCAATGATGGAGATCGACAAGGAATGTCCGCAAGCGTAGATGAAGAGAAGAAGAAGACGAAGAAGAGTTAGTTGTTGACCACCCACGCATGTGGCAAATCATGAATGGGCTATGGATCGATTCACCCGGTTGGGCCTGAGTAAAGTCTTCAGGCTCGAGTTTATACATCGGTCAACGTTGGGGGACCTCATGCTTTTGGAAGAGATGCTCTTTGGGCTGGACAATGGACTTGAACCGTTGAAAGGGACAAAACAGTGTCATCCGAGGGATAGATGGATGGAGGGCAAGGAGGAGAGGTTTCATTGTCTGTCTACATCCCCAGCCAGGGCTACGGTGTAATAAACGGGTACGGAAACAGAGACAAGACACTACTACTACTACTACTACTACTACTACTACTACTACAACCCGCACTTCGTCCTACATGGATTCAGGCACCTTATGACACTGTCAAATATGAAGTAGTATGCGCGTGGCATGGATGCGATCGAAGGAAAAACGTGGAGCAGCAGTCTGGGGGAATTTACCGATGCTGGGAAGGGATAGCGACCGGCATGAGACACGAGCGAGAGGCAAAGTACGATCAATCAATCAATCAATCCTCTCTGACTGACTGGAGTGGGACACAGGATCTAGACTTGATGTCACTTTCACGGCCCAGTGGATAAGCGTCCGATCGCCTTGCTCCAGCCGAGTCCCGGAGGAGGAAAGACAGGAAGATGCGAGACTACTTGCTTAGTGTCCGTCTTGTCCAGCTTTCTATTGCGGAGTCGATGATTCATTTTGCTGGCTCTGTCTTTTTCTGTTTCCCCTCCGTCGTGCACGTGATGTCTGTCCCCCTTGCGCCTGACTTCAAACCATCCGACTCGATGGACTGAAACTGATTCAGGAAACATCCATGATAAATCCTCCCCTTGGTACTACAAAGGAGACTAACACTTGTATACCACCGTCTGAGACACTGATAACGCGTCACCGTTGGAACCATATCTTACTCCATATCTCTTGTAGGGAATTCGATAAGACAAGGTATTATTATGAAAAGATACTATTGCAGGAACCTTCCCATTACTTCGTAAACTGTACCTGGGAGAAACCCACCACCACCCAATCGATCCCACGCAAATTGGCTGTACCAGTGCAAATGCTTCTGATTGGTGCCGGCAACTCCCCACCTCCGCCCAGCAGCGCATGAATCCACGTTAAGCTGCTTCAATCACCTGAACCTATGCCAACAACCACCACCACCACTACTACTATGGAATAACCACATACTATTCTTCTCTCCTCTCCTCCTTCACCTATACTTCCTCCCTCCTCCCTCCTAATACCAAAACACCTCCACCATGTCCACCCCCTTCCATCGCCGTCCTTTCCCCGACTACTTCCTCTCATCACCACTAGCAACTCTCATCTATCCTCTCCATCAACTCCTCAACCACCTCCGCGGTCCTCCTCACCTCCCACCCCCAAACGCCCGTCCCATCCGCGTCGTCTGCATCTCCGACACCCACACCCTCGAATACCCCGACATCCCCGACGGCGATCTCCTCATCCACGCCGGCGACCTCTGCAACGATGGCAGCGCCCGCGAAATCCAAGCCGCCGTGAACTGGCTGCGCAGTCTCCCTCACCCGCATAAAGTCGTCATCTGCGGCAACCACGACAGCTACTTCGACCCGCGATCGCGTCTCCCCGAAGACCGCAACGATGCCTCACCTCAAAACACCTCATCCTCCACATACGCCACCATCTCCTCCTCAACCGCCTCCCTCCGCTCCCTAGACGACTACCTAGCCGACGACCCTCATCCCCGCATCGACTGGGGCGACAACGACGACATCCACTACCTCCAACACTCCTCCATCACCCTCACCTTCCCACCTACCACCTCCACCTCAAGCATAACAAGCACCACCCCCCTCCGCCCCCGCACCCTAACCATCTACGGCGCGCCCCAAATCCCCGCCATCGTGCCCTTCGGCCCCGAACACGCCTTCACCTACCCCCCACACCACGACGCCTGGTCCAACACCATCCCCCTCTCCACCGACATCCTCGTCACCCATACACCCCCACAATCACGCCTCGACCTCTCCCCCGTCTACTCCGCCGGCTGTCCGTTCCTCCTCTCCGAGCTCTGGCGCGTACGCCCCGCCCTGCACGTCTTCGGCCACGTGCACGCCGCGTACGGCATCGAGCGCGTCTTCTACGATGAGGCCCAGCGCGCGTGGGAGCGACTCTGCGCGTCGAGGAAATCCCGCGCCCGTCTGTCGAGGTTCAGCTCCCTGTTCGGGTTCCTCCGGGATCTGTTCGATCTCTCGGGCTTGGTGGATTCGGCGAGAGTGGTGATGTATGGTGTTTTGGGGGTCGTTTGGGCGAGGGTCTGGGGTGGGGAGAATAGGGATGCGGGGTGGGTGGTTAACGCTGCTTGCATGTATAGGGATTCTGGGGTGTTGAGGAATAAGCCGCAGGTTGTGGTTTTGTAGGTTGGTCCATCACTCGTTTGAGTGGTTTGGTGATGTGGAGTGGTAATGGGATATATTATTATTTTCCATGTCGATTTCCTTGTATATAGGGGTGAGTCTAGAGGGGATGGTAACCGATGAGAACGTTGTATGGGGTGGTATTGTAAATAATTGCCGGGATCAGACTCGGCCAACTTAAGAAAGAGAATCATTCCAAGATGCTGGTTTCATGAATACGAATGTTATCCTACTACATAAATACCATGCGTAGTATGTAAACAAACCCAAAAATGTACAGTCTTGTTTATAGGCTAAAACGGGGGGTATATAGTATATACACAAAATGCAGTGATGTATATGTATCAAATCTGCAATGAAAAAAAAAAAAACAAGAAACTCGAAAACACAAAACAGCATCTATCCCTCTATGCAAACAATCACAGCTTCGCCTTCTCGCTGAACCGAGGCGCCTGGAGAGGATCATAAGCACCCGAGGTGAGAGTATCCGACGGCACAGTGGCATGATGACCGCCCACCAGGCCCCGCACGTCAATCAGACTCGGGTTCAACTCGTCGATCTTGGTGGCGCCGATCAGACGCATGTTCATCTCCATCTCGTCCTTGAGGAGCTGCATGGCGCGTTCCACGCCGGGCTGGCCGTACGCCGACATGGCGTACAGGAAGGGGCGGCCAATGCCCACGCCCTTGGCGCCGAGGCAGAGGGCCTTCAGCATGTCGGTGGCACGACGGATCCCGCCGTCGATGTAGATCTCGATCTTGTTCTCCCAGCCGCGCTCGCGGAGGATGGGCATGACCTCGGCGAGGACTTCGATGGCGGAGCGGGCAAACTCGAGCTGACGACCGCCGTGGTTGGAGAGGACGACACCCTGCACGCCCATTTCGACGGCACGGAGGACGTCCTCGACGCACTGGACACCCTTGAGGAGGATGGGCATCTTGGTGATGGATTGGAACCAGGGGATGTCCTTCCAGGACAGAGCGGGGTCGATGAAGGAGGAGATGGCGCGGGCGGCGCCCTGGGAGCGGTCGACGGAGCTACCGCCGCTGGCCTGTACGTTGGAGCCGACGTCGGAGAACTTGGAGCGCATGTCTTTCTCACGACGGCCGAGTTGGGGAGCATCGACGGTGATGAAGAGACCCTTGCACCCGCGGGCTTCGGCGTGCTGGACAATGCGCTTAGTGATATTGCGGTCCTTGTTCACGTATAGCTGGAGCCATTGGACCTGGTCGCCTTGACGGGCATCGACGATCTCGTCGAAGGAGCAGGAGGCCAATGTGGGAATCATCTGGATGACATCGTGGGAGTGTGCGGCACGGGTGAGGACAACTTCACCCTCCGGGTTGCCCAGCTTTCCGAGGGCGGTTGCGGTCACGTAGAAAGGCACCGATACCTTGGTACCGAGCATGGTTGTGGAGAAATCGACATGCTCGACGTCAACGAGAACTCGGGGGCGGAACCAAATCTTGTGGAAGGCAGAGTGGTTTTCCCGCATAGTCTAGATAGGCTTGTGGTTAGTATATGCTGGTGGAAGACGAATGAGACATGACCTACAATTTCGTCGTCTGCACCGCTAGAGTAGTAGGCCCATGCGGTCTTCTTCATCACGCTGCGGGCAACAGTCTCAAAGTCCATCAGGTTGTAGCAAGCCGCCAAGGAAGGCATGCACTTGATGCGCTCCTGGCGCGCCTCCTCCTCGGGATCGGCAGTCTTCTCCTCTTGTTCAACGGTGGTCATGTCAACTTCACCGAGATGCTTGGAAGAATCGAGGTACTTGTCGAGGGTGTCGGGCGGGTGGATGGGGTCGAACTCCTCGGTCGCATCCTTGCCGGCATACTTGAGGATAATCTTTTGGCCACCCGGGTGCTCTGGATAATGTCAGTAACAGAAATATATAGTAGTAGTGAGGACTATATACATACCTGGCAGAAATTCGGTCACATCGTAGGCCTTTCCATGGACAATGACCCAGCACGAGTCCTTGGAGTTGTGTTCGGCGACAGCAGCGCCTGTGAGCTTGCCTTTACTCATAGTGGCGTGGTAGGGTGGGATGGAGGTGATTGGAGAGGCAGAAGATTGAGGAGAGAAGAGGAGAAAGGGTGGAACAAGAACTGCAGGGAAGAAGGAGAGGAGAACGGAGATGTATATGAAGGAAAAGACGTATCGCCCGAGAGAGGAAGAAAGAGAGAGAGTAGGAGGAAAGATGAATTAATTGTTGGAAATGCAACCAAACCAGACCTCGGGTTAATGGGGAGCGAAAGCCTATGGAGCGGCGGGCACAGAAAATCGGCAGGCGGTCGTTGGTCGATCGCGTTAAGCTCAAGAAGGCGGGGGGAACCAGAACCGTTCAATCCCTTTGCTTCGGGTGACTGCGCGCTTTTTCTCGGCCGACTGCTTTCGGTCAGGGACCACCTCGGCTGTTTGGCAACCTTTATCTACGCTGGTCATCGTGTCGGCAGTTCGGAAGTTTTGACGAACCGTATGAATCAATGAATTCTTGGTTTGCCTGTGAGCGATTTGTTCGATCAGGGTGATATGTTGGTCAGACATGACGCTCGAGTGCAAGATATGCACAACCTAGGGAATCGAGCCTAGCGCAGTTTAGAGGCAACGGCGGCTTCTACGAGTACTAGTAGTACTTACAGCATTAATAATACGATGATCTTGATGACATTCAGGTATCAGTCTAAATCGCGCTTATCTGAACCTTAATATATTAATATTCAAAGAGGACCTTCAGGCAGGACAAGATTGTACAACGTCGAGCATATAACATTATGATTAGATAGTAAGGCAACCTGAACCATTAGTTGAGAATTGCTGAGGACAATTGGGTACTATGCTGGCTGCATGCATACAGCATCATGTTCACCTTATTGGGACTTATTTCTTGTTAGGAGCCCTTCATTGTACATCAGTCACCAAAGTGTAGATAAATCACATAATTGCATAAATTCATCCATGTTAAGTATCAACCATCATGCCATCTACTATATCTCGCCGGCCAAATTTCAAATACAAACGGAGGGTGCCTGCACCTTTTATCATCAAGAATCAACCAAAGAACAACCAAGCGATGCTCAACACGCTGCAATCATCCAAATCACATGCACACAACCCATGCAAATGCCCAGCATATATGCCAAGCATGAAAGAAATAGCGGCAAAATATCGCACAATGCAAGCAAACAACGCCGCCAAGCTTCATAATGCAGTCAGTCAGTCATCATCGTGGAAGTCAAATGCAGAACAAATAAGAGACCGAAACATTCATCGTCATCAGATCATCAGAACCAGCAGGAGATAGTAGCTCAGCAACACTGTCCTCCTTTGCGCTTAGGACCTTCCACAATATCTTCCAATTCATCCCCAACACTACTAGGCGGAAATCCCAACCAACTGCGGCGTTTGTCCCCGTACCCCAGGCGGAAGCTCCCATTCCCATCGATATTTCCAGGGGTCAGAGATGACGTCGTTCCATCAAACACTGTCGACGATCGCTGCGATGAACTTGTTCCCGCTTCTCGCTTATTACGCTGCTCGACCAGCTTTCGCGTTATGACACGAAATACCTCCTCGATACCCTCACCATCCTTGGCGCTAATCTCATGGCAGCAATCCCACCCGATATCCTGGCCCCAGAACGCACTACTGCGCTTGCTATCAACGCCTGCAAGTGTGCTGGATGAGTGCCCGCCCAAGCCGGCCGTCGCGGGTGGTGTGGATGCTTGTGTTGGGTAGAGCTGCTCGGCAACATAGGCGATTGTGCGTTCGAAGGGGACTTTTCGCCGAGAGGGATCAAGGGTAACAATATCGGTCTTTGTTCCGACAACGTGAATCACAATGGGGTCGTCTTCGACAAGGTTCTTCTTCAATTCCGCGAGCCAGCCGGTCATTTCTTGGAAGCTTTGCTCGTCGGTGATGTCGTAACAGAGAAGGCAGGCATTGGCGCCGCGGTAGTAGAGACGAGAGATGCTGCGGAAACGTTCCTGGCCGGCTGTGTCCCAGATCTGAAGTCGAACGATGGTATCGGAGGCGCTGTCGAGGACGCGTTTGGTCACAAAGGAGGCGCCCACAGTCGAGGCTGTAGCGGAGGGGTTGAAGTCGTTCTTGACATAGCGATCGACAAGCGAGGTTTTGCCGACGCCTGGACGGAGTTAGTCGGGTGGAGTCTGAGAGGAGAGAGGAGGGAGAAACTGACCTTGGGCGCCGAGGACAACAATTTTAGCCTCGAGAGAAGAGCTCATGGCGGGGTAGAGGCTAAGGTGGGGTACCCGGAGAGCTGGATTTGCATGTTCCAGCGGATAAATTATCGCTCGGACGGATGAGGGATTCAGGAGGCGTTGAGGACGGGACTTGGTGAACAAAAGAAGAAGAAAGGTTTGGAACAAAGGCGAGGAGAGGGTTGGGGACGTGGGGAGAAAGACAAGAGGGAAGGAAGGGAAAAAAGGGAGAGAGAGAAGGGCAGCGTTGAAAGAGCGAAAACAAGAAAAGGGAGGGCGCGGGAACGAGGCTCAAGGAAGAAACAAGTTAACCACAGCCATCCAGCCAAAGCGATGGATTCAAGCCGGCATGACAGGGCAGTGCGCGGATCAGCCGATCACTTACGAACCTCCACCCGATCAGGTGTTCGTCTTATTTGTTTGTCGAGTGAATGTCTCTGAGGGTTAGTGAGGAGAACGAGGACAGGTAGAGGGGATGGAAGAGGATGAAGGAGGAATCAAATCAGTCACCGATGAAGAATGATTCAGCCCCAGCTGAATCATTCAGCATGATCCTTCTTGGCCCCTTACGTGCTTCCTGGCCTAGCCCCATTGTTTCAGCCACAGACTCTATCAACAGGCTGAAAATCTTATAGCACTTAGCAGTACTTTGTACCTCGTGTTCGTGCTCTCTCACGGCAACCCCGGCTGTCAAGGTGTCAGCCATGCATTGCCTGGGTTATGACAGGTTGGGTTGAAGCAGGTCTTCTGTCCACCGACGCAATATATTTCCTTTCAGCCGCAAGTCCCAAGAGTCTGGGTCTGTTCAGGGCACAGGCCACTGGATGGTACCACCGTCCCTAAAGCATTGATAGTGCACAATGGTGGCTTCAGTATCTCTTTAGTTCGTCCTGCCTAAGTAATCAGCGACCGTGCACTTGGTCCTCCGCTGACGGGCGGCACCTTGCAACTCGCAATATCCAGATGGGACTCCATGCGATGATTTCGCTTTCTATGTATTGCAGTTGATTGAATATTTGGATACCAGCAGGTATATTTGCTCGATTTGCTTGTCACATACTGGATGTCTCTTACTGGCGCTGCTAATATCAGGCTGGATGGGAACATCGAGCGTGGCAATTGGATTAGCGATCATATCATAACCATATGACGTTCTATGCCATGAAATTATTCCACTTGCTGGGTAAAATGAAAAGCAACATAAGGACATAGTACAGAAACCTCAGGCTTGTGAGTCCTGGTCGCCAGCACTCGGAGTAATTACATGAGATGGCGTTAACTAGTATCTGATTACCTGACAAAGTATTTACAAAACAACAATAAAAATTATTGTTATAAAATAAATGAGCTATATGTCCTCAGCTAGTATTCAGCTCCGTATATTGTTGTGTTGTGACGAAACAAGAGTGGTGCCATAAGGTGTGCTTTGATACTAATATTGCCTGATCGGGAAACCTCATATAATCAACAGCACTACCCTATGGAGCACTTACTGTATCTATGTAATGTAAAACAATTCCATCCTTAACTCCGAGCATAGATAGTACTATTCAAGTATGTATGTTCCGAATCGCTTTTGGCTCGTTAAATCCCTACTATGTTAGGCAACCTCAATACCTCGCTGACCTATGACCCACCTCTCGCAAAACAAAGCCAAATGGCAGTTAAGCTCAATTGACCCGACTGATGCATACGATCGCACATCCATTTCCTGAATATATATCAACTGAGTGGATTATCAATTGGCTAGTATCGGTTTTTCGTAGTTCCATTTGAGACCATCGACAATGGAAACGACCGAGGCTAATATGGGATTGATCCCCGCACGCATTGTTAACAACCCAGGAATACTAGCACCAAGACAATTTCTCCAGAGGAATAATCCGATTGCTTTTCTTGATTGATTCAAGTTGGATTGGAAGCGTAGTGAGTATTCAGTATTCGTAAAAGACCGATAGTTAAAATAATCCAGTTGCTCCATGTTGACACAGAGCCAATGATGCCGCTCCAATGCGGAAAATATATCCCTCACAACCTAAGTTGTCATGTTGCCCAGCCAGAACCACAATGTGCTCTTGTTGAATTCCATACAACTAAAACATCATGTTCAGTTCACGCTACTACTCTCAACTACTTATTAATCTCTTCTGTTCGATATATAAATACAATAAATTAACTGAATGAGCTCGAAAGCTAAATACTCATAGATCAAAAAGCATGGACGCTGTCATACTGCTTAACATCACATGCTCATAGCCGGGGTAGATCGTCGCACGATAAGCAGTGTCACCACGCGATAATAGTATGTACCGCAGACCATAAGTACCACCGCAGTACCCAGCCTGATTGAACATAGCCCCAAGGGATGATTGTCAATAATGCGAATTGATGCCATTGGATTTCGGAATTGGCTACTGCGCTCATTCTACACAAACCTGAGAGTGGTGTCTTATCCTGCTAATGTGTAGATAGGCGCTCGTATAGACGCTCGTATACTAGCACAGTTTAATATTATTCCATGTTATAGGCCACGGTAGACATAATGGACAATTCTGCAGACATAATTCCGTCCACTGATGCATGGACGAATAGACGGATTGGCAGGGATCATGTGGGGGTGAAATTGAATCTGATTGATTGATTGATACGCTTATGTGCTGAGACAGCTACTGAGTTACGTACCTCAGTAAGCTTCTAGGTTAAGCTCTTCGCTACTACGCCGTAAGTGATAGATCATTTGCATGCAATCCTTCGAGCGGAAAGGGTGATTCTCGAATCTGGGGTTGTCCTCTGGGTTGGAAATGCCTGAGGCGCAATCAGAACAGCCCAGTGCAATATTCATCATCCCTCAAGTATGAGCAATTGCATATGGTAAAAGAAAAGAAAACCAAAGACAGTGGGGTAATTGATTGCTCGTCAATGAATTGACCCTGCAGCTGGTCGATGCTTGGTTGCTTGGCATACTCAGATCCTTGCCCTCTATGGCAATATTGTCGGCAACGACAAAGACAACAAAACCCACTCATTGTTTTGTTATGAGTTCAGACATTGATCTTTGATTCAGATTTCTTTGGTTGTAGGGTAATATAGACATCTACCATGATGTCAGTCATACTCTTACTTTGTTTAGTGAGATGATCAGTTTCAACACTGCTTTGCACCGCTCTCACTGGTAATCATAGTGTAAATTACAAGGTAAAAACAGCGAAAAACGGCAGCAACACAGCCCTGCTGACGGGTGGATATTCAGGGTTCAGCCGGGAGAAGCCAGCTGGCCAGTAGGACTGGCCCGAGTGGTGGGACGTTTGAGATAGACTCGGTGGCTGTGGATCGTAACCCGATTAGAGACGGGATGGGATCGGACTTGCCTGCCACTGTCACTGTCACAATGTTTTCTGACAGCGCAAGTTGCCGGACCAGGATGAATTTCACTGGCTGCGACAGAGATGATCCTCATTGGAGGCGGGGGTTATGGTAGTATTCTTCACGGAGAAACTTTGCTGCTTTTGCGACCGGTCTAATGCATGGAGAGTCGGTTAGTATCCTTTGGACCCTGGCGATAATGTGATTGTCGCACGGAGCCCGACGGATTATTTTTCTGCTGGGGGGGGGGATCGGCAGTGGATGGGGAGAGGAGAGAAAAGGAAAGGAAAAAATTCAAGCGAAACCTTTAGCGAAGATAATGGAAAATCCATGCGAGGGATCCATCTGAATCAGGGATTGTATTGTACTTCTACTTTAAGTAAACATCTGAAACTAGCAAGAGGCTGATGCTTTTATCTGCTTCCTTCATACTATGGTTTAAAATAGGACGAGGGCGAGAACAATTACTATTTAGACACTACTCCATCCTCGACAAAGCTTGATCCTTCGCGCCCGAGTCTAGAATGATGACCGAGACTATTTATACCGACAGGTCTGAAACACTTTTGGGATTATTGTTTTACCCGACTCCATAGTAATCTCGCAGTTCATATCCCCGAGTAGGAAGAAGTACTAGTCTAACTGCCTGCCTGCTATTTAGGCTACCATGTAAGTAACAAGCCTTGTTCACATACCGTATGTAAGTAATATATCACCGGTAATTCAAGTAAATGGTAAGAATCCCTGATGATCCCGCCCGGAAACCCACCAATCGGCGCCAAGCGCCCCCCCAGGGAGATAAGCCTCCAGCGGGCGGGCGTCCGTCAGAGTCAGCAAAGTCGCTGCCCGTTAATTCAGAGTTTATGAAATTATTTGCATTTCAATTTTCCATCGTTCGGCTGTTCTTTCCTGTACTTCCCATAACCCCGTACCTGGTAACAATCCCGTCGTCGTCTTGTTAATTTCACCAAACCAACCTAAACACTAAACCCCTTCGTCGGATCTTTCTTCCCACGTTGCCTGTTTCTCCTTCTCTCGCTCTCTCTCGCTTTCGCTTTTCTCCTCCTTCTCCCTCTCTCTCCCCCTTCCTTTCCTCCCTTCCAATCCCATTCGATAGTCTCAGCCTGGGCTTTTCGCAGGCGCGTTATGAAATGAGACTATCCTACCGGATTGGTGCGGCTGCACTTATCATCCTCGCCATCATCCTTATTAAACGCCACCTCGATCTCGTTCAGGATGATGCGCGCGTTCAGTCCGGCTGGAGTTTCAGCTCCTTCTCCGCCGAATCTGCAGCGGATGGCAGCAGCAGCAGCAGCAGCAGCAACAATGTGAACAGTGGCAACGACGGGGCGTCGACTCCGAAGAACTCGAAACCAATTCTTACCGGCAACGACAAGAGCAACAGCAATGGCAAAACCAAAGGGTCCTCCGACGATTCGGCCGTCTCTCGGCCGCTCTACGAAACCACTCCCATTATCGTCCCGAATGATCGCGTTATCGTCATGGCAAAATTATCCACCGAGGACACCAGCTGGGTTAGCAATGATCTGGCCGAGTACGTATTCTCCTGAACCTCACAATCAAACCAAATCTCTAACCATTACGAATCACCAGATGGCGCAACGTCATTTATACCGTCGACGACGTAACCGCATCCCGACACACCCCCAAGAACAAAGGTCGCGAATCCCTCGCCTACCTGCAATACATCGTGGACCACTACGACGACCTCCCCAGCACGATCGTCTTCATCCACAGCCACAAAGACGGCTGGCCCGGAGCCTGGCACACCGACACCATGGCCTACAGCAACGTGGATTCCATCCGAGCCTTACAAACCGACTTCGTGCAACGAAACGGCTACGTCAACCTCCGGTGCCAGCAGACGCCCGGCTGTCCCGATGAGATTCGTCCCTTCCGAGACCCCCCGCAATTCGGAAAGACGGCGGAGCGTGTGTACGCGCAGGCGTGGGCGGAACTTTTCAACAACACCGACGTACCGGAAGTGGTTGGAGTAGCGTGCTGCTCGCAATTCGCTGTGTCGAGGGAACAGGTCCTCAAGCGGCCATTGGAGCAATACACATGGTTCTACGACTGGGTGTTGAATACGGGCTTGTCGGATGATCTGAGTGCCCATGTGATGGAGTATACATGGCATATTATTTTTGGGAAGGATCCGGTCTAGTAAGTCCCCTCCCCCCAACCCCTTTACTCTAAGATTATTGGAAAAAGCATAAAACTAACAAGAAATATAGCTGCCCCGACGCCTATCAATGCTACCAAGACGTCTACGGCAATCCTTATTTCTGGTGATTTCCGTCTGAACTGTAAAGAATACCCCCTCTTGTTTCTCATGGCTTTGCGGGCTGCTTCATTATTTTCCTTTCTACATTGTAATCTTTTTTTCTTCATTCCGATTTTGATTTCCATTTTTTGGCTCCGGATCTGACGACTCACGTGCGTAACTTTGGTTGTTATGCTTTGCTTAACTTGCTTTTTTCTTGGTCTCGAGGTGTTAGCTTGTACATGATTGGGAATTTCTTGGTTGAAAAAGTCGTCTCGTTGAGCAATATACATTATGTGGAATTATTATCATCTTTTTTATTGAGTTATTGTGTTTGGATCGTAGGGTATATTACTATGCAGTACTCTTAGAACCATGAAAAAAGAAGAAAAGAGGTATCAGATTACTACTTCCTACTTAAACTAACATCTACCCAACTCACCAGCTAACAAACCCCACAAAGCAAATAAAATCTACCCCAGTCTATCTTAAGATATATCTACCAAGCCAACCGATCCAACACCCCACCAGGCCACCTCCTCACCCCAGCCTTCCGCAACTCATCCAGGATAAGAATTCCGAGGCCAAAAGCAGCAGGCAGGAAATAATGTTCCACGGGAACACTACTCGTATCCAACACCCTCTGCAACGGCGGGATATACAACCAGAAGACGGCCATGGCCAAAGCGAATAATATTGCTGGGAAGAGAAGCAGATTCTGGGTCTGTTTGTTGAAGGCTGGTGGGTGGGAGAAGATGGAGAGACGTCTGGTTCGGACGGCCATGAGGTTGAACCATTGCCTGTTTAAATTTGATTATTGTTAGTGTGGGGGTGGGTAGAGGGTGGGGATAATTGGGGATGCGTACATGACTACAAGGTTGATGAAGTAAACGGAGCTTGCTTCGTTGAGTCGAGCATTGAGCCAGTCGGAGTCGATGTTGTTTGGGGTAGCGCCGAATTTGAACCAGAGGGCTGAGAAGGGGATCCCGTTGCGTTCGAGGTACCAGAAGGCCATGGCGAAGGAGGCGATGGTTTCGATCATGCCGAGGATGCCGTAGGCGTGGAAGATTAGTTTCCAGTTCACGAGGCGGTTTTGTTTCGGTTTGCGGGGTGGGCGGAGGAGGACGTCGGCTTCGGGGGCTTCGTAGGCCAGGACGGTTGCTGCGGCGCAGTCGGTGAAGCAACTGCGTAGGAGTGTATGTGAGTAGGGGGGATGGGGGTGTGTGTGGAGGTGGTATGTGTGGGTGTAGTGCTTACCAGATGATTATCATCAGGAAGGAAGAGAGGACTTGAGGAAGACCGAACACCACGCTGGTGAACACGGGCCAGAACTCGGAGAAGGAACCGGCTGGGAGTAGATAGACGATGGTTTTCTTTAGGTTGTCGAATACTACGCGGCCGTATTGCACTGCTTCGACGATGGCTGAGAAGGATTCCATCAATACCATGTCTGATGCTTCGATGGCTATGTCGGAGCCGCTTCCCAGAGCTATTCCGATGTCTGCTGCTTTGAGGGATGGTGCATCGTTGACTCCATCGCCGGTCATGCCGACAATTTCATCGCGAGCGCGGAATTCACGGACGATACGCAGTTTCTGCTCTGGAGTGGTGCGCCAGAAGACGATCTCTTGGTACTGACATAGCTGTTCCCACTGGTGGTCATTCAAGCTCATGAGTTCAGCCCCGCTAAGTGTGATTGCGGTAGTAGATGGTGTACTAGGTGGCTTTTCATCGTAGTCAGGGAGCCGTTTCAAGGACGAGGCAGTGTCGACTGGACCGTGAGTGGTGACGATACCGCATTGTCGGGCGATGGCGAGAGCAGTGAGCCCATAATCACCAGTCACCTATGTGCGTGGTTAGTAGAGAATTAAGCTTCCATATGGAATATCTTACCATGAAGATGCGAACTCCCGCGCGCCTCAATGTTCT
Organism: Aspergillus tubingensis; assembly: GCF_013340325.1. NCBI lineage: Eukaryota > Fungi > Ascomycota > Eurotiomycetes > Eurotiales > Aspergillaceae > Aspergillus > Aspergillus tubingensis. Next base: position 667,963 of record NW_023336276.1, read on the forward strand.
GACCACGTCTGGAATCTCCTCTCTCGGGGGATCAACGATGCCTACCAGGCCGACGAGAACCAAGCCCGTTTTTGCATGATTCATGACCTCGGATTCGAATTCTCTGGACGAAGGAAGAGGCATGATATCTGAAGCTGGGAGGACTTTACGTGCAAGCAGGATCACGCGTTTGCCTTCGCTAGACCACTGATCCTTGACATATTTGATGTGAGCCAGTATTCTTCCGTCCAGAGGCAGCACACTTCCATCTGTGTCTACGATCTGTGTGCATCGCTCAATCAAAATGTCGGGTGCGCCCTTTATAGTAAGGAGACTGAGATGATTAGCACCAGCAGTGACTGGGGAAAGGGTGGACTAACGTATCGTTCCGCTTGAACTGAGCTGATTCAGCTGCGGACATTCCAAGACTCAATCCTGCGGACTCGACGAGACTGAAAGTCCTGATCATAAACTTATTCTTGCTGTTGAATGCCAGTTCGTATGTCTTCCGCCAAGTGCGCCGCAGCTCTGCAACAGAACCAAGGCCTTCAGAGAACCTCAAGACGGCCTGGTCAGTTGCATCACCGTGGATTTCCCTCTCGTGGAGGGGCTGGTTCATAGACGAGGCATCGAACTCTGCTGCATTGCAGAGGCCAGCAATACCACGAAGCTGATGTATTCCAGTTTTCCTTCCCTTGATCACCATTTCGTCTCTCGCTAGCTCTGTGCTGAAACGAGACATTGAGAGAGCGCAGTCGGTAACAAACATTTTGTTCTGTAGCCAGACAATGTGTTAGGAAGGGCTAGTGACTGATCATACAGAACTTACCTTTGTTAGGGTTCCAGTCTTGTCGGAACAGATCACAGAAACCGCACCCAATGTCTCGACCGTCTTCAAAGACTTGCACAGGATTTTGTTCTTGCTCATGAGATTGGCGGTAATGGTCAAGTTCGCAGTCAAGGCGATTGGCAAGCCTTCTGGAATAAAAGCAATCGCAACACTGACACAGTCGACGATCAGGGTTGGCACGTTAATCCAGCCGGGATGGTCGACTCGGAGCCATGTAGCCCTGTAGAGGTCAGCAGGTATGAATAGAACTATCAGAAACCGCCTACCAAACAATGATAACGATGATAATCATCGTGAGCATAATGAGAACGATCAGCAATACAAAGCGCAAGACTTCCTTCTCGAGGGTAGTCAGTCCTTTCTTGGGCTCGCTTGTCAATTTAGCAATCCGGCCAAAGACAGTCGAGTCTCCAGTAGAGACAACGACACCGACTGCACTCCCAGTGACGCAATGCGTTCCCTGAAGTCCAATGCAGTGGGTTTCAAGGTAGTTGTCATCCGTGGAATCGACAGTCCCGTTGACTGGCAGCGACTCGCCTAAACAATCCATTAGCTCATGCTTCCAGCTCCTCAGACAGTATCTTACCAGTCAAGATAGACCGGTCAAAGCACACATCATTGGAGACCTCAACCAAGCGCACGTCTGCAGGTAGCTTGTTTCCCGCTTTAAGATGCACCACGTCTCCAGGGACAATATCCGGGGCAGAGACTACGACCAGAGAGCTGTCACGGAGGACTAGACAGCTCTCGGGTAACATTGCGGTGATTGAAGCCATGACCCTTGAGGACGACCAGTCCTGCCACGCATTGAAGCCTGCCTGAATGAAGAACACAGCCAGCAGGACAATGGCCAAGGCAAGGTTTGCCGGAGCGGGAGGCTGTCCCAAGGGCTTCCAAGAAATGAATACAAGTATACAGCCGATCAGTAGAATGCCCCCGAAGCCCTTGAAGAAATAGCCAAAGATCTGCCAGAACCATTGATGTGGTAACGGAGACAGAGCATTCTTCCCAAACTCACGGACCCGCTGCTGGACCTGATCATGCGATAAGCCTTGAGAGATATCGACGCGCCATCGCTTCTGTATTTCCTCGGGCGAAACCATGTGCCAGTCGAGATTGGACAGATCTAGGAAGCTATCGTTAGCAAGGAAGGCCCTGAAGGGATCAACAGCTGAGTGGTCTAGTACCGGTCGCGACATTGCTTTTAGTCTTTGCAGCCTCCGCTCGTTCACGGTCTCTCGCCTCATCGATATCAAATGAACTACCCAAATGATGTCAGAGCTCAACGAACGTTTATCAACACCGAGTGCAGCACTGACACTGTACGATAATGAATTGGCAATGAAAGGGAGGGATCAACGGTCGCTCTTCGTGCGCGACTGCGAGCAGAGCTGTTGGATGCCACTGATGTCGTTCGCGAAAGCTGCAGAGGGTCTCTTCTGGCTGCTACGCCTTTCTCTTCGTCACCTTCTTGCCAGCGGAGACGAGTCGCTTCGGCATTGAGTGACACGCCTGACTTCGCATCCATCTTAATGAACTAGAGGAGCTCAGTTCAGCCGGTTGAGGGGAAGACAACACCACGCGACAAAGATCAGAACAGAGCAGAATAGAACGCAAGAATATTTGGTGTGCGGCAATTTAAACTCCCACTGTGCCCGCCAGCTTTTATAGTTAGAAGTGGAGGCTCGGACTGTCAACCACGCGCAAGGTCTGTGCGGATGCCATGCGAGCTTTGCCTCATGACAGATTGATAGAAACCCCAGGGCCGATGACACCTGCGGGTTTTACCAGAACCAGTGGTTGAGGAAGTTTGGACCGGAGGATGGAGCGTGGTTGAGATCAGTGGCTTGGGTAAATCCCTCAAGCGTGTCAAAGACGGCGGACTACTGTTTAGCACTAACCCTCACCCCTCAACCAGCCATTAAGTCCCTCACTCTGATCACTTCTGGTAACTCTAGCCTACACAATGTAGCTGCCTGTTAGATCATTTAATTTGTTTCTGAGGGAAAAACTGTGCAGTGAATAATAAAATCCTGTCATTCTTAGACACCGACCACCCTTGGCCGAGAAAGCTGAATCATTGTCTACAACACCAGGGCATGCAAAACATGAAACATCAAGCTGGTTGCTGCTGCTAGGGGTAGTATTATTACTTGCCAGTTCCACACACTTTCGCGTTCTTTCTTCTCTAGAACTTGCTGCGTACTACTCTGTTGCAGCAGTGGTAAAGGAAGATAATCCACTCGTGCCGTACGCGAGGTGATCGAAGTGAGCAAGCCAATTCCCGTTCCATGGAAGCGTGAAAGAAACACTTGATTTAGCCTGAGCATCCAGCTCGTTGCCGCTTCTATGCGGACCGCACACTGTGAGATGAGGAAAAGACCCCTGGTTCTGCGCTTACGTGAATCTTCCCAAGCCTTCAACATTGGAGTGAGTCGATCTTCCGTATACAAAGGAGTGGACCCGCGGGCGAAGAAGACTAGATGGTTCGCAAGCGATGCGGCGGATTCAATGGCGCAATTGGCACCTTCTGCTATATTCGGTGCCATCTATACATCATTGTCAACTACCCTAACAAGACGCATTCAAGGCGTGCGGGTTACCTTGTGTACCGCATCCCCTATTCCTACAAACCGGCCCCAGGACCATCTATTTTGGAATCCCTCTTCCAGTGACGCCACAACGCATGTCTCAGAGCAGTTGAAGACTTCGCCAAACGTGACATCTCTGGTGACATGCTTCTTCAGAAACGGTTCGACGATCCTGGATACATAAGCGCGGTCGGAAGTATGGCGCGGGATCAATACTGGCATCATTGTGCGCGCAATCGACATAAACCAGCAGACTCTGGCATCTGCTCCCACCATAATAACCGTTAACCAGCCATGTCCATAAGTCCGATGGACGTCTCCTCTATTCAGCTTGGGAATTGACTGAGCGATACCGAAAACACCAGCGAAGGAATCGGTCAAGGGAACCTCGGAAAACCAGCGAGAGCTGGCAACAGCCCCATTGGTTGCACGGATATGATGCCACATCTGCTCACGCACAATGCTATGAACACCGTCCGCGCCAACCACCAGATCCCCTAAAACACTCATTCCATCTGCGCTGTGCACCGTAACATTATCCGGAGATGACACTATGCGGACGACCCGCCGATTAAAGAACAGCCGACTGCTCCGAAGGCGAGTATATAAAATGCCTAGGAGTGCCCGTCGGGCGATAACGAGGACAGGATAATCAAATCTACCCGAAGTCAGTCCACAATCTCTTTCAAAATCATAATCGCCGCATACCGTCCGAAAGATCGAATTCGTCCCGCATCAACTCGTCGCAAGAGGTGTCCGGTTTCAAGCCAAGTGCTGTGCGATACCATGCATTGACCTTGGTCCAGCACGTCTTGATACAGTCCCAACTGATCAAGAATCCGGGCGCCATTCGGAAGGATGGCAAGCCCAGCACCATCCGGGTATGTATCGGATCTCGCTTCGAGAATGGTGAACTCGATTTCGGTGTTGGACAAACAGTGGGCGAGAGTCAGGCCGGCGATTGAGGCACCCACAATGATAACGTGGAACGGCCGTTGACTGTTGGGTTTGGACATTGCCGCAATTCTGAGGCGGGCATGGTCTAGGAATTTTGCCAAATAGCTAGAGGGTCATGACGAAGAAAGAATGGTTATAATAATAGTTGAGCATGTTAGTGATAAGCGTAATCAGGTGGACATAGTAATATCCTTGGACTTGGGATCAGGAACCCCAATGTTCCATATAAGGAGCTCTGCTGGAACATTATCGACTGGGACATTCTGTCTGGTCACAGGCCACGGAATGGCAGGTACGACCGGTAAACGGTCAGGTCGTGGCTACATCTGACCGCTTGTGCTACTCGGGTAGAAGCAGAGATGAAGGACGTAAGCTCAGACATCTGCACATGCTACGGTCAGTATGGCTCCCCACAGGCCTGATTAGATATCATTCTAATAAAGTAGTGTTGTGTATGAACCTCTGTCCCTGGTCGCATTCCTCGCAAAAGATCGAGATACCCTAATCTCTTCAGGACGATACTTATGGATTATAATAATCCTGCCATAAGTCTCGAGACAACTTCAAATGGTTATCTATTAATCGCTAATCCTCATTTCTGGGATCAATGCTTTGATGTGAACACCAACACGGTAGACAACTCCCGCAAGTAGCCTCAACCTTACACCCAAGTCCAAACCCCAGGGCATAGTTCGCATAACACTCAGCTAACACATCGCGCCTAGCCAGCCATTAAGACAGCACCAACGAGTAATATAATTCTGACTCAGTTAAAGTTAGCTCACTAAATAAGTTAGTGGTCATACGGGCTAAATTAACGTTAAACATCCATGTCAAACGAGTCCACAACACCCCTGTAGATAATAGTGTGGTGGTGGTGGCTCGGGTAAGTGAGTTTAGTTAGTTAGCTGGTGGGTGGGGGTGTAAGCCTAATAATGCTTTAAATCTGTGTGTGTGAGTGTTTGAGTGACCGGGCTTACGGGAATTGCCAGCCCGCTGGAAAGACAATAGACAATATCTATTTAGTAAATACAGATACGGATAGTAGTGGTGGTACTCCGTAATGGACTCGTCTAATAGTACTATATCGAGGGCAAGTTGAAGCCGAGAGAGAGAGAGACCGGTGCCTCGGCTATGCCGTGGATGCATTTCGGTGTAGATAAAATCACTCACTTGGCAGTGTAGTAGTTTTGCTGATTTGCATGCATGTATACTGTATACAGTTGTGCTTATCATAAATCAATAAATAAGTAAACATAATGCATTTAGGAAATGTTTTCGTTCACAACTATTTAGGGTAGATTAAGCAGTCTTCAGCGAAAATTACCCCATGAAAAATCACTGCAGAAAAAGTAGATTAAGGAGGGGAGGGGATGTAGAGTTAGTTGTCTGGGACGGACGGGACGGGGATCCATACTTACCATACCCACACTTTAATCAACTTTTACAACCCCGCGAACAAAAATCCTTCAACAAGGCAGCAAGACGAGGGACCGACCCATTGGACTTAGGTCTCTTGGTGGTTGGAAAAGAGAAGAAGTGTTAACTAAATTGCTCCGACCCGGTCGCGGCTGTCAATCCCTCCCGGATTCGCACTGGAATCTGGTCCATCGCGGCGGGGCCGGGACTGGATCAGCTCCAGGTTCAAATGGCTGGACGGGGTTCAACAACATCGCTAAAGGGAGCGATGGGCCAATCACGGGCAGCAGCGAAGGGGAACCTTAGGAATGTCAGATATCCGCCTTCTCCGTCTGTATGAGAGTGGAGCCCGAGGGATGGAGCCCGGTATGGTACTGTCACTCCCGTGACGATTCCCACTAACTAGGTGGACTAGACTGGGCAACCACTAATTGGATCTAAACTAGAGAGGGACAAGGCAACCCGGTTACACAGGCTGGATGCCATTGGCATCACATAATATAATGAGTCCATATAGTGTGGATGGTTTGTGGTCGAATAACTTATGTACCCATTGACAACTATGCAAACAAAAAGATGTGTGTTTTGAACAGCAAAGCAAAGAAGGGATGAAAGAAATCAAAGTCCAGACAAAACAAATGCCCCAACCAACTCCACGCGCTTTAATGACAGTCACGCTTGTAGATGAGATATGACCAATGATAAATGGCTAGAAAAAAATGCAACTTCAGGAAGAGACAGGGATGGAAACAAAACAAAGGAGTATCCCGGTGGTATCGTCGCTTATGTAGAATGAAAATTCAAGGGAATACAATCCAGTCACGCTAAAGGAGTGCGCCCGCTATGCTGTATGTCAGTCGCCACAGCTCATCTCCGGCGAAGACGATTGGCGCGGAAAGCAGTCAAGTCAATTGATTCCGCCGACTGCGCATCATCATCCACCTCAATGGTATCCATCTTCGTCAGAGATTGCCTGTCAACCTCAATGGTCGTGGCTGCGGGTGCCTCCTCGTCCTCGGCTGTTGGTTCCTCGGGCTGTTCTGCCTTCAGACGGCGGACTTCATCGGTAGCCAGGTCTAAGAGGCTTTTAAATTTGCCTTCCACACTGGTCAATTCCGTCGAGCAGTCTCCAGATCGGAGAAACTGGTATGCAGCCGTCTCACACACTCCGTGTACCAGTTCCAGCTGCTTCTCCGCCATATCAAATGCAGACTCTTTGGGCATGTCCTGGGCGCGAGGCACTGGAGGACCCCGGTTGCGGGCTTTGCGGATGCTAGATAGTACATCGTCTTCGCCGGACTCGGAGGGTGAAAGTGAAGGAGCCAGGCTATTCATCCTTGTGCTTCTGTCCAGCATCTTGCTGCGGTACCCTGGCAATGGCAGTTGCGACATTCTGCCTTTCCGAATGTTGTTGCGAGCTGTCCCAATGTGGCGCACCATTTCTTCCAAAACGTGTTGTGTGTGGCCGTCATAGTGGATAATGAGGTTGTTGCGTGTAATAACAAGCGGGTTCCTGTCCCTGGCGTCCATGGAGGGCGCATCTTCAGCACCACGTTTACGAGGGTTCACATTCGCTTGGTGTTGGGAGGTATTAGGCGTCGTGACGGTGGTATGTGTTTCCGCAGCAGAAGATTGAGGGCGGGTCTCCGTTTCGGGCGCCGACGAGCGCAGGTCCTCAGTTCGAATGGAGCAGACCGAGCTGTTCTTGCGACGGCGCGGTCTCACCGTAACATGTCTTCTGTAGGCCTCGGCGTATTCTGCGTGTTTCGCGGCGGTGTGGGCAGACAACTCTGCGAGTCGATCGATCCAGGAGGGAATGTTTTCCGTAAGGTGGGTGAAGGCCCCCAGGGCGTCCATTTGAGCGGGCATAATGTGATTCAATAGAAAAGCAACATGTGCTTTGTAGGCCGGATTTGTACTTCCGGACAGAAATTCAAGTGTGTGGGTTAGTGGTCCACTAAGCCCACTTTAGAAGTTCAGCCGTCTCGGTCGCGAGCAAGGGAAATGTGATAAAAATTGATTTGGCGGCGGATTGGGTTATTGACAAGTAGCGAAATCGTTTCGTCGTGGAGTCGTGAACAGCCGATGGGCGGTGGTGGTGATGACAAAGGTGCAGGGATTCAGGAACCTACAACTGTTCCATGGATCGGGGGGACTGCGCACGAGAGCGGTGTCGAACTAGTGGGCGGGAGGAGGAAAATAAGATACCGGGGTAGAAGAAGGTAGAATGAACGATGGAAAGGCAGAGGTGACTGGCACTACGGGATTGAACCACGATCAGGAGGTGAAAAGAAGGGGGGGGTGGAAGAAAGGAGGGCAGAAGAGAGAAGCAATGGAAGGAGAAGTGAGTTGGATGTGAAGGAGCTGACAGGACCGAAGAAGAAGAAGAGGAAGAATACTATTACTATTACTATTACTGCGAGGGAGAAGTGACGTCCCCGAAAGTGAAGCCCGAAGCGTGGGTCTGAGCCATGCAGCAGGATGCATTACGGTAATATTTCAGCCCGCCCTTTCACATGACGATGACCAGGGGATACCAGATTTACCAGTATGCATACCAGTATGTTGTATGGACTAGAGCCAAAGTAGTAAGCAATGTTCGGTATTATGATTAAGATTCCTCGATATGCTTCCATTGACAGGGGTCCCCCTGCCAGTGCCGGCCACTCGGGCAATCCCATGGCCGGTTCCACTCCCTTTTCCCTCTCCTTTGTCATGGTTCGGGGGCCCCGGATTGGTTCCAGGCTGGTTGTCTTACGAGACACCCAAGAGTTTTGTGCGACTACACTAAAAGTACATAAGTATTCGTTGCAAACCCCCCAACTGGTTTACTAAGTCCTTGCTAAGAGACCACCAGACCAGCGGTGAGTGTTTTCATCCTCTGTATCTTTACCATCGTGAGGGGAAACCCAGATCATAATAAGCATCATAAGGTGATTGTCAGTGAGGAGTAGGAAGAACGAGCAGCACTGCAGTAGTGTCAGGCTGAGTTCGGAGGAAACTAGTACTGTCTCTAGACGAGCTCCCGTCACAGATGAAACCCGACCGACACCAGCAAGGCCTTCCAGAAATGAGGTCCCCGTGTATGGCATTCTGGAAGCTTTTCTCCCCATATATTTCAAACACGTCCAGTGCCAGTTTCATCCACAATAACTGTAAGTAATGTAGTCAACATTTCGGGCAGAACACGTGCCGACACAACACCACCCGTCACAAAGAACCTCCCCTTCCACTTCCACCCCCGGACAGCCATCATCATCAGTCCATCAATCACTACAACTCAACCCTTCCATCGACATGGGTCTGCATCAAGCCATTGTCCAATGTCGCAGCCTGCAAGAAATGAACGTGAAATCTCCGGTCAAAGCCGAAGGCCATCCAAGACTCGCTAACGGCGACTTTACCCAAGAAAGTCATGACACGTAACGGCCTGTGCCCACGGCCAGACAGGGATCTCAAGACGAGTCAGAGCTCTCGGAAATGACCAGGATATTCTGCCCTTGACTGACAGCTGCCTCGACCACTGCAAGGCCGCGACCCGCCCAGGATTTCTCCCATCATGTCTTGCTCACCTTGTAGGATTGGGCTGCGGGACCGCCGATCGTCCGCACGGAGCCGTGGGATGACAGAAGCCATCAAACATGGTTGGCTTTGTTCGGACATGTTATGCTGTGATCCAGATAATCCTGGAGAACGGTCCTGGGCATGATGACTTGTTCGTCTATGATTCCTGGGTTTCGGTGTACAGGATACTCGGCTACCATGTCATTCCGGTCTGCTGATTGCATTGCGAGGTTTCCCCCGCCCTACGTACTTTGGAGCAGTGCAGCGAGTTTGTCCCGCTGCACACCACTCGGCCGCCGCCAGTGGCAAGTCAGGCAATAGGTTGATGCATTTCATTATTATTCCACTAACATACCCCGTACTTAGACCATGAGGTGTTGTTACCCATCTCTAGCTTGTTTTATCCGAATAAACCCTCGGGCTAGGCTCTGGCATCCAAACCAATCCATGACGCCGGACACTAGCTGCCTCCCTAACGCCAAAATCAAATAAGGCCAGCAATAAACAAGAAGCCCCCTGTCAACTCCATAAAGAACAGATAACACATGACGGGTCCGGTTGAAACGGATGCAGAAAGAAATGCTCCTTATCGACCATCATGCATTTCCTTGTTCCCAAAGCGCTATCCATTTATTCAATATATACCGGATTTCATCGACGGTATCCTTGGCCACCTTCCACTTGTCCTCGCAGTCTGCTATCTTGTCTTGTAGCTGCTGGTCCAAGTGTTTGAAAGCCGTCACTCTTGACGCCGCAACGAGGCTATCCTTTGGAAAGCCATAATTCTTATCCTTCGCTCGCTTCTGTGGGACCTCTTCTTCCTCGTCTTCCTCCTCTATACTAGGTAGAGCCTCAACTTCAGCATTGCCCGGCAATGTCTTGGATGGCCTGCCTCGTTTCTTTGGTGTCGATTCACCTGTTTCGGTGTTAAACTTGACGTTCTTAAACTTGAGCTTGATGCGCTGACCCTCTTCAGATCCAGTTTCGTTGCCGCTGACATCGCCATCATTCTTCTTGGCCCTCTTAGGGTTGGCCCCTGCCTCAGCAGTCTGCTTGCGCTTCTTGGAGGGCTGGGAAGCTCCTTGTCCTTCCGCATCTATGCAAGTTTAGCAACGTTAGGTCATACGGAATATTGATAGTACCCACCTGGAATAACGCTGCGATGCACGCACCGTCTCTTTGCTTTCTTGCACGGAGCACATGCCGGCGTCAACTTCTCCTTCGGGCTGTTATTGGAATCACTGGAAGATTCCATCTTCTTGGACTTCTTGGTGGCCTTTGAAGCTTTCTTTGGAGGGGTAGTAGAGGCAGGCTGCGCGGGTTGTGCTTGGGGAGCAGAAGGGGACGGAGGAGCTGAAGGAGCCTTGGCTGTGGCAGATGAAGCTTCGGAATTAGCCTAACAAACGATCGTTAGCGCTGCTCCACAAAATCTAACAACGGGGTAACCCACCTGCTGGGGGGAATGTTCAGCAGACGGAGCCATCTTCAAAGCAGTGTCGTCCTGCGAGTCGGATATTTCCTCTTTGAGTATGACTGATTCAGCGGCAGTACACGTAGGACAGTTGTCTGAGACGTCGCAGTAGCCTCGACACTCGGGGCAAATGAGTCTTCCACCTTCAGTGGACGAAGACATTCTGTTGGGGTTTGAGGGTTGTTTGTCTTTGGGTTACACCACGGAGGATGTTGATACAGGGAGGGAGTCGATTTAGCTATGATTTATAACGGTAGGACAGAGTGGATAATTATGTCTGATGGCTATAGCCGATTTATAGATTGATCCCGGCATGAAACACAACGAGGTTGTCTTGGTGCCGGTGCTTCTTTGTGCTAATTGTGTGTTTCAGGATACAACGCTTCGGAAATGTCCACAAAACGCGCCGCTTTATTCGGACAAGCAACAAGCAACAAAGAAGACAAACAGTATAATGCCTCGGTTTATCTCACCGCTACATTCAAAGACGACAGGCTTTATCACATTCCAATCTACTCATTGTTCAATACAACTGTACAAAGATACCTTCAATTTGTTCTACAATGAACCTCATCCATCACTTTTATCATCCCAACAAAAATAGCACCCAAATCCAACAACAAGGAATAACACTACGTATCAAAATCAAGGCCACAAATCCACCTCCTCCCACTCCTCCCCATCCCTCACAGCCGTCCACCTCGTCCTAATCGGATTCGAAGGATCATTAACATCCAACCTCTCGACCTCCTCCGGCCGAATCACCACGACCCTGAAATTCTCCCTCGCAACCTTATCCTTAAGATCCTCCACCTTCTGCCCTAGCTTTAACTCCGGATGTCCGGGATCCTGACTCCTCGGTGTACCAGGAGGTGGATTCTTGAAAGTCCCTACAGTCACCACCCATCAGCACCCATCCATGCCATACCTCCCCCTTCCCCAAAACACATAAATAATGAAATATGAAATAGAACGTACCTCTCATCCCCGGCGAATGATTCGCAAAATACATATCAACCTGCCTCTCCCAACTCCACCCTTCCCCCTCCCTATCCTCCCTAACCTTCCTCAACCCCTTCTCAACGAACCCCCTCCCCACCCTCTCCTTCTCATCCCCATCCCCCCGGGGATCCCCAATAATACATGCCCTCCCCCTAACCCTCCACATATTCCCCACCTCCCTCAACCAAAACACCGCTTCAACCACACCCCCGGAGCTCTCCAATTCCTTGACCTTCTCCATCCGCTTATCCGTCGTGAGGGCGAGCATCTCCGACTCGTAGATATCGGGGTTCAGACCTATGTGTTGGTCTTTGAGGGATTGGATGGCCGTGGGGTGCAGGTTTAGGGTTGGGAAGAAGCCCCGGAATTCGACGGTGCGGGAGCGGGGGAGGGGTGTTGGGGAGAGAGGGGGGAGGGAGAGCGTGGTGAGGGTTATGGAGGTGGAGGTGGGGGAGGAGGTTAGGTGGGTTGTGAAGAGGGGGAGGTAGGGGGCTGGTTTGGGCATTTTCAACTTGGGGTTTTGGGGTGGTGTTGGTGGGATTGGATTGGATTGATGGTGGTGTTGAGAGTGAGTGAGTGAGTGAGTGAGTCAATGGGATGGGAGGGGAGCTAGATGATGGAGGAGGAGCTATTGCATGACGTTAGATTGTGTGGTGAGTGGTGTGTTGATAGCGGCACGCACGTGCTGTTATCTTATCTGATCTGTTGGTTGGTTGGTTGGGTTGGGAATTAGTAGTGGTGGGTGTAGAGATAGGTGTGAGATGAAATAATTATTCGGTGATTTGGTCTAGTAGTGATAATTATTCTTCTGATATTTTATTGGGAAATGCTGCTCATTTGCTGTGTATGGAATGTGAGAAGTATCATATCCATGGAATCGAACTTGGCGGTAGCTGGTAGTATACATATATATATATATGAAGTACTACAGTAGTATTTACTCATGTATACGCATAGTAGTGGCATGAGGCAATAATTTAATGCTGGTACTTTATAAAGTAATACTGGCAATGTAGTGCTTTGAAAGAAGATGATGGACTGGTGTAGTTAGTACTTACTAGTAGAAGTGGGAAGGAAGAAGATATAACTTGATTGAGTACTCAGTAGTGATGAACTAAGTACTATTCCGATGAATATGAGAAGAGCACTTCCTACAACTCAAACAGATTCCCCAACCACTCTATCACTGCCGGAACTAGAAAGAACTTGAATTGTAGTATGACGTTTTGCCTGTTCTTAGTTACGGATGGAAATAAATAGTGTCACTGTTTATCGCTATACTAACCTTTGCAATCGGAACACGTACGTCTTAAGAAATGTCGGGAAAAGGTATAATTTTATTGACCAAACACCGTGCCTCCATTCAGCACTAAAACCAGATAAATATACCACAATAATACAAACAATCCCAGCAGAAACCAAGTACCCATGCTCAGCATCATCTATGTCTGCATCTCCTCATCACTATCAGCATAATCCAACGCACCCCCAGGTATCCTCCCCTCATTCAACTCCTTCTCCAACCGCGAAATCTCCTGCAAACTCTTCGCCTCGCGAATCATCTTCTCCACCCTCTTCCTCTCCTTCTCCGTCAACTTAACCCGCACCGCCTTATCCGCGGGCGCTCCACGATCCGCGCCCCCAGCGCCCGAAGGCACATCGAACGTGCGAGACTTGATTCCCATGATCTTAGACGCCAGCGCGGACGGCTCCTCAGCTGTGCCGAACAATTCGGTGGCTTTTTCGCGCTCTGCGTCTTTCACTTTCTGGTAGTCGAGGAAGCGGACGCTGGGGATGCGCCAGATGACGTAGTAGCGGTAGTGCTATACCGATACCAATAACATTAGACTTGCTTTGCTTGGATCTCACCAGAAAAGGAAGAGGCAATAAAAGAAGGGCATGCTTACCTCCTTCCTAGTAACAGGATTCTCCAACAACACCAAATGCGTCAACTGAGCCAAATTCCTAAGCGGATCCAAATCCGCCAACTCGTTCATGTTATTCGCCGTCAATACCAGCGCGCTCAGATTCGGCACCGAGGATGATATCGTCGGCTGGATCTGCTTGACTCGGTTACGCGCGAGGAGGAGGGTGCGGAGACGAGGGAAGAAGGGGAAGTTTCCGAGCGAGGTGATATCGTTGTCTGTTAGGTCGATCGCATCTTGGTCCTACACACTTCGTTAACTTCCATACCACACATACAATGCCGCGAATGATTCCAGGAGAGAGATGAGGTGGAGTTACCTTGGCAATACCCAAGTTCTCAATAGCGGGTATCTTGTGCCCTATACGACTCAAACACAAAACCGATATCAATCAAGCTCATCTCAAAAGTGTAGTATCTGTTCTTTTCAGGACTGGTGGCTGGAACGCACCTCGAAGATCTAGCTCGCGGTCTTTGAGCGGGTTGATGTACGACAGGGAATTTTGGATCAGTTCGACGGTCAATCGCATGGTGGCGGGTGGTATTCGAGAACGGGTTCTATTGGGGTATCATGCACACAAAAGAAGAAAGGTGCGCGGAAGCGACTGGTTTAGAGGAAATAGTAGATTGAGGAAAGGTCAATTGAAGTAGCGGGGATGATGAGATTGAGACGGAGCTCTGTCGCGCATCTTGACTATCTTCCCTGCTGCTGCTGATTTTGCCCCGGCGGTGAGCCGCTGTTCAGCTACACAGAGCGGCTCACGTGAGCAGTTCCACTATAACAGATTTACGCTTTCACTAAGATGAGCACTTTAGATTATTTCTTTAGTTTGTATTTGATTATGACTCTCATCAATAGTCTAGTATAATAAAAGGTAAAGAGTAGCTATGTACTCCGGAGCACGCCCCTGATAATATGGCACCAAGAAGCAAAGGACTATTATGCGGTCATACGCCGGCTTCAAGCAGCGACCTGGACTTGCAGATCCCTCCTGCAAGTCATGAATAAAACAGAACCAAACGCCAGAGTGATGCAACATTGGCAACATAAACATAATCATACAGCAGCATTAGTCGTCTGCTAGAGGGGTCATAAGTGGTGACTTGGGATGGGATCTCGACGGACTGCCTGCTCGAGAGCGGCGTCCATTGGTTGTCGGTCCCAATGCCAGAGGTGCCAGATGATCCCTGCTCTCGGTCCTCACGACCAGCCCATGTCGATCCATCGCGTTGGCTCCTGACCCAGCCGAGATTCCGAGGCCAATAGTCCCGGATGAGGAATTGTCTAATGCATATTTGAAGGTGGGCGTAGTGTTACCACTGCCCCAGCTGGAGGCCCGCTTAGGGGCCGTAAACCTGGCGGCATCGGCTTCAGACGGACGTCCCCCGTCAAACGAGCTGCGGCTGGATCCGCTCGCACCGAGATCGAATTCCTGAGCGCCTTCCTCAAGAACGCGCTCATAAGTAGGGCTTCTAGGACCAAAGAACGGGAGCTTGCCACCAAACATCCTCCTCCGCTTCGGGTAGTTCGGATGAGACGGACCACCCCAACCAAAGACGTTCTTGATCTTGTGGTAGACTTTCAGACGACGGCCTCGTCCACAAAGGAAGAAGGCCACCAATATCACGATGAGAAGAAACAAGACAAAGCCCGGGGCTCTGCGGGACGAGCTCCCTTCGAGGAGCGCATCATGCCACGTTGTGCCATGGATGCCTTCGGAACTGGGCAGCAGCTCCACGCTGGGGTACTGGAAATCGCTCGGAACGCCGGCAACATTGCTGCCAAAGCCGACAGGAAGTGCTTCTTCTGTTTCCAAGGGAACCTGAGACGAGGCATAGAGGACCATCTTGCCCAGGGTCCAACTGACTTCGGTAGAGTCGATCTTGTTCACGGCCTGGAAGGAGTCCAAATAGCCTTTGCTTTGGCCGTGGGACAGCACCTCCTTGGTTCCGTTATGACCCGAGCCCGCAATGTCCTCTAGTCCTACGCGCGGAATCCCAATACCATCATGCAACACGTTCATGATCCAGGAGGCCTTGAAGCAAATCTCCGAGGCCGATTCCCGATCGAACTTCTTTCCCCACTGGTGGGCTTCGAGACCGTTTTCTACGGTCGCCCAGTCTTGCGAACAGAACGATCGCACACGCTCCTGGTAGGTGGCAAAGTCGTAGGCCTTGTCCTTGTGACCCATTTCGAACGCCTCGTGAGTCGTATGCCAGTACTCGCTGATGCCGACAAAATGGTTGACGTCAAAGTCGATAGCCGGAACATGCATTCCGTGCAGGAGACAGGGTTGGTCGGGGCAAGGCGCGTCTTTGTCTAGTAACGGGTATGTTTGTCGCAGACACTCATCGAACTTGCCAGTTCCTAGCAGATGCATTCCATCAATGTCATCCGCCGCGAGAAGCTTGCCATCGATCGTGGTGCGTAATCCAGACGGCAGACACGGGTCAGGAAGCTCCTTGACGTCTCCAATAGCGCTGGCCGCTTGCAATGATTCCAGATAGCGCCTTCGCGCCTCGTGGACGCCGAATTCGAGCCATGAGGTGACAAAGACCCTGTGTTCCTGGGTCGACCCATCAACATTGCGCAGCCGTAGGAGAGTCAAATCGTTCGCATGCTTCTCGCTCTCAGTCGCATTTGGGGCAAACGCGATCTGAGCAGAAGCACCACCCATGTCCAGAAAGCCGTACGTATGGTGTCCCTTGCCGTGATCGTGCGTGCCCGGGGAATCGAAACTTCCCAGCAGGTAGTTTGTGGCGACCCATCCGTACAAGCCCTCGGTGACACCCGGAATGACTTGAATATGGACTCCGCAGTCGGGAAGCAGGAAATCCGAGTTCGAACCAACATATGAGCAGATCTGTTCAAGGAGGAGGTTGCGCTGTACGTCAGGGAGGAGTCGCATGCCCGCAGTCGCGAGCAGGAAGATGGGAGTATCCTTCACGGCATCATCGGGAACGATCTGTTTCGCATGTTCGAGGAGTTCTGCCAGATGTTCAGGACCGACTTCTTCCGGTTTATCGGCAAACGACGACACTCCTATAAACCAAGGGATTAGTATTGACCATGAGACGTAGCGCAGCTATTCACCAGACGTACCGGGATGTATCTTCTTTGTCCAGTCGCTTTTCGTTTTCACTTCGGGCAATGTCTGCAAATGCTTTCCCTTTTCCCGCGCGACAGCATTGTCCAACCAGCGATAGACGTGGACTCGAGTTCCCTATCTCTGGGATTAGAGTTGGCGCAGAGGTATATATGGCGCAGTATTACTTACGGACGAACCCGCGTCCAGAACGACTCCATATCGGTCTATCAACCAGATATCTGTCAGTCTCCATATAGGCGAGAATCAAGAACTATGCGACGGGTGCTTACGTTTGCCCATGAGGATGATGAGAGAATGATGCACGTTGATTAATTGCAGTCAAGACCGCCAACCATGACAACTTGAGTGGAACCGCGAAAGGGTGTAAGGCTTATTATGGGTGTGTGAGTGGGACGGGGGCGAAGTCGTGGGCTGAAAGTGTAGTATGGGAGGTGGGACGACGATGCGGACAATTGATTACAAGGTCTAGTGTGAGGGTGAAGAGCGATGTCGGGAGACGACGGAGAAGAAGTCAAACGAATGGCCTTGCTGAGAAGCAGCAAGATAACGACAACAAAGTCAGAATGAAGCCAAAGCCAAACTGCAGGCCTGGGGAAGGAGAAGGAGGAGAGGAAAGGGTGGGGATAGTAGCAAGCAGGAGAAGGGGAGGGAAAAAGAAAAGATAAGGCCTCGTCTTGCCTCTCGCCGGGAACGGCTGGCTGACGCGACCAACTGCTGGCCTAAGGCTTGCCGTTAGTCCCGATCGGGCAAGGTCGGGAAGATGCGATCCCGTCTGGGAATGGGTCCAGCTGGAATTAATTTAAAGATGAAATGAGCTGCCGGTCCACCTAGCTTTGCGGAAATATTTGGAACTCGTTGATCATTCAAATATAAAGAGTAATTATTGCATACTGATTCAATAGATCAGTCAATACATTTCCATCATTATAAACTGAAGCAGAACAAGTGAGTGCAATCTATCGTGAATAAATAAAAAGAAGTTGAAAGAAAAGAAGAAAAAAAGGGTCTGGGCCAGCCAAGAATGCAACCCCGGCCCGCTTGACGTAAGCTCGCCAGCCTTGTTGCGCCATCCCTCTGCAATGATTGGCTGAGATGCTCGGTCGGCGATTCCCTCCCCCGCCATCCATCCTCTCATTCTCTCTCTCCTCCCTCCTTCTTGATTCAAAGTTGTTGTGTCTGTTCTGGGGTGACGACAGATGTGCCAGCCCAGCGGGTAGGACTGGAGTCCTTGGACCCCGAGATCGACACCAACCAACGGCATTTATGAATGACCTGCCATTCGCGTGAAAGTTTACTCCGCAGGGAAGACATACGCAATCGAGGGGATCATCCGTCGGATTGCGAATACATGCACCCTCAAAACATCGTATTTATGCAGGGTAGCTTAGAGAGTAAGTAGGTATCTGTGCTCTTCGCAGGGCCAATGACGGAGTACTACCAGTTTAGAGCATGGTTGTACAACAGCTGGGCTTATAACTATCACATGTTATTCAGTCACGTTGCGTTGCCATAGCATCTGATGAAGTTCTGCTTTTTGGTACTCTGTATCCATCTGCATGTCGGCATGGATGATGTGACAGGGAATCAAATCAATCTGAAATCCGCCTCCACTTGATCGACCCCACTTTATGAAGGAAGCCAAGACTTCTTGGAAGTATATCGGCCATGTTATTGTCCTCTTTCCCTCGTGCGGAGAGTATCATCGAGGAGATCACTGGAAGGATAGGAAACATTTTGTACTACTGGAGAGATCCCTTTCCCAAGGGACGTAGGAAAGTGAAAGGTTTATTTATCATCGGATATTTTTAGATCATTTGGTGTTCACCCTCGTATAGCATGACGCGGCCATGGGTGTGCTGCATCATCATCTGGTGCCGTCCCCGATGCCTGACCTTTTGTCTCCAGCAGGTAAAAGCGTAACCCAACGCTGAACCCCTCCTCTTGGCTGTGCATTGCACCTGCAGGCACTATTATAAGCATTGCGTCGGTGGATTAGAACAAAATCAAACTACCTGACTGGCTACTCCGTCCGCAGACCGAATTGGGTTAACGGACCGTCCTATAGTTGCATTTCCCTGCATACAGACCGAACTCTATCATTTATCTATCCTAAAAGCAACATAGATGGCTTCTACATATTCTATAGATCGCTCCCCTTTCTTTCCTGGCACTCCGTCACGCTTGTTGAGGATACTTTGGGTACCCCGACCAGCGTGGGACTTACCGAGCCATGCACTGTCATCGACCAGTCTCCGATCTGTTCATCGAAGAACTGAGTCCGATCCAGCCCCAGCATTTCATCCTCGTCACTCACTCGCAACTGCATTCCAGGAATATACTTTAGGATGAGAAGCATAAGGTAGGACACCACGAAGGAATACGATGAGATGGCGCAGATCTCCGCCAACTGCTTCCCAACCTGGACTCCATTGCCATCAATCGCTCCTGGGGATAGCGTGCTGCCATCCAAAGCCGAGATCTTTTCGCTTGCAAACAGGCCCGTCAGGAAAGCTCCCACCATGCCACCCAGCCCGTGCAGCTTAAACACATCCATGCCCTCGTCGACATTAATCCACTCGTTCACATTTTTGAGGGAGGAGCATACGATGGCCGTAATGAAACCGATGCATGCTGCGAGCCATAGCGAGACACAACCAGCCGCTGGGGTGATCCCGACCAAACCTGCAATTGCGCCTTCGCAAGCACCAACGACTGTGAACTTTCCTTTGTACCGGATCATGTCGACCAGAACCCACCCGAGGATGCCTGTGCAACCGGCGGTGTTGGTGTTGAAAACAGCAACCATGGCACGCATGCTGGCGTTAAGACTCGAGCCTCCCTATCGCCATATTGCTGTTAGACTCGAATACTAATGAAAAGTGGACCTCACGTACATTGAATCCCAACCATCCAGTCCAGATCATCACGGTCCCGAGGAAGACCAGGGTTGTATTGTGCGGTTTGCGGATTGAAGGGTCCCCGTGATCCCTACGCTTGCCGAGAACCAACGCATAGGCCAGAGCTGTACACCCAGAAGCAATGTGTACGGGACCGCCTCCCGCAAAATCAATGGCCGGCAGATTGTAGAGCCATCCGTTACTGCTCCATGTCCAGCGGGCTAGCGGGCAGTAGACTATGGTTGCCCAGAAGAAGCTGAAGATCAATGAAGGTACAATGCCACCTCGTTCAAAGGCACCTCCAACGACAATCATCACCTGCTGGCCTTAGTACATCGCTTTTGTATTACTTGACCAAACTCACTGTGCATGCGCAAAAGAGGAGCTGAAACAGACAGAAGACGACCTCCGGTAAGACCGCGGAGCCAGGTGAGGGTGCCACCAAGACATCCATCAGGCCAAAGTTCTTCAGTGTACCGATAAAGGGCCCGCCGTCTCTTGAATAAGCAAGGGAATACCCCCAAAACAACCATTGAAATGTAGATCTAAATAATGATTAGCGTTGCGCCGAATAACAAACAGGTCGCGACTGGCAAACTGACACTGCAAGAACCATGAAGGCCTGGAAGAGAAGAGCCAGCGCGGATTTCCTCCGTGACAAGCCGCTGTAAAGCATCCCAATCCCCGGTAAAATAAGGAAGACAATAAATGTGCAGGTAGTAATATAGACATAGTTGTACTCGGATCCGGTGTATTGCGCGTTCACGTCGACTTGGGTAGGATCACCACCCTCCGGCGTTGAGGAATTGTAGACTGGCTGTTCCATTGCATGCACATTAGCAAACCAAGTCTGAGAATGTCACTGGCTGTCGCAAGGCAACACTCACTTCAGCCATGATGAGCGAAGAAACAAAGCGGTGGCAATTTCTTTATGATGAGCCGACTTCCAACATTTATCCTCAAGACTGTTTCGGGTCTGCTGTGCTTGAGGGGCCATTCACTTAAATAGTAATATAGATCACTGGCAGTGAGCTGCATTTGAATTCCCACTTTGCACATTGACTGCATAGTTTCTTGGCTGGACCCATTCTGAGATGGGGCATATGCGATATCTTACTCCGTAGATAACTTCAGCTGCAAGTGGTTGGTTATTCCGAAGTGTAAAGGAGATCGTTATCTAAGCCAAGAACCCACACGAATACAAATAGTCGGTCTCGTCGCACAGAAACCTTCGTTTTGGATGACTTGCGGTCGCCTTCTGCTGCTATCGAGAAGTCTGATCCCAGATGCCAAGGTGGACGATCACAAAAGCAGGGGAACCCATATTGATAAGGGAAGAGGAAGGCAATCACAACCATGACTGATTGGCTCCGTTGCAAACCCCGGATCGTACATCCCTCTGGGGTTTAGGGTATCTCAGGAAGGCTGAGCTGGTAAGAGCGATGTGATGTAGCCCATGCATGCGAAAGCCGTCCTGTGATTGGCGAGAGATAACAGCCCGGCATATCGATGCTTCTCGCTTCCTCCAAGGCTAGCACGATGAGTAGGACTTTTCAGCTCCAATGGTTAGCACCTGTGCCCTGCATCCCAGCCAGGAGCTGAAGCGCTATGATATACGATCTCGTGGCTGAAGATCAGGTGATGGATGAGGATGTCCAGGATTCTGAGTGGTGCTGCATACAGTTGGAACTCTGCACAAAACGTGCTAGCCACGCCATCCAAAGGTGGGCCCAAGTTAGAGACAGTAGTCCGGCATGAGGAATCGGGGCTGGATATGAGACAATCTCGTGATCCTCAGTCAGTTGGCAGCGCTGGCGATCTACAACCATTTTCTGTTTCAGCCTTGTTGGCGTTGTCCACGCAGCCACATGCCCCAGCTTTTAGCTTTCAGACAAGCCGGTACGAATATGCTTATATCGTTCATGCACCTATTGTATCTCTCATCTTCACATATGTTGGAGGGAGGAATTTAGGTTGACATCCAAGTGGTGGTTGCTCACGAGCCAAGACTGACGATCACGGCGGTTGATTATCCGGGAGTATTGCGGGGGCGAAAATCATGGCACAATATAGATCTGCAACACCTGATTCATGTTAATTTGATGGCCACTCAATGGCCTTTGTGCCTGGACGCAGAAACCCACCGGCGCAGTAAGGGGGAGGATCTGAAGGATCCCAAAACACGAGGGAAAGGATCCGGTAACCTGACCAGTCGTATCCGTCAGCAGCAAGTAATCCGCAATGCTTGGTATTGTTGTCTCTAGGGAGAGTATGCTCTTCGTAGCTTGTTGGATTGGTATTCCTCGTAGATTGCCTTCCTAATCGATCGTGAGTACAGGCCGATTGAGTGTGCGGGGACCTGAACCTATTTTGTAGAAGTTGTACTGGTTCCATCGACCTAGTACCAAGGCACACCAAGGTCAGGTACCAGATCCATATTTTTTGAGGCACATTGTCCACAAGGTAAAGGGCGTCAACATATCCCCTTTACGCTGCCTTTGATCTGAGAGCATGTCCGCCCGGCATCTTCGGAAGCACGCCCCTCCTGGCGAAACTCAAGTCTTGCAAGGTCCCAGACGATGGAAGAAACCTCATCTTCTTTGTCCAAGGGATCCAATCAGGTCGAATCGCCCCCAACGGGTGTGGCTGACTAACGCGAGCAGGAAGCATTAGTGTCATCCTCTCATTGCCTCATCCTGGTTCCTCCCCATTTTTTAACCATCGCCCTGGCCATGTCTCTCTTGATTCTCGCTGGCTGGATAGCCGGTTCGCATATATAGGCTGCGGAATCTTGGCCGGGATCCAACATGTCATCTTCAACCATGGGCGTCCAGGAACCAGCGCCGAAGAAAAGGACCCGGGTCAGTCATACCAAAGTGCGTACGGGTTGTCGGACCTGTAGGTACGGAGTCACCGTGCACCTTGATCGTTTGCTTGTGCATGGGGACCACCGTTAATGTGGATCATGTAGGATTCGCCATAAGAAATGTGACGAAACCCGGCCCATCTGTCGCATGTGCAGCAGCACTGGTCGGATATGCGATGGATACCAGCAAACCATCGATAGAAGAACGCGCGCTTCCAAACTACGGCTCGCTTCAACATCGCCATCATCGACTAGCAGCTCATCTTCAACGGTGAGCGTGCCGTCCCTAGTGTCGGATCTGATCTTACACACCAATGAAATCGACCTCACCCGGCAGGAGCGTTGGTATCTCGATTTCTTCCGCAGGAATACCGCTTTTCAATGTTCCGGTTACTTTGATGATGACTTCTGGCTGCGTCTAGTCCACCAAGTCACCGAAGCCGAGCCAGCGGTCCGCCACGCTGCCATCGCATTAAGTGCCCTCCACTGTAACTTTGAGCGCACCACTACCGGCCAGGGGACCATAGACAGCCGCCTACCTCTCCAACAATGTGTCAAAGCAATATCTTCACTGCGACATCAGCTAGCGGGTGGAGGAGTTCCATCCAGCGCCAACATGGAAATAACACTCGTGACCTGCGTACTGTTCGTCTCGTTCATGTTTCTGCAGGGTGATACGCAATCTGCCTGTTGTCACTTGCGTGGTGGTCTCAAACTTCTTAAGGAATGGAGAAGCACCGGCAAGCCGGGATATTCTACCACAGGTGCAGTACTGATGAAAGTATTCGCCCGTCTACAACTACAATGGTCAACTTTTGCCGACGAAGTCTTCATTGAGGAGGTGGATAGCAACCGCTGCGACGCCCCCTACATGGAGATCAACGATCTCAGTCTTGAAGAACCGACCGACAGCTTAGAAAAGGCTGGCAGCCTGCTTGTCAGACTAGGCCGACTCGTCCTGACTCCTAATTCCCCCGACACCTTCTCACCAGGCTACTGCACCGTTTTGGACAGCAGACGCATGGCCATCCTCAACAAACTCCAATGCTGGACCACCGAGCTCGACAATTCAATGACATGCACCGGCAACACCCTACTCCTCCGCGACAGCACCATCCTCACCGTCCTCAAACTCTGGAGCGAAATCATCTACATCATGGCCGCGACAGAAACGCGCCTCGGTGGCAGCGAAACTCGCTTTGATGCCTTTCACCTCAACTTCGGCCGAGCTGTGGCGCTCGCCAAAATCCTCCTTCTCTCCACACCCACCCAATCAACTATACCCAACTTCTCCATTGGAATGGGTATCATTCCTCCTCTTTTCTTCTGTGCATTCAAATGTCGCGACTGGTACATCCGGCGAGAAGCAGTACAATTACTCCGCAGCTGTCAGAGACAGGAAGGTCTCTGGACAACGCCGGGGGCCGTCATCGTCCTGGAACGATTGATCGATATCGAATCTAAAGGCCTCATGCCAGGAGATCTGGTTCCAGAGTCACGCCGCATTGACTCGATACATGTGAGCATTCTTCCGGATGATCATAAGATTGGGTTATGGTATCGTCGATCGAGCCGGCAGATGGGACTGGACGGCTATGTGGATATCGTCTCGGGGATGTGGGAGAAGGTACTACTGGATTATCATGTGGGGTGATGCTTGAGGTATAACAAGTATTTAATGGGACTTTGGTTGGCGATTTATCATGTATTAGATACCAATTTGCTCGGCGTTAATTTAAATATCACTGATGAACTCTTATCAAAAATATATTTCGAGTTGTAGTAAGCATTTATTGACTAATAATCAGCAGGTATCACCACCAATTCCCACATCAACCTCATCACTGCCATCTTACTACCTTTATCTGCATGCATACCAACCAGAGCCGCAACCGATGAAAGCACACCCTACTCAACATAATCCTTCCCAACAAATACAAAACCAGAATAATAGCAGACTTGAAAAATTACAATTTCCTAAAAAAAATATATATATAAACAAAGTCCCCCCTCTTCCCTTCTCTTCCCCAACCCCAAATTCCTTTCCTTTTAGATCAAAGTACCACTAAACCTAATACCACTGACACCTCACCACCGGATTAAACATACTCACACTCAACGCCCCATAACAATCATGCACCTTACTGTCCCCATAACTCTCACAATCGACCGTCTTCCCCAACTGCGGACAAGTAAACGTGCCCGGCTCATCACTCGTCCCCTTATAAACACAATCCTCCATATCATGAATCTTAAAATCCAATTTCTTCGTCCCATCCGGATACGGCGGATCCACCACCTTAATATTCCCGCTCGCCTCTAGCTCGCCCGCCTCCGCATCCTTACAGAAATTAATCGAGGAGCCCATGTCCGGCGTGAAAAATGACCAGTAGCTGTACACGTCGGAGAGGTAGGCGATGACCATTTGGGCGGTGGGTGTGGGCGTCGGCGCCGTGTAGATCGTGCTGCTGGTGCCGGCGCATTTGGTGTACGTGAAGGTCGAGAAGTAGCTTAGGGTGGAGGTCGCGCAGACGAGGACGTTGCTGTTGAGTTCGGTGGTGGTGAAGGGGGGGTCTGATGTGGTTTTTGTGGATGTGGTTTTTGTGCTGCTGGTGCTGGTGGGGGTCGGGATGGAGGTGTAGGAGCAGCCGCTGCCCGAGGGGAGTTCGGAGAGGGTCGTGTAGTCGCCGTTCGGTTGGTTACAGACGCAGACGTTGCCGGCGCCATTGTCGGGGTCCGCGCTGGGTGGTTGGGTTAGTAAGTTTGTGGTTGGTGAGGGTGAGTATGGGGGAGGGCTTACTGGTTGGTGCAGAGGGGCGGGGTGTAGGAGGAGGTTGTGGTGACTAGGGTTGTGGCTGTCTGGTTGCGTGAGGGAGAGGGCGTCACGCTGGAGGTGTGGTGCGTGGTGCTGGTGTCGCTGGCTGTTCCGCTGTGCGTGTGGATGATGATGGTGGTTGTGGTGTCGGTTGACGTGCTGGATTTATTGTCGGTGCTGGTGGATGTTGAGTTGGTCGTAGCAATGCTGGACGTGTGGGCTGACGAGGATGCAGACAGCGGTGCCGAAGAAGAGGATTCGGTAGACTTGGTGGATGTGGCCTTCTTTGTGGTGGTGGTATCTGTGGATGTAGTCTTGCTTGCTGCAGCAGATGACGATGCTACCTGCGAAGATTCCGTCTTGGATTTGGTCTTAGTCTTCGTGGAGGTAGAAGAATCCTTGGTGCTTGTCGAAGACTTGGTCGAAGTGGGTGAAGCAGACGCGCTCGCCGAGTGGCCGCCTGAACCGGCAGACGAGCTAGAGTCGGAAGTTGTGGTGGACCTTGTCGACGTCTTGGTCTTTGTAGACTTGGTAGACGTATCGGTATCCGTATTGGTAGACGTGGCAGTTTTTGAGGACTTCGAAGACGTATCGCCAGAGGTCGTTGTTGTTGTCGTACCGGTGCTCGTCGCGGTAGAGCCAGTGGCAGTCACTCCCACTGCGCTGAGGGAACTTCCCTCGGTCTCAAAGGCGTCAAAGTAGGACGAAAGCTTGGACTCATCCGAAGAATCATTGTCTGAGGAACTACCCAAGATCGACACTGCCTCATCCGCAGTACTGGAGATGCAGCTCGCAATACCGATGATATCTCCCAGCAGGCCTCCACCGCTGCTACAACTATCGAGCGCCGATTCGCTATCACCAGAGCTTGAACTTAAAGAACTCGGTGCCCCAAGTACGTCGAGAACGTCATCCGCTACGGGGATGACGCGCTTCAAGGGCTTGATGAGATCGGATGCCTTGACGGACTTGGGGTCCTTCTTCCATTTCTTGATCACTGGGTATGTGTCCTTGACGAGCTTGTAGAGGTGCTTGATAATGGCGTAGACATCAACAGAAGAAGTTGTAGTGCTGCTGGTGGTTGAAATTGTTGAGTTTGGTGTCGTGGAGGGCCCGGTCGTGATGCTAGCACTTTGGCTGGTATCAGTGTTCGTAGTAGTGATGGAAGTGATGGAGTGAGTGCTCGATGTAGGAGAATGAGATGCAGGGCTCGATGAAGCATTCTCTGAGGAGCTGGAGCTTGACTTTGACGTAGGAGTGTGAGAAGCAGAGCTGGACGTGGTGTCCTCAGTACGACTGTGTGTTGTGTGAGTCTTAGTCGAAGAGCTAGTGTTCGGTTTGGATGAAGCTGGTGTCGACGTGGTAGGGGTATGAGAACGAACAGGCGTTGATGAGCTCGTGGAAGTGTCGTGCTGAGCTGAAGCCGACGAACTTGTCGAGATGTCCGATGAGGACGTGGAAGACGTAGGCGTATGAGTGTGGGTATCCTTCGATATACTGACTGTATGGGATGATGTAGCAGACTCAGATGAAGCATGCTCGGAGGAGCTCGAAGAATGAGTGGAAAGAGTGTGGGTTGAAGGAGTGTGAGATGGACTGGTGGGAGTCTCAACGGAAGCAGGGGTGAACAAGCTGCTAGGGGAGCGAGTGGAGGTCTCCTTGGAGACGACAGAATGAGAATGACTTGACGCAGTAGTATGATCTTGAGCAGGGACCCCTGCAGAAGAACTTGACAATGTCGTCGCATGAGAGTGGGAACTCGAAGGAGTGTATTGGCTGACAGATGTGTCATGCACACTACTACCATTAGAACCTATCTCTTTGATTATCAAGGGAAGACTGACCTTTGGGGCGTGCTTACAGGCGCGCTAGAGTACGAGAGTGTCGTGGCCCCACGAAAGCGTGTAGTAGACTTCGATGCTCCATCGTGATCATCGGTCGAGGCCCCCTGAGCAGCACCAAGGGAGGCCGTAGCCATTGAAGAAGGAGAGTACAATGGAGTATTCGAGGCTGAGATCGTGGTAGCTGTTGCACCCGACTCCGAAGTCCATGAAGTAGGACTCTCGTAAGAGGTTCTACCCTGGGTGTTTGCAACAGCCGACGAGGCCGGGTGCGAGGACTGAGGAAGCCCTAACGCTGGTGAGACGATGCTGGCAGCGCAGAGTCCTGCCAGCAGGGCTTTTGCATTAAAGAGTGGCATTGTCCAAAGGACGATAAAGAATGACTGTAACAAGCAAAAACAAAAAGTGAGTGACAGTTGGCTTACGCTTGGCATAAGAAAATCTCCTGAAGGGAGACTGTTTCTTTAGTATTCCCAACTCTTACTCCTTGGTGGCTGAGCTTCGGTAACAGCGTAGAGGATCGGGCTGGCCGCGGCGGTGGCTTTTGGCCCCCAGAGGGCCAAAACCAAGCAATACCACCATCCCCATTCCATTAATGCTTCGAGTCATTTCTAATCGTGGAATTGTTTGTCTACTGCAGTTACAGCTCGATCGGTCGCATGCGCGAGTCAAGCTATTCTGCTTATTATTGGATGGAAAAGTGTAAAGCCCATCAGCGTGCGCGTTTGAACTTGGCTTAATCAAACCCGATCCTCTGGCCCCCAAGACAGCCTGAATGGGGCGATAAATTCGACAGAACAAGCGATAATATAGGCGATCTTTGCACTGCCTGGTGGTCAACGCGGATAGTTGCCCGATCGCTGCTTGGAAGACAGTCTCCTAGATCGGCTAAGTGCTTAGCTTTCAGTCTAGGCGACCAAGGAGCGTGGAGATGGCACCAACACATGTCTTAGGCAATGTAGCGAAGGAAATATTTGGAGTGGCTTATTGAGATGGCCGGGGCTGCCATCGTATGTGTGCTGAAGTAAGTTTCAAAGAGAGGGTCCATTAAATATCAGGCAGCTTTGACAACTGAATAGAAAGGATGCAGATCGACAAGTCGTAGAGGCCAGAATGGACACTTAGTAAATAGCTAAACTCCGGATAGGTGGACACAACAGGACATCTATTGGCGTACTCATTGGATTGTCAATTGATCCGACTGTATGATTGTCATTGATTGGCTGGGTGGTAAATAAGCTCAAAATTTACTCCAGATACCAGGAGAAGGAATCATCACTTGAAAATATCTCAAGACAAAGGGCAGAGACTGGCTAATTGTACGTATAGTACTACCACCACTACTATTGCCAGTTGTCAAGTTCAACCATTGGTCCAGGGGATTAGACGTCCAGTAAAGAATAATATAAAACCGAGGAGTAGTTTGTCCAGAACATTATTTACACGTGATTATATCAGAACTACCACACACTGTGATGAATTGACTATAAGAAAGACACTTACCTAAGTCATATAATCAGGTTCGGTGGCGTTTTTTGATTCCAACCAAGATTGCTCGAGTGAAAGGTAATGACAAGAAATGAAGAAAATCACACAATCACTATGTCAAATGGTCAAGCATCAGCAGACTTAGTAAACTCGCCGTAATCAGTTTCAAACTTGAAGTATTGATCGTCATATTTTTCTCCGTCAGCATGGTAATTCCACGGTTTTCCAGTAAGAACCAGATTGTACGCTGGAGTAACAAGACGGTACCACCCCGCCCTATTTGAGCTACCCTCTTCGAATGTGAAGCGGAGACTCTCATTGCCTGAGTATTCATATTTCATCCCGACATTGTCCATGATGGAAAATATGCGGCCGTAGACACCGTTCATGTTAATATGGAAAGCCTGGATATAGAAGGTACCATCCGAGCGTGAGACAAGCTCGAAGATCTGGTCTTGATAGACTGTATTCCTGTTGTAGGCGGTGAGTGCACCCTCATTGCCAGTACCTTTATTGGCAACAAGTACGTTATTGGTTGCGTAATTGAGGAGGCGAAAAGTTTCTCCTTCTTTGGGAATCGGCATAGTGTTCGTGACTTGGATAGATGGATGGATAGTAGAAGAAGACTTAAGGGTAGATAAGTAGTGTTGATTGACTGTGGATCAGTAGAATTCTACCAGGCATTTACGTGATATTTATATCTGGCTGCTTCTGTGATGAAGGGTATTCCAAGAACTATTTGCGTCTTGGGTCATACCTAACTTCGATATTAGTACGCTATGGTCAGCTCGTCATTGACTGCAATATACATTGCTGAGAACGGATTCGTAACAATGTCTAAGGTATCGATGCGTACAATGGGATTGTTTGTGGGTACTGGATCGGTTATATAAGTCATTGAATCCGTGGTAGTTTGACTTTATTACATAATATCTTGATGCATTCGTACAGTCCCGTCATCGACTGTACTATTTAGCTAGTGTCAAGCACGTCATTAACTCATCCATACAGTGGACGCCTTGTATATTTTCCTAATGTCAGTGCATAGCAAATAGCTGAAACCCAAACAAGAGCAATGTTCTTCTGTGATCGGGCCCGCAATCCCACAAACCTTACCGACCAAGAGGCTCAAAAAATCCTCAGCGGGTGAACCTCCAAGCAAGCCTAACAAACCACATAGATCGTCTTTGCAGAAGTTATTTCCTATAGGAATAATGGACTATTTGCACTGTCTTAGGGGTAGTATTGTGACTTACCGCTGGTGCCAGACTGAGCAGGTTAAGGCCACTGTTAAAGCAGGACTGCTGTCAAGAGGGGATTGCTCTGAGAATAGGACTGCTATATGGCAAGGTAATAACTTTGAACTATAATAACTTTCAGTTTAAAAGATAAAGCACCGCCTAAATATAAATAGTCAAGTATTACTATTTATACTGTTTCTTATACGTAAGTACCGAACTTCAACGAGAGCCTACATAGGGCAATCTCATATGACAAGTTTCATAGACCTATTGTATAGTAAGGACACTTGGTGATTTTGAACTACAAAAAGAGTAGAAAGAGACTATCTTCATCATATTGATAAGGTCTTTACGATCCAGTAAAAGATAGCAAGTGAAACCCTAGCCATGTCTTTGGAATTAGAGCTCATGAGGGATGCGCGTTCAAAACCGGTCAGCCTGAAATTCCAGATGGCCAAGTATAATATATTGAGGTTCCATTACCTAAAGCACACTAGGTCGGACTGCGGCTCATGATAGTGTGTAGTAGTGTTGGACAAAACTACCTCAATATTACCTCACTTTAGACATCATCTCTCCTCAAAGTCTCCTTCTGCTATCCATCTCATCTCATACTCTCTTTCCCATCTTCCATTTCTCATTCTTCCTTCTCTCTGTCACCGATACCGTCCATGATGCCTAATGATTATATTACCCGTACTGTCCACTCGCTGAGCCACGCCGAAACGTTCAGTGAAGCTCTCAAGGCCATCAACGAAGGTGTGACCAGAGCCTTACCCTCCAAGCGCCAATACAAACAAGGAATTGTACTAAGCCTTCGATGGGAGAACGACAACTTAGACCGGAAGGATATTGACGAGCTTCTACGACTTTTCAACACGAAATACGGCATCAAAACAGATTCCTTCTTGCTCCCATCTGCGCCCATAGCGGAGGTAGCTTTGGCTATTCAGGCGAAAATTCGAACGATGCTCTCTATCTATGACTCCCCGGACACACTCTTCGTCTTTGTATATGAAGGCCATTCGAATGCGTACTACGACATACCAAATGCCTGTGTCAGTATCATGTAAGTAGGTTGATAAATAAATTCCCCAGAGATTACTATCAATAATCTAAGTAACACTATAGGGGCTCGATGAGGGAGCCTACGGTTTCTCTACCTTGGGGTTTCGTGGAGACCGCGCTGGCCTTTACTGATGGAGATGTCGTCTTCATACTGGACTCGCCGTTTCCATCTAGGGCGGCGATGATTTGTGAAGATATTGAATACCTCGCGGTCTCGGCATTCGGGTCACCAGCAGCCAGAAGCATCAATGTATCCCTGAAAAGGCGACTCATTGATCTACTGGGTCAAGTAGACGCCGAAATCACTATATCACAAATACACGCCAAGCTTGCCGCGCATGCAAACAGTCCAGGCAGCCAACTGGGACTTATACCAGTACATTTCCCGGCCAAGAACAAGCCATCCATCACCCTTCGCCCTATAGGAGCGTGCCCAAGGCAGCGTAGAGGTCCCCGGAAAGCAGGTGACTTGTCAGATGGCAAGGTTTTCGTTACTGTTCGGATAGTCTCAGACACGACCAGTGTGCCGGATATCGTTGAGCAATGCATCCAGTGCCTGTCAAAATCGATTGCGGGGGATGTGGCAGATATCAAGATTGAGGGTATCTTCAAGTTCAGTCCGGACTCATCCTTGTTGCTGTTTACAATGCCAACTGCGGTTTGGAACATGCTTCGTCATGATCACTCCTTTGACTTCGTCAGTGTTGTCCAGTCATATAATCTACTATGTCATCGGTCGACTGCTACTACTACTCACCCCCTGGCTCTTGCCAGTGGGAATGCTGATTTACCCTATGGGGGCAAAGGCTGATCTTATACTGCGTTCAAACTAGAGTTATTCCGCGATGTACTTTCGTCTCCTTTCAATCTACGCGGTTTGGGGAAAAGGCCTTCGTCTGCTCCTCACACCGGTCAAGATAAACGTTTCGATCCTATTTAGTCTTTATATTCAGTAAAAGTACTGTTACCCTGCTGAAGATACATTATGTCTATAGTTTCGAACGATTTAGAAAACACACCCTCAATGACTAAAAATGGAGAGATTAAGCATTTATATATTTGTCCGTCAGCAGAGTTTTAATTCATCCGGTTTTGACACTTTCATTGTGTGATTTACTTCCCCCGAAATTCTAATCAAGAAGATCTCCTTCTACCTCTTTTATACCTTCCTACAAGATTCCCACTCAGCTTCCGTATTGATTTACCACGTGTGCCGTTTTCGGAGGTGGTCTCGGCGATAGAAAAGATGAACGGGGTTCCAAGATCATTACTTAGTATATTCCACTGGCTGTATTACTGATGCAGAAATCATGGATGCGGTATTGATTACAGAGTAACGCTACGTACTGCTACTAGAGCATGCATCATGGCTTCGAAGAAAGCGATTAAGTCACCGCAAGCCGGGATGTGACACTGCACGGAGAATGATTCATTCCGCTTTAAAAATGAACGAAGCCAAGACTTGTTCCTGTCTCGTGGAAGTCGCGGAAGTCGGAAGTTGATTTGGACTACAGAGCCGCGGAGATAGGAGCTCCCCGCGGAGATGGTCAAATTGCGTCAAACGGTACTCCGTACACGAACCACCACGCCACTAACGCCAACCCTTGAGTATTCGTGCAAATTCTCATCGAACCTGGCCAGAACATCAAACGAAAGTAATAAAAAAAGTACACCGAGAAAGTAATTACGTAATTAACCGGTTGTTGTCAACCTTACACCCCCTAGCACCTCGTCAATCTTC
Source organism: Aspergillus tubingensis (assembly GCF_013340325.1). Classification (NCBI taxonomy): domain Eukaryota; kingdom Fungi; phylum Ascomycota; class Eurotiomycetes; order Eurotiales; family Aspergillaceae; genus Aspergillus; species Aspergillus tubingensis. The sequence continues at coordinate 700,787 of NW_023336276.1, forward strand.
ATTCCACCATCCATCACACCCGGTTGTCTACACCTGCTCCGCTCCGTGAGGGATATTAGGGATATCAGGGTTATTCTGCAGTTGTGAGTTGGTCGGGGTGTGGTTCCTCCGGCCGGCTGTTGGGGATTGCGGCTGCTCTACCGTAGTAGCTTCGGAGTTATATGAGGGACGGTGCATCGACATATCCCACGATCCGGGTCCACCCGAGCCCATCTTGGCTTCCCATTCATTGTAGTCTTGGCCCGGGTTGACGGTGGTGTACTGGAACATCTTGAGGAAGGTGAAGAAGCCGCATGCGAGGAGACTTCCCAGCAGCGGACCGACCCAGTAGATCCAATGGTACCCGGGGAAACTGCGGTTGATGACGTCAGGACCGAGCGATCGCGCTGGGTTGAGTGAGCCGCCAGTATAATAGTCCCCTACAGGAGAAGAGGTTAGTCGCATATGATCTAGCAGCAATTGGACCGGAAGTCATTTACTTACCAACCATCTCAGTCACGAAGAACACCAGGCCGATGCCCACAGGAGCCAGGAAGGTGGATTTATGTTTCACAACAGCCAGCATGATAATAATGAGCACCAGCTGAGCCGTCAAAAACATTTCGATGAACAGTCCTTGTGAGATTGAAGCACCACCGCCCAGACGAGTGCCGACGTTCAAGTCGCCTGGGAACAAAGCACTCACGACACCGGCAGCCGCAATGCCTGCAATGAGCTGAACCCCGAAAATAATAACCCCACGGATGGGAGACAATCCACCAACCAGACACAAGGCCAAAGTGACCTAGAATAATGATCAATCACATATCTCGGAACTGGCATGGTACAACATACTGCGGGGTTAAATAGACCTCCAGTCACTCGATAGAACGCCCACACATTGACCATCAACGAGAATCCAAAGCAGAGCGAGGAGTATAGCAGGTTTGAAGTGTTTGGAGGAGACCCAGCCGCTGGTTTGGGGGTATTAGACACCTGCGTCCCAGCGAAGGAGAAGAAGAGGAAGAGAAAGGTTCCCACGAATTCCCCGACGGCGGCGATGAAATTGTTCCGCGTCGTGTCGGCGAGGTGCAGCATAGGAAGCTGATTATTCGAGGATCTATAGACGGGAGCCGTCTGGTCGTCGGTGTTGCGCTTGCGAAACCATTGTGGGGGCCCCATGATGATATTCTTTACAAATTGTTCGAAAAACAAGGCCGATTGTGAGCGGAATCTATTTGCGACCAAAAAAAGTGGGCTGCTAGAGCAACAGAGCGGCTTTTATGCATCAGGGTAGGGCGAGCTGTCAGCTCCGCAGTTCCAGCTGGAGCAAACGTCATGACGTTCTCTTCCGGCAGGAGGCTTGAAAGAGGATTATCTCGGTTCGCAGGTGGTGAGCCATCTATCGGAGAAGATTTGGCTCGAGCTCGGGAAGAGCAGCCATAAATAATGAGCTAGACGACTTGGATGCGACCATGGTTGAGCCGAAGATTGAGGAGCATTGAGTGTTCTGGACCTTGCTTTGTGGCGTTGAGCAACCAGACAATAGCGGCTACGTTGAGAGGAGGAGTACAGTCCGACATGCCTCATTTGTGGGAAATTCCATCTGACGACGAGCTAGTTAGCATGTAGTCTCTTCTCTGGAGTCACAAATTTATGAAGCCGAATTGAGGTTGCAATACTTTTTGATTTCTCTTTGGGGTCCAACTCGGGAAGAGCCCCACGCAGAATTAATTGACCGCGGAAAGCGGATGGACAATATCGTTGACGTTACATGTTAACAATGAGAATGAGCAGATGCTTTGCATCGAGCCAGATGTGGGGTGTTCCCACCCTGTAGCCAAGACAAGAGCTTAGCAGGAGACTATTGTGGTAGTCTTACTTGTCTTTGAGAGTAGTGAGATCAACCATCCCAGATAGGACTAGCGGGTATTTGTCCCGGAGATACCTTAATCCGAGAGAAAGAAGAAGCGCCACTTCCTTCCTCTGCATCATTCGCATCTTCCTCGGTGTCTCGTCGGTCCCTGCATTGCCGCAGTATCGTACAATAGTACTGTCTCAAAAGGCATCATGCATCACACATGACTAACAGCATCTTTGTGACTGGATGAGCTCGAACAGCGGCCTCCCCGAGGAGTTCGTGAGCGTCGAATGGATCACCCCACGGCCGAGACTCGGTTGCTCTCGGGCTCCCCCTAAAACTTCCGGTCGGGCGTCGGGATTTGGTGGGCTGATCAAAGGCCTCAAATTAATAATTTGCTGCGAGTCATTTTGACTTTAGCTCGCTCGCTATTCTGTCTCTTGGGTGACTAACGGTTCTCGGCGTGCCATGACAGCAGAGAAGCTGCAGACGCAGATGTCTGCCTTCTTATCAGATGCCTCAATAGTGATGGATGTGACGGATATGCAGCTCCCACTGGGGGATCTGCTCTATCTGACAGGAGTGACAGCCCCTTGAACCAATTGAGAATGACTCGATTATCTTTTCACACTCAAAATTTTCCCAGCCCAATCACGGATCGACAGCCTTAGCATCATCTGGAACCTGATTTGACGCGTTAGTCTGGCACCTTCTGTACTTCCCCAGTTTCTCCGCGGAGATGCTCAAAAGGCCGCGCCGTTCAACTAGTATACACAAAAAAAAAAGTGGAAGCAAGAAAAAACTTCTCCCGCCACGGCATGCCGTCCACCCGAACTAACAAAAGCCCTCAAGGACCACCTCCTAATTGCTCACCGGATTATAAATACCAGGATAGACCATCACCATCAGAGTGCTCTTCCCCTTTCATTTTCCAAGATCCTTCTTAGACTCGTTCTCCTTTGGTACTCTTTGCATCATTTGTTCTGTCAGATCTACCCGTTCGCGGCAGATACATCCACACTAAACAATGGGTCTCACCCAGGAACAGACTGACATCATCAAGGCCACCGTGCCTGTGATCAAGGAGCATGGCAATGCTGTTACCAGCGTCTTCTACAAGAACATGCTCGCCGCGCACCCTGAGCTGAATGCCATCTTCAACTCATCCAACCAAGTGAACGGCCACCAACCCCGCGCCCTCGCCGGCGCTGTCTTCGCCTACGCCGCCAACATCGACAACCTTGGTGCTCTCGGCCCCGCAGTCGAGCTCATCTGCAACAAGCATGCCTCCCTCTACATCCAGCCCGAGCACTACAACATCGTCGGCAAGTTCTTGCTCGAGGCCATGGGCGAAGTCCTTGGTGACGCCTTCACCCCCGCCATCAAGGACGCGTGGGCCGCCGCTTACTTCCAACTCGCTGATATCATGATCAACCGCGAATCTGCCCTCTACAAGGAGGCCGACGGATGGACCGAGTTCCGCGATTTCCGCATTGCCAAGAAGGTGCCTGAATCTTCCGAGATCACCTCCTTCTACCTCGAGCCTGTTGATGGCAAGCCCCTTCCCTCTTTCCGTCCCGGACAGTACATTTCCATCCAGCTCTTCGTCCCCCAACTCAACCACCCTCAAGCCAGACAATACTCTCTCAGTGACAAGCCCCGCTCCGACTACTACCGGATCTCTGTGAAGAAGGAGGCTGGCCTTAATGCCACCGAACCGGGTGCTGAAGCCCACCCTGGCCTCGTGTCTAACATCCTGCACGATCTCAAGAAGGAAGGCGACATCATCAAGGTGTCGCACCCCCAGGGTGACTTCTTCCTGTCCGATGCGGAGAAGCAGAGCTCCAGCCCCATCGTTCTCTTGGCAGCCGGTGTGGGTCTGACCCCGCTCACCTCGATCCTGAACACCCTCCTCGAGACCGAGTCTGAGACACAGCGCAAAATCTCCTTCATTCACGGCGCTCGCACCTCCGCCGCCCGTGCCTTCAAGCCCCAGATCCGCGAGCTGGCCACCAAGGTGCCTAACTTGCAGGCCTTCTTCTTCACCAGCCACCCGGCTGCCGAGGACAAACAGGGTGAAGACTACGACTTTGCCGGTCGCCTGGACCTGAGCAAGCTGGATTTTAAGAAGGACCTGTTCCTGGACGATGCCACAACGCAGTACTACGTGTGTGGTCCCGAGTCGTTCATGCTGGATGTGAAGGGCAAGCTGGCTGCCGAGGGAGTGAGCGCGGATCGCATCAAGATGGAGCTGTTTGGCACTGGTGGTGTGCCCGCTTGATTGCGTCATTGACAGATACACACTGCATACACTTTTATCTGCTACCGATACAGATAGAGTAGAGCTTTGCATTATGGGTTACGACTGCATGGGTTAACCTTTGTACATAATTTTAGTTTTTTAATACCCTCCACTCAATTAATATTCGTTACACACTACAACCAGCTCACATAAGCAAATCACACTCATCAAACATTTCTTCCAGATTATCACAGTTTGAAGAATTATGTATGAAAGTTATCCACACAATTGACCTAATATTCACAACGAAAAGAAAATCCCTTACCCCCATCCCACTCTTAATTACCATACGCCTTAGCTTCACCCAACGCGACTCCCTTCAACTTCGCAAAATCCGGCGTTCCCAGCCCAGAAACTGGATCCCACCCAGTGGTCGCATTCCAACTAGCGAACGGCACAACGGGACTTCCATTGGGCGTGCCTCCAAACCGATTCCTACCATCACAACCCACACTTCCGCCCTTCACGATATCATTCAACGCGCCGCTCTCACTACCCACACCGTAAAGGAACGGGTTCAGGAATCCCATAACGGGCAAACCCGCTCTTAGTCTGGCGTCATTCAACAAGGCAATAACACCACTGAACGTCGGCGCGGAGCAACTTGTCCCGTCGAACTGGCCAAGCATGCCCTTGTCGTAGACTGCGTAGTTCTCGCCCTGCGCGGCGACGTCGGGGAAGGCGCGGCCGGAGGCGTTGAAGAGGCCTGAGAACTTGTTGCCCAGGTGTTGGGTGAGGTAGGTTTGGACGGCAGCCTGTTGGTAGGAGGGGCGGGGCCAGAGGTCGGAGAAGCCGCCTGAGGAGAAGGAGACGGCTTGTTCAGGGGAGGTTTTGGAGGTGGCACCGACGGAGGTTACCCAGGGGCAGGAGGCCGGGAATTGAGGAGGGAAGTGGGTGCGGTTGGTGCCGTCGTTGGTGAGACAGGCGGCGCCGACGCCGGAGTCACCGCTCGAGAAGATTACGGAGACGCCGCGGCTGCCGAGTTGGGCGTAGAGGTTGCAGACGGTGCGGGCGTAGGGGACGGGAATGGTCTGTTGTGGGAGGGGTGGTTAGTTGGGGTAGTTTTGGGGGATGAAAGGGGACCTACCTGTTCGTCTTCGCCGTAGGAGGTAGAGATGACTTGGGGGAGGTCGGAGTTGTTGAGCTTGAGGATACCCTGGAGGAAGTCGAGGTAGGGCTCGTTGCTGTTGTCGTTGGGATCCGGGGAGCTCAGGTCGGGGACTAGTTCGCCGCGTCCGCCAGTGCTGTATTCGGTGATCGGGACGGGAGAGCTGACACCCAGGATGTACTGCAGGTCGAGGTTGGCTTCGCCGCTGTCGCTCAATGAAAGCTGGTCGTTGAGGCCGCCGTTGAACTGGACGACGCTGAAGTTCTGGCCGATGGCGTTGGGAGCCAGGTGCTGCTCGAACCTTTCGAGATCGGCATACCGGGCGTATTCTTCGAGGTAACTGGCGAAGCCGACCTTGCTACCGGACTTGGGATCGGCCTGGTAATCACCGATATTGTAGAGCTGCTTCAGACAGTGCGGCGTGATGATGGAGTCGCAGTGGGACGTGTTCTGGGCCAGGGTGGCTGCGGTCAGGAATGTCTCGTCGGCGTGCTTAGGCTTGCTGCGCATGGTGGCACGGTTCGGCTGGATCTGGCCAAAGCGAGTGGTGGGCTGGATCATGTTGATGTGCGAGACCAAGGCGTCGGGGATGGAGTATTGCAGGGTACGTAGACGACGAATGTGCTTGGCGTCGCTGACATACCACTTGAAGTCGGCATCCAACAGGGCATTGGCCTTGTCGACAGTGGTATGGAACTTGACCCAGTCGGCGTCGACCTGGATATTGTGGACTCCGGCGGATTCCAGCCAGTCGCGGACTGAGTCGACGGCAGTGTCGCTGGGGAGGAGCATGCGCTTCATCTCATCATGTGTGCGGAAATGCTTTCCATAGTCGGCGTGACCGGGGGTGGACATGTCCATCACGGCTTGTTCGAAACCGGCAACATCGTGCTGCTGAAGGGCGATTTGAAGACGAATGATCTCGTTGCCGTGAGGATTGTTGGCGTATCTCCAGCCTGGTAGTAATTGAAGAACTCACGTTAGTATTTGGCCCGGGTCGAGGAATTGATGTTTGTAACTCACCATTGGGGACGCCGGACAGCTTCTCGAAGATCTCCGCGGCTACAGGCGAAGGGAGCAGCGACAATACCGCGAGGGATACGGCTGCTCCCTGGCTAAGGAGGGAGGATAACATGGTGAAAGGGTGTTGGAGAGACGAAGATGAGGGGAAGAAGACGGCAAAGGGGAGGTGAAAGGGACGAGAGATAAGTAGTAATCTTTATTTATTTGTTATGGGGGGATCATTCAGCAGCAGGACTATCTTTACTGCCACTGCAGGCGATTAAGACTGCGATGTGCATACCCTTACTGTATCGGGGGCTGGGAGGGGCGCTGATTGGGTCCGCTGCGAGTGTAGCCGAAGCTGGAGGTGACACTAGCGCCACACTGTCCGGCTGATCGACAGGGATGTCCCATCATTCCGCTGAGTTTCTGTGCTGCTTGCTTTGTTTTTGCCAGACTGCCCAAGATTTCAGTGTCTCGCAGGGCGTCCAACAAACCAGTTGTTTGGCTGGCTGGTTTGCACCATTCCCGCCAAGATCGTGCCAGGACCGGGCTTCTTATGATTGGCTAGGCGGGAGGCGGGAGAACAAGTTGGTGCCACTCGAGTGCAACCTCAGGAACCGCCCAGCCTGACCGGCTCCACCCGCCTTCCTGCTTCCCCTTTCCTGGCTCTTGGCACGGCTAGCAGAAGTGATAGTTCTGCTCCTATTTCGTCATTTTGGTAGCTTCTCCCCCCGCTTTCTAGATAAGCCACTAGCTAATCGGGCCAATCCCTTGGTTTCTGCAGCTTTGGGCTATCCTGAAGAGGCAGGTCACTGCTCGTTCATCAATGTTATCTTCTACAATGTAGTATTCTGCTGTCATGGTGTCAGTGAAGGATCAACTCCTCCGATGCTTTCGCCGGCTCTCCGCCGGGTGTAGCATCCTCTTCTCCTTGGCGTGGGGAAACGAGTTAGGACAGGACGGATAGACGGGTATTGACGCTGTGAAGCCAAATATTCTATCATCAGAGCAGCATTGGAAAGCCAGCACCTATTGCATATTGGTCACCGTCCAAGTCTCCTCCCATGAGTCCCATATGTTATTATTTTCTCCGAAATCCACATATCTGCCTCTAGTCAACTATAAATAGTCTGATCGGCAGTGAACTTCAGCTCGCGGCAGCCCACTTTCCCCTTATCTCGTTCGCGAATGCGAGCAATCGATGATCATACATTATAGATAGATCAAATGTATGGGCATATTGAGAGTAAGGGCTTGTGCACCCTTTCTAGGGTCTGAATCTTTCTCCGACATGCTCCCCGAGACATCAACAAACCTTGTGTTGACAGGGATATAGTACTCCGCGGCGCTTATCTCCATCTAGAAACGATCGGCCAGAGCCATTGTCCAATGACCATAGCTTTCGCCCAGGCCTGCTGCAGGGTCACTCGGAATAAATTTGCTTCTGATGATGCTGGATATTGTCGCGAAATGACTTACTTTTTGCTAAAAAGTAATTTACCATTTTTACTTCTATTTCTCGGAGATATTCCGCTTCTGAAGCTGTCACAAGGCGAGTAACAGTTTTAATCGGCATTGTGATAATACCCCAATAGGTACCCAGTAATAGCAAAAGAGTTGCGTCTACTTCGACCAAAAGATTTGCAACGGCGTGAAGGTAGTACTGTGGTTTTGTAGTGAGCAAAAGTAGCAAGGAATTGATAATGAAAAGGGTCATTCCACACATAACCCAACTCTCGATATCTCTCCGGTATGTTTACTTTTTCAGGCAGCCCTTCCATCCCTTCTCCTCTGCGAACTGCCATGCAGGGTCACGTGTCTGTATCACCTTCACGATATCCTCCCGCCAGCCAAATTGGAGGGGATCTCCATCCATAATCCATTCCACTTGATGCTCTCCCAATGTAGCACCAATATATTGGGATTCTTTCATGATGCTACGCAAGCCTGTTCCGCTGTTACGCGGTCAAAGGCGAACGTTCCACCGTCCAACCTTTCCATCCCGGACAAACCTCAGCCAGTCATGCCCCTTTAGTTGGAATGCGATCCTGACTCGTATGACTACACAAGAGGTCGCTTCTTGGTAAACGAAGATCACGAAATGGCCACACGCCGGGTAAGATTCAATATAAGTGAGCTAGCAAAGCGTGCGGCTGAATCAGTCGGCTTTTCACACGATCAATGTGTTGATGTTGAGAGACTTCTGCACGGAATGTTCAATAAAGCTTTCCTCTTCACCATGCAGGACGGTACACAAATTGTAGGCAAGGTGCCAAATCCGAATGCCGGGCGGCCACACTATACCACAGCCAGTGAAGTGGCAACGATGGATTTTGTAAGTAAGCAAGCTTCATACCTTTCTACACTCTTCACCTGCGTGTCTAATTCCCAATGGTAGGTAATAAATAAGCTGAGCACTCCAGTGCCGAAAGTTTTGGCTTGGAGCTCAAACGCAAGTGAGAACCCAATTGGTGCAGAATACATCATCATGGAGAAGGTTCGAGGTGTTCAGCTTGATAATGTTTGGCCACGGATGGATATCAAGCAGAGATTTGAGCTTGTCAAGACAATAGCCAGATATCAAAAAGCCTGGATGTCGAAGTCGTTCACCAAATATGGGAGTCTATATTATTCCAAAGACTTGCAAAGTAGTGGCTGCATCCTCGTGAATGAAGACGGGTCTCAGTAAAAAGACGACCGATTTGCTATCGGTCCATCAACAGGAAGAGGGTTCCTTGACGACGGTAGGATCGACGTGGACTTCGATCGGGGCCCCTGTAAGATTTCCTTACCAGCCTGTCAATATCTCCTGCTGATACGGCTCCAGGGAATAAGCTGTACGGATACAAATTAGCAATTGGGTTCCGAGAACTTGCCTGTGTACAGGAAATGCCCCAATTACCCCGGTCACTCCTGGGCTTATACGGTCCCGGCACATACCGTCGCTCACCATCGAAGAAAATAGCTGCTATTCGGGACTATCTCCGCATGGTGCATTTCTTCCTCCCAACGGATGACTCAATATCATCCGCATTCTTATGGAACCCTGATCTCCACGTTGCGAATATTTTTGTTAATCCCGAAAATCTATCTGAGGTTGTAGGCATCATTGACTGGCAGTCCAGTGAGGTTTTACCTCTTTTTGACCATGCACGTCAACCATATTTTCTTGACTATGATGGCCCTCCAGCAACTGGTCTTAGTCCACCGGACTTCCCACACGACTTTGATCAACTCAATGCTGATGAAAAGATAAAGGCCGAAAGGCTTTATTTGAACATGTCTCTCGCAACTCTGTATAGAAAGCTCACTTACGGCAAGAATAAGAGGCTGTTCAAAGCTATGGAGTTTCAGCAGACATCGAGCTTTGACATGATGCTATTCGCTCAGAATCTGCTAATCGATGGGGAAGCTCTATACCGGGCAAGGCTCCTTGAGCTTGAAGAAGAGTGGCCATGTCTCCCAGGCGTACAGGTTTCCGGAAATCCACCATTTCCTTTGCAATATACTACCGGCGAGGTCAGCTCTATTCACGAAGATGCAGATAAGGCATCCCGAAGCATGGGACTGATGCGGGGCGTGAAAGAGTCTCTGGGTGAACTGTGGCCAGAGAAAGGAATCGTGCCGCCTGAGCGGTATGATGAAGTTAGGGAGCTTCTCAGGCATGTTAAAACAGAGTTAATTCAACAGCTCGCAAATTCCGAAGAAGAGAAAATTGGCTGGGAAAAGGCATGGCCATTCGATGACTGATTTGAGGTTCGCTTCTGAAAGACCAGTAATAAAGACATGACTGAATTTGCAGAATTCTCCATCTCAATCACTGAGAGCAGCCTCCAGTCGTTTGGTTTCTTCGTTTTTACTTCGCGTTACATCCCCTCCTCCATTATCCCACCTCGGTGCTAGTAATTTAATCACTTAACTCTCTCCGAGTTTATACTGACTTTCGTTCCGCTGGGCGATACCGTTGAATTTCAGTGCCTTGGATACGTGCTTAAGCACTAATTTGACCATACTTATGGCAGCACCAAGATTTGTCTGCGCCAACTTCGAGTCCGACACGTCCGTTGCAAAAAAGAGGGAGATTCACGTGCAAGGGCTGCCGTCTCGTAAATGTGCGTTCAGCCTGGAGTATGAGAAACATTTGCACTGTAACTCACTAATCACTATGTCTTTGCAGTACTGCGGTCCAGAATGCCAAAGGTCCCATTGGCCTCAACATAAGTCAGCCTGCAAGTCACCACTGAGGCAGGGAACGTGGCAGCCAGTTTGGGCTCTAGAAAATCGACTGTCTTCATTTGTTCAAGGGCCCCTTAACCAATTTATTGGACAGAATAACACCTGTGGGGCAATACCCCTGCGATTGACGTCCTTCAGCTTGATTCAAATGAAGGACGTGACTATGATTATGATCTCCGTCTCTTGTTTGCCGGTATGTGTTTGGAGCTTTTGTTCAGTCTATATCATGGCCATAGCTGAACAGACATAATGTTGCCGCAGCTCGGGAGACCTCCAGAATTTCATTCAAACAATGGCTCGGCTCCCGAGGAGCTATGTTCGCTCACGATACCTCAAATGGCGTTAATTGGTAGCGGGGGCTGCATCCAACACTTTGAACATTAACTGACATCCCAATCCGTTGGCGCCACCGATATCCGTATGTCACAAAGTGCTGGGGCACTTCCGTCAACAGCTATCCTGGAGGAAGAGGCTGGGAGCATAAGATTATGAAGACCTTCTAGTTATCTTTCTATGACTTTCCACTAATTTTCTGTCTTTGAGGGCACTGGCTTATAAGCCGATAGTACGTAATAGCTAATACCATTGACATTCTGCATTCCCTTTCAATTTTTCTTGAGCATGGAATACTTGCTATGAAAAGATCCATCTATCTTGCATATATCTTACCTGATAGCTCAGCATTACTTCACGGACGTGGTCTTTATTCACAACTCTACATTCTATATACGGGAAGTGAAGCCACCACCAACCAATGCATATCCCAGCCGTTGCTCTATTCCCTGCATAGAGAGTGAAAATGATGCAGGCCATATAAATATCGAGATAGTTTCTCCAATTCCTCCTTTCTCCTCTTCAACCACCTTCATCTTCTTTACTCCATATCAACTAGCCTACTAATCTCCAACATCTGAACTTATGGTACCTAATAGTAGTTAAACCCGGATAACTATTCAATAGTCTATATCCCCATTATATATACCACATCTCAGATCTCTAAGAACGCCTGGGCAGAGAGATATGAAGAACCATCGAACAATCATCTCGAACCCGAGTCATTGAAGCGGGTCGATGACACCCAGTATAGCGACCTATACCAGCATAAACAAGCTGCACTTCAGGAGAACATATGTAGTTACAGAAAACGCAGCCCATTCTAACCGGCTGGGCGGTAAACTGTGAGGCGATATGCCCCCTCGGCCCTAAGCACCTCCCAAAGCTCATACTGTTCCGTCACAGAATTTTCCCACCTGCATTATACAAATAAAACGTGTGTTTCAACATGATGCTACACAAAGCTGCCCATAAATTTATCAACTTCAAAAAGTCTACATTGAAAGAACCTACAGAAGGTGCAGATATCTCCTATAGGAGCTATCGGGCAGCACCAGAATATTGCCCGGTGGCCTTTACGTATACATTGCTCTGGTTGCAGTTGTTGATTAGGTAAAGCGCGCTGCAGGAATCTTTTCCGCGGATCAATTTCTGCAGATTCGTCTATATCTGAGAATCCAAGATATATACCGGACAAACAGTTCATATCAAGTAAAAACATACTGGGCATTCAATGCCGGGATTGCCATAATAACTTGAATATGGTGGTTGGCCTTATACAACGCCATTGTACTGGAGCAAGGAGCAAATATGGGTTCCGACATTAGCGCCCTACATTCATCTGTCAAACGCTTGGGTCTATTGCATTCTACATACATCTTTCGCAGCCAGTATTAGTTACTGGTTAAACCAGAGAAAAGGAGTGGGTGAACTACACGCAAGTTCCCTTCCAAACAAACCGACTGTCTGAGCATGACAGCACTTAGCAACTGGTCCATCTTGGACAATTGAAGATAGATCTAGTCACACGTACTCCATTTCTGCTTCAGCTCTTATCCCTCCAATGCGCTTCCGTCAACTTATTGGTCTGGGAAAATACATATTCCATCCACGCAACCCAATCTGTGAGTGGGTGTTCATTGGTGTCACTCTTGCGAATCGGTGTGTTGTTCTAGTCTATTCTCTGATTACCTATCGCATAATTGCTGATCTTGTAGCAGGTACCCGGCGAGCACTTGCCTAAAGATCGGTTTCTCGTCGAAGCAGAGGTCTGCTGGCTTTGAGCAATATGCTTACATTTCCGTGGCAATCAGTGGTTTCAGGATGTGGTGTGCCAGACCCCGGGTATCAGCTGAGAAGAAAGATAATGTAGGCCCAGAGCGTCCTCTAAACGCCTAGAAATTTCCGAGAAAGAGACATGAACCACTCTTCTTGGAACGACCGACCACAAGTACCAACGTTCAATGAAATCAACCAGAAACTAACATCGCTGCCGGAACAAAGGTTCTAAAAGATCCAACAGCGATAAGACAAATACTACAATAGGCCATTCAGCCAGTGCTACCTAAGCCCGAGCTTGGTAAAGCAAGTAAACAAATATCCCACCATCGATGGCCAGATGATCATTGAAATTGAGCACTTTGTTTGCTCCTATTCTCTTTTGGTGAAGCTCTAGTACAGTGACGCCTCAACGCGAGCCATCAAAGGCTGGTCCAGAATATGGCAGAAAGACGAAAACGTTGCTCAGATCACCAGTATCCAGGAACTCGCAAGAGACACTCAATGGTGTGACAACCCCTCTTATATTCACCTTGTGTGAAGCGTGACCAGACATTTTTAGGATATCAGGGTATAGAGCCCACAATCTTCCATATAATTCTTCCTTATCTTATTCTTCTCTTTTCTTCTCTTCTTCTCTTTATTATCTACAACCTGCCTTCCCCCCCCCCCCAAATATCAAGATACATAGTAAGATATTTTATAATAAACTCTGGTGATGAGCAAGAAAAGTATTGATTTTTTGTTCTTCTCTCAAGATAATTACATATATCACTAATTATTTGCCAAAGATATTCCTGAGCTATTGCTGCTGCTTCTACTCCTCGCGGACTTACTTAGATACAGCTCGAGCGGTCTAAAGTAAGTTCTCTATATTGGAAGATTATGTCTGATTATAATCAATCTGATAACATACTGTTATATCATTAATAGATATTGATACTAACTAAATGTATAGATAAATGATACACTAGAAGACGCTGGAGTCGTAGTCCCGGAAGGGGTTTTATCCTCTATAAAGGATTTTACCGACGATCAAAAATTGCGTAAGAAAGAACTACGAGAAGAAATTACATAACTATAAGAACTAGAACGTGAACATAACGAAGCCCTTCGCATCAAAATTGAACGATGGGATGCCGCCCCCAAAGCTCTGGTGGACGCTCCCTCCGATGCTCCAAATATCTAGCGGAGTCAGGGAGCGAAATCGGGTCCAAGGAGCAAAATAGATACCTTATCATTCCCGGATCGACGTTTTAGAGCCGATTCCACAATATAAGTTGAAAGAAAGTACAGACTTAACCACATCTACTGCATCATCCTTGTTGTACCCTATAAATACTCCATATCAGGCTGCCGCCGCGCCTGATGCCGCACGTTGTTGATTCAAGGATCGATGTATGCGGACTTACATGATCATCTTGTTTTTCTGTGGCTTCCAAGACCATTTCTGCCTCCATCTCATCCCCAACCAAAGGTGCGTCGTTCCCGAAAAAGTTCGACGAAAAACACCCATCTTCCAGTATAGATCTGCAATGCTAATCTTGCTTATACATTTTGCCCGAGGTCTCTCATTCTGAGGCAAATCTCCCACTCGTATTATATCTATTTCTCTTTTTTGTTCTCTTTTCTTCTCATTCATATACCTCTCTAAAAATCTCTTTTCTCTCAATCAGATATGTGACCAGTACGGGATAGCTCCAGCTATCCAAACAAAGTTTCATATAGGACATCTTTATCTGACTCCGCAGACACTCTCCTCATCATCATAATATTATCAGATACCGACTCCAGTCACTCTATTACTTCTCACAATATCTCTTTTAGATCTACAACATCTTATCCGACGAAGAGTTACAGCAAACCAACGAATTAAAGAGACTAGGTGAACACAACTCCATTTTCGCCTTCTAAGAGACTTGCGGGGGCTGAAATATCCTCAGGTATCCTAGATTCATGCTTCTCATCGGGAGAATATCCACAAGGGACAGGAAAATCTACCCATTCTTGTGGTCGTATTTGCGAATCGAGACTAGTTTCCAGATTTATCCAGAATAGCGGCTGCTGGAATCGGTATAGCTTTCGTAGAGTCGTGGAAGCCGAGTTCATGACTGACATACATACTCTGGGAGAAATTGTACATAACTACCATTCGGGGTAGTAAGATCCATCGAGTATGAAGGAGGGAGTATTCAAGCTGGGGAATTACCCAAATAGCATGTTCCACAGTCTTATGAAAGAATGTCCTTAATTACTACTGTTCATCCATATACGTATTCAATCAATTAGAATTCCACTTACATGCCGGGTATATTCTATCAACATCCAAAATAGTAATCTGTCTATCCATCAACTCCAAACCCAAGCACCTCATCCACCTTCCGAATCTTCTCTTCCATCCGAGTAACCCTCCCCTGCCCTCTCCCCTCTATCCCCACAAGACAATATGGATCATCCCATTTCGGCCCGTCCCGATACCGAAGAATATTCTCCATTTTTCTGTGCTTCCTTTTCTGCGTAGGTTTCTGACATGTGTCCGCTGACGTCGTTCCGCTTTGTGTTCCCGTCTCTGCGCTTGTATTGGTATGCGTGGACTGAGATGTGATAGATCGCGTGGTACTTTTGCCTCGAGGATATATTTGATTCAAGGATTAGCTTTTAGCTTTTCTCTGGGTACTACTATACCATGAAGAGATGGTTGTAACAACGATGGTAAAAGTAAGTACCTTGTACTGGATGTGGTGTTGGGCATTGTGATTGGGTGTGTTTTGGATTTGTGGGCGAAGGATGTAAGGAGTTGTGGTGTAACTTAATCGATGTATGCAGCAGTATGGATTAAGCAGAGTAGATGATAACAGCAAGAGATTGGATGTATCGTAGTAGTCTTTTTCCTTTAAGAAACAACACATTTGAGTAGTGGTAGCATAGTATACACCAATTTATACCTACACCCACACACACAGACCGACAATAGTGTACTAGAGAGAGATATCTACAGCCTCATCGACTTCCTCTTTCTCAGCTACTAATCACTACACTCTTCACAGCCCACCATCGCCCATCTAGAAAGTGGTCTAGAATAAAGTCTCGACAGAAGAAAAGAAATGAAGCGAGTAGGCAACGACCGAGCACTACCCTACCTCCATCTATCACAATGCATAAATCTCATCTCATCTCATTTCCGCTCGGTGCAGTGCAGTGCAGACAGTCCAGTCCAGACCACACATAAATCCCCCCTACTAGTTTACTTGCATAGAATTGTATCCAATCTGCCCGTAAGCGACAATAGCTACTATCTAGTGTAGGTGTGTGTGTGTGTGTGTGTGTGTGTGTGTATCAATGCACACCTGGTCCAGACTTCCATCAGGTACATCCTTAATGTATCTTCAGATAAACCAACAAGTAAACCTAAGGTATGATTCGATGACGACATCCCCTCCAACCGTGGCCAGAAGCTATCTACATTACATGGAGAAAAGCAAAATGGTGGATTGTCGGCTGGGCGGGAATTATCGGCCGGTCTGGATCGGTCGGGCCAGCCAGGACGTTCTAGAATCGAAACATTTCTTTTTGGTTTTGTTTTGTTTTGTTTTGGGAGGGTGTGTCGAGCTCGGGGAGGAGGGCGGGCTGGTTTGTATTTCAATGAAATGCATTTAATGAACTGATTAATTAGGAAATAGGGCGGAGTTGTCACTATTTCAAACATGAATGATTTTGTGTTCATTGGGTATCTATGATGATTTTGGTTGTTAGGAGAAATCTCGCAAGGCTGGATCAATTGGGTTGATGGGGAGGGGGGACGGGCGGGGTTCAGGCCTTGTCGGTGTAACGGATGGAGTTGATGGGTTAACTTTTAGTTGGGATGGGATGGGATGGGTCCAGGGACGGGTAACTCGGTCTAGGTCTTTCTGTTGTTTTTATTACTGTTTTGTGCATCGACTTTGGAGTATTACATATTACTTTTGAAGGATAAGAAAATAATGTAAAGTAGTGAGTGGATTAGGTCGAACTTTTATCTCCGGGTATATATCAACACAACACCAATTCATCCCATAATTCGCCGCCCACGACAGGAGAGGGCCATGAAACAAACTCCCAGATCTTGTTGTAAGATGTAAGGAACAAAAGAAAAGAAAATCATAATTATTATACAATATACGTGACGGTCATTACAAGGGGATATTTGGGCAGAGACAAAACAACGCATCGCCGCTGGGCTTATGCGTGAAACGCCTCACTCCCCTTGCTATGTCGCCACATCCCGTTCGGAACCATGCTTTGTTTGAGCATGGCAAGCTCCTTCTGGAGCGCCTTGTTCTCCTCCTGCAATTCTTGCATAAAGGTGATGGCATTGGTCAGGATCTCCGACTTCTTCAGCGACGCCGAGCCGCCCTTGGTGGGCTTCTGGACTCCGCCGCACATCGCCTTCTCCAGGGCGACGAACTTGGCGTTCATGTTCGTGCGGTACCGCTTCTCGATGATGTTGTGCGCCGCCCGCTTCGCCGCATTGCGGCCGGTGGTGGTCTGGGCCTGACCCGTGCTGGCGTTGGAGTCGCTGGACAGACTGCGGGTGGTCTTGCGGGCGGTGTTGTTGGCGGCAGGGGAGGAGGGGGCGGGCGGGGGTGAGACACTGGTGGCGGGGTAGTCCTGCGGTGTAATTTCCGGACTGGACGACCACCTTGTCGCGGTAACCTCGCGAGCCTTCGGTTGAGACGTCGTCTTGCGACGAGTAGATGTCTTGGAAGTACGAGCAGCCGGCTTAGGCAGCTCCATGTGGATAGGCTCAATGGGAGAGACACGGCAGGTAGGAGACCATGATTGGTCATCACTGTCAAGGTCCTATTGAGTATATGTTAGTTATGGTTCATCATTCAATGCTGATGGAGAAAGACATACCGATGAGAGAGACCCGCAGGAGGCAGCATCTTCACCCGAGTGGTTGGAGATGGTGAACGCACTGATATCTGGGGGTGGGGCGAAGAAGTCGGCGGGAAAATCCTTGGGGTCCAAGTTCATCATCTCGTTGGACATCTCCAAGGGGAAAGTCTCCGGCATCATGGTGTTGAGGGAGAACAGATCGATGGCATTGTCGTAGCTCCAGTTAGCCGACAGAGGATCGGGTCCCTTGGCGAAGGTATCATTGGGACGAGTGAGTGGGCTCGGATGGCTCATGCTGTACATCCGCTCGTCGTCTAACGAGAAGGAATCGGGCCTAGGGTATGCCATACTAGTGGACTTGGATGGGGTTGAATTGAATGGATGACGATGTGGATTGTCTGATAGTACTTGGTGTGGGAGGCAAACTTGATAGTCGAGTTGACAGTCAAGGTCGAGTGGCAAGTAGAAGAGTGTTGAGGAGGCAAGAGAAGGGTAAATATAAAGAAGCTGTTTGATATTGAACCGTGGATCGGAAGGATGCTAGGCAGTAGAAGACATCGGGGGATGGACTATATAAAGGTGGAAGGTTTCAGGAGAAGCCGGTGTCAGAAACCGATCGCCAGGCCAGCCGAGACGCAATGATGTAATGGCTTGCAACGGTCGAAAAATCCACGGCCAGCGAGAATAATGAGGGCCAGCATAATTGGACTGGAGACGCGCAAGAAAAGCCATGACCATTGTCGAAACGATAATTGCACAGGGCCGGTGAAGGGGCACCGAGAGATCACCCCAGCCGGATGCAGGGCATCCAGCCTCGGTCGGCTCCGATGTCTGCCGTCGGAAGGCCCATTTGGGGGGAGTGAGTGAATGGGAAGCAGGGGAAAGCTCAGCAGGAGGGAGCTGAGGCAAACTACAGCTCAGTAGAGTACGTACTAGACTCTCGCCAGAAAATAGAAAATCAAAATAAAATAAAAAAGGAAAAAATCAAGAGAAAAGGACGGATTGGAGAGCCGTGGAGGGCGGGATCGGTGGATCGATCGATGCACAACCGTTGGACTGGCTTCCCTTTCGTTTGCTGGCTATACCTCTTCTGGTTTAGTTCCCCGCCAAGTACCGCCGCGGCCGAGTCTCGGCTCCGACATCTTCGGCCGGACGAGGAGGAAACTCGACAGAAGTAAGAACAGCTGGACAAATGATTTTTCTGTTTTTTTCCCTTTCCTACTTACTCTCCTTTGTCCAACATGACTTCTCCATCTCCTACTCCATACACTCAACTCACTGACCAAAATGGCAACAGTCAAATGCGGAATTAATCTTATCCCTGCCTGCCTAGATTTTCTTCACGAGGGCGACCATAATGTCGCTCGCTTGCCTGTTGCAGTTATTTCATCCGTTCGGCACATGTTGATTTCTTCGTTTCATAGACATGACCGATGCATGTGGTAAACCTCAAGATGAAGGCCACCTACGTAGACTGAAACTAGACGAGGGGCAATACTCCAGTCTCCATCTACTAGTATCTTTGTAGTGTCTGGATATTGTCTACGTAGTGTTTGCCAATCCCAGCTGCCTTAGGCCGCCATAGTTCAGGTACCCTCAATTGCGGCCGCAAGTGGGTCTGTTCTGGCCTTCATGGCTGCTCCTGTATGTCCCTTGTGTTCCCTGGCAAATTCCTGTGCTCACAGTTGATTCGCTTCCGGCAGTCATACACAAGTACTAAGTGGTAGTAATCTGTCGGAGGCAATGACGGGGTTACAGATGACAAGCCAGACCACCTGCACAGCTCCCTTTCCGTCCCGAGTCCCTCCTGAATAAACCGAACTGTACGACACTGGGTGTAACAAACAAAATCATCTTCCAGAGCCAAAGTACTATACTACTTGCCACATACGATGATGTATGTGTATGTTTTCATTCCCCCAGGATGATCGCATCCACCAATCACGAAACGGTCATTGGCAATGAAGTGCCCCTTACTGTCCATCTCGACCAGTCAGGTGGCCAACAATCGGCATTTCACATCCTCAATTTTTCGACCGTCTCGCTTACTACTCAGCTAACTCCTGCTCTGACCACGATGCAGTACATGATTAGCCATACTATGGATGTACTATCCCGGTCTATCCCAATCCACTACAGTATCTACTTTACTCTGTTCAGCTCTCCCTCCGTCCCTTTATTTTTTTTTTCATCTCCCGCGGGTACTCCGAAGGAACACAGACCAGGTCAGTGGGCCACAGCAACCCCATTCAGGTGGAGAGACAGAGTGCATCGCCTCCCATTTTATTCTCTCACACACACAATCTCGCAGCCGACCGAGGGGTCTAGGTCTAGCCTGTCTCCTGGAATATTGGGAGTGCTCGCAACCTCCTTTTCCTCCAATTCCCTTGACCTAATGATAATCGCAACGATGATGAATCCGCCCAAGGTTCCTAGCTGTGGTTACGCGCCATGACGTCTCGGGAGGTCCCCATCGCCCCTCTTCCCGCTACCACAAAAGCTGGCAAAAATAAGGGCTGGCTGGCGCGCTATCGACGGAATCTATCCACGGTAAATCGCCCTCGGAACCACCAACCCGGTTGGCGCTATAGTCAGCGTCCTAAGAATAAAAATTCTCCTACGAAAAGTGACATACATAAAATCTCCGACCACACTACCCACTGGTCCAGCGCGGACGCTAGTAAATTTCTCGGCTTCAGACGTGGAGAAAATAACCTCATTGAGTAAGGTTCTTTGCTCTCTCCCCCCCAAAAGTATTTCCTCCCCCAAATAGTCTTACCAGGCGGACCGGATACCGGGTGCCCAGGGTCTGCTGCAATGCCACCAGTGGTGTGATCCGGCATCTTCAGAACCCCTTCCTTAGTGCGACGATGCTCTGCGATACACTCGCTGTGGCTTGAGATCGCCAAGGATTGCAGAAGAATTCTCGTCGTCGGTCGTATGCCTGCTAACCCCCCTCGGGTGATTTTGATGACCAGCTCTGCCCGATCATCTCGCCCGAGACACTGGGATTGCTCTTGTTCTCATGACTCAATTCTGGTTTATCTGGCAGCTGACCTTGTAGCATGTCTCCGGTTAGGTCTTTCCCGACGCACGAGACGCCTGGTGTGCCTTGGGCCACCAGATTCTGTATACGTCAAACTCGGCGAGGGTGGACGGCATCTGACTGATGGTTTCGGATAAGGCACCGGCCAGTGCTGGTCAGCCCTACCGATTTGGGTGATGACTGATCAGAATTGATCCAGGATTATGCTCGACATTATTAATGTTCGCTTTAAGGTGCCCCCCTGGCTGTGAGAACAAGGTTAGGCTTTAGCTTCATCGCACCAGCCCAGAATAGTAACCCCGCAACACGATGACTCTCAATCGACTTACAGCTGATTATGTTGTTAGCTGAACTAAGACCGATAAGATGTGAACAGACGAATGGGTGTGCCAGAACGTCAAAGGTGGCCTGGGATTGGCGCGATGATGATGTTGAGCAGCTGCAGAGGTTCAGACGTGGTGCTGAACAATTGCGTCAGACGTGTCTACATGGAATGTGGATAGAGCACCACCAGAGTGCTGAACTGATTAGATCTAGTCGAGCCTCATCTTGTTCTGCAACGGCGTCACCGAGATCCACAAGCTCTGACCACCACAAGTTTGGGTTGCCGCGGGGCCCGGGCTTGCCAATTTCCCAGAAACCAGCTCGAGGTCAGCACACCCCGGCTGCTATCCGCCCGACGGGTGCACTACTGTACGATGCCGTGGGGGAACCGGTCCAAGACCTCACTCTGAGGGCGGATGAGAATTATCCCGGATGACGGCAGGGTGTGTCGGTTGTTCCTCCTGCGTCTTATGTCACAGCGGCAGGAAACCTACTCCCGGTCATCAACGTGCTGCTAAAAAGTGTATCGGACTTTATCCTGTCGTCGGGGGTGCAAAGCCGACCTCATCGACTTCGGCAGATAGGATGCCGGTAAAGAGGGGCATCCCCCGCACGAGACTTCAGATCTACGACACAGGCGGCAGTTACCTCACAGGCTTCCCGGTGGCCATGCAAAGACAGGATGGGATCAAAGGAATTGTGGTAAGCTATCTACTTGCTCCTAGCCAACGCTTGTACTGTCGTCTCAAAACTCTCAGGTTCTCGTCCCAAGAGCTCCCTCAGGAGCGGCGACACCACAGCCGTCTCTCCACGACGGATCGCATCCCACGCGGTTGCCCATTCCCTTGTCAAATCGATACCGTGATAGGTGTGTTTTGATCCGTGCTGCGGCAAAGCCACATACTCGTCAACAGAGATCTCCCGCAAGCGGAGGGGCTTGCCAACGGCCTGGCCGAGAATTTCAACAGTCTCCTTCAGCGAGATCTCCCTGGGGCCGGAGAGCAAGAGCACGCGGTTCAGGTAGGGGAACCCCGCCGGATTCTTGGCATAGTCTGCAATCAGCTTCGCCGTGGCCTCGCCCAGCTCGTCACGTTTCACCCACGCAACGCCCGGTCCGTCGCCGGAGTGAGGGATCGCGATCTCGTCTGCGGGGTGGTGGATATCGAACCAGCTGGTGTAGATCGGATAGGACTCCGAGTACAGACCCTCCCGGATAGCGGTGTAGGTGATGTGCCCGGAAAGTTCGGCCAAATACTTTTCGGTCCGCAGATGGGCGCCCATCACGTGCGCAACGCTAGTCTCCTCTAGATCGCCTGCAAAGGCGAGAGACGAATAGAAGATGTGCTTGACGCCGCTGCGGCGGGCAGCATCAATGGCGTTCTTATGCGCCTGTCTCGGAATCAGCATCATGTCGGCGCGAGATCATAAACGGCAACCTACCTCGAAGCGGAACTGGATCTCGAACGAGGCATACGAGATCAACATCAGGGCGTCGATGCCATCGAAGGCGCGCTCTAGCGTGGCGGGGTCTTCATAGTCGGCCCGTCGGACGGTAGCTCCGGCCCGCGTGAGTTCTGCGAGATTATCTGGCTTGCGGGCGATCAGGATCAGTTCCGATGCAGGCACCAGCTGGACGAGGTGATTGATGATGCTGGTTCCCAGTCCTCCTGCTGCAGGAAAGACACCGATTTTGGCCATGGTGTGCGCGTGGTATATGACGTAAGGGTGGTTACACTGGTGCTCCTCCTTCAAGGCCTCGTAATATGTAGTAATGTAGTGATGGGCTGTGTGTAGAATTATCCGATAGATGCTGTGTAGAGGGAAAATGTGCCAGTCAGGGGTTATTGACCTGGTGGTGTGAAGCTCAAAGTGTGTCCTGGAGCCCCGCTGTTGGTGGCTTACAAATCGGTCTGACGTTGAGGGCAGTCATCGTGGTGCCGATCGACCTTCAGGGGTTCAACCAACTTGCCTTGGGGGTTCAACTTGATCCTGAAGAGTATTTACCATTTATTGGCACTTTACTAGAGTAACTATACTGCCCTGGTCGGTTTACAGGATGCTACATAGGTCTGTCGCATCATTGTTGGGTCTTTTTGGTCCGGATACAAGGCGTTTGCCGGTACATCCGTGAATAGACATTAATGCCGCTGTGCTGAACATCTTCAAAAAGAGAATATCTTAGACTCATGATTCAATGGTAATAAATAATTATTTCTCCAATTAGCTGCCGCTGTCTAGAGACAATAAAATGTGTCCAACAATTCCCATCCTATTCTACTCAGTAGCCACGTGACCGCGTCGTATCTGTCCTGCCATTTCTTTTAGTAGCTTCAGCGTTTATTTAAATAAGTGAAAGTACTAGTATATAGTAACAGACCAAGTAGTTTGATAATTCTGACCACGACTATCATGATGTAAACTATCAATAATAGTAGTGAAGAATAGTACCACTACAATATATATTTCTCCCGAGAACAATTTAACACACCCCATCAATCGCTCATGACTCAATCCATGACCAACCGACCCAACCAATTCAATAACATAATAATGGAACGTCATGAGACTTTATAATTGTCTCATTTACCAATAAAATATTACTAGCCATGCTCTGCTACAAAAATATCTTCAATGAAGCACTTCCGAGAGGGGAAACGAGGGAGGGAGACTAGTGTGAGTATAGCACTAATCCAAACACGGCTAGTTGGAATCAAAAGCAGTTGAACCCATTGCATCTTACCTTAACCTATGAGGGATGCAATAATATTCTAAGTAGTATCAGTACTGCAATTGCCAGCATAATTTTAGTAAAGTAGATATTTTGAAAAAAAAAAAAAAAAGAGTGGATGAAAGCTTTCTGTTATAGAAGGGGAAATTGGTGATTCCTGATTATCTTGTGGAGTAGTATGTTATGAGATAAAAGCATTATTTGCAATAACTATATAGCTGGAGTAGGATAGGAGCCTGGGTTTGTGATGAGGTTAGATCCAATATGGGGAAGGGTTGGGTTTTATTCCTGGGTCTTTGTTCATTAGGAGGTTGGGTTGTATTTTGTGCCTTTTTGCATTGTTCCCTATTCTTTTTTTTTGTTCTATGGTTTTTGGTCGAGGAGGATCACAACCACCATGATGCTGACTGGGCATTCTTGAATGATAATGAGCCTTCCTATTGAGACTGAGATGGAATTGATGTTTGAGGATATGCTAATCAGATACATATCCTGAAATTGCCATGTTAGTACAAGCCAGGGAAAAATGAATCAAGACGGCTGTAGTGGTCTGTCTATTGTAAACTATGTTATCTCTCGGAGAAGTAGAAGTGAAATCTAGCATTGCTCTGAACAAGTCACTCGTAGTGAAAAGACTACCCCAAAGGAATTTGACGCAGATGTGTATATCAAATTGAAGTTTGGCTCGAGAAGATCGGAGCTTGAGACGACATTCTTGAGGTTTCTCCAGAATAAGAAAAGGCCCCCGGTTCGTACAACAATTTGTAAACCGAGCGAAGGCATACCCTGAATACCCCAATACAGATGAAAACAAGAACTATCCGCGCAGAGCAAGGTCCCTAAGAAATTCTTCTTTTGACATTGGCATCGGCATCGGCATCAAGCATCTCCCCCCAGTCCTCCATGAACCGCAGAATCCATTTCCACAGTTTTGGAGAAGCAACGAACATATCTTGCCGGATCCTCCGCGGACTGTCAGGCGTATACTTTGCTTTCCACTCCGACATGAGTGTCAATTTCTTAGCTATGGTGTGCTTGAACACCTTATTTCTGAAATAGTCCTTCTCATCCCTTTCGACTTTCCAAAGTGGGCGATCCTCCTCACGAACCTCGTCATACAGCCGGAGGTAGTGAGGTGAGCGACGTTGTTGCGAGAAGTGCTCCCCTATATCCTTTTCGGGACCATAGGTAGATTGCCAAACTGCAGCAAAAAGATTGTAATCACCGATAGAGTCCAGACCGAGGAGTCGACTTAAGTTCCAGTGGAATTTGCCTTGTTCGAGGGATTCGCGGTACCTGCGCACTGTACTCTCTTCAGTCGATTCGGGCATAGCTGCCTGGAAGCCATCGATGAAGGCTGTGTGTAATACTGGGCTTATCTTGTCGCCGTATTGTGGCAGGCCGGGAGGGGATAACAGCATAGAATGAGAAACAGATGATGTGAACGCCCAGTCGATGATACAAGTAATATTGTAGTCGTCATCGACATAGATATTATTGACACTAAGATCAGCGTGACATAGCGGGAATGTCCCCGGGTTTGAACTTTGGAGTTCAAATTTGCGTACAATGTCGCGGAGAGCATCACCTGCAACGATGTAATCCAGCCTGTTATCCGCAGAATCGATTTTGTTGCCGACAGTGACGAAGTCATTCCACAGATCCACAGCCTGTCTATACTGCTTGTCGGATTGATAGTCTTCCCTCGAGGGAACCGGCGCCACGAAACAATGATGTGATAGCCGCAGGCACTCTGCTTGAACTGAAAATAGAGAAACGAGGCTGTCGTAGAACTCTGCGTTGGTAGCAAAAGGGCCACGCTGACCCTCTAACAGAAACCGTTCATGTAACATATAACAGCGCCAGAGGCATTCCTCGATCTTGAAAGCTCCATCGTCTTCATAGAGTGAGCCAATTCTATCAAGTCGTAGTTGCGAGAGTTTCCAGGTGATACCGCCTAGCTGGGTCACGACCTTGGCCTTTTTGGAAGGATCTAGGTCAGGTAGGGGAGAGCCGGCTGACACCCAGACTTTCGATAATGGCCAGCCAGGAGCTTGGCTCATAAGAATGAATGGAACTTTGATGTCATTGTCGGACGATGCGCTACGACAGGTTAAGATCGAGACATATGGGTTGAAGGAGCGCCTTACCAGTAGTCATATACTTCTGGGACGGGTATATCGCTGTGGGTTTTGAGGTATCGAAGTGTAGCAGCTTCGCTTGCTAGTAACTTCACTCCGATATCAAGAGGCATGAATGTCCTTGGGTGTGGTGATCTAAAAACCCATTGTATGCCATCTCCGAAAAGGATAAATATAGCCCAGTTGAAGCTTCCTGAGGCAGGGTGTTGACTGGGATCACAAGTACAGGAGATACCCTGCCGTAGCGTGCTCGCCCGACGACATACTGCTTCAAGGTCGAAGTCGGCGTAGATGAAGATGTTTAACTTCGAACTCGGAGACATTCCGGCCGTAAGATGTCCGAAAATGGAATGAAAGTAAACGAGGGGCCTGGAGAGTCAGCCCCATCAGGGATGGCCAGGGATGTGTCTCGATTTGTCTTGGCTCATGCATAAAAGCGGTGACGGTCATCTTCTTACAGACCAGACCAACCATTGCGTGTACTGAAACCGTAACGTCGAAATACGCTGCGAGTTGCGTACAATGACAATAAATTAGTCTCCAAGAAGCCACAGCATCTGTACATGTGTGGCTTTTTGTTTCGTTTTCGCTCATGGATTTGAACGATAGGTACCATAATAACCTGGGCACCTATCAAGTTTCAAGACGAAACAGATGGTGTGTTCGAGTAATGTTATCAGCTAAGCTGACTAGCGTAGCCATAGGTAGACCTAAAGACAGGGGTTACCGCAGGGACAATCTTTCAGGATGCGAGGGTAAGTCTGTAACTGGTCCCTGGCACTCGCTTCCCCGTTTACACAGTGATTTCCATCATATATCATGACATTATTGGTCAAGGCATCATTTCGGAGCTATTATGCGATGCTGAAAATATCGCAGCCTATATATCGCCAGTGCTGTGCCTCGTATGTCGTGTATATGCACCCATTGGGGTAAACTACGTGCCGCCATAACACACTCCGTCGCTGATAGGCTGTCAGAGCCGACCCCGCGAATGGTGTCGCATATCCTTCGCTGACGAGGGATTAATTTTGTCCAGACTCTTTTGGGCTTGCAAAACAGCTATGCATGATAGACCTGTGCTGATGAATTCAGTCACCGTGTGGAATAGCAGTTGCCTTGGACCCCCTGGTCCGGCCAGCATTTGTTAGCTAACCGAGAGCACGAATAACAGTAGATCCAGAGACCAGATCTTATTCTGTCTGTAGGATGTCACAATGTGCCTGGAAGTTGATGAAACATCGTAGCCCCTGTGATATTAGCCGGGCACCTAGAAAGCTTCGAATATTCGAATCAAAATCCTCAGACACTAGACTTAAGAACCCTGCAGCAGGTAGGAATTGGCTTGTAGCCGTAAGCTTCCGCTATTGCATACGAGGATGCAGACTTCGTATATGTAGCACGAGGTAAAGTCGATGGGCGAATCGCGATCAACAATCTTGGCCGCATGGGGCATTTAGATTATTAAAAGCCACACACAACGGCCTTATCAGCAGCTATCGTGCATGTCCTCGGTGTTCTTAGCCTATCAGACAGAACAGCCAGCGAGTGTACTCGGCGGATGCCACCATCGAAAACCGATTTCCGTTGTCGGACAGGTCGCCACAGTTAGCGGGTTCTCTTCCAATGTATGACACCTCGATCGACAGCCCAGGCCGCCAACAGGCAGCCGCAGCCATAGCACCCCGCATTATCCCCCCTTCTCTTGGATCGGAAGTCGGCTGTAACAAAGTTCGGGCTAGTGGTACCACAACGCCAGCTGGGGTGAACACTGTACACACCTCTGTAACAACTGCGTCTCTGAATGTGGGTTGTTGAGTCTCAAGGGAGCGACTTGTTTGAGGACAACTCATCAATGAATTCTGATACTGGCCTTAATATCAAGGATTCGCCACATATCGCATCTTAATTAACCAGGGGGGAGATAATGGTTCGGATGGATCGACAATCAGTGCCCCGGACGCGGTTATCGCCTCCGCATAGACCTGCCCGATTGGGACAGGTGACGGAGAGACTGACGATGATGATCTGGGATCGAATTCCAGGAATGCAGGGACGACCTGAAACTTCGATGCGACCTGCGAGTTGATAGACGTAGCTGCCTTTTCAAGAGAGCGACTATAGCAGACTGGGAAGATGGTAATTCCCTAAATTCGAGAATGCTTTGAGCACAGCGACCGAAAGGCGGATAGGACCGATGGCCGTAAGAAGGCGGTGGTCGCCTGAGAGTAAACCGCTGCTATACAATGAATATACGAGGCAAATATCACGACCGTAGCCTGTCTGAGCGCTGCTCAGAGTCAAGCTCCTCGGTCACTGCAACAGGCCTTTGGATGCCCGAAGCTGCCATCCCCACTTGGGAAGTCCTGCCGAGCCTAAAAAAACCAGCCCCCGCAAAAGTCAAAAGTCAAAGACGGAAAAAAATTTCACTTATCGACAACTTATCTATCTTGTCCACTCACGAGGATCTCTTCCATGACCAATTGATCATTAACTTGGTCATTATCAGCCTGATAACCATCTTACCTTTCCGAACTAAGCATGCTGGCCTTGTGAGGGGAAGCCCGAGAATCCCCATGCCCTTGCATCCTTAGACTTGTTCATATATGAACCGTCCCCTCAGCACCTAAAACCAGTTATATGAATTTGCAGAAAATGGACAATTGGGTGCACAACTTGTCCATCGATCTCGTTGCTCTCCCGCTTGGCTGAATTGATTATTTGTGATTGTGCAATTTCTTCCATTTTAATTCCGGATGCCGATGGACTTGGAAAACAACGGACCGATCAAACCGATCCAGTCGGTCGACCAGAGCGTTCAAGATGCTCACGATCTTGCGGCCATGGGCCATGACCAGGCCATGACTCGAAAATTTGACATTTGGAGCATGTTGTCCCTCGCGTTTTGTGTCTTAGGTTAGTCCTGCCCGATCGTCGGAATTTTTCGTGTGCTCTGTGCGCGCTGCATCCACCGGGGCGCCAAGAAACGGCAGCTAACCGTTGTTCCCAGGCACCTACTCTACTTTCGCGCAGGATTTGGATAGCGGACTCACCAATGGCGGCTCCATAACCATTCTCTGGGGTCTCGTGCTGGTCACGGCCTGCAACCTGTGTGTCGCAGTTTCGCTTGGAGAGCTCACCAGTAGTATGCCGACCGCTCTGGGCCAGGCGTATTGGGTGTTTCGACTTTGGGACACCCCGTTGGGCCGATTCACCTCGTACATGTGCGCATGGATCAACATGTTCGGCTGGTGGACCTTGACAGCGTCACAGGTTGCTTTCATGGCCGAGTTCCTTCTGGGCATGAAAGTCATGTTCGATAACTCCTGGGGCGGGGCCAGCACTGGATGGCTAAATCTCGTCGTCTACATCTGCACAGTTCTGGTGTTGACTGTCATCAACTTAGTCGGCTGTAGGAAGGAAAAGGTCCTCCCATGGCTCAATAACTTTGTCGGAATATGGTTTACCGGCTTATTCGTCGTCTTGTCACTTGCGCTGCTTATCTCCGTCGGCGTGAAGAAAGATCTCTCCTTCCAGCCAGCGTCTTTCGTCTTTGGAGCTTGGATGAACGAGACCGGTTGGGGAAACGGAGTCGTTTGGTTCACGGGCCTAGTGCAGGCCGCTTATGGTCTCACGGCTTTTGATGCCGTTATTCATATGGTCGAGGAGATCCCCGCCCCGCGTCGCAACGCCCCGAAAGTCATGTGGCTTTCTGTACTCATGGGGGCCATCACTGGTTTTATCTTCATGATGGTCTGCTTGTTTTGCATACAGGATATCAATGAGGTCATTAACTCTCCAACCGGCCTGCCATTCATGGAGTTGATGGTGGAGACAGTAGGCCTGGAAGGTGGGGCCACGCTCATCGCTTTATTCATCTTTAATGGCCTGGGCCAGGGAATTAGTATCCTAACGACCGCCTCTCGACTAACTTGGGGATTTGCACGAGATGGTGGCTTACCTTGGAGCGGATACTTCATGCTGGTCGATCCGGTATGGAAGGTTCCAGCACGAGCACTCTGGTTCCAGGGCTTTTGGATTGCATTGGTCGGAATTCTTTACCTTTTCGCCAACACAGTGCTCGATGCGATCCTGAGTGTTAGTACGATCGCTTTGACCATCTCATATGGTCTTCCCATTGCTGCCCTTCTGGTAGTTGGGCGTGATAAGCTTCCACCGGGCCAGTTCCATCTGGGACGGTGGGGGACGCTGATCAACTGGGTCAGCATTATCTACTGCATTATCACGACAGTATTCTTCCTATTCCCCGGGTCCCCGAACCCCTCACCAAGCGATATGAATTATGCGATCGCCGTGTTTGGAGTGATGCTGGTGGTCGCCGTTGGATTCTGGTTCGTTCAAGGAAGCCGCACGTATTTGAAGACGGAGGATGCCATCGACCAGATGATTCAGGCACAGAGGCTTGAAGTCAACACGGCGACACAGGCGCAAGATAAGAAGAAATAGATCTTTGTATATAGTTTTCTTCGAGAGTTTAATGACTACAATGACCTTCACTATTCTGTTAGCCAAGATTGTATGCATAGGAAGCAAGCCAACTGAAACCCACCGGTGAATTGAAAAGCTCCAAAGATCGCCTCCCTGTAGCTTCTAAGGTCGAGATAAAATACTGCCACTCGAGGATTAATAGTGAGTGATATGGTAAGATGGTCAATTGCACGTCCTGCGGAGAGAGGAAAGAGTGTAGGTTGATGAGAAAGGTCCGTGACCCAAGTGGACGCGCCCCCCACGTGTTTTGTGCCATCACCCCATGTATGGCACCACTCCTCTCTTGCCTATCTCCCTGAACTTAAAGAATACCTTATTTCCAAGTGCCTCTTCAACAACTCTTACTCCTCTATCTGACTATAGTCTGCTAAAATTTTACTTGCTATCCCTCTAGGTGACCCAGAGCATTCTAACTGAAGAAAATACCTAGTGGTTAAAACATAACGATGCTTTTACCCTTTCACAATCTATTCTTCCGAGGAGGAATTTACAATGTCTTCAGTATCCGAGATCAAGATCAATCCAATCGGCAAGAAAAAAGATCGCCCGACAACTATGACGTGGCTGATGCCTCTGCGGACCTAAAATGGGAAATACTCTCCCTACTGCCGTCGGATTTATCACATTCTGCCGGCTGTCTAAGCGTGGGAAACGGTGAGACATACTGGTTACCCATCTATTGGTAACAGGCGGAAAGACTCGGATCAAATACCCAGATGTTATAGGTCGAATGATGGTTCAGTTGACGATGTTGGGATGTCAACCTCACATAGTTGTAATGGTACCCTTAAGAACAAAGAAGCAACTTCTTGCACCCTGATTACTGATTCAGCTCTGAAACAGGAACAGGAACCGGATGGCTTAAGGGGCCCAGACCAGGTTTGATTAATAGGAACGGGGTTCGATGAGTTCCACAGCCTAAACAGTTCCGAAAGTACCCACCTGCTAGCTGGCTATATCCGAGCCTTACTAGGTTGTTCCTGGCCCTGAGGGTCTGTCCAGATAGCTTATCTGCCAAGAGACAGTGACGCAAACTATCTATGCATTACTGCAGCTGGGTTTCGGACACTTTGCGAGAAATCGTTTAGAGGTCCAACGAGGCAAAAGTGTGGTTGCTGTGCTGTGCACCCTGGGATGGGGAATAGACCTAACCATACTTAAATGACTCGGTGGGTTGGTCCACCAAAAGCTCAGAAAGAGCACTGAAGGTCAATTGCCAGCTGGCTCTTGATTGTCGTAGGTAATCGCGGACAATATTTCCAGACACGACGAATTTTGCAGCCCGCTATTGACGTGATGCTGCACGTCTTGCTGCATCTCTATATCCGGCCCCGTCGATGCCATACCGAAAATATTCTGTTGTGGGTCTTATCTTAGTTCCCAGCGAATGAGATCTGTGGAAAGAGCTCATGGTGGATATCGGTTTTACGGCCTCAAGATGATGCGGGTATACGGATTTACGGAGGGCGCTTTTTCAACAAACTGTCTCCATATTTGTTCCCTGAGGGAGAAAATATTGGAATATAACAGATTGAACGCCCATGGCTCTGGAAGACTTACAGTTGAGTACCTGAGCCAAAGTTTATCGCAGTGCCCTGGTTTGTGGACTGTGGTTCATAGGTATGCTTATCAACGGCCTGCTGGTCTATAACGGATATACTGACTGATCGGCCCCGTCTAGTTGTAACAAGTGGACTCATTGCTCAGGATGGACACTTCATCAT
Organism: Aspergillus tubingensis; assembly: GCF_013340325.1. NCBI lineage: Eukaryota > Fungi > Ascomycota > Eurotiomycetes > Eurotiales > Aspergillaceae > Aspergillus > Aspergillus tubingensis. The sequence continues at coordinate 732,740 of NW_023336276.1, forward strand.
CCTCAGGGACCGTGGACATCGAGCCCGGTAATTCTTATATTTCCAAGCAGCTGACGCTCACGTGGCGCAATGTTAGCGTAAATGTCACAGCCCCCGATGCCGCCCTGGGCGATACACTGCTGTCAGTGGCCGATCCGCGGCAGATTTCGGGGTGGTTTAGCAGAAGCCAAAGACCAAAGAGGGTAGGGTTGATAAAGTAGCAATTTCGGACCAATGCTAACAACTTTGACAAGACCATCCTCAAGGACATCTCTGGCCAACTCCGGCCAGGAGAGATGGTAGGAGAAGCCACATGAGCATCGAGGTTGACAGCTTACTGACAGTGCCTAGTTGCTTGTTCTTGGACGCCCGGGATCGGGGTGTACGTCGTTCCTCCGCGTAATCTCCAACGATCGCGAAGCTTTCGATGAGGTTGTCGGCGAAACTCGATATGGAAGCATGGACCACAAACAGGCGAAGAAGTACCGGCAGCAGATCATGTTTAACAATGAAGACGATGTGCATTTCCCCACATTGACCGTTAATCGGACGATGAAATTCGCTCTTCGAAACAAGGTTCCTAGGGAACGACCCGAGCATCTGCACAACCGGAAGGACTACGTTCAAGAGAAAAGAGATGGCATTCTCGAATCTCTGGGCATTCCGCACACAAAGAAGACATTGGTTGGAAACGAGTTTATCCGTGGTGTATCTGGTGGTGAGCGAAAGCGTGTTTCCTTGGCAGAAGTGATGGCTGGCCAGGTATTGATCTTTTCTCCATACAGCATGGACAGAATACTTACGATCTATATTAGAGTCCTGTTCAATTCTGGGATAACCCAACTCGCGGTCTGGATTCCAAAACAGCGGTTGAGTTCGCTCGCATGCTACGACGCGAGGCCAACGAGAATCAAAAGACGATCATGGCTACCATGTACCAAGCTGGAAATGGTATTTACGACGAATTCGACAAAATCCTTGTCTTGGCGGAAGGCCTTGTCACTTATTACGGTCCGCGCGCATTGGCTCGGGGTTACTTTGAAGATATGGGATTCGTCTGTCCCAAGGGAGCCAACATTGCCGACTTTTTGACATCGGTTACTGTGGTCACTGAACGGACTGTCGCCCCCGGCATGGAAGAGAAAGTTCCCAACTCGCCCGCTGAGTTCGAGGCTCGTTACCGCCAGAGTGCAATCTACTCCCAGATGATGGATGATATCCAGCCGCCAGAGAAGTTGGTAAACGAGGATGAGAATTTGGCTCTTGCAGTGGCAATGGAAAAGAGGAAGCAGCATGTTCCTCGACCTCAGAGTGTCTATACGACTGGTCTGTGGGACCAGATCCTCAGCTGCACCCTTCGGTAAGATACTTGGGATTAGAAGCGTGGTGGCGAAACTGACATTATCCTAGTCAATTCCAGATTCTAGCCGGTGACAAGCTCTCTATCGCCATTAAGGTGGTCTCCGCCATCTTGCAGGCTCTTGTCTGCGGCAGTTTGTTCTACAACCTTAAGCTCGACAGCAGTTCGATTTTTCTGCGTCCTGGTGCTCTCTTCTTCCCCGTTCTCTACTTCCTCCTCGAGACAATGTCTGAAACAACCGGATCGTTCATGGGTCGACCTATCCTTTCCCGGCAGAAAAGGTTTGGCTTCTACCGACCGACAGCTTTCGCTATCGCCAATGCGATCACCGATATCCCTATCGTCTTGGTTCAGGTGTCTTGTTTCTCCTTGATTTTGTACTTCATGAGTGCGATGCAGATGGACGCGGGCCGCTTCTTCACGTACTGGATCATCATTATCGTACAAACGCTGTGCTTCATGCAAATGTTCCGTGCGATTGGTGCCCTGTGCAAACAGTTTGGTAATGCGTCCAAGATGACCGGATTTCTGTCAACTGTCTTTTTCGTCTACGGAGGTTCGTTGTGTCAAGGTCAACTATCTTGGATTTATACTAATCCAAACAGGATATCTTATTCCTTTTGAGAAGATGCATGTCTGGTTCCGTTGGATATTCTATCTGAACCCGGGTGCATATGCCTTTGAGGCGCTAATGGCCAACGAGTTTACCGGCCTCGAACTTGACTGTGTCGAGCCTGACTATATCCCATATGGGTCGGGCTACCCCAGCGGCTCTTCCCCTTATCGTGGCTGCACTGTCAAGGGCAGCAATTCGGAAGGTGTCATTGACGGTGCCACTTACATCAAAGAGCAGTACAATTACACCTATCACCATGTCTGGCGAAGCTTCGGTATAATCATTGGCTTTTGGGCATTCTTTATCTTCCTGACCGCGGTTGGATTTGAATTGCGCAATAGCAGCGCCGGGTCTTCTGTCCTTCTCTACAAGCGAGGCGCCAAGAGCAAGAAGCCAGACGAGGAGAGCAACGTCTCGGCCAAGTCTGAAGGGGCCGTCCTTGCGCAGTCTGGAAAGCAGTCCACGTTTACATGGAACAACCTTGACTATCACGTTCCTTTCCATGGCCAGAAGAAACAGTTGCTGGACCAGGTGTTTGGATATGTCAAGCCGGGTAACTTGGTGGCATTGATGGGATGCTCTGGTGCGGGAAAGACTACGTAAGTGCTATCAAACGGTGACACAATGATGCAAAGCTGATTGATAAAGATTGCTCGATGTATTGGCTCAGCGCAAGGATAGTGGTGAGATCTACGGATCCATCCTGATCGATGGTCGGCCACAAGGTATCAGTTTCCAGCGCACCACCGGCTACTGCGAACAGATGGATGTTCATGAAGGTACCGCGACCGTGAGGGAAGCCCTGGTCTTCTCCGCTCTTCTCCGCCAACCTGATAGCGTACCACGCGAAGAGAAGATTGCCTACGTTAATCATATCATTGATCTCTTGGAGCTCGGCGACATCCGGGATGCTTTGATTGGAGGTATGTGACGGATCCCAACAAAGACTTATTCGGATGCTGACAATATAGTTCCCGGGGCTGGTTTGAGCATCGAACAGCGGAAGAGAGTGACATTGGGTGTTGAACTAGTCGCCAAGCCAACGCTTCTTTTCTTGGATGAACCGACCTCCGGTCTTGATGGACAGTCCGCTTACAACATTATCCGGTTCCTGAGAAAGCTCGTCGACAGTGGTCAGGCTGTGCTGGTAAGTCTGTCCATCTTTGCATGTTGGCAGCATCTCACATCTTTCAGTGCACCATTCATCAGCCTTCAGCGGTCTTGTTCGATGCTTTCGACTCGCTAGTGCTTCTTGCCAAGGGCGGAAAGATGACCTACTTCGGAGAGAGTAAGTTTGTCGCCTGCCTGCCCAGACTCAATCTAACATTCTTTAGCTGGCGAGGAGTCTCACAAAGTGTTGGAATACTTTGCAAAGAACGGAGCACCCTGTCCTCCTGACATGAACCCCGCGGAACACATTGTGGAGGTTATCCAAGGTAATACTGAGAAGCCTATTGATTGGGTTGATGTGTGGAGCCGGTCTGAGGAGCGCGAGCGCGCTCTTGCAGAACTTGAAGCCTTGAACAAGGAGGGCCAATCACATGCCGATTATGTGGAAGACCAAAGCAACTTTGCAACCCCGGTTTGGTTCCAGTTCAAGATGGTGCTGCATCGCCTCATGGTTCAGCTATGGCGGTCACCGGTAAGTTTATATGATTATATAACTGGGACCATCAACTAACAGGAACAGGACTACATGTGGAACAAAATCATCCTGCACGTCTTCGCCGCGTTGTTCAGTGGATTCACCTTCTGGAAGATGGGAGATGGAACATTTGCGCTACAACTTCGACTGTTTGCTATCTTCAATTTTATCTTCGTTGCCCCAGGATGTATCAACCAGATGCAGCCGTTCTTCCTCCACAATCGCGATATCTTCGAGACTCGAGAGAAGAAGGCAAGTTCTTTGAGCAGTACCATCAGAACGCTGGCTAACCGAAGCAGTCTAAAACCTACCACTGGATCGCATTCATCGGCGCCCAAGCCGTTTCGGAAATCCCCTACCTCATTATCTGCGCCACGCTCTACTTCGCATGCTGGTACTTTGTTGCCGGACTGCCCGTTGATGCGTACATCTCCGGCCACATGTACTTGCAGATGATCTGTACGTATACTTCCCTTGCAGAAACGAGCAGAACTAACCAATATAGTCTACGAATTCCTATACACATCGATCGGACAGGCCATCGCGGCCTACGCTCCCAACGAGTACTTCGCCGCCATCATGAACCCCATCCTCATCGGCGCGGGTATGATCGCTTTCTGTGGTGTCGTTGTGCCCTACGATAGTATCACCCCCTTCTGGCGGTATTGGATGTACTACCTGGACCCCTTCACCTACCTGGTGGGTGGTCTGCTGGGTGAAGTGCTCTGGGATGTCAAGGTGCAATGTGAGCCTTCGGAGTTTATTCAGTTCAACGCCCCGTCCGGACAAACGTGTGGTCAGTACATGGCCGAGTTTATCTCCGAGCAGACGGGCTACCTCCTGGACGCGAATGCCACCGAAACTTGCTCGTTCTGCCAGTACTCGATGGGCTCGGACTATGCGAAGACCTTTAACTTGAAGGAGAAGTACTACTCGTGGAGAGATGTAAGTGTATCCCTGGTGAGAGATGAGACTAAATGCTAATCGATACATTGCAGACTGGTATTACAGCGCTGTTCTGTATCACATCGTACGGATTGGTGTTTCTGATGATGAAGCTGCGGAGCAAGAAGACGAAGAGTGCACGGTCGGAGTAGACCACAAGATAGGAGGTGTTGATGTACATAGGGGGTTGGGGGCATTGAAGGGAAGAGCTACAAAGGCATTATTTGGGTACATAGATATTGGATGATACACCGACTGGATGCAGTCATATAGATACTATTTGTTATACTAGAATTTAATACAGCATTGCATGGTTTATTTTTATCACATCTTTTCCTTTCGACCTGAATTTGGTGGCTGGCACAAGTAGTATGACTTTTTGAAGTAGGAAAGGCATTGTGAGCGTGAAAAACATATGTATTGAAATGAGCAGATTAAAAGCCGGAGCGAACAGGAGTCTTGTCCGCCATGCTAGATTTTTATCGGAATTGTCGGAAGAACTAACACCAATCTGAAGATCATGTATCTCTTCCTCTAAAATATCATAGTATACATAGTATATGAGTACAACAAGATATATAACCAACCACCAAGAAAAAAGCCAGCCCAAAACAAAACCCAGGGTATATATATAACCAAACCAAACTCCCAAATCATTAAAAAACATCCATCAAAACCTAAACCTCGGCGTATCGGTCTGCGACCTCACATACGCGACATCCACCAACCTGCCCAAAATCACATACTCCAACTTCAACTTTATACTATAAACCAAAGCCTTAAACGTCACCTGGAACGTAAAAAACCCGGCATACTGAATCCCCACGACCGACAAATCCAAGACAATAATTACCACATTCACCAGCAACAACTGCACCAACACACTCCTCGACAACTCCCCACTATCCATGCGCAACATCCTCGCCGTCTCCCGTATATACAGCCCCGAGAGCAACAACTCCTGCGCACAGAACCATACCAACTGTATGCGCTCCATGATCCCAAATGCCACATTCACAGGCTCGGAATCCGGCATCGCATTAACCGCCAGTTCCAGCCCCTCGCTCGAGCAATGTAGTAGCACTCCGTCGAAGATAATCAGGTAGAGGAGGCCGCGCAGGAGTTTCTTCTGATGTAGCACGAGGTGTAGCCGGGACCAGAGAACGAGCGATTGTCCGGTGACCATGCCGGCCCAGCCGACGCCGACTATGGAGATCTCGAGGAAGTAGTTGGTGAAAGTCAGACCGAACATTTTGAGCAGGTAGCCGAGGCTGAAGGGGATGATGGAGAGGGAGGCGATCAGGAGGGACCAGAAGTAGGTGCCGGTGTAGCGTTTGAAGGTGTTGAGACAGAGGATGACCAGCTCGATGGCATTGCACCATGAGAGGGCGATGAGGATAGGGAAGACATATTCTTCGACGGTGGTGTTGAGATGTCGGGTTAGGCCGGAGGGAGATTGGGTTGCCGCGTCGTCAAGGGTGAAATGGGGCATTAATGGGAGGCATTGATTGGGGAGAAAGGCAGCAGAGGTTATTTATTGATGGATGGAAGGGAGGCGATGAGGTAGGTGGTGGTGGTGGAGATAGGGAGGGTTACACAGCACAGCATAGCAAGTTACTAACTTTTGCAATGGTAATCAGCAGTGAGGCGAAGTTGGTAATCATAGAGTTCGTCGCAAAGTTGTGGCACCCGATCTGGCAGGCAGAAGGAACGGCTGTGATTTGATCGAGAACGGCCAATTGCGTCATGGATGTCGGCAGTTATGGCGGTTTTCATGCGCTTATTGGTTGGAGATACAGGGATTGCGGATAAGACAGCCAATAGAAATGAACGTAAACTGCTAATCTCTCCTTATTTTGACTAGCTGCGTCGGTTAAATGGAAGGTGGTCATTGGTGGAGTCATCTAGTCGGAACGGTTCTGCCCGATAAGGCAATTCCTGATATTCGGCCCATTATTCCTGACGGCCCGGTGATTTTGGGGATGTGTTTGTCTTGTTTGTCTTGTTTGCTCAGGGACACGTCGCGTGCTCACTTGGGATAGCTCTTTCCTTACTGCCTGCAGACGCGATAGCCATGGCCATGCTGCGGCAAGTATAAGGCTGAAATTGCCGACAGCTGCATCGGCGGCTACTGCCTCTCACAGCAACAGCAGCTAATCACGTACGGAGCTCTTCCCCGCCATTACCTCAATGGAGCCGGGGACAAACAATCATTCTTCATCACCGGTTCTGCTGCCTCTCAAACTTCCGCCCCCGACGTGTCCGCAGGCGTGACAGTCATGCTTCCCACCAAGAGCTTGGATTTGACCGGGCGGAAGCCTCTGTATCGCCTCTCTGCAACTCCGGCGCCTCCTACCACTCCACATGCTCCGAATACAAAGCCCGCGGCCCAAACACCGACACACCCTCCGGCACCACAGTACCAGCCCTGGCAGCAAACGCCTCCCCACCCATATCCGGCCCCGTCCCCTCATGGACAGCCTCCGCAGGTTCTCTCCCCGTATAGCGAAGGCACTCATGGCGCCGACATGCAGGCTGCGCGACGGCGCGGACGGATGCTATTCGAAAACGAGCTCATCATCCTCTTCAAAGGCTGTATTGAGCGAAAGGACATGTACCTGACCAACCCGAACCGAAGCGTATTCTGGGACAACGTGGCGGGGTACATGAACAGCTTCACGGGTCGCAATTTCTCGCCTCCATCCTACCAGCAGATCGTGACGGACCGAAGCATTGAGCGTCGGACGCATCGACGCGACATTGCGACTGGAAAGGTTCACTCGGAGCCACCCAACGCCCTCACGACTGTGATCGACCAGTGGATTGCGATGGAGGATGAGCTTTTGAAGCAAACGAGCGAGATCGAGGCTTCCTCCCATAAACGGCACGCACCGGACAATTCTAGTACGCAGGATGCCAACCAAGCTAAGCGTTTGCGACCGGAGACGGCCGATACTTCCCAGGTCGCCCCTTCGAGTCCTTCGCAGGCACGTCGTGAAGTGGACGGGAACAGTCTTGCCCGGGCTTTGGTGCAAGAAGTACGAGATCTACGACGAGAGATGGGAGAAGTACATCGGAAACTGGACTTGGTCTTGGAGGCGCTCAAGGGGGTGAAGGAGAAACCGGATAACGTGGAATCAGATAAAAGATAATCCTGTGTGGGGTTATTGTTGTTGATCTCGGACAAAACTGCCATTTGAGGGAGTGAGAGGCATTGAAAGTGGCTGCTCGGTCGGTCGTTGCGAACAGCCGAGACCGGTCAGCCCCTCCTTCCCCGCATTCAATAAGAAGATGAGGCTACTTAAGTGAGCTTGACAGAAAGGATCTGTATGGGAATGATTGACGCAATTTTTCTCGGCAACGCAATCAGCTATCATGGCTCCTACATTCCGTGCAGAACAAATCGGGTCGTTGATGCGGCCCGAGGAGCTGTTGGCTGCCCGTAACGCTGCTGGACTGGGGCGCATCTACACCCGAACGAACGTGCCGGAGGATGTGCAGCAGATGACAAAACAGGCGATCGCCAAGGTGGTGGAGCAGCAGCAGGTGCACAAGGTGCGCCCTATCATGACCGGAGAGTTCGAGCGGCCCATCTTCTATGCTGGATTCTTTGAGAACCTGGAGGGTTTCGAGTTGACCAAGGTCCCCATCCCGGAAGGCTACCGCACGGGGCTTCCGACCGTGCAGACGCTCGAGAAGCTGGGCATCAAGGAACGGGATGCCTGCGTGGCTGTGGGCAAGATCCAGCACGTGCGCAGCCCGTACCTGGCCGACTGGGAGCACCTGCGGAGTCTGGTGCCACAGGAGCAGTGGAAGGAATGCAAGATGAGCATGCCGTCTATCACTTGGCAGCACCAACATTTGCGTGCGGGGGCCGCCTTCGCGGCCTCTAGTCCGTACACGACCGACAAAGAGTACTTTGCAGACCTTGCAAGGGCCTTTGCACGGGAGTACCAGGTCCTTTACGACGCGGGACTGCGCTCCATTCAGGTTGATGATCCGGCCATGACATTCTTTGTCACGGACGAGATGCGATCGGGGTGTCTGGCGGATGGGATTGACCCGGATGAACTGCTGGACCTGTATATTTGGGCGCACAACGAAAGTCTCCGGGACCGACCCGCAGATCTCCATGTCGGAGTGCACCTCTGTCGGGGCAATATGCCCGGGTCAACGCACGTACTCAGCGGGTCGTATGAGCGGATCGCGCGACGCATGTTCACTGAGCTCGACTACGACACGTTCTACCTGGAGTATGACACGGAGCGCGCGGGAGACTTCCAGCCCCTGCGGCATTTGCCGGTGGGCAAGAACGTGGTGCTGGGAGTGGTGTCGACGAAGGCACCAGAATTGGAGACGGTAGAGGAGCTGCAGGCGCGGGTGTATGAAGCGGCGGATGTGATTGCACAGGGGCAAGGCCGGAGTCGGCAAGAGGTGCTTGATAGCTCGCTTGGAGTGAGTCCGCAGTGTGGCTTCTCGAGTGTGAGCTATGGTCGGGGAATTGGAATGACGGAGGAGCGCATGTGGGAGAAGCTGCAGTTGGTGCAGAAAGTAGCCGAGCGGGTGTGGCAGTAATCTGGCATAGTGTGTATGCACTTCACTATATTCAAATGTACCGGATACTATTTAGTGTTGAAGAATGCGCGGCCGTCAGGCACAGCAGATTACATGACCCACAATTCCTGTCAAGTACCATGGCATGCTGACCTGCACGTGGTCAATTTGTTGGGTTCCGGATATCCGTGATGATCCTTAACCAATTTATCCCTTTGCATAAATGCGGGATTTTGGGTGGATGAACTCCCGCACGGCAATCCGTTCCAGCCGAGCTTGAACTGAATCTGACCAGTCTGCCGTCTGACAATTTAACTGGAGTCTATATAGCTGGGGCCCGGCACGGGCTCCTTATCCATCTACTACTAGTAGTACTACTCCCTCACTTTACCCGCCAATCAAGCCTTCCCTTCCCACCATGCACTTCCCCCTGGCAGCCCTGACTCTGTTTCCCCTCGCCACCCACGCCATTAACATTCTCTCCTCTAACGACGATGGCTGGGCCGAGCTCAACATCCGCACTTTGTATGATGCGCTCACTGCCGCCGACCACTCGGTGGTGATATCTGCTCCTGCAGAGAACCAAAGCGGATCTGGTACTTTCTATACCTAATACCTTGCCTTACCATCACTTCAGCGAATTAGAAGAACTGATTCATACAGGCTCCAACGACGCAACACCCACTGTCCTCACCTCCCCCTGCGAATTTGACTCCTGTCCCAGCGGCAGTCCCGCCGTCGGCCACAATGCCACCCAACCACGCTTCAACTACGTCAACAGCTACCCAGCGACCTCCATGAAATACGGGCTCAACAACCTCTCCTCCACCTACTTCTCCGGCTCTCCCGACCTCGCCGTCGCCGGTCCCAACGTAGGCGCCAACATCGGTCTAGCTGTCTTCTTCTCCGGCACCGCCGGCGCAACTACCTACGCCGCCAATCAAGGCATTCCCGCTATTGCTTTCTCCGGCTACACCGGCTCCCAGATCGCCTGGAATGTGAGCAGCGTTCCCACGTACAGCACCGTATATGCGCAGCTGGCGACAAAGTTGGTAGATGAGTTGGTGGAGTCCGGAACGCCGTATTTGCCTACAGGCGTGTGGTTGAATGTGAACTTTGGGGCTGTGAGCGATGATAGTTGTACGAGCGCGGATGATTTCAGCTTTGTGCTGTCGAGAATCTTTACGGCGATTCCATTGATCACGGCGGATGATGTGGAAACCTGTAATAGTACGAGGTTGCCCACCGAGTTGGACGTTATGCTGCATAGTGGATGCTGGGCGAGCGTGTCGGTGGGTATGGCGGGAGATAAGCTGGATGCGAACGCGACAGTGCAAGGAGTGGTATTGGACAAGCTGGGGGGACTGTTGACCTGTTTGGATTGATTCCACTATTCCGGAGGTGGATTGTAAATAGTACCAGTACATAGTATATAGTCAGTATAGTATAACAGGCGGAGTAGCATGTGCAGCCCTATATCCGCATATACGCCTGCAGGATGCGTGGTCCGAACACATGCCATTATTGGTTGAAAATACGCCCTCCGACATTCCGTGTCTATATGTTAATATGCGCTACTATTAATCTATTCTACTTGGTATTCCCCTCACTGCCCTGAAACCACACGTTCCTGCCGAACATTCTCCGTTCCAACATCCTCCGTGCCTGTCAGCATTATCACCCGGATACGCGCATCCAGCTGATCCTGCACAGGAATAGGCATAACCCCCGAGCAGCTACCACATGCTCTATTCTCCCGACTATTGCCCTATTGGCCCACCGCATCCGTTCCTCTGCAGATCTGAAGATACTTGCCTATAGTAGAGATGGACATAAAAGGAGCTCCCCTTCCCCCTCATCCTCATTCCATATTCTACAAACCAAACATCCAAGACAAAAATAAATTAATAAATAAAAAAAAAAGAAAGACACCAACAAAATGTCCCTCCGCACCCTCCTCCTCGCTGCATCCACCCTCTCCGCCACAACATCAGCCGCAGCAGTAACAGCAAGCAAGCACCGTCTTCATGCGCGCGACTGGATCGCCAGCGATGAAATCGTCGGCTTCAACCAGACCGTTCCGGACAATTCCACCGGCGACCTCTACCTCGCCTACCAGCCCTACCTGAAGGTCGTGAACGGATGCGTCCCGTTCCCCGGCGTTGACGCCGAAGGCGATACCGAGTATGTCCACCCTCCCAGCTACCTACCACCAGATATCCCAACCAAATCATCCTAATGTCTGAAAAACAATGATAGTGCCGGCCTAGCCCCCACCGGCTCCAGCGACGGCGACTGCAGCTCCAACACAGGCCAAATCTACGTGCGCAGTAACATCTCCTCCTCCAGCACGACCAGTGAATACCCAACAGCATTGCTATACAGCTGGTACATGCCCAAAGATGAGCCCAGCGACGGCCTGGGCCACCGCCACGACTGGGAGGGTGTAATCATCTACCTCTCTGATTCTACTACCGTCTCCGCGGATAATATCCTGGCTGTGTGTCCGTCTGCGCATGGCGGGTGGGATTGCTCCACGGATGGGTATACGCTTGATGGTACGAAGGCGCTGATTAAGTATGAGAGTATCTGGCCGTTGGATCATAGTTGTGGGTTGACGGATGTGGTGGGTGGGACGCAGCCGCTTGTTGCCTGGGAGAGCTTGACTACGGCGGCGAGGGATGCCTTGCAAACGGCGGATTTCGATAAGGCCATTGTGCCGTTTAAGGATAGTACTTTTGATGAGAATTTGGCGAAGGCTACTTATTGATTTAATAGTAGTATGGATATGATGAGACGGGGAGGGGATGGATGTATATAGTTGTGTGGGTAGGGTTGTGGGTAGTATATATTGAAGATTGATATGTCAGATGATAGTCAGTCATTGTGATGAGTAGTTATTGAGTTCAGTGAGGATTGATGTAAAGAGAGGATCTACTTACGTAAAGGGTTCCGATTGAGGTAGAAAATAAGCCAGTGCATCTATATCTTTCTACTAGGTTACCGTTTATGTTTATTCTAAGAGAATATGAGGCAAGTCAATTTATTTAATACACTAAGCAGCATAGACTAGCTATGACTGACAAGAGTAGAACTAATAAGAGTAGCTAAGTAATAGCTACTTAAGCACTAGCAATGCACTGGTAGTAGTAAGGGTTGTAAGAGTGGCAGCTAGATCCGCTAGCACACTGAGTGGCACCAGTCCAGTTGATACCACCGCACTGGCCGTACATAGACTGGCTACCGGAGCTACCGGAAGCAGCAGAGCTGACAGCAGGAGCAGGGGTGATGGTCGACTGAGCAGGCTCGGGCTGGACCGAGGTGGTGGGCTGCACAGCCTGGGGGGTGTTGGTGAAGGTCAACAGGGTAGTCCAGGAAGAGGGGACCTGCACGGGGATCTGAGTGTAGGCGGAGGAGCTGGAGCTGGGGGCAGCAGCGGCAGGGGCACTGCTGGACTGAGCGACCTGGGTGTTGGTGTCAACGCTGGTCACGGCGGCAGCGCTGGTAGCGGCGGCAGCGGTGGAAGAAGCAGAGGCGACGGCGCTGGCGCTGCCAACGACGGCAGTGCCGGTGGAGGTGATAGCGGAGGTAGTCTGGGTGATGGAGACGGCGCCGCTGTAGGCAGTAGGGCCGGGCACGGTGTAAGTGGTCAGGGTGGAGTAGATGTTGACGAGGATGCCATTCTCAGTGGCAGTGTAGAGCTCGGTACCCTTGACACCGGAGGGAGTGGCAGTACCGGTACCGGTGACTTGGAGGTTGAAGCACTGGGGGTAGTTCTGGGCGCCATCCTCCTCCTCAGCGCCGTGGAGAGCGATGAGCTCGTGACGGAGGACGTAGTTACCGGCGGCGATGGAGGGAGGGATCTCGACCATCCAGCTGTTGTTGTTGTTGATCAGCTGGTCAGTACCCCAGGTGCCGGGGACTTCAGTGTCGCTGATGAGACCGACACCGTCGATCTTGAAGAACTCCAGGTCGGTCTTGTCGACGGTCTCGCAGCTGCCGTCGCAGCGAGCCAGGTAGTCCAGGACGGGACCGTGGTGAGAGTCGGGCCAGGCAGTCCACTGGATGTTGATCTTCTCACCGGCACCGACGACAACGTGGGCCTGGGCGTTGGTGGCGTTCTCGTGGCAGATGATGTTAGGGTCGCGGTAGGCATCGGGCGAGATGAAGCCGTTGCCCGTGTTGGGGGTCGTCCAGGCGGCGACCTTCGGGGGGTCGGACTCGTAGGGGAAGACGCTGATGTCGAAACCCTCGTAGTAGACACCGTCGACGACGAGGTTGGTGACGTGACCGTGGGCAGCGACCTGGGTGGCCGACAGGAGGGCCGCGAGGAGAGAGGCAGACTGAGCTTGACGCATGATTGCTAGAGTGGGTTTGGAGAAGAAGGAAAGGTTTTTAGAGAAAGTAATGTAATGGAATGTATCTAAAGTGTTGTAAAGAGCGAGCGCGCAGCGCAAAGAGTGTGAAAGCCTCAATCAATGAAGCGGAAAGCAACGAAGGGAATGATGGAAGAGAAGACTTGCTTGAGGAAGGGAAAAAACAACAGCATGGTCGAGGAGCAGCATGGCTTTTAAGTCTTCGGGTCGCCCTGTCAATATTTGGCGATGCTTTACCTGTGTCATATCTCAAACCACCGCTGGAGCCGTGACACCCACCCAGGAGTCTGGTCTGACCACCGCCCTAGATAGCGGGTCCGAACTGGGCCCTTGAGAAGCGCCGTAGCAATTAAGGTGAGGGCAAACGGCGGTAGGGCAGGGGCAAGTGTTCCAGATCCGTCTGATATTAATGCTATTACCCGACTAGGGTCTTGGCTGTCGGAGAGCTTCCACTTTTGCCTCACAACAACCTTCTGTCACCATCTGTCGAGCATGTTCTTGTCGGTTTCACTCAGAATTCGCTTATCATGAAGAAGCTTCTCTCAATTAACAGTTCAAGAACAGTTGTTCAACAGGTAAAGAACGCTGCCAGTGTGGTTAAAAATAGTAGTAGATGCCCGCCACCCACTGCGGATCCGGCACTAGCCACCGAAGAACTAGTGTATCCCTAACTAGATGATAGCTCATCGGATTAATGCTGGTCCAGACTCATATAAATTAAACTCTTCCCTGACTGGTCGTTCCCACCAATTACGCCCCTTGTTGATGCTGAATAGCCGCCGTTCCTGCAGCACTCAGTCCCTGCCAATTTTCCACAGACGCCCGCCACCACAATCGGGAGCGAAATCTCTGGGTTCTCCAATGACAACCAGTAGTGGACCATCGTCTTGCTTAGATGCTAGTATAGATGGAGCGTATTCGTCAGCAAAAGCCTGTTGCCTCGCCGAGTTTGGTAGCGCTTTGACCGGCCAGGGTCCACGTCGGAGTCTGCTCCGTGGAGGCACAGCTGTGTACGGAGTACCCTGCACTAATCAGTCCCTAATCGCAGAGGTGTATAACGATTGTGCCATCACCATAGCATACCAACACAACCTCAAGTGCAGCAAATACGACGCTGTAAAAGCAAGGCCGTGCGACTACCAAGCAACTTTAAGATCATTAAACAATTAACCTTAAGTGAGACACAACGGTAACGTTGAATGACTCGCCATGGTAGTGAGCCCTTGGCAAACCGGATCGAGTGTGGGCCCTGAAACATACCTGTTTATTAAAGGCGGCCGCAGCGTCAACATACATCCTCTGCACAGCCTGCTTTCCTAATGTAGCCCTGGTCGGCAGGGCAGTTCCGGCCCTGAGTCAGCGGGACTGCGCGGAATTAAACTAATATGAGCTGCTTGTAAGGCTGTATTTAGCCAGATTTGGTGGCATCGGATGTTCGGATCGGATACAAGGTCATATTGCAGGGGCTCTGGCAAGTCTCGGAGCGGGGATCTGACCTCGCTCGAAGGCAGTCATTGGCGGTCGCATGCATCATCAGTATTCCCAGGAGCATTTAAGCGCCGTGTTTATGACTGATCATGTTACTGCAACGATTTCTGTACCACGCGGTACCTGGAGAATACTGCCCACGGTTTCGGTAGTATCAAGGAAAAATAAAAGAGTACCAACGCAGTCTGAAGAGAGAAAAGATTTGCCGAAAAAAACAAACCAATAAAAAAGCAAATTAATACACGGGAAAAAAGGAAAATCAAAGAACAAGCTACCACTTCCAATCACTCGTTGACCCATCCCAGTCCGGCCCTGGGGGACGGGGGCACTTAGCCAGACCCCAAGCGAACCACACCGCAGGAGACCACTTTTTCTTCTTCATATTAGTCGTCGCCATATAGAAGCCAACGAAAAATCTTCGTACATACATAGGCGTATTAGCAACAACCTTTTCTTTAGTTTGCATTTTAAGGACAAGGACTTACAGAGTAGATGATCCCTCATCCCAGACGAGGTTGGACAACCTGCCACCAAGAGGCATATAGCCCCATTTAGAAAGCTGTCTGTAGCTTATGTCAGTCCAAGCCAACCGCACATGATGGACGTAAGAGAAGGAAGGAAGAAAGACGGACAGAAAGTTGTTTTTGAAGTGCTCTCGGATAATGTCCCTTTTATCTTCTTCCATCGTCCAGAAACCACAGTCTTCGTCCCCACCCTCTGTACCCAGTTGTTCGCCAGCAACCACCTCCCAAGCTACATAGACTAGGAAGCCACCAGGGACAAAGCCTGAGTCATCCTGGGTGGTGTTTTTGGAGTCCAGTAGGCGCGGCGTGAATCTGGAGCGCTTTTTGGTAAGGGCACGGAGAGCTATCAATTCATCCGGCTCACAGGGTTTGGCTTGCTTGGCGCGAACAGCTGCTGGCTCGGCCTCGGTACCAGCGGCTGGGATCTGTTTATAGATCCTTACATGTGATCTGGTATTTCCATCTGTCTGCTCACAAATGAGTCGAATTGTGACGTCGGAGGCGGGAGGGTGGCCTGGGCTGCCTTGGTCCTTAGAATATTGCGAGATGTGCTCCTCACACGCCTGAACGACGGTCCACGACTTCTGCATCTCAATAACTGCACCAGGACTTATTTCAGACTCCGAAAACCAGTGAGAAAGCATGATTGATATGACTTTGATATCTAGGGACTTTTGAGATGATTTAGCGAAATCGGGAGAGTGTATTGGAGATAGGGGATGCCTCTGTGTTTATAGTATAGAAGGCCAACACATATGAAAGGCGAAAGGCTAGATGGAGTCAAATAGACTAACACTCTGCTTCCAGGAGACCCACTCAAGATATTGTGAATGGTAGACAACCCCTCTTGATGTGTTAATGAGGTTAGAGGGGCGTCTGCGGCCTTGAAAACTTTAAAAGGAACCACATCCATTCATTAGTAATAGCAAAGCATTCCAACCAATGTCGTCTTCAGCAATAGATATAGATAAAACCCCTTTCTGGCTCCAAAAATCGTCATTAAAACTTTTTGTCTAGTTGAATTTGGGTAAGAATGACAAGTAAATCTGAATGTTAGAATTATATATGACACACGTAGATGAATCTTTTTGTATGTTTATTTACAATAAATTAGCAACATAGTGTATGATTCTCAAAGAACTGCATCAATCATTTTGATGTCTAATAAGAAAAATATATTTGATATTATACTAAAATAATTCTGAAAATATATTTTTTCAAGCTGATACGTGGTCTTAAAAGTATAATATGATAACCAGTAGATGGGAACTTGAAGACAGGATAGCAGAAGATTTTGAGAATCACTGATAGCTTTATGTACAATTAAAGCTTACAATCTATCTCCACGCTTGTTTACAACCCAACCCTTCCTCCTGGATGTTCTCGTCACATGGATACGCCCTTGCTGGGCCTCAAGACCCAAGTGAAAAAAACATTGCCTGAGACTCGGCTGTCCATTATTATACATGGTATCGTGACAAACTATGGGTGAATAAAGTAAAATTGTCTGTCCCGGGATATCTTCCTGTTTCAGAAAGATCGTTTGCGTATATGTACTTAGGTACCCATGTCGCAGTTTGCAGTCCCTCATATAGAGCGCCGCTTGCCCTGTAATCTCAGTTAATTCTACCATTTTATCATACAATGTTTGACCTCATGCTAACCAAGTATTCGGCGAAATTCTCTCTCGTCAAGGTAAGCCTGCTTGATATCATGGCGGGGGATCCAGGGAGTCTTTATCTCCCCTACTGCGTAGGGAGCTCCGGCGCCATTGCGCAGCATGCTATCCGGCACCTTTTTGTAGTTGGTTGGGGTGTCGGTGCAGGACTTGTAATCTCCAAGACTGATGTCCATATTCTGGGACCTGAATATCCCCCCCATAGCCTGTCCGACTGATTGATTAACGCGACCCTGGGTCCCGTGCTCATCGCCAATGCGAACATGCTCGTGGGACAGACTATGGGGGGAAGGTCCGTTCTCCACTGCACAGATTGCCCCTCCAACCCAATTGTGGTTGATGAAGGTGGCCTCGACATCCTGATAAAAGTTAGGCCATGGTCTGAGAGTTCCTGAAAAGACAACGTCGTGTAATGCGTGATTAGTAGTCTTTTCGGGGCCTATATTCAGGCCAGGGAGGGGTTCTTGAACGAGTTCCCTTGCAGTCTTTGTAGTGCAAGCCATTGTATTGAAGATGATTTAGATCTATCGAATTCAAAGACAACCAGAAACAGGTATTAGAGGAAGATGCTTGGATATGACACCATTTAGAACGGCCCAGATCAACAGAATGTCATTGAGCCTACTAAAAATATAATATACATTCTGACCCACACATCTGGTTTTGAAGTGTTAAAGGCTCCATATGACAGCAAAGTAGACAAACCCCCCCACCCGAGAGAGATATTTCCATCATTTAGCTGTCTTAAGGTATGGAAAGAAGTGTGAAATTTCTTGAATGTGTAGTAATAATTTACATATGGATGATATGACAGGATGGCTAGTCTTGGTATATACACATGCCTTAGGAAAAGTCGGATGTTTCTTGTTTTCCGTATATCCACGCTTCATCTTACAGTTCTTCAGATAGACTGCTATGCGGCTTCATAGGATCTTAAAATATTGTTAAAAGTACTGTATATATAATTTCTAATGTCCTATTGCCGGGTAATACAGAGAAATGTAGGACATAGGACATCTTACGAGCAATCAGCCCTCAGAAAGCAAAAATGACTTAAGGTACGTATATGAACTTTTATGGAGATCAGCATGAAAAGGCTTGGGGCTGAACGAGTAGACTACCGCAATCAAAGCTTTGACTTGAAACCATGGTCCGATCTGTACAAGAAGCTATCACGAATCATCTCCAACTCTCTCCACAGATCTGGATGCAGAGACCCGGTCAAACAAAAACCCGTGCCTTTGCGATCTACATTAACACTGATAGCACCATGCAGGTAGATCCCGACATATTGTGCCAGATCCATGGTTTCAATGCGAACGTCGAAAAGGAGCGGCCGCACACCGGAATTAGTCTCCAGATCGTAGGGGTTTAACTGGGCCATGGAGGAGACTATAGTCCTGGGATGGGACGGACTGACTGCTCGCGGATGCCAGAGGTGCCAGGGCCCCATTTTCTGATATTGGACATTGAAAGCCTGGAGGCATTCTGCTGATTGAGCGACCCGCGTCACGCGGCGAATGTGGGCTGCTAGGTTAATCGTCGACTCGTGGCTGACTTGACTGGGGTCGAGGTCTGGCGGCCGTGGAATTGGCACAGGCCAGAAGCTGTTGTGGAATTTGGCAGGATTGACCAGTAGGTGGTTGAAGTTGAGCATGAAACCCAGCGGGTAGGAAGTGGTTCTTGGGTCATTGGGGAATGCCCGTACATTTGCCTAGACGGAGCCCCGTTAGCTTGACTCATAGCAATGTCCGTCACATGAAAAGATGGAATTGACAACCTGAAGAATCAAAGCCATGAGGATGTCCACACGACTTATGCGAATATCTTGTTTTGTAGCATGATAGGCAATCTGATCAATCACTAGGGCTGGGATGTGCATCATGCGGGAAGACCCCGTATTGCCACACGACGCAGGTGCCAGTCGGTGCCACAGTACACCCAGGGTGAAATGGGACGGTCTCCCGGAGAACAGGCGGTTACTGCCAGTGCTTAGTGTGCTAGGGGAGGGGTCATGGCAACGATGAGGATCGGATGGACTGTTGGGGGCGGCGTCGAACCGGAGAGTGACTGGCCGATGGAAATCAGGAATATCAATAGGGTTTCCGGAGAGGAGAGCTGCATAGGCCCACCCAATCATAGCCATGCCTTGGGAGATACCCAATTAGCAAGCAAGTGATAGCAGTCATGGATTGTCGCGACAGAGGGGTTTACCTAATCCGTCGCAAAACGCATGTTGGAATGTGAACTTCAACACGCAGGCATCTTCAAGACAAGCTGCAGTCAGGGTACAGACTGGAGGAAACAAAGTTGTATAGATGGAGCGAGGCACTGATGTGAGATCCCTCAATCGCTTGTAATCATCCTCCTGCATGCTATGTGGATAATCGGATACACGGGGACAGTTTCGGCAAGTGTAGCGTCGATAACACGGTGTTGGAAGAATGAGTGGGTTTGCGATGTGTGAAACGTCCCTGTACGCTAGAGCGCCCCGACTAGCAATTTTTTTCTCTACATTCAGAAAAAAGTACTAACCAAAAGGTTCAGTCTAGCCTGAAGTATGGGCCATTTCTGCACGAGTTGCTGAAAGCAATTCTCCAGCTCCAATGGTTCAAATGCTTCCTCAACCACTATCACACTATGCCCTTGGAGAAACCGCGATAGGCCTCTATCGACATAATGGAAGCTCATCTTGCACAATTTCGGGTGAAGCACTTGACAGAAACTCTGTTTGGCCAGGACCTTGGCTTGGGAGGATAGACATAGGGGCATAAACCTCACCAAGCGCCCCAAAGAAGATTTGACAAAAACAAATGAGATGATTGAACCCCTTGCATGACGATACATCAGAAAAGTATTATACCATATGCTTATAAATATAATGTCGACACATATATATCTGTCCACTGATCAGATCGACACCAGTCTATTTTTTTCTGGTCTGCAGGCGAGCGCATTGAAACGAAGTAACATGTGGCGTAGCATATTACAACACGGCTCTGTGCAGTGCTTTGCTCAAGTATTTCTGTAACTTCCCCGCGGTCTAGACCTTGGCCTTTACCAGTGAGTGAGCAATTTTTTTTACATTAGCTCGAGGTTGTTATGGGATATATCGATATCGAGAATCTTATCCAGAGTATCTGGTATGCAGATTCTCTATCTTCGCATGGCTGCTGAGACACTATCTCGGATCAATATAATTATCTGTCTGAACCATGGGTAGCTGTAATGTAAGTGTATATACTGAATAACTACTCAGATTGCCCGTTCCTACAGTCAAGAAGGTAACTTGATAACAAAATTAGGTAATGCTCATTGTTTGTAGCGAATAACAAATTATTAATGCAGCAGTCAAATTCGACGCTAGTCCGTTTCCGCGAAGAACACAAATCATGGAGGTTTTGCGTTCTGCTATTCTTACTCAATATCCTTCCAAACAAAGTAGCACCGCAGAGCTCAAATCCTTGGGCACAATGGTCGTGCTACTACATAGGAGGTCAATCCCGAGTGACACTCCCTGAATATCCTGGAACCGGACCGATGCCCGTTTCTCTGTGTACTACAATCTACAAGACGATAACAACAGACGGTTCACCGAGACAAAGGCGGATGATGGACTCAAGGGGTTACTATCTCAGACTGACAATAATCCTGTAGTTTGCGAGACAAGAATGTGGGCTCGACGGTTATGAGAGTATTAAATATGGTCGTTGTGCATAACCTTGGGGATGGTGAGCTCTCCGATGACCAAATCGCAAGTAATGCCATTGATCTGCTCGTCGCTATCGAGCCACGAACTTGGCTGCGCAAGGACATGCTGCTGGAGATCCCAAAGAACCGCACTCTCTAAGGTCAAACTGTGGGTGGGCTCAGTGATTATGTGGTTGAGAAATCAAAGGCAAAATATGCCCAGGGAAGGAGAGAAGACCATAGCCATGATTATTCCCAGTCTTCAGTTAAAGACATTCGAAACATGGTGCTCAGTAGTTTAAACTACCCATCTCAGAACTCGAAACAAATTATGGGGCGTTAGAGATATCATTCGTATCGATGATATACTATATTCGAATTAGAATATCTCGAATTAGGCTGCTTGCACGTCCTGAACTCCGTGACATGCAGTAGAGGTAGCAGATAATCTAACACATCGCGCCCAACTGTTAAGAGAACGAGCACTTCGATGAACCGCCATGAGAAATCATGGCGACGAAGGATGATCAGCTAATGATTCCTCGTGTCCCCAAATTGAAACTGTATCGCTAGGCTACCGTTTTCTTTCCTGCATTGAATGAATCAGTCTACAGCCCCAAGACTGTATATCGAATACGGACCCATCTGACAACATAGAGACTCTGTGCGCTTCTCAGATGACCCAAGTCAACACCTCATCGGCCTGGAAATAGGCTCTTTCCATCGTTTGCAGCGAATCCTGACTCAACCGACCATCGGTTCGTTCTTGGCCGAGGTGCTCAGATGGTTTTCTCTGGGCGCCAAGCTGCCGAGAGTCATTCAAGCCAGTGGAGGTTGCCAATTTCTCCGCCGTACAGCGGGTGAGATCTGGGTAGGCGGTTTTGTTTGAAAGTTGCCACGCAGATATCCCCGGATACACGAGGTTGTCGGCCAAGACTGAGCGGGGGGGTTACACTCTGCTACACGTACCCTCCACCAAAGTCATGCCTATATGATTTCCTCCTGCAACAGAGTAATTGCAGGCCATACCTTCCCCAGCCTTAGGAACCGCTTTCAGTGCCCCTCATTCTTGGCATGAGTTTCTAGTGAACTCAAATCGGATTCGGTACGGATGGAGTGACCACCTCGGAGGTTGTCTGTATGGATGTGCCACGCATCCAAGATCTCGGCATATGTAGTCCAAGACAATTGCAGTTGCGTTCATTGAAGTCCAAGGTTCTTGGGTCGGATCTGTGAGACCGAGTACTTAGACCTAATCATCAGAGTGGCTGTAACATTATCGAGCCTGAAGTTATGCTTTGACGCAAATAGAACGAGTCATTTCGGCTGGATTGAGCCCAATAGACCTAAACATCCAGGTCTTCAGTGACACCGGGGTACAAATAGGCCATCCTGACCTGGGGAAATTTCGTTAGGGCACGGTGCGCTCAGCTCTACTTCGAATATACACAAAAGACCTATCAAGTGGTCCCTGGGGCTGCATCACCTATTACCATTATGGATGACAAAAAAGGCGACCCAGAGAATCCTACCTCGACAGTTCATCACCTTGAATCACCTACGTCTAATGAAAAGCAAGATCCAGAGGTTGCTCGAGACTGGACACGCGATTTGACTGAGAGCAAGAATGTCACAACATCCACAAGGTTGAAAAATCCACTCGCTGGCCTAACGCGTGATGAGCTATTTCGAGATGTCGAGTCATTTGCAAGGGACAAGGGTTTGGAGCATATCATGGATGAGCTGAAAAGAGGCTCCCTCGTAGCACAAGATCCTAAGGGCTTCGAGTCCCTTGATGAATTATCCGAAGGCGATAAAGAACTGCTTCGACGTGAGAAGACACATCGATGGAGCCAGCCATTCATGATGTACTTCATGACCAGTATGTCTTTTCTAAGGCCGACACATTAGAGAATGCTAACGAGGTTTAGTTCTCTGTGCTGGATCAGCGGTTGTCCAGGGCATGGACCAGACGGCAGTTAATGGAGCACAAGAGTAAGTGATACACTGCGAGATGCCCTTTCTATATACTGAGTACGGTCAGGTTCTACTTCGCCGAATTCAACCTCACCAATAGATGGCAGCAAGGTCTTCTAAATGGAGCCCCATACTTATGTTCCGCACTTATAGGATGCTGGACAACCGCTCCTCTAAACCGTTGATTTGGTCGTCGTGGATGCATATTCATCTCATGCTTCATATCCTTCGCCTCATCCTTTTGGATGGCTGCGGCACACACTTGGTGGAACCTGCTACTGGCCCGATTTCTCCTCGGTTTTGCAGTAGGCGCCAAGTCAACAACAACCCCGGTGGATGGCGCGGAATGCTCTCCTGCCATCATTCGTGGTGCGTTGGTTATGATGTGGCAAATGTGGACCGCGTTTGGGATTATGCTGGGGTACATTGCTTCAGTTGCCTTCATGGATGTGACACACCCCACAATTCCCGGTTTCAACTGGAGATTGATGCTGGGTTCAACTGCCATCCCGTAAGCTTAGTCAGCTCCACCTAAGTCACAGGCCCTAGTTGTGCTAACCCCGTCCAGGCCCTTCTTCGTGTGCATGCAGGTGTACTTCTGCCCCGAGTCACCCAGATGGTATATGATGAAGAATCGCTATCAGGACGCTTACAAAGCACTTTGTAAGCTCCGCCCTTCCACGTTTCAGGCGGCCCGCGACCTCTACTATATCCACACGGCACTACAGGTGGAGGAAAAACTCCGGGAAGGCAAACACCTCTGGCGTGAGATGTTTACCATCCCACGCAATCGACGAGCAGCACAATCCTCGTTTTTTGTCATGTTTATGCAGCAATTCTGTGGGGTGAACGCGCTAATGTACTACAGCTCGAGCATCTTTGCAAATGCGGGGTTTGATAGGCGTATGGCGTTGGTGACGTCGTTGGGATGTGGTATAACGAACTGGATATTCGCTCTGCCGGCAGTATATACGATTGACACGTTTGGAAGGCGGAATCTGCTCCTCACCACATTCCCATTGATGAGCCTGTTTCTGCTCTTCACTGGGTTTTCATTCTATATCCCGGATCAGACTTCGCGGACAGCTTGCGTGGCGACAGGCATCTATCTTTTCATGATCGTGTACTCCCCAGGCGAGGGACCAGTGCCTTTCACATACTCTGCTGAGGCATTTGTAAGTCAATTTGTATCAAAGTTTGAGAAAGGTTCTTGCTAAACAAGACACAGCCACTTTATATCCGTGATGTAGGCATGTCCTTTGCGACGGCAACGACCTGGGGTTTCAACTTCATTGTCTCATTGACGTGGCTTCCATTGCGGGACGCCTTCAGTCCACAAGGGGCATTTGGCTGGTACGCAGCATGGAACGTCTTCGGATGGATCTTCTGCTACTTCTGTCTGCCTGAGACCAAAGCATTGTCGCTCGAGGAACTGGATCAGGTCTTCTCCATTCCCACGAGAAAGCACGTCAATCACTATGCAGGGATGCTGCCGTGGTATGTAAGGAAATATATCTTGCGAGGAGATGTGCCGCCTCAAATGCAGTTGTATGATTATGAGTAGATGGGAAAGCAGTGATGGCCCGAACGGCAGAACCAATACATCTCGTGGGCATTTGTGCCAAGGTCGGCTCACAGTGAACGAAGGGCATGCACCACATAGATTATAACTTTTCGTATCATCCACACGTCACTCGGCTTTGATTTCCATGCTCGATATTTCATCACAATCCCTATCCAGGCAAAATCTTACATTAGTACTTAGTTCTTCAATTATCACCCTAGAAGATTAATGCAGCTTTCTTTCATGAAAGCACACTTCAAATTTTACACTTGCTGATTAGCTGCCCCCCCCTTCAAAGATGTCTCAACCGTCGGTAGAAGACAGGCCAAGCCATGACACGATCTCAATCATTTATCCGTCCGACTTCAAGATTATTGTCACACGGAGTTACTCATACACAAAGTATAGGACGTACAAGCAGGCAACGTCCAACGTTGACCATGCAACACTTCTCAACTCGACTCAATTTTTTCGAGGCTGGTTGGATAGGAACAGGTTCTCTATGAAGCCTAAAAACGTTCTTGAACTCGATGTTTCCAACATTGTCACTTTTGAGATCATACTGCGCAAGCTTCATAAGACTCTAGATCAGATGAGTGTAGGCACTGTCTCTTTAGCGGACATCTGGGACCTGCCGTATTTATGCCAAACCTGTCATGTCGATTGCGAGGAATTTACACAATGGTTCAGGACGTGGTGCGCTCACCATAAGGGCAAAATTGAGCCAGGCAGAGAGCTGAGCTACTATCATGAGATATTAATTCCGAGTTGTGTTTATAACGATGCCGAGATCTTTGCCCAATCAACGAGGACTGTAGTATACCAGAACACTGGGCATATTACAGCGTGCATCCCTAATGAGTATAGGAAGCCGCTTGCAGCGCCTCTTATGCGTAAGTCCCGAATCCATTTTGCCCTTCTTATTCTACATACCTCCAAAATCGAAGTCCTGAAATACCGTCGTTGTTAACACATGAGATGTACGGATTTAACAGGCGAATTGAACGCCGCCCGTGATCGCCTTTGCGAGATTGTCCACCAAGAGCTCTCTGGCCGCATTACGCATATCCTCCAAAGACCATTGTCACCCTGCTGTGAGCGTACCGTTTTCGAATTCCTTCGGGAGCTTCAAAGAATACAAGCCTGGCCTTTTGATAACTGCTTCACGAACCTTGGGATTGACGAGCTGCTGAATCGCCTGGCCTATTTCGACGCAAATAGAATGCACAAGTACATTGATCCCGCCACGAACAGTCCGATTAACTGCGTTATGTGCAGTATGGACTGGAACACTATCGTTGACTCAACAGCGACTCGCGTAGCTGGTTATTTTGATGGACTGTGTCTTGACTGCGCGTTGAGGACGGACGAGAACCCTCTCCCTGGTGGGCAATACGACAAAAAGACTACTGGGACTGCTTAGAAAGCCAAGATCGGTACGATCGGAAATGTCGGATCAAACACGGAGAGCCCTCGTGGTACTTTAGCTTCATGGGACAGCAGCGAGAACTACAAGCAACCCCAGCTCATGGTGTTGCTCTCCCTTATCGTCTATCGAGCCAATGTTGAGTCTTTTCCGCTTAGACAAATGCTTTGCGCTTCTGATGGTGCTCCACTCATGCCCACTCATAAAACTCTAACAGGTAGGTATGCTTGTACCTAATTCAGGTGGTGGAAAACTCTGGTATAAATGATATTTTTTTTTTCCAATAGCTGGTAATACAAGTTCGATTTCCTTAGTATGAGAATCTTGAAGTAAGACCTAAATATTTCAAATTCATGCCTCTATATTCTCTCAATAGCAGGATTGCTACTTGACCTATCTCTAAAGATGAAACCCTATAGCCTATTTTATAGGACCTTACTATCCCTAACCATAGACCTTACATTCATCCATTCTGTAGTTATGCCAAATTCTCCCTGTCACATGGACCTGCAGCAGCCGTTTTATTTCAAGCCACTCGCGTAGCATCAATCCATTTTCAGGAAGCTGACAGGTCGGCCATGCTATCTCCTCAAATATCAGCCTTCAGGTTAAGATGTGTAACTGCATAACTAGGATTAAAAACAAAACGATATAAATTGCTTCGCTATATGCGAATCCCAAACTTCGCGATGACAACGCCTAGCACTTGACTCTGAAAGACAGTGCAGCCAGTTGCATACTTCTTCCCACATAAACTTAGATACCACCCAACCACATGCATCCGAAGAGAATCGATACCTTTGGCTATCTAGCCATTTAATGTGCTCCTCCAGACGCTGCTTCGGCTACCCCTGTCTGCGCTCTTATTTCAAATCCACTCAGCGGGGGTTCACAAAAAGTCAAGTTCCTTCCCATGCAGAGGTGGACCGGAGGTGACGTTTCCTTCGAGGAAAATTCGCCAGATGAGGCTAGCCGACACATTCATGTAATCTCAGCACCAGTGATTACAGCCGCATGCATCAGGGTGCTGAGGGCGGTTGTGGGGGTCGCCCAAAGGCTTCTCTGTTTCGTTGGTTCCATTGTTGTAGACTGCGTAGATCGAGGAAGGGCTCGAGGATATGAAGCAGTTCTCGGAAGGTAAGAACAAAGATATAGCAGGCTATCGCTTTTATAAATAGTGCAATGGCTTGCTCGAGCTCATTCGGCATTCTTTTGTGTTATGAGTTGGGGGTATAGACTAGATGTAACAGTCAAGTCAGGGTTGTATGGAAGAGTGGTTTGGAGTGAACATGCAACAGAGGGGTAATCGGATGAATGGATGAATGTGCTTCCAGAACTTGGTATTACGAATATTTCTAAAATAAAGCTCTAAAGGATCGCGCGGATACGCGATTCGTCGCTTCGTTAGCAGGGTTACTCTGGGCCTCTTCGATCAGAAGTCCCCGTATCTGCTCTGGACAGTATCGTCCTTATTTATTCCCTGGACCTATCGGAGGGCTGTGGCATTGTTTGAATATCTGGAGCAGGAACAATTATTCCGATCAGACTTACTGGGACCTGATAGCGTACTCGTATAGGGAAACATTTCAATTCGCCGAGTAAAGGGAACATCAGTATCCGCGACCTTAAATGTGGGCCAAGTGAATAGCTCCGATTGGGCTCTCTTTGGGGACTGACAGGGAAGTAGATCACATCACGCAGGGACTCATCCTACTAATATAAGCACATTAGCCTCATTAGGACAGTGCATATGATTGGGGGCCCAAGATGATCACATGGAACTGGTTAATGGTCCACTTATTCATCTATGGTTTGTGGGGAAGCAGCTGGCGACCTACTAGAGTGACAGGGAAGGCATTCCAAGCGGAACCACCCGACGACGTAGACTTGCTCTATTGCATGGGTTTCACCGTCTCCCAACTCAACCCTACATACCGCAGCAGTCCACATAGTAGACCACCCCGGATGTTACATTGGGGTAATCTGGGGTGATAATTTAACTTCGCCTGTAATTAATTCACACTAGATGGAGTTCAACTATAATGTTAGTGGTTTTACTGCTTTTCGAAAGAACAAATCTCTATAACCACGTCAACATTCTTAGTAGCAGTTGTGGTCAATGAAATTAGACCTTTGCAAATTATATGCACCGACTCAAGCTGACATACACCCAAAGAATGCAGAAAGTAAGGCCAAGCAGGGGGAGACCCCACGCCGACGTTATCCGAATTGGGGCTTTCTAAGATAGACCACTGAACTGGGCCTTGCCTATCTCCCACCCAGTCTTCGAATTGATCAAAGGCACTTAGATTAGGACAGAAGATAATGCCAACAGGTCTACATGAGAAGGTTGGATACATTCAATATCAATATCACCGGTAAAAGAAGGCTTTGGCAACATTTTCATTCTACGGCGTGCCAAATATATTAAGCCAGACGACAAATTTTGGGTAGAAGCTATGAATAAATCGTAGTAACGGGGAGTATAGCCAGTGTCGTTGCTCTAAACGTCGATGACAATCTTTTGATATGCTGTACGTAACCTTCAGTGCTTTATGTCAGCGGTGGTATGAGCGTTCACTTACCTTCAAAAGCTAAAGGTGGTGTGCTGTAGGTCAAAGGCGATTTCATGCTCAAGTATTACTAGTGCTGTTATACATAAGAGGATGCTGATGTGAGATTTTATTAGTTACTAGTAGTAGTAAGTAGGAGGCAAGTTGTCAGAATCACGAAGGCCGAGGTAGAAATATATATTATCTGATCAAGTACTGTGAGTCGATTGCAGTCATTCCCACAGATGGTGAAACAATCCTGCGCAGTGATATCCAAGTGGGAATCCATGACTTCACCACACGAGCCTGCTACTGTCCGTTAACAGATGACTCCAATGTAGTGGCGAATGTATAACTACTCAATATCTCATGATTCCAGGCTCAACTTCTAGAAGATTTCTGGTTTCAGAATCTTTCTGCATCCCCGATCACATGATGGTGCCCCCACACCATCCCGGCAGGTCCTTCTCAATCCAGCCTAGTGTCAGGCCCTTCCGCAGGCACCGCCGGCTTGGCATAGAAGGCCATTGGTCGGGGACGGGCAGATGAAGCGGAGAGCCCCACTGGAAAGCCTCGCGAATTAGGTAATGAGATGTTCAACAGGTGTAACGTTGAACACACAAATTTGTTGTGATGCAAAGACTTTCATTCGGCCCGGCGGGTGACTCAGAAGACGGTCTTCTCGCCGGACTCGTTCATTTGTCACCGCAGTTCCTCTTGACATCTTCAGCCTGTCATTGTTGTTCAGTTTCTGCGCTAGGTTGATTGTTTGCCTGTTTGTGTCAATGTAGGAGCGGTAGGGCCGTTGACGTTGTACATCCCCAAGAAACTCTCTTCGTCGCCAGTTCTTTTTACCGTCTCCACTCCTCGTCCATTTCATTTCCCGCGGAGAGGAGAAGCAAGCTGGGATTTTCACCTTCCCGTCACCGCAGAGTCATGGCCCATCCAACTGGCGACAAGGTTGACTCCCATCTGAATGTTCAGACGGGCCAACTCTTTCAAGAGGGCCGAGAGGAACCCTATCTGCATGATGCAGAGGAGAAGCAGGACGACAAGAAGGACAGTCCCGTCTATAATGACACCTTTGGCGATGAAGAGTATGCCGAGGTTAAATATAAGGTCTTGAGCTGGTGGTATGTCTATTCAAACGTCCTATATCTGCTACCGAATAACTGACTTGAATGTGCCAGGCAATGTGGTTTCCGTAAGTGATTCTGATGCTAGCATCAGTCGACAGCTTGTCTTACTAACTTTGCCAGTCATGGTTGCGGAAACCGTGTCCCTTGGTATCCTGTCGCTGCCTGCTGTTGTCGCCACTCTGGGTCTTGCTCCGTATGTACTGAACCAGCAGCTGCTCGAAGTGATATCTTCCTCTAACTAGGTGTAGTGCTATTGTCCTCATTGTTGGCCTCGGGCTTCTGGCTACCTACACCGGTTACGTCATCGGTCAGTTCAGATGGCGCTATCCCCATGTCCAGAATCTGGCCGATGCCGGTGAGATCCTATTTGGGTCTATCGGTCGAGAGATCTTCGGTATCGGACAGCTGCTGCTCGTCATATTCATCATGGCGAGTCATCTGTTGACCTTCTCGGTCGCCATGAACACCATCACGGAACATGGAACTTGCTCCATCGTTTTTGGTGTTGTCGGTCTCGTGATCTGCTACCTCCTGGGTCTACCTAGGACGTCTGCGAATGTGTCCTATCTCTCTGTTGCTTGTAAGTTGCGAACAATGTCAGGTAGTCTCACGATACTAACTTGCACAGCTTTCATCAGTGTGTTCTCCGCCGTGATGATCGTTATGATTGCCGTCGGTGTGGAACGTCCTTACAAGGGAACCCTTGAAGCAACGGTGGATACCAGCTTGTATGAAGCATTCCTTGCTGTCTGCAACATTGTCTTCTCCTTCTGTGGGTCACTTTCTCTCCTGCATTAGCTACCCCTACTAACGTGCAATAGCGGGTCATGTCGCATTCTTCGGCTTCATGTCCGAATTGAAGGACCACCGGGAGTACCCCAAGGCCCTGTGTCTTCTCCAGGGTCTCGACACCATTCTCTACCTGGTCACTTCCGTGGTGATCTACATTTATGCGGGGCCTAATGTCACGTCCCCTGCACTAGGCTCCGCTAGTGAACTCGTGGGCAAGATTGCCTACGGAATCGCCCTCCCTACTGTACGTGCGGTGCTCATATTACCTGTGCTCTACTGACATGTGATTAGATCATCATCGGTGGCGTTGTGAATGGCCATGTCGCCTGTAAATATGTCTATGTCCGTATCTTCCGTCACGGAGACCGGATGCACAGCCGCGACCTCGTGGCAACTGGATCCTGGGTGGGCATCGCTTTGGGATTGTGGATCATTGCCTGGATTATTGCAGAGGCCATTCCTGTGTTCAATGATTTGCTGAGTTTGATTGTATGCTGCCAGCCTCTTCTACTAAAGTATCTTACTAACTGCGTTCCAGGCGTCCCTTTTCGCTAGTTGGTCTACATGTGAGCGCATTATTCCCTTTCATTCGTCGTCTTCACACTAACAGCAAATAGTCGGCTTCAGCGGCATGTTCTGGCTCTACCTCAACAAGGACCGACTGTTCTCTTCGCCTAAGAAGATTGCACTGACTATCTTGAACGTTATTATAATCGGCATTGCAGCTTGCATTGTGAGTATTCTTCCTGCTATTGTCATTTCACCTCTAATCACAGCACCAGTGCGGCCTTGGACTCTACGTCTCCGGTCGGTCCCTTCACGACGACGCCAACAGCAGCAGTTTCTCGTGTGCCAGTAATGCTTAGGGAGGAGGTATAGACCAGGTATATATTGCATATAGCGCCATATGTGTCATAATAGACTAGATGCATTCTGTACAGAGAAGCCTATGGAAAGAAATGTATAATATAACTGTATACTACATACCATTAATTTAGACCCTATCATGCCATCGTCTCCCTCACCACCTAGTAAGGAAATAAATCCCCGCAAAAACCCGATCCCCAGCTTGCCGCCCATCTCACCCGAAAATTTCCCTAAGCGTCAGTGCCAAGGCCCCGCCAAGGGCCCGCCAAGATCACCGCGGCGGCGCCATCTTGGCGGTCAGACATTTTGTGGACGCTCAGTCACTGGATCGCTTGTGACGGTCGGCTGAAAATTTCAGCAGCTGAAGTCAATGCGCAGTAAAAGGAAGAGAGCAAAAAGAGAGTAGCTGTAAGAAAGACAACTTGGTCGTGATATATCTGTTTACGGAGACAAAACTACCCGTAAGAGAAGATGCCATGTTATATCTCTTCGCTCTACCCGTCGAGGCTGTCACTTGTTTGAGAATATGCGGAGTCCCCGCATTCAAAGCAAGTGATCGTGGCACGTGCCCTGGACTGTTTATTGCCGCTCACTCACCTCACCCCACTCTCTCTTCCACAAAGCCACGATGATGATGATGGTGTTGGCTTGGTCAGGCCCCTGCTCAAAGACGCCACCGTCTACTGCTTGTCTATCTATCCACCAGAAGACTACAAAGAAGCTACCTAGGACACCACCACCAACAGAACTGCCAAAGCGCAGAACACTACTCGACGCGACAACGTCATCGGCGCCACGAGTGTCAATCCCCAAGAGTTCAACTGAATGAACGAATGAGTCATGGCGCTCTCCCGCCTAACTAAAGTAAGACACAACAGCACACCCAGTCGGCTAAGTTTCAAGCTGTCAGCCATGCACGAGCTAGATAAATTCTACCTGCACAGCATCCTAGTCTGTGCGAGCATGAGCATGAGCATTGGCGTTGGCAACAGCTGAGCTGCGATAAGCTAGAGCAAGTCGCGTATCAGAGTCCACAATGGCATGTTCCTGATACTCTTGTCATCGCATGGCACACGTGGAAAGGAAGATTACTATCGCTCTAGTAGCATGCAGGTTGGCTTCGGCTATGTTGACATTTCACGCGCACATACACACACGGTTGCGGCAACGGCGTCGCTGGGCGTAAAAGTAAGGAATAGGCAAGATCGACAAGGCTTCTTGGCTTGCGCGGTGCAACTTAACTTGGCCCCCCGACGGTGGTGGTAAAAAGTTACTAGAGTAGGTAGGTAGGGTTGCTTCATTTCGATGGTCAAAGTTTGGAATGGAAATCCGGCCAATTTCCAGCGAGTTGCGGGATTTGTTCTGACTGGTGGTGGTGCTGGTGGGCTTGGCAAGTGGCGTGAGGATTGGGGGTGGTGCTGACTGAATGACCAATTTTTTGAAAGTATGAGGGTAGAGAGTAATTGGTTTAATTAGTCTCGCTACGATGTGAGCGTCCTAAGTGTTTTTCCATGGTTGGTGTAGAGGTGCTGTTGGCGGAGGAGAGGCAGAGAGAGAGAGCGAGGAAGCAAGTGGGTGAGGGTTTCCGAGAGCACAAGTGTGGGTGGTGGGTGCCCTCCACCCAACTCGGTCTGTCTTGGTATCATTTCTTGTCGCAGCCTCATCAACCCGCGAGAATTCGGAATACCAGCCTGATTCAGAAATGAAAAGTTTCACAGTTTCACAGTCTGACAGACTTCTCGTCATGTCTTCGGCTGTCCTTCCTCTTCTTCCCCCAAACCTCCCATCCTGGCTGGAACCAAGATCTCGGCATTCATCTGCCCAGCCCTTGGCCGGGAGCCAAGGAGGGAACGCGGCCCTGAACCTTCCTCGATGCCTTCATTTCTCCCCGTTCATTCGTCTCCCCTGCCCTTGCCGAGATGAGCTGATTGGTGTGACCGAAAAGCTCTTCTTCCGATTATCCTGGTCGTTGAAGCAAGCAATGCAGCCCGACCTCCACCCCGCAGAGCTCACGGTTTTTCCGGGGTGCAGCCCTTAGCTATAAAGAGGTCGCGTCGCTTCCCGTTCAATCCCACCGTTGCTTGCGACCTGCATCAGTCCTGATCCAGCCAAAATAAGACATCTCACCATGTCTTCGGTGCCCACTTTCGCCGGCTTGTCCGGTCGGAAGCTGATCTGGTCTGTGACTTCCTGTGCGACCTTGGGTTTCTTGCTCTTTGGTTACGATCGTAAGGCTTTCCCTTTGCCTGGCGCTTTTAGCCTCGAGCTAACCTCGATTTAGAGGGTGTGATGAGCAGTATTATTGACGCCGATCCGTTCAACGACATTTTCACGGCTACGAGAGACAACTCCACCATTCAGGGTGTGGTCACTGCTATCTATGAATTGGGTAGGTACATCCCTTGTCTTTGGCTCACAACCAGACTCTAACCCTTCTAGGATGTCTTGCCGGTGCTGTCTTTATCCTCGCCTGCGGTGACTGGCTCGGCCGCAGATACTCCATCATGCTCGGTGCCACCATCATGATCATCGGTGTTATCATCCAGGTTACGTCTGTCAAGGGACACGTCCCTCTAGCTCAATTCTGTGTCGGACGTGTTATTACTGGTGTCGGAAACGGCATGAACACATCCACCATCCCTACATACCAGGCTGAATGTTCGAGAACCTCCAATCGTGGTCTGCTCATCTGTATCGAGGGTAGTACCATTGCTATTGGAACCCTGATCTCCTACTGGGTGGACTTCGGTGCCTCCTATGGTCCCGATGACCTCACCTGGCGTTTCCCCATCGCTTTCCAGATCTTCTTCGGTCTTCTCATCATCCTCGGACTCATGGTCCTGCCCGAGTCTCCCAGATGGCTGTTCACCCAGGAGCGCTACGAGGAAGGTGAGCGGGTCATTGCTGCCTTGCAGGGCAAGGAAATCAGCCACCACGAGGTCCAGCTGCAGAAGACCATCATTCTGGACTCTCTCAGAGCGTATGTTCCCTACCCTCAAATCATCCTCAGTCTAAGCTAACCTCACCAGTTCCGGCATGGCCACCAAGTCCACTCCTCTCTCCGCCGTCTTCACCGGCGGCAAGACCCAGCACTGCCGTCGCATGCTTCTGGGTTGCTCATCTCAATTCTTCCAGCAAATCGGTGGTTGCAATGCTGTCATCTACTACCTGCCCGTCCTGATGCAGCAATCCCTCCACCAGACCGAATTCATGGCCATGATTCTTGGTGGTGTCAACATGATTGTCTACTCGATCTTCGCCTGTTCATCCTGGTTCCTGATCCAAAAGGTCGGCCGTCGCAACCTCTTCCTGGTCGGCTCTTTCGGCCAAAGTGCCTCCATGGTGATCACCTTCGCCTGTTTGATCCCCGGCGGCCCCGAAGCCGCCAAGGGTGCTGCCGTCGGCTTGTTCACCTTCATCGCCACCTTCGGCGCTACTTGGCTCCCGCTTCCCTGGCTCTACCCGGCTGAGATCTCCCCGATCAAGACCCGTACCAAAGCCAACGCCATCTCCACCTGCACTAACTGGCTCTTTAACTTCCTCATTGTCATGGTCACCCCCATTATGATTCGCAACATCGGATGGGGCACGTACCTCTTCTTCGCGGTTATCAACGCCCTCTTCATCCCAGTCATCTACATCTTCTACCCCGAGACAAAGGGTAGATCCCTCGAAGAAATTGATTTGATTTTCGCCAAGGGATACCTTGAGAAGATGACCTATGTGCGTGCGGCCAAGGAGCTGCCATTCTTGACGGATGAGGAGGTCGAGCAGGTTGCTATTCAGTACGGATTCGGTCCAGCTGATCAGCCCGCTAGCGGCGATAGTGAGAGCACTGAGACTGGTGCTGGTAGGACGGAGGTTGAAGTGGAGAAGCGCAGCGAGTAAGAGGGGTTCAGTTGGATTAGATTAGAGTGTTTGCTCGATAGAGAGCTTGTTGTTTGAGGCGGTGATATCCAGATTGACATTGTATTACTCATTGGACAAGATACCATATACCAGATGGAGTTTGGCTCTGTCGATATTTATGGGACATTAATATAGGACTGCAATATACCTACACGATCTTTGACTATGCTACCGAATACCTATAGTACATACTCTGAACCGACCATCTCCAGAACCATCTACCCCAAGGCCCAAAATACCCTCATCATAGACTTGACATCCCTCCCCAGCACCTCAAGCCGCCTCTTCCTCTCCACCCACCTAGACATCTCATCGAACATCTCAACCCTAGTATCCCCATCCTCACCCCAAACCAACACCTCCTTATCACTAACCTTCTGTACCGCCCTGCCGACAATAAACCCAATCCAATGATCCTGAACCCTCCTCACCAACTCCATATGCTTCACCACGCCCTGCCCAGTAGACAAATCATCCAGCCCAACAAGCTGCTCATGGAATGCATCAAAGAGATAAATCAACTCCACCCCATGATGCGCACATCCCATCGTCGG
Source organism: Aspergillus tubingensis (assembly GCF_013340325.1). Lineage (NCBI taxonomy): Eukaryota > Fungi > Ascomycota > Eurotiomycetes > Eurotiales > Aspergillaceae > Aspergillus > Aspergillus tubingensis. The sequence continues at coordinate 768,375 of NW_023336276.1, forward strand.
TCCAGGAAATGGGTTCCCGAACTCAATATGGAAGTGTTGGATACTGTCTGCATCGCCAGATACATTGTGGCGCTGGGTCCTCAACGCATCTATCGTACGGTGGATGGATAAGTGAAAGACAGCGTCTGAGCGAAATCGTTCGAGGCCAGAGAGTAAGCTTCTCTGTGATGCGCCTTCGACTAGACCGTAGACTTGGAGAATTCTTGTGGCTGCTTCAGGAGTGGGATAGCTTTTCGTGAATGTTTCTTTGAGGGATGAGAAGGTGATGTTGCTTTCTTGGAAGTGACCAGCTGACTATACACCGTTAGCAAGGAACCGCACCCCATGGCTGAAGAAATAAAGGAAGATGAATAGTAGGGTCTAACGCACTAACCTCAGCCTCACACTCCCCAATCATAACCTCAACAGGATAACGCCGCCCACATCCACCATCCCTAAACTTAGCACCACCCTCAACCCCAGGTAACCTAACCACCTCCCACCCCATCCCCACCCCATCAACAACCGGCGGCATCACACAAACCCCATTCACCAGCGCACCCTCCAACAACTCCCTCGCCGGAATGCTCCTCATCCTTTCCACCCTCTCCAAACCCCCCATACCCTCATTAACCTCCCAATACTCACACAACTTCCTCCACCCCACCTCCGCATCTGCCAAACTACCCGGCGACACCGTCCCCCTGGCACCAGAGTGCATAATGACTCTCCGGAACAGCGGGGTTTTATGCGTATCTGCATCCAGTAGATGTGCATGCACATCATGAGAGCCGGATGAGTTCCCACCGAGAGTAATTTGATCAGCATCACCACCAAAATATTCTATGTTGGTAGAAATCCACGTCAACGCGATCTTCTGATCATAAGTAGCGAAGTTGAGGCCTTTGATATCAGTAGTAGGTGCTTGGGTATCCAGTATATCAGCTGATCCAAGTAATCCGAACACGCCAAGGCGGTAGGATATGGTTATTGCTATCATGGGCCGGCGAGATTCCACTGAGCGGAGGACGAGGCGGGTGGGGTCTTGATGTTATTATATTAGTAATTGTTATCTATCCATCCTGGGAGAAATGAATTCTAGTAGTTATTACGTACCTATTATAGGATCACTCCCCGCGCCAAATGCGCCCGCACCGCCATGTATCCAGACGAGAACCGGCAGTTTGATGGAGGGATCTATCCCGGCGCGTGATAGACCTGTTGCGCTAGGTCGGATGATGTTGAGGTTCAGACAGTCGAATTCTGATTCCGGTATGGGTTTGGGGAAGGGGATGTCTGCTTGGAAGTAGGCGCTGTTGTCGCCGCCGGGTGGTTGGGGGCATTTGGGTCTAATATTAGCGGATTAGTTTGTCAATGTGTTGAGAATGTTAGGTTGGATGTATTGGGGTATTGTCAAGTACCCGTTTGTTGTTGCATAGAACACATCGGATGGGAGGTGGGTGCGGAGTTTGGCGTGCTTCCATCGATGGGTTATTTCTCCGTACGGGATGCCGAGGAAGTTGTCTATGTTTGGGAAGAGAGGAGATGGTTTGCCGATGATAGTTTGGAAGTAGGTTGGGTTGGTTGTGGTTGGTATGTTTATGATGGGGGCTTGGTTGGGGGGTGGTGGTTTGTTCATGGTGGTGTCGTGGTTACTTGGAGGTCGCAGGGGAAAAGCTAGTAGCCCCTTATATGAGACTTTTAAGGAGAGGCAACTCTTCAATGAGGCTTGTTTTCTGATGGTGGATGGGCATGATATGATATGTGATAGGTAATGACAGCGACATTTATCCCTTTAGGTATGTATCCACAAAAAGACGGATACTCTCATGAACTCCCACAGCCCTATCTTGGATGCTATTTCAGTTTAATTATCACCTAATCATCAACTGAATGTGGGGAACGGCGAAAGTTAATCTTTCCTGGGCTACGGTAAGCTCCCCGCTTGTCTTGGACTCAATCTCCGCTTATTGGAGTCATGATCCAGGACACCTTCATTGGCGCTATGCTAGGAGTAACCGATGAGTCAAATATGTATGACTTCTTTTGATACTTCCTGCCAATCTAAAACTGTGATTGGTTGCTGATCAGTCACAGAAACGCCAATTAGCAAGATAGTGGATACAGTCGATGGCGTCCCGAGTGGCCCAGTTTGACTAACTTTCCCTTTTGGGACCCCGACATGGACCCAGCCCTCGCCGTCTCGAAAACACGGGTGCCTTCACCATAGTGAAGAAAACATAGCAGCATGATACCTTGCAGGACCCCGAAAAGAAAATTTCAACCATTAATTTAGCTCGTATCTGCGCGCTAGCCTACTAGCCGTCCCTCTCATTCAGATCAGCACATAGCTTTACCCTTTCGGGACCCCGACCTGAAAGGATCATTTATGCTTGGTATCTAACCGCACCATAAGGACGATCTATTTTTTAATCATGCTATCTGAATCTTCGAAGCTACCCAGACGGCAAATTAGCTTATTCAACTATCATCATTATCTATCAAGTCACTCAGTCTGCTGCAGAAAGGTTCGCTGGCACTACACGCTTAAGTCACAGCCCACATGCATTGCTAACCTATAGCGCAGTCTGACACCCGGCACAATGGAATCAGCTGCAACAATTCAATGTACCTCCCAGCAAACTCGATTCCATATCGAATCTCCTAACTATCGCGAGGTAAGAGCACTCGGCTGCAGCAATGAGCTACTCAATAGGCCTCATATGCTGACTATGTCCATGTCTCCAGCTCGACATAAAAGGACTACAAATTCTCGTTACATCTGGGGAGAAGAAGTCGGCCACGAAGGGGAAGTCAAAAGTGAGATCTAAAGACGGCCTCGAGATTTTATCCAACGCGGAATTATTATTAAAGGAAGGTCGGCGATATGCTCTCGTCGGTCGGAATGGGACCGGAAAGTCAAGTGAGACAGACCTGCCAGACAAGCCAATTCTAGTTGATGGCTGACCAATCTACGCGATGTGAAAACAGCCCTGCTGAGAAGTATAGCAGAGAAGCTCATTCCTGGAATACCAGAGAACACGAAAATTGCTATACTTCAGCAAACCAGACTGACGGATGGGGCCAAGGATCCCAAGCAAGAGGGTAGGGATAATACAGGTCTTAATGTCCTACAGACTGTGATAGAGAGGGCCACGTCTAGAACTACCATTGAACAAGAGATATCGAGTATGTTTATGCCTCAAGAGACTGTGTGCTAGCTAACGAATTAGCCCTGTCTCAGGGAATTGATACCTCAGATCCTTATGCTCCAGTTAGAGCCCTTCGGTCTCTGAAACACGAGCGCCTCCAAAAGCGCCTATTTATATTGGATAAAGATGCTCGACTACGCAGTGGTATGCGAGGCATGCAAGCCAGGAAAGCGCTTGTGGCCTTTGAGAAAGTTGTTGCTGAATCGAAGAGAATGTGCGTGGACAATTCTTTAGACATCGACCTTGATCAGCACTAGCCCTTCCGAACTGACAATTTACGCAGGGTAGAACAACCCAGCGAAGACATCTCAACCGACATACTCCAGCAAGAGACTCAAGATGCAGTAGATATGCTCGCACAGCTTCAGTCACAAATCGAACCCGCTCTCGTTGCAGAAACAGAGACTAGGGCGCGAAGTATCCTGACCGGATTAGGTTTCTCATCGGCAATGATGGCAAAGCCTATCTCCGACTTGTCGGGCGGCTGGCACATGCGAGCAGCTCTTGCAGCTACCCTTTTACAGGACGCCGATATACTGATCCTTGACGAACCTACAAACTTCCTCGACATGCTAGGCATTATCTGGCTGCAACGATACCTCATCTCAATTGGGGATAACCGCAAGCCACCTACCATGATTATCGTCTCCCACGATCGAGACTTCATCAGCCTCTGCACGGATCTGATCATTCTCAAAGACAAGCAGCTCACGTACTTCCACGGGGACCTTCCCACATACGAGATATCGCAATCCGAACGACGAAAATATCTCACGACGATGAAGGAAGCACAGGAAAAGCAAAAAGCCCACATCGAGAAGACGATCGCAGCCAATCTCAAAGCGGGCAAGGCAAATGACGATCAGAACAAGATCCGACAAGCAAAGTCACGTCAGAAGAAACTAGATAACCGGTGGGGCATGGAAGTCAGTGCTAGGGGCGGTAGGTTTAAGTTGAATCGCGACCTAGTTGGCTATCACTTTACAGCTCGAGAGGAGATCGACATACCCCCGGAAGAACGACCGGTTATTATAAATTTACCGGAGCCGCCTGATCTACGATTCCCAGGATCGCTCATAACCCTTGAAAAAGTCAGCTTTCGTTACGCGGCTACGTCTCCGATCGTCATCCGGGATGTCGACCTCTCGGTCGGTATGGGCGACCAAATTGGAATACTGGGGTTGAACGGGGCGGGCAAGTCAACACTTATTCAAACGTTAGTGGGAGAAACAAACCCGACACAAGGAACAAGGAATACACACCCTCGCCTACGCCTGGGATATTACTCCCAGCATGGAGTGGAGGCCCTGCAAGCCCTTGGTGCACAGGATGAAACACTCACATCGCTAGCACTATTGACCCAGGATGTTAATGGGGAATTGACAGAGGGTGAGATCCGCGGCCTCTTAAGTCAGCTGGGACTGCCTGGACGTCTAGCCTCAGATGTACCTATTCGCAAGCTGTCGGGCGGACAGCTGGTTCGCTGTGCACTGGCACGGTTGTTCTGGCGTCGTCCTCATTGCCTTGTTCTGGATGAGGTCACCACCCATTTGGACTATGAGACTGTTACGGCTTTGAGACGGGCGCTTAATGAGTGGGATGGGGCGGTTGTTGCTGTTAGTCATGATAGATGGTTTATGAGGGGGGCTGTGGAGGGGGGTATAGATGAAGGGCAGTCGGAGGATGAGGAGGATGATACTGTGGATGGGTTAGAGAATAGGAGGAGAGTCATGTACATGGTACGTGGTGGGGAGTTGAGTGTCCTGGGACGAGGTGTTGATGAGTTTGAGGAGTTGATAGAAAGGCGAGTGAGGAAGTTGATACACTAGCACCAAATTAGGATGTGCGGTGAAGGGGCTTTCGGGGTAGAAGAATTTAGCCTGATATTATTCGGCAGTATCTGGACAGATGAAACTCATGGTAATTTCAGAAGCTTTAGTCATTGTCCAATATACCATGTTGTTTGGGGGCTGCCTACCGCCGACCTTTCGTGACAGCTGGTACAGAAGCAACTAGTGACTATAGAAGCAATTCTTCCACTTCACAGCCAATGCCATCTTTCTGAATTCCGCCGCGGATAGAGCACGGTCAAAATACCTTGACATATAGGGCAAACAGTTGCCGTTACCGAGAATAGACAAAATGTAGCCTACAACTAAGAATCGGATGTCTTAGATATCCCTGTCTAGTGACGTCCATCTAATTTATGCCCCGGCCATCTCGGCTCTCATATACTGGCCTATATGCCGATGATTCTAGCATGGTCTGATCCGTACCCATTACGAAGTGCAGAAGTTCAGACCACAAGCCGTGGAGAGCCATAAGCCGCGGAAAATGGTCACCCGTGGGAAGCCACAAACCGTGGAATTAGTCAATTCAGTGTTGCAAGCCCTGTCCAGTGCAGAAAATCGACTTCCCAAACCGGACGTTATGGTCCCCAAACCAGACATCGGCAAGCGATGCTACCTCTTCAGAGAGTTCGCCGCCTGGGACTGCGAAGAGCAATCTTAGCTTAGGGCGCCTGAATGGTCCGGGGCAGGTTTCGGCTTATACTATTTAGACAGGGGTCTGTTCCTCCTACGCGGTTCAGGAATTGCCTGGCCCACTGTCAAGATTGAATCTGCCGGATGCGCTAGCTAATTGAGCGGGATCGGTTAGCAATTTAACCTAGCACGCCTCGGATCTGTTAATGATCATCGCCCTACGGATTGATTGCCTTTCAAGGAAAGGACTGGCTCAGGAATTAAGCAACACCAAATAGGTTTGATTGGATTAGATATACACTAGCTGTGCCTTTCCCGGCTGAAAAGGAGTCCCGATCTTGAATGGGTTTTCCAATAAGACTGGGTGGATTGTCTAGCTCTTACACGACCGACGTTCTAGAACGAAGAACCAAGCTATTATTTCCCGGGATGGGGTCTATTTACCCAGGCTGCGCCTAAAGCCTTCTCATAGAGGCTTAGTTGACACTAGCGGTCCAGTTGTCAACCGTGAAGGTTGCCGGGCCACCGGTGAACGGCTCAGTTCCAAATTGCAGGGCTAGTGATCATTTCTGTTAGTGACCGTTTCAATGCGGCGCTCGGTAGTAGAATTAGGGAAACTCACTGATCAAATGCTGAGAGCTAGCCGGGAAGCCTTGGTTCTGGGTGAGATAGTTGAAGAAGTCCTTGATGTCCCCACTGTACGAGTTGATAGGAGATCCTGCCACGAAGCTATATGTCTTCTGCTCCGCACCGGCCTGGACGCTGGTACCATACCACACCTCCCAGGACTTGCCTCCCACAGTGGCAGTGGCAATCTGCTTGCCAATAGGCTGGACTGTGCCGTAGCGGGCAAGCCTGGTGACGTTAGCCTCCTCCATCTATCTTGTTCGCGACGTCACATACCAAATCATAAGCTCATAGTCACCGCTGGAAGTGGCATGATCCGCATTTGCCGCGGTGAACAGATCATATGAGACATCGGCTTGGACATTGGTGTCGTCCTGGCTCCATTTCACCGAGGTGGGAATGCTTGACACATCGCTGACTAGCTTCTTGTCAAACGTAAGACCGGAGTTAGAGTAACTTTTCACTGTTCCCTCGCCACCACTCCAGGTCCACTTGGTATGCCATGAGGCACCACTGCTGCTGAGCTTGTCGACGTAGACACACTGGCTGCCAGTGCCCTGGTATTCGCCCCAGAGGTTCTGGTTCACCGAGTATGGGGGGCTCGAGGCACTGTCATACTGAGAGCACATCGTCTGGCCCATGGCGGTGGCCGCAAGCATAGAAAGTGTCACAGCGAGCTTCATGTTGGGCAATAGAGCAGAGAAACGGTAAGCGAGAAGTTCTCAAAAAGGAAAAGAGGGTGGTTGTTTGGAATAAGACACGAATACGGACGGGGCGGCAGACGACGCAGTTTAAATAGATCAAATCTGGTCAATGATGCTTACTATTGACACTGATCTTGTCCGACTTTCCGTGTCCAATGCGGCATTTCACCAAGAAGTAAGCCAGTTAGCTATAGCGGGTGCGCCGTCATTAACGCCAACCTGCAACATTGACATGTACATCCTCCGTTTCAAAATGAGACCCTGCTTCGGAGCACTTTCCGCTTCAAGTTAGCGGTGGTCTGTAGCAGTCAGCAACCAAGCATTGTGGAGAACGGGATCTCCAGGAATAAATTAAAGGGTCCTGCCTGTGCTGACGATATCCATTACGAACATAGCCCAATTGGATCTAGACAAGAGAAGGTTGGTTGGCGATCGGTCAATTATCGGAGAATATCAACAGAGCTGAGGGGTCATGTTGAATTCATTGAGTATATAACTCATCTGTTTATCATACTACTTGGTTTAAGTCTCCAGGGGCCATGGAACCATATCAATTGGGGATCATGGTATTTTCTTCCATGTAGTACCTGCATGTTGCCGTTTAGAATCATTTCTCTGATGGCCCCATTCTTTCATATTCAGTGTCTTGTCTTGTTTGCGATACTTCCTTCCTCCCGGTCCTTTCTCGCCCACAGATCTATATTCAAACATTAATCTCTTATCCAGATTTTCTCCTGCCTCCAGGGTCTTCTGCCCGGAGATTTCGGTTGCCTGTAGTTATCCATTATCCACAGTCTACGACTTTGAGCGAGTAATTTGCTTAGAATTAATCTCAGTGAAACGGAACAGCTAGCCAAAAGAAAGCAATTGTCTAGACCCTTCCCGTCTCGACCTCCACTGCATACCTACCAAACCCCCGATATCCTGGTTAGGTTGAAACCTAGCGAAATGCCTCAATTTAGGCACCTGCAACCGAAAGGCTGCATTGAATTTGAATACCGACTAGTAGACAATATGAGATTGAGGGAACTTGGGAGGGGGTCGAACGAATGATATTTTCATGATGCTGCCAGCCCTCAATGGAACGAACATGGAGGAGAAGGAGGTAATGTTGTCTTGGGCTTAGTAGTAGGTCTATAAATAGGTATGATGACATGGGCCTGTTGGGGCTATGATGGGGGCCGATGGGGCCGAGGTCTGTTGGTCTATCCCTTTTTCCTAGCATACTGTTGTTTCTGGGATGGACAGGCGATCTGCTGGGAAGGTAGGAGGGTCTGTCATGGATCATATGGCGTTCGTAGCAAAGGTCCGGGATTATTGGATTGGATTTTTGGGGGTACTTGTGCTCAAGATTCGTGATAAGGTGGTTTGAGGTGAGGATAGGGCTACTAGGGCTACCACATTGGCCAAGACACGCACTGGGTGGAGAGGAGGAGCAGCTTCGGGTGCTTGGAAAGAACATCAGATCCATAGCTTGTTCGGGACTTTTGGCTAAATGGTATGGCGACAATGGATTCGCCGGCTTGGCCAGTCTAAGCAGCCTACTTTAGCTCATATTCATGCTGTGACATTTATCCGTTCCTAGTAGTCCCAAGCTTCCAAATAACGTCCACATGCCCTCCTTCAAGCAAACGGCCCGTGAAACTCCAACAAGACTGCCGGGAACCGACGGTCCACACTGGCCCAAGCCTCCTCAACCAAAAGCCCTTCCGAAATTTTGACTATACCAGTGACAGCGACACACAGCCTAAGTGCGCTAATTCGCACCACTCCTATCCAGTCGTGCATCTCTTTGCAGTATTGTATTTTACAAAGCGGGATTTTCTACCAGTTGTCATGATTTAGTCTATCATCAACTTGCATGCATTCATCCGAGGTTCACTCACCTTATTTTTGATAATCGTCAATAAGTGACCGAAAATCGGCTTTAATGCGGCGGTGCTGAGAGTCACCCTTGTGCTGTCAAGGGTGTCCAGGTAATCCAAGGCGAGCGCTTGGGCTGTTGAGGCGTCGCCTGTGGCGGTAATGGCTCGGGTCTGGGCGCGGATCGAAGGGATGCTATTCTTGTCTAATTCGACTGTAGAGAGTGTCTTTTGAAGAACAATAGCTTGCTCGCTGAGACGCTGGAGGAGTGAGATGAGGTTACTAACTCCACTCTCTGGATTGGGAATGCCGGGCGGTGGTGCAGAGGGTTGTGCAGGTACGGTAGCAGCAATGCTTGGGGATGAAGTGATGCTGGTAGTCACACAGTCTACATTGACATCAGAAGTGGGCTGACCGAAGAAAGGTGAGACAAGGCTAAGAAACGCTGAGATTGTGAGTATCAGTTTCATTTTGATATATGAGTAGCAAGTGGGCCCAGGTTGGGTGGCATAAGACAAGACTGAGAATATGGTGGCTCCGCCTTGACTATTATATATGACTAGATTATAAACAGGGTCGCATGTAGCTTGTGCATGAAATACACTGCATTTGTGCTACTATGATATATCTACGGCAATAACTGGACGGACTGGAAAGCTGTCATCGTCCATAATCGAAATTGCCTCGGCTTCCCGAATATCGAGTCGTATGCATCATGCATAACACCTCGTATATCGATAGAATCTGGGATCTAATCTTGTGTTTTGCAGACATATAATGTTATGGAAAGACCTGATTATTCGACTAAGAATAATAGAGGTGCATATGTGAGCCTGGTCATATACTAAATCACTGTTAGGGTTATAGCGCGGTCATGTGTAACCGGGAGAGAATAACGCCGCAGAATAGTACCATGTGGCTAGTACAGTCGACAGAAAGGATGCCCACCCATACCCACGCCCTTCCTGATTGAAGTAGCTCACATGAAGTGGGCTCTCTTCAATGACTGTATTAAGCAAGCGTAAAAGTAACATATGCATCAAGGATAGTAGTGATCTTTATTTGCTACAGACCTTTATAAGTGTATGATTATTGGCTCATGGATATTTTGCAAACTGGCATTTTGTTATACTCGGTTTCTGGGACCATCCCAGAGATTGACACCCAAACCATTCATTCATCAGTCTCGGCAGGTAAGTATCAGGTACTGCGTATGCTCCCAGGCCATTGGCAAGTGCAAAGATCCCCAAACTCATACCGTAATTGGACAATCCTAGCGTTGCGCACTAGTAGCGTCTTATCAAAGCACACGGCACTACTGCACCTCGACGCCAATCATGCATCGTCAACCCCATATCGCGGCCGCTGCTTGATAAGAAATGCGGAGAAGTCCAGATAAGAGGGTGAAGGCATCTGCCTCCCCTCTTTTCCCTCCCCATCCATCCGAAAATGCCTTCATCCTCGAGTACAGCCCGTGCAAGCACTTCCTGCCGTCGCTGCCACCGACGGAAGAAGCGCTGCGACCGTACACTTCCACAATGTGAGACCTGTATCCATGCTCAGGTAGAATGCAGTTTTCTCGATGATGATCGACAAGTCGGCACGTATCCAATTGCGTAAGTCTGCCAGCATTAATCCGAGTTCACCCGCTAATAGTAGGGGTCGAAGATACGTACAGGGACTAGAGACTCGCGTTAAGGAGCTTGAGAAGCAGCTTTCCGTGGCCTTAGTATCGTCGCCATACCCTAACCTCCAACCCGACCATGACTTCGACCAGCCAATAATCAACTTCGCGACACCTCCGGATACAGACATGAGCGACACCTTCCCCTTTGCGACTCCCCCATCTCACAGCCGATCGGACTTTCTGGTCGATGAGCTCAAACGACTATCCCTAGAAGCTGCAGCAGAACGACATCTTGGTTCCTCATCAGGACTATCTTTCGCCAAGCTAACTCAGGCAGTCTTACGACGGCTATCCCCCGACAAAGCCGAGTTTGTATTCGACGACACTCCTGATGAGTCTACAGAGCAATACGATGGACCTCTCTCAGAATCTCTACTCGACGCGTCAACTTCGCTCTGGGAATTGAACAACTCCTTCTCATCGCCATGTCTATTCAACCAACTCCCTCTGTCACACGTCATGGAAGACGAGACAACGCTAGCTGATCTGCAGTTCCCAGACAGGGCACATATCGAATACCTAATGGAGTTTTACTTTGCACATTCCCACACTCTGTACCCTATCATCCGTCAAACCGAGTTCGCATCCGTCATATGGCGAGTATACAACAACCCGCAGGACCATCTAGCAGGGTCCGCGCTGTGGATGTTCCGCATCTGGATGGTTCTAGCCATCGGATCGACGACGCACTGTTCTGTGACGTTAGGGGACGAGTCAGAGTCTGTACTGTACTACAACAAGGCGATGGTATACTTCGAGGACGCGCTTGGCTTGGGCGATATGGTATGTCATGTTCCTCCTCCAGTGACAAAGTCCATTGATTGACCAGTCAGGCTGCGCTAGAAGTTATGATGCTGCAAGTCTCATACTCCTTCTTCAACCAAGTCGGTCCAAGTACGTTCACCCTCAACCTGATCTATATTCCACTAACAAAATTCAAGATACATTCTTCCTTGTCGGGGTCGCCGCCCGCATGGCCATCGGTATAGGCCTACACAGCTCCTCAAGCTACGCCAATCTCCCATCTGATGTGATCGAATATCGCAAGCGGATATTCTTCTCTCTATACATGATGGATAGGTATCCCTCCCCTATCCCCACACCTTGTCCCATATCCACTAACGAAGAATAACAGAGTAGTATCCATAGCCTTAGGCCGCCCCTTCGCCATCCACGACAACGACATTGACATCGAAGTAACTCCCACTTCTCCACCGCACCCCAAACACATAGTCTCCATCTTTAACTAACCAACAATCTACAGCCCTTCGCCGACACCACCACAACAGACGACCCAACCCACACAACCGACCTCTCCATACCCCTCCACATCCTCTCCCTCCGCCGCATCGCCAGCGAGATCACTACCGCCCTGCACTCCCCAACCAACACACCCAATCAAGACCGGAATAAAACCCTCCAAGCCCTACACAAGAAACTCCTCCACTGGCGCCGAACCATGCCCTTTCCACTCCCACCCACGCCATCCCCTATCCCACACCTCACCAGCGCGTGGTTCGATCTGAACTACTACACGCACATGACGATGCTATACCGACCCTCTCCTCTATTCCCCTCTCTGGACGAACAGAAAGTGAAAGTGTTAGCGACAGCCGCTGCCATGGCGATCCGGCAGGCGATGAATTTGCATCGGCAGGGCCGGTTCGCGTATAACTGGTTAAATCTGCTAGGGGTATTCCAGAGCGCCGTGGCGCTGATGTATGCTACGCTAGCGAGGCCGGATGAGTTGGGGGTTGTGGTTAGGGAGAGTAAAGTGGTGGAGGATTTGGGGCTGGTCGCAGAGCTGTTGAGGGTTTTTGGGAGGAAGTTTGGGGTTGCGCGGAGGTTGGAGAGGATTGTAGGGGTTGTGGTGGGGAGATTAGAGGGGTATTGTTCTGGTGGATAGCAGTTACTGGTACTAAAGGAATGCTTTTATGACAAGGTAGTGAGGAGGATAATTAGTTCTTGATTTAGTACTATGTATCAAATTCAAACATTGCCAATTTAGTAGTCAGGTAGCTGGACAGTCGATATGAGAAACAATGATGACGTCGAACATGGATAAGTGTCACGATAAAATCTCCCAGAAAAGCCAGGCATGCCTCAGGAAATGCGACCAGTCTCATAAACATAGCTTTCGGTAGTCATTTCTCTGCCTTTGACTAGACTTAGAGCAACCACCGTGATGGGACCTCCTCGAATGAGAGAATGCAGCGGTCCACCCGGTGCAACCAGCTCAGCTTGAAGGATTCCGGCCATAACGACAATAGGAAGGCATGGTTTCACTCTGTGGATGTGGTTGACATAACGCGTGATAACTTCAGCACTATCCGCGACAGCTTCCACAAGCACAACAGTGTGTATTTCCCGTAGATGGTCATCATCGATGTATTCTGGGTAAACTGTCCGCAGGGTGCAAGCTTTCTGAAAGACATCCCGAATTCCAGCGGCCATCTGGTGACTACCTCCCTCTAGGGGAATAGTGAGCATGCCGCTTTCACGGACAAGTTGATAGCCAGTGGCTTTGGGCTCCTCGGAGACATCAATAGCAGCCTCCTCAACGCCTCCTAGCTCGCTTATGTATTCACTGGCAAGATACCATCCAACTTCATGATAGACCTTTTCCTCCAAACGCTGATCGGGGAAGTATATCGTTCTCAGCATCTTGGTATGCAGCAACTTTGCTACACCTTTGTGGGTCGCGTGGGCAAGGGTAAATTGATGTTGAATGATTTGATCCAAAAAGGCTGGCTCCTCGAGATCCTTCAGATGAAGGGTGGTTGAGTCTATGCAATCCTTAGAACCCTTCAATTTCGAAGCCACATCGGATAACCATACTTCATTATAGAAGCGATTATCTGGGCGGCGAAGGATGATCGAATAATGTGCTCGATGAAGCATGTGCTCAGGCGAACCGTGTCCTCCAAAGGCCCATACCTGCAAGTTATGGACTGTCCTGAGACGTTCGATCAATCTCTCTTTAGCCGTAGGGGTGACGATATAACCGTTGGAGAGTGGGCCCGAGCCAATGACCTTGACAGATTGCGAGAGACCCTCTTGCGCCAGAACCCTTTCCCACAGCAAGCGTAGTCTGGAAGTCACCAGGATGATGCGAAGGCGCGGACACTTCGAGACACGATGCAGAAAGCTTCTGATTTCGGGATAGAGAGCAACTACAGACGCAGCCTTTCCGCAGGCCTCGTCAAATCGGCCGTCGGCCACAGCTTGCTCGTACGCTAAGCTTGATTGACGGCATTCCGAGTAATCTTCATTAAAGCCACACCACGGGTGTCTCATCGGCAAGGCACGGGGTCTCTTGTCATTACTCTCGCCAAAATAGAACATTTCCCAGAAGGCCTGCTCTTCATATTTGGGTGCGAAGACTCCATCGCAGTCCATGACTAGGACCCTCTCCACCTGCCCTTGCCAAGGAGCTACAACTTCGTCAATACACTGATCCACAATGTCTTGATTGTGTTCTTCATTTCGATCAAGCTGAAAGGTGTGAATGAGGGTGATAATCTTCTGAAGGTCATGCGGATCCACCATGGTGAACATGATCTTCTGGTCGAAACACGTGTCTTTCAGCCCAATGATTTCTTCATCGGCCCATTTACGAAAGTAATCAAGAGAACACCAGGTAAGATGATTCTTTTCAGCGTCCTCCATACAACGCTGATGGGCTACCTCGACAGGGGTGTTCACATACATGATATGCGTAAATGGCCTATTGAGGGTACCATCATCCAGAAGTGTCGTGTATGGATGGTCGCCGAAGTCGTCCGGTTGCATGTAATTAGCTGTGGCGATCCCTGTGACCCCAGCGTCATCACATTCATGTCTGATGGATTCAAAGGCGCTATCATAGGCAAACCAGTTAACAGGGCAGGCTTTTTTGACCTCTTCGTACTCATAGAACGAAAAAGGGGCCCCCTTAAGTTCCCTTCGGAGCTGATTCAGAAGATGGGTCTTTCCAGATCCGGGAAGGCCAAAGATGCCTATCATATTTTGTCTGGGTGGACCGGATGGATTCAAGTTGTTGCTTATGAATCTTCCCGACATGATGTAGTGATATTGCAGTAATCGGAAGAGTATGGGTTATAAGAAGTCTGGTTATGCAGAAAAAACAGGGGCTTGTCAAAGCAGTATGTATCGATGGTCTGGGAAGAAAAAAAGAGTATGAAAAATGCTCCACGGGTCAGCGATGAGTCTATAGAGGAAGTGACATCCAAGGTACAAGGACTACATACTTATATCAAGACAAGAGCAACCATGGGGATCACAAAAGCATGTAAATAAAGCATGAAGTCCGTTGCTAGAGCTTGAATCGAGGAAGCCCCAACTGTGTTACATGCTTGCTATTCTGCCATATCGGTGAGCACCGTACGATCTTTTGACTGTTATGCCATGGTTTGTATATCTGAAGTTCTCCATGTCAAAGACTGTTTCATATAGGTGTAAGTTAGCGGTGCCAATCATTCTTGATCACTGATAGGTCCCTTCAATTACAATTGAAATAAGCACGGCCCCATCGGAAACTCCCGTATATGACATTAATAAAAGGGCTCTGCCCATATCTGCTACAATAGCTGCGCGGGTAATCCCACACATTTGAAAGCAACTCTTTATTCTTGGCAATTCGACAAACATCGGAACGAACAAACAACAAAGCAGCCTGAAATCGGGGGCAACCGAATAATTTATATCATTATCACCAAAAATATACACCCAAAGTGAGGCAAATCAAAATAATTGGTCCACAATCAGCACCATGAGTTGTCCTCAGTGCTTAGTGATAAAGGGCCGTTTCAATTCGTTCTAACCACCCCACTTGAATGCGTCAACGTGGACAGCTCCACAAAATCACTTATCATGATCGTAAATACACCCAAACCCCAATTCAAGTCAATACTAAACCACGGAAACACCCATCACTACTACCACTGATCCCGTCTACAACCGAGAAAGAAAAGACCAAAAATGGTCTTCAAATCCCTCCCCAACCTCCTCACAACCCTAACAACCATCTCCAAAACCACCCACGACCTGCTCTCCACCATACTGATCGCCCAAGACTCCCACGGCGACAACCCCCTCTACGCCAGCACGGCCCTCACCCTGGCCAGCAGCTTCGCACCGCCCGCCCTCGCCGCAATCACCATCCACCAAGCCCTTGAAACCAACACCCAACTGCGCCAAATCTCCTCCCACCTGGGCACCATCTCCGACACTCTCGCCCGCGACAATGCACTGCGCGTCGCATCCGAATTCCCCACCCTCGTGTACAACATGCTCCAACACAAAATCAAATCCGAGCCGTCCTCAATATGGTACCTCGTTTACCACCCGGACACGATCTGGCGACATCATTTCGAGGATTTGGTTCTGAATCGCGGCGTGCTGGGAGAGAGATTCATTGGGATATTTGGGAGTTTGGATGCGGTGGTTATTTATATGCAGGCTATGAGGAGGGCAGGTGTGGGGAGAGGAGACGGGGAAGGGGAGGTGCATTTCAGGTTACTTGTTCCGGCGTACTATCCCATTACGGTGGAGACGCCGATCAAGTTTCCGGTGGAGAGCATTGAGCCGTTCGATGTTTATTGTGATGTGCATAATGGGGTGCCGTTGGTAAGAATGTTTCTTCCGGGGGTGAGGGAGGGCGAGTTGGGGAATGTGGGGTTGTGGAAGCCGCAGAGGGGGTTTTGGGAACAATGTAAGTTGTCCTATTCCGGAGCCGTTGATTTGAGGTGCTGATGGGGGTAATAGTGTTTGGAATAGGGACTGGACAGGATGAGAATCCCAGGTTGTTGGGGATGCAGGTATTGCATGATGGGGAGATTGGGAAGACGGACGGATTGGTGATTCATGATCAGTCCGTCGATGAGCCAATACGACAACCTGGCGAGCAGGTACAAGTGCAAGAGAAGATGCGTGATGTGCTGGCAGAAGATCCAGTGAGTGGTGACGAGTACATATATGAGGAAGCCGTTGGTCGAGAAACAGATGATGAGTTGGAGCGCGCCTCGACAGTCGCATCAGCTGGAGAGACTGAACAGCATACTATCCGACATCATTCGCGTCGACATAAGAGTCGGCACAGCACTGCATCCCAGGCTGGATCCGTGGCTGGCAGTGACTTCTACTCGGTTTATTCGTGGACCTCTGGTCAGAGCTCCCGTAGCTCAGGGAGGAGACACAAGCGTCGACATGACAGTCGGAATGGGAGTGATCGAAGTAGTCGCCGATGAGTTGCAGCCTGCGAAGAGATGAAGTGTCAAGAGCACGTCTAAAAGATACATACTTGCAGACATACTACCAGCTACAGATCTGGCAACGATCGTACTATGGGGTTGCACACTCTCATTACTCGAACCGTCCTGAGAATAACATGTCATTTCCATCAATCAGGCTAATCTCATATTACATGCAATGTCGCCGTTAATTAGGTATATAGCCACTACCACTCCAACGCAATCGTCTTCGCCTTAGGTCCACCACACTCATACAGCGCCAACAACCGTCTGTCATCGAGAGTGAAGATACCCGGCCAGTGACTCGAATCCCGACACACTGTCGTGGGCCTCGTCCACATAATCCTCCCTTCATGGGGCATGGACCCAAAGACGACCTTGACACAAGCATTCTTGGTCCAGTTCACCTCATCGAAATCCTCATCGCACATGAAGATAACTGCCAACGACCCATCACCCAGACTAGCAATCTGCGGGGCTCCAGCATTGTGTCCCTGCGGGGGCACATACACTTGCTGCCTGCCACCCCACGTCTCGCCATCATCATAACTAACCAGCGCCTCAACATCAAATGTGCCATATGTGGTCGTTTCAAAGACCATAACCAACGCCTCGCAATTCCTCGCCTGATCCCACGTCCTCGCAATACCATTCATACCATCTCTGCGCTGATCCTCCGCCCCGTGCAGACACTGCGGTGCCGACCACGAGGAACCCCCATCATACGACCTCACCAGCATGGTGCACTGGTTGTTATGCGCAAACTCCTGCGAATACGTAAGCTGGATCTCTCCCGGCCGACGACCCAGTCTCATAAACGGTTCCCAGATACCCAAGGGGGCGGGCTTCTCTGCGGCCTGGGAGGCGAAGGACCAGCTGCGCCCGGCGTCTGTGGAACGGCAAACAGTGATGCGGAAGTGTGTAGGGCCACCAGGGCCAATATCGTGATTACGGAAGGCCGCGAGGACAGTTCCAGGTCCGATCTCGAGAAGGTACACGTTGTCAACGTCGCCCTTGCCGCGGGTGATCTCGCCGTGGTCGGTGAAAGTTTGGCCGTTGTCCTCGCTGATGGAGACCATTAGGACACGCTCACCGCCGCCGACGAATCGTGTGAATGAGGCAAGAATGCGACCGTCGTGAAGGCGTGCGAGGCGTGGGTAGGTGCCTGCGGGGTGGGGCGAGAGGAGGCGCTCGTCATTGTGGATGACGCGGTTGCCGGCGAGACGGTTGTCGCCCGGTGGGGGCGGTTGTTGGTAGGGTTGGCCTTGGCCATGGCCGTGGTGACCGTGATGGTCGATGCCGAGGGTGTTGAGGATTTTCTGGCCGAAGTGTCCAGGCATGATGAGAGTAGTAGGGAGAATGAAAGACGGATAAAGTTAGAGTGGGAGGTGTTTAGACCCTGGGACCCTGAGAAGCTGACAGGCGGGGTATTTATTTGGAAATGGAGTCAAAGTGGGGAGTGGCTGAGGCCCGAGATGACGTCATCAGGGGGATCAGCGGTGAAACACGGTTGCCTGACCTGATGCTATAATTATGATGATGTTCACTCAGCTGGTTAGCCATGTTGGTGAATGTTGGAGTGATGGGCGGTTGAATGGTGGTCGGTGATGTGATACGGTGGGGTGAATTGCGAACAAGGCATATGGAGGCGGCATGTAGGGCTGATCCGCACCTGTCATGGCCCTGTTTCGCGGGGAAGAATTAAGTGTCGGTACCTTGATTGGGTGAGAAGCTTTGTTTTGATAGTAGTTTCTGGCTATGGAGTACGTAATTCCCGTTCGATTAGTGTAACTACTACCCCTTGATTATGGGCTGTGAAAGCCAATAATGCTTCTTGATCCCTCGGTATCTAGCCAGAACGAATAACACCCCCTGTGAAGGCAATGTTTATCAAACAGCCTCAGCGCTACCACGTCTTGGCTAACCATCAGTATCTTGGTACCAGCATCTCCACACTACCCCTACTGAAATGTTCAATGCCCAGAGCGTATGCATTTCCAGACGGCGAGCACTTTCATCCACTATATTTACACCATGGTGCACAAGGAAACTTGTCATATCGTTGCCGTCACGCCTTCATCTGTCTAGCAGATCATCTACATACGATAACTTCTTCAGAAACACGTCCCGAAGATGGATGTAAGCCTAACCTACCTCTATTGCCCATAAGCTACTAAAATATATAAGAATGAACGAGGACGAGCGGCTGAAAGAGAGGTATGTGAAATTTAACCCGATCGAGCTTCAGCGCGTTGCTGGGAAAGCAATGGGAGAAAACCATTGTTCCCATATTTTCAAACTCGCAGAAGGTGGCTTCAACAAAGTCTTCCTATTAAGAACAAATTCCGGTAAAGAAGTCATAGCACGCATTCCCACTCCCATTGCCGGCCCACCCCACTACACCACCGCCAGCGAGGTTGCTACGATGGCATTCTTGCGAGATATTCTAGGAGTTCCGGTCCCAAGAGTACTGGCGTATTCGGCAGATTCGGCCAATCCAGTTGGATCAGAATATATAATAATGGAGCGGGTAGAAGGCGTGAGCGTTGCATCAAGATGGTTATCTCTCACTACAGCGGATGTGGCTAGTTTGATGAAACAAATAGCGGAAATTGAAGCGAAGATTTTCGCATATCAATTCCCAGGGTACGGAAGTCTATATCGCAAAAGAGATCTGGAACGGGGACCAAAGATACCACTTTCGATAGAGGACTTCTGCATTGGTCCTATTGCTGCGCGGCAGTTCTGGCATGGTGATCGAAGTAATACCAAGATTGATCGCGGTCCTTGTTAGTGTTTCCCTGAAGTTATTGTTATGAAGCTAACCTTTGCAAAGGGCTCTCGCCCGAAGACTGCTTTACATCTGCTGCTCGGCGAGAGACTACTTGCATACTGCAGTATGCGAAGCCTCAACCTCGAAGAACCTTTCTCCTTCCTACCAGTTTCGATATCGACCCTTCGGAGCATACCTCGCTTCTTTCAAGATTCCTGCAACTTGCCACTCTTTTGATACCAAAAGACACAGTTCATAATGCTCCCATTCTACGACATCCTGACTTGACTCTGAATAATATTTTACTGGAGCCTGGCTCCGCAAAGATTGCAAGCATTATAGACTGGCAAGATAGCATCACCTTCCCACTGTTCATGCAAGCAGGCTACCCAGCCTTTTGTGAGCATGATTCGTCGAAGGCTCAAACCTTACAGGCTCCATCTCTCCCAGATAACTTTTACGATATGAGCAACGAGGAACAGATGGAAGCAAAAGCTGAATTTCGCTCGGAGGAAGCAAACCTCTACTACACATCAGCTACTGGGTTGTATAATGGTAACCACTGGAGCGCTTTGAAGATCCCGCACCTTGGCATGCGACAATATCTACATCAACAAACAGGATATCCCTGGGATGGAGATGTCATCAATCTTCGTGCTGCTCTTGTTGGTATCACAACTCCGCAGGTTTGGAACGCGATTACGTCAGAACGCTGTCCGGTGGGATTTTCTGATCAAGAACAACACACAGCAATGGAGGAATCAAAAGAGTGGAATGAGTCCGAAGAACTCCTGTATATTATCAGGAACGACATAGGTATTGACCCCGAAGGTGGTACAGAACCCGCAAACTTTGAGCAGGCGTCTCGGAGAAATCTGGAATATCGATTGGAAATGGTACGGCAGGCCGAGGAGGATGAGCGTGATATTTGCTGGCGGAATTGGCCTTTCAAAGATGATACAGATTTCCCCTCTTCGTCTTAAGTGTGAACTATATTTCAGTACGAAGGTAAAGTCGCCTCTTGGCTACCATCTGTGTTTCATTACGCATTGCTTCATTACGAATGCTCCTGTCTAGTAAGGCAACGAGAGTGCACCCATCGGGGTTGGTCAAATTGGTCGACGTGTCTGTGAATCTATGAGCACATGTCACAATCATGGGCCTGAATTCTCTCGGCAGACTGCTGGAATCCTCGTTATTTGGTTCTGATCCTTGTCACAATTGACAAAGCAGACTCTATATTCAACGCCCCAGAATTAACTAATCTATAGGCTCCGAGGCTCAAAGCCACCAACTAGTTCATATAAATACTACCATTGTGAGTTCTCCGTGGATTCCTATACATGTCTACTAGGTTCTTTCTACACAGAATTTCCCATCAGAACCTCCACGTATGTATTTTTTCCTGGCAGGAGAAGGTCCATTCGGTATAGTTACTGACACCACAACACAGACTACGCATTATATATCAGACAACAATGTGCCAAAAAGAGCTTCCCAACGTGTATACTGGGAGCTGCGGGCACAGGATGCCCGAAGGCGAGGAAAAAATCCACTGGTGCAAGCCCGCGATTGAAAGAGGCTCGTCCTGCAAGCACCCAATTACAATCTCCATGGGTTCCACTCGTGGTCATGGCAAAAGCCATCTCTGTCCCAGATACCGTCAGGAAAGGGATCCCAAGAGACGCAAGGATGATGATGCCACTGGGGCTTGGGGTTCGGGCTCCACACTTGCTTCTCAGCCCCATGATATCAAGGTCAGTGCATAGTTCATGAGGATATTACGAGAAGGTTACCTTGGGCTATAATCTGAAGGCCTAATGTGCGCAAAATTTAGTAATTATTTCATTTAAATCTCCTGGTCAATCCATTTCAGACTCTTCTTCACGAGATTTATTCCTTTTGTCCGAGAAGCAACAGTATTATATGGTTCAAATTTCAAAGATCATTTGACTTATATGGCCGCGCCTGACGCGCTCTGGATTTGCCTAGCTTAGTAAGTCGTCGTGAAACTGTGAATATCTCCATGTCGGCCTTAGCTACGTTGTGTTCACTACATTGACATACTAGATGGCTAATTGTGCTAGTTCTCACCGCCTCACTGGAGCTATATCAGTGAGCGTTTACTTCATGACATCCGTAGCGTGGACCTGTCTCCAAGTGTTGGTCGCAGAATTCCACAGTGTGATTCCATCATGCTTCATTTCACAAATCCGTTTCGCTGGCGTATATGAACGTCACTTTGGGTCTTAGTCTCCCATTTTCCCATTGGAATCAATCTCATCCAATCCCAGCCCAAAGAGACTGCCAGACCAGATTTTGGCGATGATGGTGGGTCTGACAATGTAAAGACACATTTCCCGCGTTTCCGTATCCCAACAATGGGCTGTAATTACCATTTACTAATCCGACAAGCTAGATTGCTGAATCCTCCAAAGAAACACCCAACGTTATCGTCGACCACCTGCATACCGATCAACAAGCTAAATGCAACAAAAAAATTGTGCACCTGAAGAAGCCACCAGACTTCATCGCCATGGGCTACTCCGGATATATCTGCAAAGCCGATGAAGATACCATCATCAAACATCCAAGGTACCTTCCCGATAATGAGCCTTATAATGAGATGTACCGCGATATGATCAGCACCGAGAAACAGATCTATGAGCGCCTGGGAAACCATAAAGGGATTATTCCGTTCCTGGGCGTGCATGATCAGTCAACAGGCGCAATTAAGCTCGCATACGCACCTCAGGGAGACCTTGAAAGCTACATTCAGAACCATGATAAGCCATCTGAAGCAATCCGCGCCTCATGGATTCAATCAATAGTCGAGACATTCTGGCATATCTATTCTTGCAAGATTCTCCATCAGGATGTCAAGCCCAACAATATACTTGTTCATAATGATAGCCCGAAGGTGGCTGACTTTGGCAATGCCGAGATATACGCGTTGGATGCTAATATGGAAGCTATCTACATGGAAGAGCCTTTTCCGCGAGTCGACATACTCGGCATTGGATGCATTATTTATTCTATCGCAGCATGGCGTGCCTTCCGGTACGACTACTGTGAACAGGATCGCTGGCCGGAATCTGAGGATCTCCCTGTAACAACTGGTTTGCTTTGTGAAGATACCATCAGGAAATGCTGGAGTAATAGCTATGAGAACATGCAGTCGCTGTATGAGGACTTCAATGCTTCCACTAGCACGAACGTGTCGTCTGCGAAGGAAGTGTGATTCGTGCTTATTTACCACCTCAGTACGTTGGAATATGGCACACTTTACTGGATCTTAAAGTTCTGTCAGACTCCATCGAATCTTGATGGGAAAAATACTGAATTTACAATCATTTTCTACCTAAGGACCCCAACACGCTGGTCACTGAACATAGTAAATAAGACACAGTTTGTATCTATAATGGAATTTTTTTCTCGCCAGCATTAACAGCGCACCTTATAAATTCCCATCGTGTCCAAGACTGGAACAATTCATAGCACCGCCGTAATATGTCATCCCGTGTTATAGCACTATTCAATCAATATCCATCATGTCACTATCCTCCGGCTCAGGCAATGGTGCGAACGATATAACCCGCGCTTTCGGTCTCCAAAATCGTCTCTCCTTAGCCCTCAAAGGCCGGGGTCTGTCAGGTTGTTGGTTGCGATCATAATTCCAGGTGCGAAGCACCCAGCGCAAAAGCATTATTCCATGAAGAAGGTCATAGGCATCCAACTTGAACGGATTCCTCTCTCCAGGGACGTATTGATAAGTGTGACGAAACATACCCGGTTTGATCCTAGCCATTTCATGTAAAGTCCAGATCGCAGTAATTCCTACAATATTGTTCATCGTGACCTTGTCCCAGTCCAATAGGGGAGGTTCTGTATCATCGAAGATGGATATAAAAGCCAGGTCTTGGGACCAATAGAATAGCTGCATGTCAATAGTCAGGATACCCCCTACGTCGTCGTAGGCCCTCTTTGAAGGCTTCATGCTACTGACAAAATCCTCGAGGATTTTCGCCATCCTTGGGCCGCTCCGGTAGCATAGATCCCATATCTCTGTGGTGGCATTCATGCCCCAGGCTCCGGCGAGGAGTTCATCGTCCGAGCT
This sequence comes from Aspergillus tubingensis, assembly GCF_013340325.1. NCBI lineage: Eukaryota > Fungi > Ascomycota > Eurotiomycetes > Eurotiales > Aspergillaceae > Aspergillus > Aspergillus tubingensis. The sequence continues at coordinate 792,071 of NW_023336276.1, forward strand.
GAGCTGCTTTACATACCCGGCGGTGTAGTCGATTCCTTCGATCTCGTTGTATTTTTCATCTTCTGACGGGCGGGGATGGGGGTTGTGAATGCTGCTCTCTAGGTCTTAGATAGATAATATTAGTACATTATAATGTGGGCTGAAAACGAGGTGCCCCAAGCGGATATGCAGGGATTGTTTAATCATCAGGTACTTACTGGCCATGATTCTAACCCTTGGTATGGACTTGCCCACAGATAAACTGACTTGACGTTTCTAGTCGAGGGGTTCTATTTCCGACCTGTATTAGACAATGGGCGCTCTCTCTTATAGAAGTCCGGGACTAGAGGGAAACCAAAATACTATTAGACTATATCGGGTAATCCCTTCACTTCGATGTAGCAGGGGTGAATGAGGCAATACGCTTAAACAGCCTGACATCCCATCATTTATCGTATAACCCAGCCCCATTCCCTAGGTGGGGCAAGTTAATTTGTAATGCTGGAGTTTCCAGCTATCTAATAAGACCTTGCCTGTCTTATACACAGAACAGCAGGGTAGCTTGTCTCTTTGTCTTGCCATTTTCCAGGCTAATTCCGATGCTTGAAGGGATTTTCACACAGAATTGGCCTTCGAGACGAAACCCTCTGTGTGGGCATCAGCAAGTATCGGTAGCTCTAAATGCCCCCAGGTCAAATAATTCTGGAGAATGCGATTTACCAAGAAACTAAGTGCTAAGTCCGTAATGTAATATTGTTTCTAGCGAGTGCATACATCTATTAATCCGCAATTCTGTCATTTGAGCTTCTTTGTTATCCTCCCGCTACTACATTTAATATCATTTCAGCATACAGTGCATATGATATAGATGCAGGCAGACGATATAAAGAAATACAGTCCAATTTGTCTAGGCTTAGCGAGCTTTCTATTTCCGAGGATACAAAATACTACTTATCTGCTCGACTTGGATGTCGTAAGGGAATAAAGTATATCTGCAATTTATATTGGAATATATTGGACTAAACTACCTCGAACGAAGCATATCTCCAAGATAACTCACCTCCTCCTGAGATTTATTCTGGTATATAAGGCGTCTTCTTATTGAAGATGGCCTTGCTTTGCAATCTACTTCTTTTGTCGATCGTGAAACGGAAAATTCGATTTTATAATTAAACTCATATTAAACCCTCCACAGATTGTCCTTTCCAGATCCACCGACTCATTGAACTCAATGAATAGTATGACAAATTCTAATAATCCACTCAGACCAAAGGGACATATTCCCCAGAGTTTTACCGATTTGAATCCATAAATATCTGCGTAATCGTGGAGAGAAAATTATCCACATGCTCCTTGACCCAGCTGCCAGTCTCAGATAGAATATCCCATAACCAAGAACACGCGGATTTTATTGAATCAAAGACCTTTTGAAATCCGGTCTTGATACCATCCCAGACCATAGAACAGATATCGCAGATATATTGCCAGAACCCGGGATTTTGGAACGAACTATCATTGGACGACTCATCGTTAAAGGATTCATTATCGAGCAATCCATCATCAGACCGTTCATCATCAGAGCATTCTACATCGTATGAGCTCTCCTCGGACAGTCGAGGATCAGACGACGACTCAGCTGAAGGCATATTGTTAGATAGATTATCAGGAGATGCCTCATCGTCAGCTTTATCTTCCTCTTTGGGGTCATCGGAGAGCTCGGCCGTGCCTTCAGAGGAACCAAACAACTTCTCTTTTAATAAGATCCATTCGTCATCCAGTTGCCTTCTCACATCAGGGGTGATGCGCAAGCGCATATAAGGGGGAACATATCCACTGCGCCTTTTTGCCTCAGATCCTCCATGTTGTGAGGATCCGGATGCCCACCTGCAATTGAAAGGTCCTCTAGTGTGGCATATGAGTATAGTATATTTGACAGCATTGATCATTTAGTCAGATTCGAAGGGGACTAACTCATTCGCATGCATCTTTTGTGGTGTAGACTTGGCCCGGTGTCTCAGTGATATTCGTTCCAGCTTGCAGGATGGTGATGGGAATGGAAATGCCCCTTAGATATATTACAAGAGTCTCCGAGCGGAAGAAAATTCCGGAGAACGAATAATTGATTCGCAACTATGACAGTCTTTGCCTGACATGACTAATTTTATGTTATTTCAGGTAGTCAACAACAAAGCAATAGGAAGAGAAGAGAGAATATATTTCTTTTCCGACCAGTTTCAATCTCGCTGCTGAGTGACCTTGGCTGTCTACAACTCCGACGCTCACTAAGAGGTAAGGCGGTACGTCATGCATGCAAGCCGAGAGCTATTTGCATTGTTCTTTTGTGTTTGATCGAATTTTAAGGACCCAGAAAATCACTGTCCAATTGGTTGTTGCGTCCGATGAATTGCCTTACTTATGATCAGGACTTGCCAAGTGCCCCATCCAAACTCAAGACTGGATCTGACCCGCATTCAGGGTGTAAGCTGCCCGCATCTTCCGGGGTTTGAGCTTATCTCCGTCATGTCCCATCAGGTAGCATTATAAACAACCCGTATATAACAACCACATGGAATGCAGTTTCTAACACCTCAGGCTAACCACTCCCTTCCCAAGCGGTGATTTATTTCGCCTTCATAAATAGAATCACGCGCCTCCCGACTCCTGCTGGCATGCTCCCCTCGCCGCAACCGGGTCTCCCCTCGTCTGAACGCCATGACCTTGTACACCACACAGCGAGCACGACGTAAACTGCACGATGAACAATGCACTTGGCATTCTGGGTACCATCCACAGCACGACTTCGACTGGGTTGAGAAGCCACGCAATATTCGGCCGATCTAGAGTCCTACGGAGTGGGTGAATTAACCCCAAGAAATTTGTCTTATTCTTCGACATCGCCGAGTAGTATGCAGGTACCAGACTGTGATGGATAAAACTGTGTCTCGGTCAGGAAACATGTAGGTCTATTTAGGCGACATGGTATTGAGTTGGTCGTGTTGTTATGACCCTACCGTTAGATGTCCTCAGATAGAATGTACGGATATCCTAGTTTTTGGAAAGAGGGTTGGCATAGAACTCCATATAGCTCGCGATAATATGTTTCTGGAAGTGATGCCGCCAGAGGGGAGTAAAATTAAGATTCAATCCGTGTGAGGAAGTAAAGCAAGAGATATTGAAGTATTGGCATATATCAATTGCAGCCGGATATGACCTGCAAAAGCCAAGGTGTTAGTTCTTATCCATGGAAAAGTTCACACCATAATAACCAGCGCAAAGACCAAAGGGATATGATGACTCAATTTCTATATGATGTCGAGAAGTGTCAACCGATTCCAGATTCAATTACAATCCATATGCCTACAACAACCCATGCAGTGGATACCGGAGTTAAGAGACCCTCGACCCACTCCTTCTCCATCAGCCCCACCAGCGGATTGACTGATAACGGGCCAATGATAACCGAAGTGTAAGCATCTTGCACATCTATTTAAGAGCCACTTGTTAGCCTCGCCCCGTGTAGGTAGTGGTAAAAACAGACCAACCCTCCTTTGTGTCAGAGAACCTTCCAAATGCAGCTGGAACGGTTATCACATCCCGCACTGGCCGCAGCCCCCGAGGATGACTGGAGCGGAGTGAGCAGTCGAGTTATACGGCGCCGAGTGCAGAATCGCCTCAATCAGAGGGCCTATCGTGAGGACTAGAACTCGTCTTTCCTCATTATTGATAGAGATGGCATATTTCTCTGACAAATTCATTTTTCTCGTCACAGGAGCACGTCAACGGAAAGCTGGCGTTCTATCGGGTGCCGCAAACAGTATCCACAACCCATCATCCCCGAGCTCTCCACATCCTCAAAGCCCACTTCCCCCTTCGGGTACAATTACATGTAGACTATCCAAGGCCGAGCATGTCCGATGCACATTTGCCCCTCCAGATGTTCACGAGCTGATGGCCGACTTTGAAACCGGGGCTTTGCATCGCTACCTGGGCGGATCCCCACAGACCGACATGCTTCTGAATCTAAGCAGAATGAACGTGCTCCGGGCAGCCTACCAGAATGCCCTTGCTTTAGGCATGACTGCTGAGTGGCTGTGTCTCGATGATACTATTTCCATTTTCTCGCTCGATGGCCCCCATGTCGTCCCGAAGGATCATGTCGGCATTCCCTACAGCCTGCGCCCAACAGCCCTACAGCGTGCGACTCCACATCATCCATGGCTTGATGTCTTCCCGTTCCCTAGCATGAGAGATAATCTCATCCGAGCAGGCGATGATCTTGATGACGATGAGCTCTGCCACGATTTAACGGCTTTCTGGGATACGCGTAGCAGTAATGCTACGCTCCTCGTGTGGGGAACACCCTGGGATCCGGGGAACTGGGAGGTTACAGAAGATTTTGCTAAGAAGTGGGAGGTATTTCTTCGAGGGTGTCCGGAAATTCTGCGTTCAACGAACAGTTGGAGGGCTAGGAGAGGAGAGAAGCCTTTGATATGGGAACGCATCTTTACTTTCGTCGATACATGAGACTTGTACCTATGTTTATCAATCATTCATGAACTCCAGATAATGTGTTATGAGCCACAGAACGTAGTTTGTACCCTTTTGAAGCATTTATAGGCCAATAATATTCCGTATTTTTAGTCCTTGAGTCCAGCCGCTATCTCACAGTATCTGGTATCTAGGATCTAATGGTTCTTGAAATCCGACTATGTGCAGAAAAACCTCAGCCATGGAGTTGCAGTAACGGGTTAGTATCTGAAGAGGTGTTGAAAGCAACTTGGTCAGGGACCAAGTTTGTACCTCAAAGTGGAGAATGCTATCTGCTTACAATTTCAGTGCAATTGGTGGATGCTTGCTGTGGAGACTACTAATCTGCAGTGGCTGCACTTTGCTTACAATCCTGCTCTGATTGGCTGGCTAGCAGCAGTGGATCTTAGAATCAGAGTATCAAGTGCAACATCCATCATGTATGTAGCCATCATGGTGCGTTGAGGGTTTATCGGACGTTTCCCTACGCAGTGATCAGCCGTGGTCATAAGGAGATACTATACTTGCGCTCTATTTTGGATGGTCGGCAGTCTTGCGTAGAACGTGAAATGAAATACTCAGAAGTGTATTTTTCCTACAAAGACTGCAGCTGCACTAAGAGATCGATACTGAATTACATCCCAGCAGCCTTGATAATACTATCACCAAAAAGCTGCAGCGCTTGGCGGGTTGTGACCCGTAAGCAATCCGCCGTTTTCCCCACTGATGAGAGCCTTGACGCCAAAAGGGCCAGCTGCCTTCTCATATTCCTCCATTCTTGTGTAGTTTCGTCTCCGGCAAGAAGGACCTATCTTGGCTAAGTTCTAAAATTCATTCCTCCACGTCAGAGATACCAGTAATGTTATGTCCTGAAACCAATCATGTTAGATTCTATGACTTTACATTGACCAGAGCGTCAAGGCCATGGCACACAGCAGACACGACTTTGCCTGCCCCTTATATGATGACGCCTCGGTCCTACTTCGGTATGCTTCCGGACAAGGATCCAGGGTAGGCCCGTCTACTCAATATGTCCTGCATATCTAGTGAGATATGAATAATTGACTAGAGATCACCGGAGTTCTGCCGAAATGTTGTAATCCCACGGACTTAGCGGACGTAATTCACATCGATATCCAGAATGAATCCTACATAAGGCCGACCCTGCCCCTCAATCAGAAGTATTAAAACGCCCAACCTCCTTGCCAACCTTCACTTCTCCTAAACATCATCACTTTCAAGAGAACATCTTAATCAGAGGAACATCGGTCGACATGACTTACACAATCACCGTCGTCTTCCCCAACGAGCCCGATGCCAAATACGATATTGAATACTACACCAACGTTCACATGAGGCTAATTGAGAAGCATTGGACCAAGTACGGCCTCAAAAGCTGGTCCGTCACCAAGTTCGGTCCGGCCTTGGACGGTACACCCCCTCCGTATGCTGTTGGTAGCCGAGTACACTGGGAAAGTGAGGAGGGGATGAAGAAAGCATTTGAGAGTCCCGAGGTGCCGGAGGTTATGGGGGATGTTGTTAATTTCAGCAACAGGCCAGCTATTTTCTTGTTTGGGGAGACTGTACAGCCTTCTCCTAAGCCTTGAGGGTTAGTGTAGGTATTTACGCGATAAGGGTATCTAGTCTGTTGTGACTAATTCGATTACAGAGTTCTTCTTGGCCTCTTCAGCATGTTATCCCTCATAATATGGCACGTTGAGATCAATCTTTGCGATTTTTGTTTCGCTGGCGATCGCCGAGGTCAGAGCGTCAATCGTCCTTAATGATGCTAGTTCTAGTGAGGGAAATTGAGATGCGGTGTTATTTTGCATAAATGAAAGGAGTGAAAACTATGGTGATGTTTAACCCTTGAGGCTAGAACCTAAACCTATCACTAGAACTAGCTGCGAAATATATCATCATGCTACCACATACTCAAATTTAACATTTGATATAATAACAATATGTAGTGTACACACAAATCAACCACACTACAATCTTATCTTATCTCTATCCCCAACTCCCCGGGCGTCCCCCTTCATCCCCGCACGCATCGGCGACCTCCGCCACAACCCCATCTATATAACAAAACCCCCCTACACAAAACCCCCACCAAAGTAAACACTACTAATCACTTTCACTCCTACCTCCACCTCCAGTTATATCTCATTCCCCCTCAATTGAACCAAAATGCTCCTAACCAACACCACAATCCTAACCCTCTCCCCAACCCGCACAATCCTCACCAACGGCGCCCTCCGCACCGAGTCCAGTTACATAACCGACATCGACAAAACCCCCGTCCTACTAGCCAAATACCCCGATGACGAAGTCATCGATCTAACCGGGCACATCCTCATCCCGGGACTGATCTCCACGCATATGCACACCGCCCAGACGCTCCTCCGCGGCTGCGCAGACGACCTCGAGCTGGTATCCTGGCTGTGCGAGCGCATCTGGGTCCTGCAGGGGAATTTCACCCCCCAGGATGGGTATGCGGCGGCGAGGTTGAGCATTGCGGAGATGTTGAAGAGTGGGACGACGTGCTTTTTGGAGAGCATGGTATTTCTCTCTCTCCCATTCTTTTCCGTATTCATTTATTTATGTAGGTGGATGATACTGATGTGATACTGTGTATGTGTAGTTCGCAGACCGGTATGGCTTTGACGGACTATGTCGCGCCGTCGAGGAGAGCGGGATCCGCGGGTGCTTGGGCAAAATCGTCATGGATACGGGACGGTACGCGAAGGATGATGCGTGGGCAATGCACCCCGGGTTAATTGAAGACCGGGAGACGTCGTTGCTGGGCACGATGAAAATGTGGGAGAAGTGGAATGGGAAGGCAGGGGATCGGATTAGGGTTTGGTTTGGTGCGAGGACGCCGGGGGGGTAAACACCCTTTTCTTTCCTATCTATGCACTGCCCTCTTATTATGGTAGTAACTGACAAATCTCTCAGAGTGTCTCCTGCCCTCTACAAAGAAATGACCGCCCTCTCAGCGCAACACAACATCCCCATAACCATGCACTGTGCCGAAGTCTCCGCAGACCGGGACTTCTTCGCGTCCGTCGACCATACCCCCATGACCTACTGCGATAGCGTCGGGCTCCTTTCTCCCTCCACGGTACTAGTACACATGGTGCACCTCGACGACGGGGATATCTCCCTCCTCGCCAAGTCCGGAACGCACGTCGCACACTGCCCCACTTCCAATGCAAAGCTCGCGTCGGGCACATGTCGAGTCCCGGATCTGCAGCGCGCGGGGGTGAATATTGGGTTGGGGACGGATGGTGCGCCGTGCAATAATACCTGCGACATGTTGCAGGAGATGAAGCTAGCGGGGATTATACATAAGGGGACGAGTGGGGATCCGACGGTGGTGAGCGCGGAGGAAGTGCTGGAGATGGCGACGATTAATGGGGCTAGGGCGTTGGGGTTGCAGGATAGTATTGGGAGTTTGGAGGTGGGGAAGAAGGCGGATATTGTGGCGATTGATGCTAGGGGCGTGGAGATGCAGCCGTGGTTTAATCCGGTTAGTGCGGTGGTGTATACGGCTACGGGGAGGGATGTGCGGTTTGTGATGGTGGATGGCAAGGTGGTTGTTAAGGAGGGAGAGTTGGTGACGATGGATGAGGGGGAGGTGGTGAGGGAGGCAGAGAGGAGGAGTAGGGAGGTTGTGGAGAGGGCTGGGTTGGGGGGGAAGGTGGGTGCTAGGTGGCCGGTTTTGTGAAATTTTATTGTATTGTATTTTATTGTGAGGTATAACGCATTGATTAAAGCTTTGGCAACCACAGAGTCTGCGAATTGCACCATCCTGTCAGTCCGTTCAATCCCCACTCGACTCCAAGCCCGCTCTTCTTGTGTCCGCCGAATGGTGCGAATGGCGCACATTCGAAATGTGAGTTCACCCAGACTGAGCCCGCCTCGAGCTGATCTGCCATACGTCGTGCGCGCTGCAGATCGCGACTCCAGACGGATGCTCCTAGACCGTAGTCGGTGTTGTTAGCGCGTGCCAGTACGTCCGTCTCGTCGGACCATTTTAGGAGAGGCAGGATAGGGGCGAACGGTTCCTCTTGGACCACTCGGGATGTCTCGGGCGGGTTGTCGACGATTGTTGGGGTGATGAAGTAGCCTGTCCGGCCTGGGACATGATTACTCGAGAAAGTGCTCAGACCGCTGGAATTGATGTTGTTAAGAAGGTCAGTGGCCTTGTCGTACTGCATCTTGTTTTGCAGAGGCCCAATGAATACGTCCGGCTCGGTTCCCTCGCCCATCTTCAAGCTTTGAACATGCTGGACGAGTTTATCGCGGAACTCATCGTAAATCTTTTCGTGTACATAGAGGCGCTTGATCATCATGCAGATCTGACTAGAACACAAAAAGGAGAGGAAAGCAATCTACATTGTTAGCAGAGGTATTAGACTCAGAAGATGCGACACACCTGAGGAATTATAGCATCAATGTCTACATCCTCGCAGACAATGCAGGGGTCATTCCCGCCCAGTTCCAATGTCACCTTCTTCAACGTCTTAGCACAACTAGCCATGACTCGCTGGCCCGTAGCTATCGAGCCCGTGAAACTGATCTTCTGAATACCCGGATGCTCCGTAATCATCGGTCCCAGATCGTCGCCCCCACTGAGAGCCTGCACCACGCCAGGTGGAAAGCATTGCGTTGCCAATTCCGCCAGCTTCAAACCACAGTATGGCGTGTATGGGGAGGGCTTTACGATGATAGTGTTACCCGTGTACACAGCCGGGACAATCTTGCCGATAGCCAGCAGCACGGGAAAGTTCCAGGGCACAATAGCAGCGGCTACACCGATGGGAATATAGCGCTGAATTACCTCCCGGTCGTCTGTGTCATTGACGACCGTCTTGGGAATAATGATGGAGCTGAGCGAACGGGTCCACTGAATGGCCATGTCTAGCTCGGTCGATGCCTGGCTCAGTGATTTGCCCTGCTCGCGGGACAAAAGTCCCACCAGATCTTCCTTATTGGCCGCGATGCGATCAGCAAAGGAATGGATGGCAGTGCGGCGCTCATCATACGAGGTCCGTGACCATTGACGAAACGCTCGGCTGGCAGCGTCCACTGCGCGATCGAGATCTTCTGCCGTTGAGACGGGCACTTCAGGGTTAGGCTGGCAATTGGCTGGGTTAATGCCATGACGGGTTTGCGTTGTGGGAGTCAATTCGTTGTCGATGACATTGTAAAAGGTCTGGGCTGTTAGATCGCATGCAGATCGGGGTATTGATGATTGATCACTTACAGTGTAATCCAAAGCCATGATGTCCAAAGTTGTGATTATTTACGATGATGAGGATGAACGAAAGCAAGCAAATGGAGCAGGGCACAGCCGGACTATAAGAGCAGCATCGCAATGGGCCTAGAAGGACCTCAAACACATGAAAGCGGCCAAATCCGCTAAATTGAACTCTATACCGGCCGCATTTGGCGAGATTGCTGACATTCCCCGCACCTTGAATCTAGTTTAGTCACTACGGTGCGCATGGGGACAGTCTAGCTCCGACAGCGAGTGGATGTCAGATTGATCGTCGGACGCCTGAATTGCCGTCTTTGTCTCACCTTCCAATCACGTTCTCCTGCAGCATGCGGCACTGACAAGCGTCACACAGCTGGAACGTGGAAGAGCAGTGCGATGTGATATTATCTACACGAGTGACACGAGGCACGGACGGCGTCTTTTCCCTCCAGTCGGAGATTTTCCGCCTTCCATTTCAGCTTGCCAGCCGGTGTCTCCGGTCTGTTGCCTGAGGCGGCGTTCTCCGGACGCCTGGTAGCCTTAATTGCAAATAGACACATGATGATAGATGCGAACACTGATTGATTGACTGGAAGCTTTGCGTGTGGCGAGATAGTCCGCAGGTATCCGGAGTATCTCTCGGCGGGTGTTTCGCGACGTGAATTCCAGCTGACTCGAGCGAAAAGGGCAGACTCCGCGCCAACCGAGTGGTGATGGAACTATCTGATAATTATCAAACACACTACGTCACAGTAGCATTGCTTATTCTTTGTTTCTCTTTACCTGGTGAAACTGTCTTCAAGGGCACTTCCATGTGCTGACTAATGACACGGAGCAACGGAGAAACACACCAGCCGATGGCATCCCGGCGTCGGTGCCTTCAACAAGATGGTCAGTGCGACACGATACACCGGTGATCTACTTATGATCAGGTTGGAAGCGGTTATTGAAACCTTAGCTTGACTGATAGCTCGCAGCTAGGCTTGGTCATGGGACTTTGCTCGGATACTGTGCAGGTTGGCGTGTTCCACAGTGGTCAATTGGTTCGAACACCAACTTGAATCATCTCGATATGAGGACCAATCTACTAGTGATTAGGAAAGATCTCTCTCGGTATCATATTAATGCTCTTGAAGTACACCTAAAGAATACGATGTAAACCCTATCAAGAGAAACTCAGATTACGTCTCTTCCAGTAGTTACCATGTCTCGAAAACCTTAATACTGACACTATATATATTTGACGGCAGGGATGATATTATAAATCCAAGTGTCCGATATCATTTTAACAAATTAGTAGAGTTGGAATGTATGATTTCCAGAGGAACCGGGAAAATATGAGGTTTAGTGTAGCAAATATCCAAAATAAAAGATTTAGAAGAATCTCTATCATAAAGTCCAGCAGACCTAGAGGATATATGTCATTATCATTTCGCTTGTATATACCTGACTAAGTATATCTGATAGCATATGTAAGAACTTGCTCAATTGCCCAGCATCCAACTACCACTAAATGTCTCGGCAGAAACCCCAAGGTCCTCGAACGACAGCACAGGAGGGTTTCCCTTCCCTCCTACCAATCAAGTACAGTGCATCTAGCACGGCATTTGAGATGTGGATACAGATTGAGCAAATCATAGATAGATGAGATATAGATATGCTTAGCTGCACATGGCATCGACGAGCCATACAAGAAAATAAATGGTACCGACAAGATGCTGTCCGAAGCGATTGGCGCAATCACCCGAGCCAAGAAGGCCAAGACAGCAGGCGCGTCACACATAAAAAGCAGATGAACATCCAGTGTGTGAGAAGAATTGAACCAGTCACCCCGCCATGGGTAATATTCAGGATGAAAAGCGACAGACAGTCGTTCAGGTTCTTCCGGATGGTGTGAGCGATGAAGCCGAGTTTGCGCAGGAGTTTACTCGAAAGGAACATGCGCTGGGGTTCTGGGAAGCCATGCGACGGCACTGGCCGGCTGTGGCTTGGGCGTCGTTCATGAACCTGGTAGGAAATTACTATATTTGTTCGGTTGAAGAGCAGCTGCTAACTTGCCATAGGCGACCATTTTGAAAGGCATTGTAGGTTATCCTCCATGTGAGGTGAGATGTAGCCCTAACTGGTATAGGATGGCGGTATTGTCAAAGGCCTAGTCGGTCTCGATGTCTTCAAAAAGACATACGGCTACAACTACCATGGGGAATACGTCTTAGCTGCTCAGTGGATCTCCGCCTTCCAATACGCCAATTTACTAGGAGCCATCGTGGGCGCCCTCTGCTCGGGCTTTGCCTACGATCGCTTCGGTCCACGAGTGATGATAGCTGTGTGCTCGTGTCTGTCCATCGCCTTCATCTTCGTGCAGTTTTTCAGTCATACGCCAGCCCAGTTGTTTGCGGGCGAGCTCATAAATGGGTGCATCATTGCATTTTACCCCATTTGTGCCTCCGCGTACGTGGGAGAGGTTACCCCGCTGGCACTCCGCGGGTTCGCGGCTACAATGACCAACCTTGCCTTTTCGATCGGGTCGCTCATCGCATCGGGCATCCTAAAAGGCACTGAATCGCTGAACACCACCATGTCGTACAAAATCCCCATCGCGACGCAGTGGGCGCTACCATGCATCATGCTGGCGCTGATTTTCTTCTGCCCTGATCCACCATACTGGTTGTGTCGGCATGGGCGCAACGAAGCGGCACTAGTATCACTGCGGCGTCTAGCAACTCCAGGTGTAGATGTGTCGCGGCAACTATCCCATATCGAAGAGACACTGCGTCTAGAAGCCAGTTTCCAGGCCGACCGACCGACATACCGGGAATGTCTGCGTGGGCCAAACCTCCGCCGCCTGCTGATCTGCGTGATGGCTTACAACATGCAAGCCTTCACGGGAAATGTCTTCTTCATCAACTACGCCGTGCATTTTATGGAGCTGGCGGGCTTGGACTCGTCAAATGCATTTTCGATGAACATCGGACTGACGGCGCTGGGACTTGTCGGAACATGTCTATCGTGGCTATTACTGCCCTATGTAGGCCGCCGAACGATGTATATCTTCGGATGCTCCGCTTTGGCGGTGGTACAGTGCCTGATCGGTGTGCTCGACGTCGTCCCACGAGACAATGCCACGGTATGGGGACAATGTGGGCTCATGCTGGCCTGCACGTTCGTGTATGATCTCAGTCTCGGCCCGTTCTGCTATGTGCTATTGGCGGAAGTATCATCAGCGCGACTGCGGGGATTGACCATCGCGCTGGCCACAGTCAGCTGCTTCGTGTGGTCGGTAGTGTTCGCAGTAGTGATACCGTATGCGATGAACGAAGACGAGGGGAACTGGCGGGGCAAAATGGGATTTTTATTTGCGGGGTTAGGCGCGCTGTGTGCAGGTTATTGCTTCTGGTGGATGCCGGAGACGCAAGGCAAGACGTTTGAGGAGTTGGATGTGCTGTTTGAAAAGGGTGTCCCCAGTCGAAAGTTCAAGAATTGTGTGGTTGAGATGCAGTAAATAGATGTTAATTCTGTCGATGCCTCTAATCCGACAAAAAATTGACAGCTTAAGCTGACTAATGCCGGGGATAATGGAGATAACATCAAATCAACCTCAACATCCTCCACTACCGAGGTATCTTGATGATTTTCTTCCGTCTCAACATCTTCTATTTCTGCTTGATAAGCATCGGTCGCCAAATACTAATCAGTTTCACCGTCCGCATTGAATCCCCCACTTGTCCCCTTATCCCGAGGCCCGTAGCATAACTCGACACCGTAAACCCCGCCGAGTGGAAACTTTCCGGCTTCCATTCCTGATTCTAAGTTCGCTCCGCCAGTATGACATAACTAACCCTTCACGGAGATGCGTTTCCGTCGAGTGTAGCCTATCGGAGGGGTGCCTTTACACAGTAAGAACTGTATTTCTATAGTGTTTGTGTGAAACAATCTCTCCCTCACTCTTAGAGAGGAAAAAAAAAAAAAAAAACCTAACTTGCCGAGCAGTATTCGTCGTTCACATCCTGCCCGGTTGATGCCCCGAACAAGCATATCCCCCGATTGCCTCATCACCGGCACGGTCCACCAGAGCCGTGGTTCAACGGAGCTTCTGCACCAATCTGCCCGTTGTCCCGGTCGAAAACCCACCCACACCAGCCTGTTTCTGGCAAGAGCCTAGGTAACTCAAAAAAACATTCCTCGTCTCGAGAAGCTTCTTCTTGCTTAGGGGGCAATACAGTAGAATCATTATGGTGCTTTGTAATCGACATTCCACCCGCCATGATCCGCAGGAAATATAAACCCTACGTCAGACCCTTATTCCATTCATAGCATATCTCTCATCAAACACTCCCAAGTGAAATCTACACACCATAATCACCATGTCCAACCAAACCCTCGTCTTCAAGCAAATCCCCACCGGCTACTTCGTCCCCGGCCAGGACGTCGTCCTCGAGCAGGCCTCGTACGACGCTTCCGCCCCGGCCCCGGAGGGCGGCATCTTCGTGCAATCCCTCTATGCCAGCTTCGATCCCTACATGCGCGGCCGCATGCGCCCCGCCCACATCAAGTCCTACTCCCCCGCCTTCACCCTCAACGCTCCCATCGACAGCAGCATCATCGGCAAGGTCCTCCGCTCCAACACCCCCGCCTACAAGGAGGGCGACCTGATCATCGGCTTCCTCCCTATCCAGCAGTACATCTCCGTCGCCGCTGACCAGCTCGTCCGCGTCCGCGCCCTCGAGAACCCCCTCGGCATCGAGGACCTCCGCGTCTTCATCGGCGCCCTCGGCATGCCCGGTCTGACTGCCTACTCCTCCCTCTACGAGATCGGCAAGCCCAAGAAGGGCGAGACCATCTTCGTCTCCGCTGCCAGTGGTGCTGTCGGCCAGCTGGTCGGCCAGCTCGCTAAGCACGAGGGTCTGAAGGTCATTGGATCCGTCGGATCGGACGAGAAGCTCGACTTCATCATCAAGGAGCTTGGCTTCGACGGTGGTTTCAACTACAAGACTGAGAAGCCGGCTGATGCGCTGGCCCGTCTGGCCCCTGAGGGTCTGGATATCTACTACGAGAATGTTGGTGGTGAGCACCTTGAGGCTGCGCTGAATGCGATGAACGATTTCGGCCGTATCGTCGTGTGCGGTATGATCTCGCAGTACAATGGCGGTGGTTACCCGATTAAGAACATCACCAATGTGTTGACCAAGCGTCTGGATATGCGTGGTTTCATTGTCGGTGATAAGGGTATGGGTGACAAGTACACTAAGGAGCACCAGGAGAAGGTGCAGAAGTGGATCAAGGAGGGCACTTTCAAGAGTTTGATTCACGAGACTCAGGGTATTGAGAATGCGCCCGAGGGTTTGTTGGGTATTTTCCACGGAAAGAACCTGGGTAAGGCTGTTCTTAAGTTCTAGATGCAGCTTGCAGCTATGCAGCTATGATATAGATATGGTATAGATTTAATGATTACTGATTTTAAACAAATATGAGAACTATATGTAGTAAATGTAATTATCATTGATTTAGCGAACTGTGACAACTATTTGTAGTAAAATGTAATCTGGTATAAATAAAGTGCTGACACCACGTGGGATCCACTAGTCACTCACTACTCCAACCCTTGATCCTTGCCAGACTATTCTCATCTTAGTCTATACTAACACACACATGATCATCATCATTTTTTCACCCTACATCAATCATCCTACCCAACTCTCTCCTCCACACTTCCCCCCTTCTCTCCATCAGCATCACCATCCCCACCTTCCCTCCCCTCCACATTTTCCACCCTCCCGCCATCCCTCTCCCCCTCCACCCCCCTCCTCTTCCTCTCGACCATCCACGCCACCAACAACCCCCCCAAATAAATCCCCCCAACCACCCCGGCAACAACCGCATACCCAACCACAGCCCCCACCGGCGCCATCCCCATACCCCTAGCAACATGAATCCCAATACCCCCATTAACCACACCCACCACAATAACCCCCCTCCCAAGCCACCTATGACAAACCCCCCACACCGTCCTGCCCCCCGTCCTCACATACCCAAAATGCTGCAACCAGCCCATAGCCGGCTGAAACAGCACCAGCACGCCTACCACAATAATCCCGAGGATCGGGTGCGCCGTGCGCAACTGCCCCGTCTCATAGGCAAGGTAGATGCCGCACCCGAAGCCCGCGAGAGTCATGAGCATAGTGAAGATCTGGAGGGGCATATGCAGTCTGAATTTTGAGATGGGGAGGGAGATGGGCAGGGGCATGAGCAGGGCGGAGAGCGGGTAGAAGAGCACGAAGGAGAGAGCCATGAGGGTTGCGTGGGAGATGAGGATATGGGTCATTTTGGTGAGGTTTGGGAGCGGGGAGGAGGTTGTGGATGGGTTGGTGGGGGATTGGGCGGGGATGGAGTCCGTGAGGGGGTTGTAGTTGGCGAAGGGGTTTGTGGTGTTGCTGCTGCTACTACTACTATCCGGGGATGTTGTGTCGTTGGGTTGAGGGGGCATACCGGCCCGAGTGAGATCGACTTGGATACCACCCATGTCGTCATGGATGGAAATGTCGGCGTCCATGGAGGCGGAGTTGATGGGTACTCCGGCGCGATAGGCCCAGATGAAGGGGAAGTTGGAGTCCTTGGGGTTCATGGTGCCGGTGCCGTCTTGCCAGGTGAGACAGTTGTCGCAGCGGAAGTTGGCTGTCATGGTTGTTCTGGTGTTATCGGAGGAGGGGGAGCTGCTGTTGGTGAGGGCGGCGGTGGTGGAGTTGATGGTGGAGATGCCGGTGCCTGGGAGCATGGTGATTTGGGTGTTGCTTGTGTATTGGGGTTCGAAGTGGCCGAGGCCGGAGCGCGGGGAGAGTGTGATTTTGGTGGACGAGGAGGTGTATAGGAGGAACATGTTCGCGCCGGTCATTTGGGCGCCTTGGCCTAGGCCGACCCATTGGATGGAGGTTGGGGCCGTGATTTGGATGTAGATTGGGCCCGGGGTTGAGAGGGTCGTGGTGTTCGGGATGGTGAGGCTGTAGATGATGTCTGGGTTGGTTGGGGGGGAGAAGGAGATGATGCTTGCGTGGGCTGGTATTCGGCTTGGTTAGTATGGGTAGAGGTGGTAGGTGGTAAATGGGAGGGAGGGGAGGTAGTACCTAGCCCTAAGGCTATGGGGAGGAGGTTGAGCCACTTCATGGTGATGATACTTGGGATAGTGGTGGGAAAAAAGTATCAGGCCTACTATTCGGACTAGAGTCTGGTGAAGAGGATATATACTCTCCAAGCGGTCAGCTATGTCTCGATGTGAAGCTACCTGCTAGGGTCATGCATGTTGAGACAGACATGTTCCATTGCAACGACGTTGGAACGTTGATAGATACTTGGTTCTGCATCTCCCCCTTGCATCGCCCTTGCAGGGCTTGATTCTCCGCCAAGCTGACGGCTCGAAAATGGTAGCTGTCATGGCGGAAAACAAGGTTCAATAGACGTGGATCAGCCGATGGCATTGGGCTGGAATAGTGCTGTTGGAGCAGTCGGGACTCGGGAGATTCTAAGCCACTATGTGACATGGAGCTGGAGAGAGCCAAAGAGGGACGTGAGGGATCAGCGAGGGGGTCCCTTGCAGGTATGGTATGTGAGAAACTTCGGTGATATATCCATGACAGAGTGAGATGGTGTGGTGAGTCTATCTCAACAATATATAAATAGGATATTAGCTAGCAAATACTAATTGTCAATCTGTCAACTTAATAGTAAAGACACTAAACACCCGATAGCACTGTATTAGCCCTCCTCCCCCGATCTCAGCATCTCAGCTACTATTCTCCGAATCCAGTATGATTGCTCTATACCCCTGCAGACCCAAGAATGCGCCGACGCACGATCCCCGCACCCCAGACTCCCCCTGCACCAGTGAGCAGTAAGTAGTTGGCAATTAGCTGACAATTACCTACCTAGGAGTAGTTAGTGCTCCTCCCACCCCAGAACTCACCCCATGCCCACCAACACCAAAAATACTTAGTACTATCGGCATCTACACAGCCGACCACCCGCACCCGCACCCACTCGGCAACCAATCTCGGGTCGGGCGGATAAACGGTCCATCCCAAACTCACTCCAACATAACAATAATACTAAAGTGCTTTCATCCCCACCCCACCACCCCTCCTTCCATCCACATTAATGTTTATCTTCCCCAAACCCCGACCCAAACCCTCCATCTTCAAACTGTAAGCCAATTTCTGTCCTGCCCCTACAACAAATCTAACAACATCACACCAGTAAATCAATACAATCACGAAAAATGCGCCTCCCCTACGCCCCCTCCACCCCCCCGGACCCCACCGACCTCCCCACCACCGAAATCTACTCCCGCATCGCCGCCCGCCGGCATCCCCGCCCCCTCATCCCCCTCGACCTCTCCCTGCTCCATTCCCCTCCCGTCGCCGACGGCTGGAACAGCTTCCTGGGCGCGATCCGCACCCAGACCATCATCGACGGCGGATTACTCGAGCTGGCGGTGTGTCGCGTCGCGGTGCTGACCAATGCCATCTACGAGTGGAATGCGCATGCGCCGTTGGCGCTGAAGGGGGGCATTAAGGGGGTGGAGTTGGGTGCGGTGCGGACACTTCCCTCTCTGGCCGAGGGAGATGCGAAGGCGGAGGAGGAGTTGAAGGGAAGTCAATTGACGGATCTGCAGAAGGCGGTGGTGCGGTATGTGGATGAGATGACGCGGACGGTGAAAGTGCAGGATAGTACGTTTGAGAAGTTGAAGGAGGTGGGGTTGTCGGATCGGGAGATTGTTGAGTTGACGACGGGCGTGGCGGGGTATAATTGTGTTAGTAGGGTGTTGGTGGCACTGGATGTGGGGGAGAATAATGCGAAGGAGATGAGGAGTGTGGATGATTTGGTGGCGGATCTTGAGAAGAAGTGATTTATCGTCTACTTATCTAGTATGATATGATGGGTGTATATAGTGGGTTTGTGGGGTGACAAGGGTATCAGATGTTTGAATTGTATGGGAAGTGGAGGCTAGCTAGGCCTAGTATATATATCTGAAGTGGATATTCTCGCGGTCTGTCCTGTCCTCGAACGCCCTCGCTAGATGGTCCTCGCCCTCTAGGGATATGCCCATCTCGGCCATTGCCTTGTCCTTCTTCTTGTTCTCCCGGATTAGGTAGAAGCGCAGGAAGATCACCGCCAGTGTCATGGCGGAGTAGCAGCCGAGGTGCACGCCGAAGGCAGTGAAGTACCGCGGGGCGTCGCGGTCGAGGAATACTTGGGGGCCTACTTCATTAGTATATCTCTGGATCTATAGGGAAATGAAGGGTCATACCGATGGCGTTCCCGACAGCCCAAGACACAAACGTCGCGGCCACAACAGTTGACTTCTTAGTAGCGCCGGCAATGTTTCTCGTCACCATGGACAGGCCCAAGTTCTGCGCAGACCAGAACGAGAGTGTGATGTAATAGCTGATGAGCAGGCCAACTTTGGTGCTAAGGGAGTGATTCTGCACCGTCATGAGGACGATGGTTCCGACGAAAGATCTATCCCCTGTTAGTATCACGAACATGAGAATAGTGTATGAGAGAGGGACTCACGGAATAATAAATCCCAACATCACCAGCAAGTTCTGCTGATATTTCTTGACCAACCAGGCACTCGTCAACAAGACAATAATAATGTAGAAGCCCAGCACCATCGCCAACAACTGCGTCTGCAACTCTGTAAAGTTGAACCCACTAATGATGATGTTCGCAAACGCTCCAAGTCCACTCGTGGGCAGCGTGGTAAAGACCTGAATGGCGCAGTAGCAGTACATCTGCGGATCCCGGAACGCTTCCCACATCTGGTACGCGCGGAACTTCTTATTCTGCAGTCCGGTCTGGTTGGCGCGGACACGCTCAACCATCTTGTGCTTGTCCTCTTCGCTGAAGCACTTGGCGCGCATTGGGGAGTCAGGCATCCACCAGACCACAAAGAGGCCCCAGAGCACGGAAATGCAGCCGTAGGTGAGGAAGAGCGCTTGCCAGGATTTGAGCGCACGGCCGGAGCCGATTAGACTGAAGCAGTAGGCTAGGAGACCACCAACAATTTGTTGGCCGCCGTTCATCATGTACCTGTTGCTATGTTAGTGTGTGTAGATGAAAGGTGTAGGGCTAGGATTACCAAAAGGTGACGGTAGAGGCTTGTTCTTCACGCTTATACCACATTCCGGAAAGAACAACAAAGGAAGGCTGGCAGGCAGCTTCGAAGATACCAAGCAGAGTACGCACAGTCACTAGACCGGCAAAGTTGTGGCATGCCGAGTGCAGGGCTAGAATCGTGCCCCAGCAGACGATATTGAAGCCGAGGTATTTGGCGATGCGGACGCGTTGGATGATCCAGTTGGTAGGGTATTCGACGATCAGGACAGCGATGTAAATGCAGGTTGTGAGCCAGGAGTACTAATTTGTTAGTATTTGAACGTAGCGAGATATAGGCTTACTCACCTCCTGTCCCACAAGATGAGCATCGTCGCGAATGCCCATAATGGAAGCAAACGACATGGTACCCTTATCCAGCGCCTGCAGAAAATATGTCACGATCATGATGACCAACACACGGCGATCAATCATGCGGCGAAGACGCCGACTCTCGGCTTCGTCGACCTCGATCTGGCCGCGGGTGGCATACTCCAGCACCTCATTATCGACGCGAGCAGCATCGATCGGGTCCTTGAGTTTGTCGGTGGGCGAGAGCACCCGCTCGACATGGGAGACATCTTGAGTCGGCTTGTGATCCTCCACAGCTGTGGAAGCTCCTTTGAAGTCAGGCCCGCCCGCGGGCATCGAGCTAATATTCTCCATAGACATATTGCTGCCAGACCTCTAGGGTTGGAGAGGATCAACTGGGTCGACCCAGCTGGGGGACCGGACACCCTTATATCGGTCATGCGGAAGATAGAGTCTGACTAGGGCACGAGTGGCTGCTCCGTGGCTGCATTTTCACTCCAATGAGAGGCATGATGGGCAGGTCTGATAGTCTGATAGTCTGATGCCAGGGATGCCTGCGGGCTGGGATTCTCCACGCGTACAATCCGGGGGCGGCAGGGTCCGCCCCCGCGCGGGGACAATTGGCCCGAACCCTTCGCTTAGAAGCAATTCAGAGCCTATCCTTAGTTTAGCATCTTAAACGACCAATCCCTCTATTTGCCGAGCGAGCTTGGCAGGATTAAGACGTGGCTGCTCGGCAGAATTTAGCCCGAGGGCATTCCCCGCATTGCTGCTGGAGCTCGACACGAGGGGTGCTTCATCCCACTTATAGACACCGGTGTCACCATACTGCAGCACAATCAACCGCCACCTCAGCAAATCTCCTCGATTCCTCATCTCTCACCATGGCTTCTACATCTCCTCCCGCTGTCAGGTCCAAAATTGACCTCCTCATCACCAACCTCGTCAACATCCAAGACAAAACCGGTCAATTCCTCCTCCCCCTCGCCGATGGCCGCATCATCGATACCAAGTCCTGGCATGGTTGGGAGTGGACACATGGTATCGGCCTCTATGGTATTTGGAAATACTACGAGATGACCGGCTCCCCACACCTCCTCCAGATTATCGAGGATTGGTTCGCCGCCCGTTTCGCAGAAGGCGGCACCACCAAGAACATCAACACAATGGCCGTCTTCCTCACTCTGGCATACGTATACGAGAAGACGCAAAATCCTGTCTATCTGCCCTGGCTGGATTCATGGGCCGAGTGGGCCATGCATGAGCTCCCACGCACCAAGCAGGGCGGAATGCAGCACGCCACATACCTTACGGAAAATTACCAGCAGTTGTGGGATGATACATTGATGATGACCGTGATGCCGTTAGCGAAAATTGGAAAGTTGCTGAATCGACCAGAGTATGTTGAGGAGGCCAAGCGTCAGACGTTGGTGCACGTAAAATACTTGGTGGATACGAGCACCGGGCTGTGGTTTCATGGCTGGACGTTCGAGGAGGGAGGACATAACTTTGCCAGGGCGAGATGGGCGCGCGGTAATAGTTGGGTGACAATGGTTATCCCAGAATTTGTTGAGTTGTTGGAACTGAAGGAGACAGATCCCATTCGCCTGTTCTTGTTGGATACTTTAGAGGCCCAATGCGAGGCATTAATGGGCCTGCAGGAGGAATCGGGCTTTTGGCACACTCTGCTTGACCATCCCGATTCGTATGTCGAGGCCTCCGCCACCGCAGGCTTTGCATATGGTATCCTCAAGGCTGTCAGGAAGAGGTATCTGCCAAAGAAGTATCGTGTAGTTGCAGAGAAGGCCGTTCAGGCAGTGTTGGGCGCCGTTGATGAGACTGGAGAACTGCAGCAGACGAGCTTTGGCACCGGCATGGGAGATTCTTTGGAATTCTATAAGAAGATTCCCTTGACAGCCATGCCATATGGACAGGCCATGGCCATCATGGCGCTGGGCGAATATCTCCGGGGATTCCTATAGAATTTTATTTCTTCCTTTTTCGAATAGCATATAGAGCAACAGGACCACCTTTCTGAGTAAGCCGTGAAAGAAGTAATATTGTACCGATTCAACGCTCTGAGACGGGTTTGTATCCGTGAGTCCGATCCCACTCAAATTTGAACAGCATGATCCACTTCCACAGCTTGGAGTCAGTGACCAAAAGCTCCCCCGCTTTCCGGAGACGCTGCTGGTGGGGTGGCGTGTGCTGGCAACCCCACTGCGAAACTGGTGTTGGCTTCCTTGCAATGGCCTCCTGGGATGTGTTACCCCGAAAATACTCCCGCTCAGCCTTTTGGATCTTCTGAATTGGCTGGTCTCCCAGTCGGATGTCATTGTACAGCTCGATCAAGCTTGGGGGCGATCGCTTCTCGGTATAATAAGACCTAGCGTCCTTTTCTTGGCCATATATATGTCACCAGATGGCAGCAAAGAGATGGTAGTCATCAATAGAGTCAAAGAGCAGTTTCGAAATAACCTCCTTGACATCTCAGTGCCCTTTGTATGCAGCGATCGCAGTACCCACTGAAATCCATCCTCGAAAGTAATGAAAACAGCCAAATTGAAGCTGCCGCTCGCGGGATGTTGGACGGGGTTGCAAATGCATGGAATATTCTGTCGAAGATTGCTTGCAGTTTCACAAAGTGCCTGAAATATTGAATCTGGCCTACAGAAATATTGCGGGCCTCTTATCAGATAGCATGAAGCGTCTAAGACATTGCACAGTTCATGCTGAATGTGTACTTGGTAGTCGTAAGGCACTGGCATGCCCAACGGCAGAATTCAAAAGGCGGTCAAAAAACATACAGAATCCACGGTGACCATCTGGAATCTGGAAAGCCTTAAATCCGCTTAAATCCGATGTTTTTTGATCGAGGTTCACTAGGTTCTGCCGCCTTTAGCGGTCAAGCGGACGGTCACGGTGGACAGTATTGACAGGCTGTGCCTGCATAGTGTGCTTATAGTTGGTGAGCATCTCGTCTCTTATGTACATACCTAGCTTCCTGTTCATTAGGTACTACACTCGAATGTTCCTGCTCATCTCGAGACTTGACACACCTTCTAGCACTGTGTAACGCTTTGATCTCATGTTATTGAATGCAATCGGTAGATACTACGATGTGAGTATGTTTAACATTGCACAGTAGGAGAGCGCATATATGAACAAACTTCAATTGTCATTCGACAAGAGAAATCCTAACTACTATCCCAGTTATCCCTCGACATAGATCTACACTCTTCATCAGAGTACCCATACCCTCGATCACCAACAGATGTCAATATACGCACACTTTTCATAGTATAGCGCAGAAGCAAGTGTCTGCATGTCACCACTACTCTCCCACCTGATACCCCATACCGTCCGACCTCACAAGAAACGTAAGTCCATAAAATGAAGAGCATACTCCAAGCTCCGAATCTCCCGCATACACCCCCATCCCGACTCCTTAAGCCACTTCATAACCCCAATCAACCATGGGAGACCTGCAGTTCTGCCACCTTGCATGGAGGCATCTCCCCCCGCCGCAGACAATCGCGTCGGCCTAAAGGATCTAGGCATGATATAAGTGTGACGATTTTCCAAAGATCTTCGTAGACCTGAGACCGGCGCGCGGTACAAAGGACGACTTTGCATAGGATAGAAGATGAGAATGTTCCCCACAGGGAGCAAAAAACACACCTGAACAAGCGTCTCTAGATGCTTTAATCTGAGGACGGACTTTCTCTCGTCGCAGAGTACCCCAAATGTCCTCAGGGGCATGAGGTCATCCCTGACCGCTATGCTCGGGGTTGGTGGTTGGTCGAGGAGCATTTCCCGCCAGCTGGCTTCGGGGCGGGAGTAGGGGTGCTGCTTCCGTCCTAGCCTTTGATGATTCGTTGTTTGTTGGGGCATGAATAGACAAAGCCAGTTGCTGCTATCTTGTGTGCCGTTGACTGATGTAGGGTTGCTGACGAAGTGCTTCAGGAGCTTGTCCAAGAAGGGGTTTGTGGTGCGCTTGGGGTTTTGGTCTTCGGTTGGTGGCTGCTTTTCAGGGCGGAAGAATAGGGCTCTTTGGAGGGTCGGGGATGTCTTGATCAGTGAGTTCCAGAGGTGGCAGACGCGTTGGGAGAGGAGGAGGGTGGTTGCGTCGAGCTCCACGAGGACTTGTTCCAGTACCTCAGGTATGAGGAATATCTTGTGTGGTGATTCCATTATTTTGGTTTTGGTGGAGTGGCTTTTCGAGTGGAGTTTGTCTATATAGCAAGTAAAGAAATGTTTACCTGGGAGTAGATATTGCGTAAATGAGAAACTAGTTGTAGAGACTTTCTTATTTGTCGTCCTAGTTGTTGCGTTGGAGTGTGGTGTGATGGACAGGTAAAGACCGAGATATCTGGACTTCCAAAGGAAGGGTACGTTCCTGGTTACGTAGGGTATTATCATTTATTCGTGTTGATGAGGTACACGACTGGCCATTTGAAGACGGGAGGATGATGAAATGATGAGAATCGTATAGGAATTTCACCTGTCCCACCTTCAGAACATCATCATTCGTATATGCCGAGTCCCGGCTCCAGATATAGATTGACATAGGCCCTTATAAGGTATCGATGTAGAGAGCCAGTGATTGACCATAGTCACATTCCAGACAAGTTCTTGTTCATGCCTTGTAAACCACCTACAATCGAGCCTCCGAAATATCAAGTCCATATTCCTCTGCCAGCGCATCGCCGCATGTCAAACCAGTCACATACGCGGTCGCCTGCGTGTGGTTGTTGGTCAAAACAGGCACCACACCCATGTCAGCGATCCGCAGATTCTCGACACCATATACCCGGAACCGGCTGTCCACGACTGCATCGACATCCCCGGTTTTACCCATCTTGGTCGTCCCAGTCATGTGCCAACTGGACCCGAGGGTGTTCTTCCAGAACTCTAGGATATCCTCATCCGACTCGGATGGAGGAGCAATCAAGGCGGACACTGTGTCCTTCTGGAAAGATTCATGCTTCGTTACCTCTAGCGCATGGCGGTAGATCTCAATACATGCGCGCCTGTCAAACGGGTGTGACAGGAACTTCGGGTCAAACAACAGAGGGTCTTCAGGGTTGGCTGACTGCAGGCGTACTTCGCCACTGGATTGCTCGTTCATCAAAAACACCAGCATACAGACGTAGCTGTAATCCTTAAAGGGCTCGGGAGCGATAAGATGCATTGGGAAGTGTGTCATGAACTCATAATGTGGCACCGTGTCGCGTTGTAGGAAATCCTGCACAGTCGGAGGCAGTGCTTTGAACTCCTCAGATGCGACCAAACGATCCGATTTGAGCCAGCCGGCGCCAATCTGACACGAGTGACGTGCCCATGGTCCAGTGCCATCTTTGCTCCATTGTTCTAGAGCAGACTCCATGGCGGCCGAGTTGCCGAAGAAGGCGTCGCGATCGTTTGTTGTCGGGTTCCTTTGGAAGCACAACGGTGCAAAGAAGTGGTCACGAAGACCCTGACCTACCGCAGGTATGTCCTTGACGACGGGGATCCCAAATTGTTTTAGTTGGTCCGCTGGCCCAAGTCCCGAATGCATCAAGATCTTGGGCGTGTCCAGTGATCCGGTTGTTAGAATCACTTCCTTAGATGCGAAGTCTGCAGCGACGAGCCTGATTAGTTGGATCATTCAATGAGGGATAGTTCTAACGCATACATTTTGCCCCCTTGGTTTCCACGCCAACAACCTTGGTGCCTTGGAGTATGAGCTTGAGCGCTGGCGTCTCCGTTAAGATAGTCAGATTGGACGGTGCCCCATCCAAAAGATCAGTTGCCGTCACTCTTCGGCCCTGGTGGGATGAATTAATGACCAAAGCCATGCCAATCGGGTCGCCCGAGTTGTGGTCAGGATTGCGAGTCAGGCCAGCCTGTTCGAACACATCCATCATGAGAGGAAGATCCTGCTCCCATTCAGCCGCATAGCCAACCTTCAGACCCCCCTGAGAGCCGTGGTCGGAGGTCTTTGGGGTCGCATATTTGCTGTTCTTTGGGTCCACAATGGCACCGTTGAATGTCTCCAACTGCCTGAATCGAGCTTGCATGCGCTCCCAGCGAAACAAGTCATCACCAACAAGCCCAGCCCATTGGTTATAGTCATCTCGCGCACCCACGGTGTAGACACCGAAGTTGATGGCGCTGCTGCCCCCCAGCACCTTGCCCCGAGAATAGTCGATCTGTCGACCGTTACAATGCTCTTGCGGGGTGGTCTTGTAGCCCCAGTTCAGGTCCCCATTCATAAAGGTTTGCCATCGCTGGCCGTCCACACGCAGGGATGGATCATCCTTACGAGGGCCGGCTTCGAGCAGGAGGACCTGGGGGCGTCGCGCTGACCGAGCGAGTCTTGAGGCAAGGGCACAACCCGCCGGGCCACCTATAACATTGTTAGGTGCTAAGGTCCTGATCAACGAAGAGACTTTCATACTGACCACCCACAACGATGAACTCCCACGTCTGATCAGTCGAGGCCATTGTAAAGTCAAGAGTACTACCCTGTCGACAGCTGTAACACAGCGAGAAGAACAGTGTCTCACAAGACAAAAGGATCACAAGTCAGAAGAGCAGAAGCCCCAATTAAAGGCAACTGACAGAAGCTTGGCGGGTGGGACTCCCATTGTGTCTAATTCTGGGATCGACAGTGAGATACGAATGACAACCCCGCAACGTTCGCGCCATATCCATTCCCGGCCAGCCTAAAAGACGGAACCAGAGACGGCTTACACCGTTGTGTTGTGAGCTGCCGTGTCTTGGGTCAGGTCAGCCGTGCGGACACATCATGGGCTATTCCAGGCCCACAAAGTCAAGACTAAGTGAGTTGGACGTCTCTAGGCAAACTGTTGAGGTCCACTCAAAGCCGTTCAGAGTGATGATCTTTGAGTTCCGCGGCGCAAGACCGACTGCTCTATTTCCCCGAGACCTTCCCTCCTCGGGGGCATTTCCGCAGCGGAATTGACACATTGTCTCAAGGAGCTAACAGCATGCATAAGCTTGACAGGGATCATCTTCCTAACCGCCCTGCTGAATGCTCCTTCGCCCACCACTAGTCGTCCAGCTGTTTGCCATTGGTGGAAGTGAACACGAGCGAAGAGGGGAGAAGACATAGCATTCCAGTGCAGACCTCTGTAAGCCGGCTAGACCAGAATTGTCGGGTATGCGACCGGGGGGTACGAGATCAGATACTGCTCGGCGGAGTTCATGAAGAGCTGCAGAAACGCGAGGTCGAGAAAACTTGCATAATGCAATGCAGTTTGCTGCAGAAGCTTATCACCTCCCGCCTCGTTCTTCTTCTCAATTTTCTTCTTTGTTCCTCCTTCACTACTGAACGGACAAATGGACGCCCGCATTATTTCCTCCCCAGGCCTCATCCGTCTGGTATTCCAGGTCCGAACTTAGCGCCCGAGCAGCAGAGTCGATCGGCACGGCGATGAGGACAACATATGGGGGCCTCTTAGACTCTGGATCGATGTGAAAGTTCCGTTCGGGGATGGAACTTCCGAAATTCTTGTGGAGAAGAGGGGGTCAGCGAAGAGCTCGTCCAGCGCGACTAGCGCGGCCACTTCACCAGTCTCTGTAGTCTGTACTCTGTAGGTTGCGCGACAGCGCCGATCGGGACGCAACCCAAGTGGGGAGCGTTTGTCGGTGATCAAGAAAGGCGTACAGTAGCTCGGATACAGTGGCACTAACGGTAGTACTTCGGAGTCCGGAGAAAGTCAGTGATGGCGGATGGTTGCAAAGTTGGGCTGTGAACGAGAGTGGAGTTGTGAACATGGGAGTTGGAGAGCTGAGAAAAGAGCCCTCCAACTACCGTGCCTGAGGCCCCACACAACATTAGATATGAAGTATCCTGCTACGCTTTTTCACTACACGTTCACCAATGACAAATTGTCAATGGGATTGAAAAGGTCAAAGCAGGCATGAAATGGATTTATAGCTTCGTTATGCACTTGTATATCCGTTTACCCTTTAATCTATATATAGACCAGCAATTGCAGGCAAGCATCATAAGGGGCACCTACCAGCAGGCACCAAATATGGAACCTCTTCCATTGTACTGCCGCTTACCTGCATGATAAATTTGTACTACTTCCTCTTCCTAAAGCTAGTGATCGACTGTTCTTACTAAGAGAAAGTTCTAATAAGGGTACTTTGAGGCCCGCCCTGGGTGCATCCGGTTCCCCAGTCGTAAACCTTAGAAGCCCATAGTACACCGCGCGTAGCTTGGTGTCACAGCCTAAGATAAGGTCCGCAAATAAGTGGCTGGGATATTCATATAGTCGTCAGAATGGTTGTCGAGCAAAAATGACGAGAGGCTGCCATGGAGATCTAAAGTTAGTAGTAGCAACACAGGAAGGACCTTCCGACCCAGAAGATTCGTTCACCGATACTATGCTCGATGCTTCGGATGTAGCTTCCTATACTTGCCACTGTCAGCGAGTTAGGTGCATCAACCACAACGATCAACAATGTTGACAACTCTAGCATTGCTGATGCTCCAGGTGTCGTCTCTCGTGAGAGCCAGTTTTGCATGTCGATGTCAACCTAGTGACGCATGCTGGCCTTCCCGGGATGATTGGAAACACTTGAATGAATCCATCAGTGGCCATTTGGTTCGCGTCTACCCCATTGGTCACGTATGCCATGTGCCCTTCTTCAACCAAGCCTCCTGCAATCAGCTTGTTCACTTGCAGTACGATTCTAACTGGCGCGCAGAGCAACCAGGTAGGCTCCCAGTCATGAGAAATGCCTCGGTCTGTTGTCGCTAACATGAATGCAAACACTAAAGGAGCTTTGCAAAGCTTCAACTGGGAGAATTGGCCAGGGAAAAACGAGAGTTGTACCATTGAGGCAAACTCGAGCTCCGTGTGCGGGCAAGGGCGCATACCGTTATACTCTGCAGTAGTCCACTCGGTCTCCGAGATCCGCACGGTGGTCAGGTTTGCCAAGCAAAGAAATATTCGGTTGGTTATTAAGAACACAGGTCATGACTCAACTGGTCGATCAGGTGCTCCCAATTCTCTTCAGATCCTCACGAATCGCTTGAAAGACATAACCTTCCACTACGACTTCGTCCCTTCCCAAGGGGGTTTGGGAATAGATGATGTCAACGCCATTGGAGTGCCTGCCGTCACTATCGGGGCAGGAGTTATGGTAGGTGAGCTTTATGCCGCCGCTGCTGCTCGAGGGCTTATCGTAGTAGCAGGAGAATGCTCCACGGTCGGCGTCGCTGGAGGGTATCTCCAGGGAGGTGGAGTGTCAACAGTCCTTAGTCCATTGTACGGACTGGCGGTAGACCATGTTCTGGAACTGGAGGTTGTGACGGCACAGGTACGTGCAACTTTCCATCGACTCTCACGGCGCTAATCGAATCAGGGCGACATAGTCACTGCAGACGAGAACCAACACGAGGATCTGTTTTGGGCCCTCCGGGGAGGCGGAGGAGGCACTTATGGCATTGTCACCAAAGTCACGATGCGAACATTTCGAGATATCCCATCAGTTATCCCGACCATCCATTTCACCTATCCACAAGCAAATGATATCTTCTGGCAAACAATAACGCAGATTGTGCGACTAACGCAATCCATGTCGGTCAATGGAAATTCGGGACAGTACATAGTAGGTCGTCTGCCGAGTTACCATTGGTACGTGAACTGGACAATGTTCGTCTGGGACGACAACGATTCAGAGTTGCTTGAAGAACAGGTTCTGCCTTTTCTGAGGTTTCTTGACTGGCTTGGTATCGAACATCAATATGAGTTGGCTGAATACTCCAGAATAAGCGCCTTTCTCACTATTCCCAAGCAGGCAGACATTGGCGGGATCGGATACCTGCAAAGCAGTGTAGTGATATCCGAGTCATTAATGAATAGCATCGCCGGCGCTTCAAGACTGACAGCGTCCTTTTCGAAGCTGGTGTTGGATCCTGGGGCACTAATTACGGTCAATGTGCTGGGAGGGCAGATTAACCTCAACGCCAAGGACGGGGACACATCTCTCAATCCGATGTGGCGGTCATCTTCCCTCCTTGTAGTTTTGATGCAATCATTCCCGCCCACGCCCGAAGCACAATCAGCCGCACATCAAACGCTGTCTCAGATCAATACACCTATCCTTGCCTCCATCGATCCTGAGGGAGGTGGTGTCTACTTCAACGAGGCAGATCCCGATCAGAGTGACTTTCAGAATGCTTTCTGGGGTCGCCATTATGGCCGTTTGCGTCAAATCAAGAGCCAGTGGGATCCGGACGACCTGTTCATGGTGCGGAACGGGGTTGGCAGCGAGTATTGGGATTCTGAGAGTATGTGCAGGAATTAGACTATGGCACTGGTCTAGGCCATTAAAGTATGCGGGAGGTTTTCATGCCATCGTAGGCTGGCGCTCTCATCCGAAGCCAAGTATATAATTAGGAGAACCAGTGGCTTCGGTTCCACAACAATGTGATCGATGGAATGCGGAACTTTAGCACATGGCATGAATAGTTTGTTATGGCACTGACCAGCTTTCGTTCCCGGCTGAGGAACGAATTATGCAGATCCTTGCTTATTCCGTGTAGATGGAGGGAGGTGTATACGAGAAGATGCTAGGACCATCAAAGTATTAAAGTTTCAAGGGGGGAAGGGGAGCGGTTGCTATTTGGTTCGTGTTGCTGAACAGGAATCTGGGGTAAAGCACTAGAGCCACGAAAGGTTGTGCCTCGGAGACTCCATGTCTGTTTAGGGTATCTTTCGGACGAGATGGCGAAGCACAAATATAGAAAGTGTAGGAGATGAGGGAAGGAGACTGGGGAAGGGAGTTGGAACTGACAATTCCAGGGAAGTTAGACGAGGGAGAGCAGACGAACCATGTGACTCCTCTCCCCCCCAAATACCGTACCACCAGCCACAGTCTTGGCTGGGCTCGGCTATTGGGAGACCCGACGAACCAGCCGGGGAACCAGAGCAGCGGGTATTTGGTACGCTGAAGTATGCGCCCAGGCCTACTATTAGTTAGTACTTACGGAGTACTTAGGTCTGGTACCTGCTGGGACTGG
Source organism: Aspergillus tubingensis (assembly GCF_013340325.1). NCBI lineage: Eukaryota > Fungi > Ascomycota > Eurotiomycetes > Eurotiales > Aspergillaceae > Aspergillus > Aspergillus tubingensis. Next base: position 823,348 of record NW_023336276.1, read on the forward strand.
GAGACCCTTAACACCGCCTGGCCCCCGCGGAATTAGGGTCAGCCGGACAAGAGGCCCAAGCCTGCAGAGTTGCCAGAGGCGCCGGCGCTGTAATGCCAGGTTCCCCGAAATTCAGGCAGGCGGGTTCAACCCCAGACTCTTCCTAAGTCCCGTCCCAGAACTCTGTCTCTTCCAACCCCCCTCCCCAACTCCTCCCCATGATCCAATAATCTAGTCCCTTCTCTTCCTTCGCTTCTCTCCTCTTCTCTCCGCTCGCTCTGTCGCTCTTTCTTTCGCCTCCCCGCTCCTTTCCATCTTCTACCCTCTTCTTTCTCAATCTCTCAATCTTTTGAAATCAACAACCACCCCTCACCTCCGGGTGTTAACGGCTTTCTTTCTTTCTTTCCATGTTTCCTTCACTGTTCGTTCTGGCTTTCCTTCAGCGATACAATTAAAATAGACCTCCAGTGGCGCCGCTCCAAAACCTTCCGACTTTTCCCCTGTCGCCCTTGAAGACCTCCTTCCCCCTTCATCTTGCGACGAACGGTACGAACAACCACCTTAAATCGCCACCAGAGTCTTTTCCTCCCACTAGCGTCCTACCTTCAACTCAGTATTGAAACTGGGCGCTTGCGTGCGTTTCATGGCTATCCGGTAAACCGGACGCTGCGCCTCACTTGACGAAGGCTAATCTGGACCTAGGAGGCTCCAGAGACCCCTTGCGATCGGCTGGGCAGTTGTTCGACTGGGAAGATAAGGATGCAAAGAAAGAAGTCGTTAGGTTTTACAAGTGCTTCTGGTCCGTCGCAATTCTTGCTCGTCGGGAGGCATAGACCGATTTGCCGGACTTTGACATCGGTTTGACATGGCGCTACCTTCTAAACTCGTCGCAATCGGAATCTATAACCGGCCTACTGCCTTCGTCCTCTGACCTCCATTCCTGGGAGGGTGGTGGACATCTACAATATCAGCCTAACCCTGTGGTCGAGGTCACCGATCCCCAAACATGTGGGATTCTCTCTCCAAACCGCCCGAGGGCCTCGTTGGAGGTTACCAGGGTGGTAGCATGGCCATCAAGATTTTGATGGCAGTCTTCTGTGCAATTGCTCTGTATAATGCTGTCGAACTCGTTATTCTCATCTTCCTCACCTTCACTCGCTACAGCGGTCTCTATTTCTGGGCCATGTTGCTCTCCGCCGTGCTTGGCGTCATCCCCCAAGCAATCGGCTTTCTGCTGGAGTTCTTCGCCATCGGGCCTCTCTGGTTTGCAGTCACCTTCTCTACATTAGGTTTTTATTTTATGGTCCCAGGCCAATCCATTGTACTCTACTCTCGACTCCATTTGGTCGTACAGAGCCAAACGCTGCTGCGGCGGGTGCTGTACCTTATCATCTTCGATACGATCGTCCTATTGATTCCTACGACTGTGCTCACCTATTGTACGATTTATGTCGGCACCACGCCCGTTATTCGAGGTTTCAATGTGATGGAGCGCTTGCAGCTTGCTTGGTTTTGTGCACAGGAGATTCTCATCTCAATCATCTACATCGCCGAGACTCTGAAGCTGCTACGTTTGCGGCCCGAAAAGGACGCTGAACGGCATAAGACCATGTATGAGCTGATAGCCATCAACCTGGTGATCATTCTCTTGGATGTCGCGCTCCTGGTTCTAGAGTATGTAGGACTATACACACTCCAGACCACCTTGAAGGCTGCAGTCTACAGTGTGAAACTGAAGCTGGAATTTGGCGTCCTGAGGAAACTGGTTTCGCTGGTCAATACCCGCCCGGCGGAGTCGAGCTCCTCGGATCAGGAGACCTACCCAACATTTGTTGATCCCAACCAGATCACGGGAGATGTGACACGTGCTGCCCCCGCCTACAGTCGACGGCAGTCGCAGTATCCGTGGACAGCCATCTCCATGGACAGTCTTGCCCTATCCGATCGCCGAAGTCAGCATGTCACCTCGTCGGAAATAGAGCGACCTTCCTGACATTCGAAACCTCTCTGTGCTGCAAGACCTTGCCGCATGTATATACAATCTCAAACTGTGATATATCTCACACCAGGGCTACACCGATACTGATATCGGGTTCTAGTCTTCCGAGAAAGACTTCTGCCCTGGTAAAGAGCTCACCCCCAAGCAGGTTTCCGGCGCATTGTACAGCAAAATGCCCGGAATCTGGGAAAGTGGCTGCAGTGATGGCTGAGTTTGCCCACACGGCTGCCCGGACCGGAGTCTTGTCACTCTGAGCCATGTATACGTCATGACCAAAATTTTCTGTATATACTATTATCTGTATATAATCTGTACCATGCTACGATAGATGATCACTCTTCTGTACGTATACCTTATTCGGACGTAGGGGGGTGACTGGGCGGGTCGAAATTTTCCAAAGATAGTAAGTAGTAGATCGTTGCATGTCGCCATCGAGCCCGTCCACAGGGCCCTGAACAAGATCGGCCGAGACAGAAATCGGATGGTGGGTCGGAACTAGTCCGACGTCCCGGAAATCCGGAACTATCATCACCCGCAGCACTGGCCAGCAACCGGGCGATTCGAATTAGATAGCTCGGACCCGTGCATGAGATAGGTGCGGTACATCGGCAAGCTAGTGACTTATGGGCGATTGGGCGTGGACCAGTCCGGGCCAGATGGAGTCCAGAGAGGAGCCCTTAATGAGGTATCATATAGTCTAGTCCCGGTAGCCGTCATGAGAAGCGGAGTCCCGTGGCTGGCCAGGGTCGTCTCCTGCGTAATAGATGACTCTTAATGTTCACTAGACAGCAGGCCGTATCCTGCTTCTTGTGAGTTTCTTATGCGGCCTGACGGTCAATCTGCGAGTCATGGAAGGCTCACACACCGAAGGATCGATAGATAGCCCAAGCCGACAGGGCCGATCATTGAATCGGTCTGATAATTAGGCAGTCTCCACTTGGCAGCTGCGACGGGGTTAACCTTACATGCAGCCAGATATTGTCTAAGAAAGAAAGAAAGACTTTCGAAGGAAGAATCGTACCTGATTCCTGGGAGACGGACGCGATGGTACGTGGCGCTGCCACTGCCAGTGCCACTAAAGTTTCCGATCAGGATCAATTCATTGTTGTTGAAAGGTTGCTTAAAGCTACCCAATTATTAGGAAGAGTGAGGCAGGGATGCACCAATATGACTAACTACCCTGTAACCCCCGGAAGGATAGCGATGATGTCATCACTTGGTCAATGTCAGTCTCTGGAACGAGAGAGTTCGCGGGTGGTTGTCTCAACGTTCATGTCACTCTAAGTTATTATCCGGGTCGATAAGTTTGGGAGGTGTGGTGGATGAACCCTGGCCACATTACTGTCTGCCTAACAGCTGCCACACTTTCATACTTTCATCACTACTTACGTACCAGGCAGATGGTTACTGTGAACATGAACGTGACTGACTAACCATCCAGGTACTGTACTAACTCGATGAGGAAATGAAGAGATAAATTCGCCAAAAATGCCAGGATAACCCTCATCGTACGTACTATGTGTGGAGTGGACATGTGGGCTAGCCTGGAAACGGCACTCGTCTCAGGATGCGCAGGGCTGTGATTGGCAGGAACACTACCCGATCGTGGTGTATCGCGGGCTGGAATTCATCTTTTTTCCCAGTCGGGCGGGAGGCCCTGTGGAGGGGTCAACCGTGTTGCTGATTGGTCTCTGCCAACTTCTGGCCACCAACGGCTGGCCGCTAACCCCAAAGAAGGCATCCGGGCCATCTGGGGAACGAAAGAGAGTCCGTCCTCATGAAACTGATTCTTTTTCCTCCTCCTCTGACTTGCTCCGTCTTGCTTGTTTCCTCGCTGGAACCCTCGCTAAGGGGCGTTTGGATTCCCGAAATACCTTACCCTCTCGGTCGGTAACCGGTCTCCATTTGAATTGTTCGGGCAGTGCGACGAACTATATCACTTTCGCCTCTGTGACCATTCTATATAGTGGTAATATATTGCTCCTCACTATCAGCCCGCCTGCCACCACAACCCCTCCCCCCGGTCTCGACCTCCCCTCTTCACCTATTGTTAGTATGTGTTTGGTTCTTACCCTCCCCATTTGGATGAGTGGTGGTTACTATTAGCTACATTGTTTCAGCTTGCCAAGTCACCGCTAACCCTTCATCAGTATACTCCAGACTTCTCCCCCATATCCTCCGATTTGTCCTACCCCGCGTCACCTTGTGCGTCGAGTATCCTATTGCGGCCCCGTTCCCCCATATCGAGCAGTTTCACCCCGCTGGCTGCCTTGGGCAACCGACCGTGATTATTCCCCGCGGTCGATTGGGAGGACAACATTTTACTCCGGTTGAACCACTTGCTTCGCATCGCCCAGGCCACCCCATAATCACAACTTGCCAATGTCACGTTGAGCATACGTGGAGAGCACACAATTTCCTACCGGGCCACTGCTCTTCCCCCCTAGTCCGAAAATGGATTCGAACGATCCCCCCACCTCGACAGGCCGGGGCACGGATCTCGACCCTCATGCCCCCGAAGTACCGCCGACATCCAAAAAAGAAACGACTGTTCCGGATCAAGGCCATAATACCTCCATGGACAGTACGACTGTAGGCGGCACGGATCGAGTATATCCTATTCGGTCAATCATCTCCTTTAATCCCGTTTCCACAGACATTACCCAGCAAAGCATACCAAATGAAATGCGTTCTCCGCGAAGTGGTGCTCGTTCATATTCAATTATCGACGCCGATACTTGGGACCAATTGAGTTCACAATCTGCTAGTTCGCCACATACCAATCCTTCTCCCAACGCGCCTGTCCATAGTCCTGAGTCGACCGGTCGGCTCTCGCAGCAGTCTTCTGATGTCTTCTCGCCGGCCTCGAGCGCTGCCGAGCGAGACGCTCCGCCGGATGAGAGCTCCACGTACAGGAAAGTCGCGCCGGAAGAGGGCCATGCGAGCCTTGTTACTTCGCGGTTCCAGCACGTGGTCACGGCGGCGGGTCATGCTGTTATAACAGGCAATACACCTGATTCTTTTCGGGCCTGTGAAGACGAACCGATCCACATTCCGGGCGCCGTGCAAACCTTTGGCGTCATGCTTGTTTTGCGCGAGACACCTGAGGGTTCACTAGCAGTCCATGTAGCTAGTGAAAATTCTGAGGCTATTTTGGGTCATTCGCCAAGTAACCTTTTTGCGCTGGAGAGTTTCTCTGACCTCCTGCAAGACGACCAGACCGACATCCTCCTCGATCATATTGACTTCATCAGAGACGATGGATATGACCCCGTTAGCGATGGCCCAGAGGTATTTATCCTTGCTGTTAAGGATCGACTTAGCCGTCCTCGACGCTTTTGGTGTGCCATCCATGTAAACCCCGCTCACCGGGATGTGCTCATCTGTGAGTTCGAATTGGAGGACGACCGCATTAACCCTCTCAACGTTGCTGGGCGCACAACACCTACATCCCCGACGGATACCTTGGGCTTTGAACCAACACCTGATCAATTAGCAAGCAGCACTGTGAACATCAGCCAGCCGCTACGAGTGCTTCGGAATGCACGCAGAAGGAGGGGCGAAGCAGCTGCCATGGAGGTATTCAGTATTGTTAGCCAGATTCAGGATCAGCTTGGTGATGCCCAAAACATGGACGCTTTGCTAAACATTACGATTGGCATAGTTAAGGAGTTAACGGGATTTCACCGCGTGATGATATATCAGTTTGATAGCGAGGCCAATGGAGATGTGGTGGCAGAATTAGTCGACACGAGAATGACCAAGGACTTGTATAAGGGATTACATTTCCCATCGTCGGATATTCCAAAGCAAGCCCGCGACCTGTATCGTCTCAACAAAGTACGCATACTCTACGACCGTGAGCAGATGAGCTCACGGTTGGTGTGTCGAGGCATCGAGGATCTCAAGACTCCTCTAGACATGACACATGCCTACTTGCGTGCAATGTCGCCTATCCACATCAAGTACCTAGCGAACATGGGGGTCCGTGCGTCCATGTCGATCAGTATCAACAACACGCATGATCTTTGGGGTCTGATCTCCTGCCACTCATATGGAGACGCCGGCATGCGAGTACCTTTCCCGATTCGGAAAATGTGTCGGTTGATCGGTGATACACTTTCTCGGAACATCGAGCGTCTTTCTTACGCATCACGTCTCCAGGCACGCAAGCTCCTCAACACCATCCCTACGGATGCAAACCCCTCGGGTTACATAATTGCCTCATCGGATGACTTACTGAAGCTTTTTGATGCGGACTACGGCGCATTGTCTATCAGAGGGGAGACCAAGATCCTCGGAAAGTCAACCGAGTCACAGGAGATGCTGGCTCTGCTAGAGTTTCTCAAGATCCGCCAGCTCAATTCCGTCGTTGCATCGCATCATGTGAAGAAGGACTTTCCAGACTTGCGTTACCCGCCGGGCTTCAAGGAGATCTCGGGCATGTTGTACGTGCCTTTGTCGGCCGATGGCAAGGACTTTATCGTCTTCTTCCGCAAGGGCGAGCTGACGCAGATCAAATGGGGTGGTAATCCTTATACTAAACTCCTGCAAAATGGTCACCTCGAACCTCGCGCGAGTTTCCAGGTCTGGACTGAGACTGTCATGGACCGGGCTCGTGAATGGAGCGAATCGGAAGTAGAGACTGCAGCCGTTTTATGCCTGGTCTATGGCAAATTTATCAAAGTATGGAGACAACAGGAGGCTGCGTTGGAAGGTTCGCAGTTGACGAAGCTGCTTCTGGCTAATTCAGCCCACGAAGTCCGAACCCCGCTGAATGCCATTGTCAATTATCTAGAAATTGCTCTCGAAGGTGCCTTGGACACGGAGACTCGCGACAACCTTACCAAATCATACTCCGCCTCGAAATCATTGATCTACGTCATCAACGACCTATTGGACCTGACCAACACCGAAAAGGGACACAATTTGATCAAAGATGAACCCTTCGATCTTCCGTTATGTTTCAAGGAAGCGACCGGCATGTTTTCCGGCGAGGCGCACCGGAAAGGAATAGAGTATACGGTTCACGCCCACCCCGGGCTCCCGAAGACCGTTATGGGTGATGAACGGCGTGTTCGGCAGGCAATCTCAAATCTGATCTCAAATGCCATCCAGCATACATCTACGGGTGGCGTCACTGTCGAAATGTGGCGAGCCCCTGGCAATCCAGAGCCTGGGTTTGCAACCATACACATGACGGTGCTTGATACGGGGACCGGAATGTCGTCCGCTATACTGGAGACGATGTTCCAGGAATTGGAGCAGGTCTCCTCGGAGGACGACAGCTACTTTTTCGACCGAGATCCTAACAATAATTCGCAGCATACTGAGAGTGAACGCCAGAAAGGTGTCCTCGGGTTGGGGCTCGCTTTGGTGTCTCGCATTGTACGGAATACCCACGGTCAGCTCACCGTGCGATCGGAGGAGGGCAAGGGTAGCCGCTTCCAGATTTCGCTACAATTTGCTACACCAGAGGATACGGATTTTGACCAACCCGAAACCCCACAAACGTCGACGCAGGACGATGGCGCCATCCCTTTTGAGGCCAAGGAAGAGTTTATCTTGGTCGACAGCAGCTCGTCTGCACCAAGTGATGGATGGCGACGCAGTGGTAGCTATCGTGGCGCGAATAGCCCGTCTGCAGACGAGCTGGACGACAAACTGGTAGTTGAGGAATCTATTGATCGTACAAAAGACGAAGCTGCTGGTCTGCTTCCCTCTTCAGATCGCCGGAAACTCGTTACGCTGCCTTCCACCCCTGAAAGATTGGATGACGTCACACGTGCTTTGCAGCAGAACGTGCAGAATCTGTCCATATCCGACAAACCGGCAAGCACTATTGCAGGCCCTGCAGGACCCGCTCCAACGAGTGCTCCTGCAGGCTCGGACACTAAAGCCCCGTCTGGCAAGTACCGCGTTCTGGTGGCCGAAGACGACCCTATCAATGGCAAGATTGTACAGAAGAGGCTCGGGAAGCTAGGCCACACCGTCCAACTGACAGTAAACGGTGAAGAATGCGCAGCTGCATACCGAGCCGATTCTGCGCAATATGATGTCGTCTTGATGGATATCCAGGTAGGCCTTCCTTATGTATTTGTTAGTATAGACATGCTAATGCAAGATAGATGCCGATTGTGGATGGTATCAAATCGACGGAAATGATCCGCGAGTTCGAAACGTCGTCCGATTCGATAGAGCTCTCGTCGGTCGCAAAGCTGAACAATCGAATCCCCATATTTGCAGTTTCAGCCTCTCTTCTAGAGAAGGACATGTCCCTATATGTTGATGCAGGCTTCGATGGCTGGGTCATGAAACCCATCAACTTCAACCGACTCAACGTGCTTTTTGAAGGCCTTCAAACGGGAGATACAAGAAACGCTGCTACGTATCATCCGGGCTGCGACTGGGAACAAGGCGGCTGGTTCACGCCTATTCCCGAGAAGCAGTAGCACCACCAATTTGCCTCATCATCACCATCTCTCTATTCTCAAAATAGCGCATGTCCACACGGAATACGTTATACATTTCTCGTCATGCATTTGAGCGCATGATTATTCACATCTACTTTACAACAGCACACAAAAGTGACGACCGCGACATGACGAAAAAATATGAATGATCGGCATTCTACGTGTGTTCGACCTGATTGGAGCCTCGTCTTGTGAAAATTCTACATTTTTTTGTCCATGTATACCCCATTAGTTGATTTGTCTAGGCTCATATCTTTGTGTTTTGAACTCATGGGATCTGAGTCCTTCATCTATCATGGCTTGGTTGGTTGGTCGGTTTATGCATTATGTTATGTCTAATGGTCTATGAGCACACGTACAGCCATATAGCAGTTTGGATTATTTATTCCTTTTCTACCATGATTTTCAGTCTTCGTTCTACTCTTGAAAGCTTTAGCGAGAATTTGCTGGTGTCTATCCCTTTTGTATACTATATATCACCTGTGATATTATGATGAATGGTCAACACAGCCATGCGTGGTATAACTCTCACCTCAGTGGAAAGTATTAGTATGTAGAATGTAGATTGTAGAATGTATGCGAGTACATGAGGGAAGCACTTCAACGTTTCATCCAATTCACTTGATAAATCATGATATATCTAGTCACAGCCCACGATATAATACAATCACGATACAACATCCTTAAAGATAATCATACCCACCAACAATCCCACCATTTATACAACCGACGTCCGCCGACTAACACCAACACCAGCACCACCCTCTAAATCCACCACCTCCTGCACCAAATGCTCCGCCGAATGAGCCACCGGCGGCTCCGCCACAGACACCACCGTATCAACAGATCCCATCCTGCTCCTATACCACCACTCCTTTTCCCTCACCCAAGTACCCCCGGGACTTCCTTCCCCCTCACTACCACCACCACCATCCTTACCCTCACCAACCCCAACGCTACTCCCCACCCCCCCAGACATCATCGCAGCAGACCCTCTCTGCATAATAAGCGGCTGCATACTCCCCCTCCTCGACTGACTCCCACTTCCACACCCAGTAACCGAATACATACTATTCTGCTGATGATAGCAGTACTGAAGAGAAGAACTCTTCCCACCAACAAACCCCACAAGCCTCCCCACCGCCACACCCTCAACCAGGACCTTCGTACTAACCACAAAGGGGAAGAAAGCCATCGCCGCGGCGGTATGAACCACATACACGGCCACGATGTTGGCTATGTTGAGGATGAGCGAGACGCAGCCGGCCATTAGGAGGGTATACAGTAACTGTCTCCCGTTTCCATGTCCATATCCTGTATGGGATTGGTAGTACTTGTAGTGGTAGTGTACAACCGGCCGAAGAAACCTCACCACACCCCAAGCATAACACCCCAGGAGAAGTATCTCCCTCCCGCAGTACGCCGTCACTGAGATGCGCTCGAGGATGGTAACTGCGTGTGACCAGTGACCATCCTTGTAGAGTGTGGCTGCAGCGGGGGCGACGATGACGTGGGGGAGTTGGAAGAGGAGGATGGAGGCGATTATGCCGTAGAGGAGGAAACGTTGGATTTTCAGGTGGAAGTAGGCGGAGGGTTTCTGGTGGATTGTTATTAGGGGCAGGGAGAAGTAGAGCAGGAGGGTGTTGGATATGCTGGAGGTGGTGGTGGTTAGGACGAGGAGGATGGCGGAGGTTATTCGGACGGCGGGGTTGTTGGGGGGGAGGTTGAAGAGGAGGAGGGTGGTGAAGGTGATGGAGAGGAGGGTTGTTGTTGTTGTTATTGTTGTTAGGATGGTTGTGGTTGATGCTTTTAGAGGGTTTGGGGGGAAGAAGGAGAGGTCGAAGATGAGGTAGTATAGGAGGAGACAGGTGAAGGTGGAGATGGAGAGGAGGGATATTGCTGTGTAGATGTCGGGTTGGGGGAGGGTGGAGGTGGAGGGTTCTGTTGTGGTGGTGGTGATGTTCATGGTGATGGTAATTGGGTCATTGTTTGGTTTGGGGATGGAGGGTTGGGTGCCATGTAGACCTTGATATATAAAGTATAGGGTTGATGTGAGGGCTATGCTATGGGGGTGAGTATAACAAAGACTCGACTTGAATGTGTGTAGCTCAACTGCTGGAGTTGAAGTCCTATATCCGAACCAGATGTGGATGCAGGAGAAAACATCTCCGGGGCTGTATAGACCTAACCCTCAATCAACCGCAGATAAGGTTCTGATATGTTCATCGTTGGATCCGTGGTTGAGAGCGGCACCTGCAAGGGTCTGGAGCCGTCCGTTGCGGAGCTGCAGAGCTACGAACAAAGCAAGGATTCTCAAGGCCCACGGGAGATCGTCGTGTTGGTTTGTAGTGACGAATTGGAAGATGCCTTTGGCAGCAGTTCATCCACTTGATGAGCCGTTGGTCGCGTGTGAGATATTCTGGTCTGGAAATGTAAGCCGATGGAGTAGTCATCTATGTATTTATGGGGTGAGTCAGATTGTTTGTTTGATGCTGACTGTTTATCGACTAGTAACTTGATACTATTCTCTCCGGGAGTCATTACAATCTATAGAGCTATTTGATGCATTATGGTTGACCTTCTGCGACGGAGTCTGGGATACGCACAGACACTTGTGAAGACAGGTTCACCCTCGGTTGAGCAACGAGGAGATGTCCGGGGATTCGGATCCGGAGCCAGACAGGCAAGCTATGGCCCTCGGATGGGTTTGGCCGCTAGATAAGGTTTTATTGTGGGCCGGCTGTCATTTGTCAAGAACAACTCTAATATATTCTGCTATTGACTGGTGCTTGGCAAACAGATGCGTGGCATCTACTGCATTGTGATGATCTCTACGGGAACAGGTATGAGCCCTACATGTCATGCTATGGGAGAAGATTCTCTTTATTGTATGTGTATCGACATGAGTAACCCGAAATCCTTCATTATCACCCCCCTATACGCAACCTCATTGACACCCTCTGATCAATATGACCGAAAGTCTAGCCCTCTCACCATATATCCTAAGCGGCATGCCACTGTAACGATAGCGTCTAGACAGTGCACTTGACAGTGGCAGCACTCAGGTCCACTGGCTGCGCCGCACTCGGGTTTCCATCCAGGTCCACATAGGTGTTCCGGGAGTTCAGGGTAGCCAGAACCGATCCGTAGTTCGTGATCACGCAGTTGGTGTTCGCCTGGAAGTTGGTCAATTGCGCCGACGAGGCCTTGACCACACCACCAGAGCCGACTCCGGTGTTTCCGTACAGAGCCGAGATGCTCTGCACACTGCCGTCGGCGGGGACGGCGGCGCTGCCCTGTGCACCAGTCTGGTCGTTGGCCAGGGCGATGGTCACAGCGGGGATGATAGGGCCCGCAGAGACGGAGGTAGCCAGGAGGGCAATGAGGACGGCACTGATCGACTTCATATTGAGGTGAGGAGGAGGTGGTTGATTGAAGGGGAAAATTAGATAGTTAATTGATGATGATGGTCAGGAGACAAGTTGGGATGGAATGCTGTTGTGTTGCTGGAATAGTCCTTGAATGTCGAGGGAGAAGGCCTGCTTTATACCTTTTCCTTTCGCTCCTTGTACTGAAGGCCATATATACTATATTTTGTCGAGGTTATCATGCGGTCTTCGGCTCTTCGTATCTGTCTCACTTCCTGCCGGGTCGTAGACACCCTGCCACAGCTTTAGGCGTTCCATGACTTTACTTAACGTCGATTGGATTCACGATCTCCCGCCTACAGCCGAGTGTAGACTATCTTGAACCGACGTCATGAGACAGGGATCTTTAAATGTACTTTCCGGTGCCGCCGAGAGTCGAATAGAAGGCATCTCAATGGTTGTTTGCTATTTCGGGACCAATATTTATGACATCTCACTGGGCACGTGAGGGTGAGATGCAGGTCTCAAACCTTCAGCATCGAGTCGATGCGACGGCGAGCCGGAGATTCTTGACTCTCCAATCGTAGAAATGGTGCGGTGGAGAGCTCGTGTTGTTGCGTGAATACGAGAAGTCCATGTCGACGGGCATTGCAGGCCGCACTCGATACCGGTGATGCTCCCTACATAGTGGGATGTTTTCTTGCGACTAAATATCGTGCTCATAATGCACGGTGCTCATAATGTTCATTAGGAATAGCAGATCGAATGATTTGCCAGACCAGGGAAGTGGAATAATTAGGGAAGGCGGAGTTCAGGAATACGAGCTGGTGCCGTAAGGCAATGCCAAATAAAGACGACGGGAAGGACGATATACTTTCCCCAATGTAACATCCCTGCGACATCGCTCACTTCCCCGGATATCCCAGCACTTCATGCGATGAGGATCGACGCCGATCCTAAACATGCGTCATCTTGGATCTTCAGTTCGGATGATTCGGAGGCGTCGGTGCTACCCGGGCGTAGAACTGGGTTGTAACGATGAACGAACGCCAGGATGTAGATGACCCTTGCAAGATATGACATTGTCTACCAATCCACTGCGACAACTCTGGACGACTACATCCGCCATCTGAAACGATGACCGACTTCAGTTTTGTGGAGAGAACTTGCAGTCAGAATTTTAGGCTGCTTTGTCGGACGATTTGGGCGTGCTTACGGGCATTGGAGGCTTGGCAGGTCGACATATAGCTAAGAATAAGGCCCAGAAGATGAAGGCTGTGAAGATGCAGTGGCAACAGCCCTGTGGCCGCGTGCGAGCCACCTGGGGCTGTGTCATATGCGAGCCCTTGATCTAGACGATGTGTCTATGCAGAAAGCCGTATCCGACATAGCCTTCCTTGCGTGAATAGATGACTGCGGCTTCGCCAGTGAGATGATGATGACTGGTCTTTACCAGTGAGATGATGATGACTGGTCTTTACCAGAGTTGCTAGGAGCTACAAGGGCTACCATAGGGCTGCATTGGGGCCGGGCTTATGATACCGACGAGAAGTGAAGGAGTTCGGGGTTACGCGAGGCCTGGTAGATACCTACCAGCATGTCGGCAATGCACTAGAAGGTATCTAGAGCTCTTCCGACCAGAGAGTGGCGAGCGACGGAATGTTGGCAGACAGGGAGACCTCCGAAGACCCTTGCTTGGATGCATCGCAGGTGTAAACCACACGCTATGGTGCGGAACAGGAACGGGGACAGTCCCGTCACACAGTGACTAGGTCCATGGTCGTTTTGCAGGCAAAATATAAGGCTTGCAGAAAGGGTTGCGGAAATGCTAGGCCGTGTTCCGTCACGAGACCGAGACCTTTATAAATAGCTGGCTCCAGTCTGGCTTCGAAGGGATTCATTACAGTGTCCGTAAGAAGTTGGGAATTCTTTACCCAAGTGTAATGTGGAGCAGAGACCAGCTGAGTTCTGAAACAAGCAATGAGACCTGCGAGTCACGCGGGCAGCGTGACTGGATGACCAAGTGGAAGCTGTTGATGTCCCTGGGCAGGTATGAAAGCTGTTGCGCTCACACTAAGAGTCCCAGAGTATATATTATTCACCCAGGTTGGCCTGGATTTCTATTGAAACGAGATGTTGTCCAGCTGGATGCGGAGTTTATCATAACGGTGAGGTAGAGATCAGTGTGTCAGAGCCCGATTTGGCAATCTAACGGGACCATCATTAGAATTGTGTGGTTTAAAACATGTCCTTAAGAGAAAGGAACACAGTAGTAAAGGTTGAACCAGCGGGGTATGGTAATAGCGGTGAGTAGAAGAGACGAAAAGTGGAAGAGGGAGGATGGAAAAGAGAGAGGAAATGGAGAATGTATGAAAGAAGTTGGTCTGTGCGCGGGAGCTGCTGACGTTGACGTCGATGGAGCGAGTCTCACTTTCTGCCTGCATCCACTCGCTCTTCCTCTTCACGCCTTCCTCTCCGCCTCTCTTTTCCTTCCCTTCCCTCTCTTTCTCTTCTCTCCATTCCACCCTGGTCTTTCTTTCAAGCTTCCTATTGTTCAGTTACCATGTCCTTCTCCTAGTGCGACCTGTATTATTCGATTAGATTACTCCCCGACACACTCCCTAGACAGATAGCCCGTCATGGTGTCCCTGTGGCCCTTCAGGGTAAGTTCAAGTCCACATCCACCGCCAGTCTCCAGTCCACCAACTCACCATTCCCCCATGCCAGGCCGAGGACAACTCTCCAGCATCTTTCGAAAAAGCCCTCGTCGCACTCTCCACCAAGATCACTCGAGCCACCACTCGTCTCGACCTCCACCGCCAACATGCCCGCCGCTTCAAAGCCCTCTGGACTCTCTACACCACCTTCGCCTACCTCCTCTATTCGATTATCATTGCTCTAGTCCTCGGGTGGCAGAATTGGGGAATCGCAGAATACGGCGCGATCATCGGTGGCCCAATCCTGTACGTTCACAATTTCCCCTGATCTACTCCCTCACTGCGACCTGCAACCCCCCACCCCACCCCTATTGCGGAGCGTCACACCTGCATCACAGCTCCTAACCACCATTCTCAAACAGGATCTACCTCATCCGTACCATCTCCACCCGCTACTATGACTACCGCATCTCCAAAACCCAGGCCTACCTCGACGATCTCAACAAACAGCGCGAGAAAACCATCGAGGACCTGAAGACCGCCACGCGCTGGAACTCCACCCAACAGCTCCTCGAGAAATACGGCGGGGAATCGCCCAAACCCGCGCGCTCAAACTCGGTCAAGTCTGGCGACGCCAAGCGCAACAAGTCCGAGGGAGCGAAGCGCAGGCAACCATCTCAGCAGCAGCAGCAAGTCCAGCGCACGGGTATTCCCCCGCCTCCGACAGCGAATATCCGACGACCAGCACCGCAGCAATTCCCTCCTTCTCCTCAACCGCCTGCCACCCCGCCAGTCGCATTCCAGCACCACCAGCAGTCTCCGCAAAATTTCCCAGGCCAACAACCACCACAGCAGCAGAGGTCGCCAAGCATGAATGTAGGCCTCGAAGAGCCCGGATTCGCTCCGAATGCATTCTCCAGTACGCCCCCACAATATGTGGAACAGTCCCACTGGTACGACCGCCTGCTGGACGTATTGTTGGGTGAAGATGAAACCCAGCCCAAGAACCGGCTCGCGTTGATCTGCTCCACCTGTCGAATTGTCAACGGTCAGGCGCCCCCGGGTATTAAGACACTCGAAGAACTAGGCCGCTGGAGATGCGGAAACTGTGGCGCATGGAACGGTGAGGAAAGCGAGGCGAAGAAGGTCCTGGCGGGCATCCGCAAGGAACAGCAGCAGTCGTCCAATATCTCAAGTGGCAGTGTTGATGGCGCAGAGACCCGCTCGTCCGTGGGAGGAGATGTAACGGATGACGGCGTCATGGTGGCTGCTACTGGTAGCGAGGATGATCAGCTCGAGTCGCACAGCGAGGGAGCTGAGACGTCGGAGGAACAGGCAGAGCAGTCGGCGGAGAGTGAGGATGAGGTAGGGGAAGAGCCTGAACCACAACCCAGTAAGAGGGTTACCCGATCTCGGGCTAAGGGTGGAAGAAGGAAGGGTTGATGATATGCCACTAAGGCTGTTCTGTAATGTAGTTAGTTTATTCATGTGGCATTATTATCAATACCAGGTCATATCATCCAGACTATATTCAAAGTAGAGTCAACCAGTAGTGTATGTCATTCTCATATCCAAGATGTAGATCGCTCAAACTACAAACATAACCCCTAAACCTAACTCCAAATAACCCAATACTAATCACAAACTACACCCCCTCCCCACAAGAATCTCCACTGCCCTCTCCGCCGCCGTAATCTCCGCCTCCTCACTAGTCAAACACCTCTCCACAAGAACAGCCACGCCCTCCACGCCCGCCATCGTCACCGCACACCGATACGTCGCCCCATCATCCTCCCCACCAGCAGTACCAGCAGTACCATCCCCATTCACCACCCTCACCACCTCGAACCTAATCTCCCCCTTCGCCATCTGCTGCGCAATATTCCTCGGATGCATGACATCCACCCCATCCTTCAGAATCCGCCTCAAATACCACAACAGCCCCAACCGTTCCAGGAACTTCTCACACTCGGCCAGATTCCCATGTGAATCGATGAATATAGCGCCCAGGATACTCTCAATGATATCGGAGAAGAATTTATCCGCGTTGAGCTGGGAGAGGTATTTCCAGGGGTAGGACGGGGAGTGTTGCAGGCCGTGGATGATATTCTTGCGGAGCGAGGCGTGGCGGGCTAGGGCTGCGTCTCGGGCTGTTTGGAGATGGGCACCTTGATAGCGCATGAAGCGCCAGAGTTCGAGTTTGTGGTCGATGGATGAGGGGTTGAGGGAGGCGGTTCCTGATGGGTTGATTTGTACGGTGGAGCGTTTCTCGACGAGGGCGAATTCCATGCAGAAGAAGGCGAGGAGGTTGGCGTTCACGACGGCGTGCTTTATCTTGGTCATTTGGCCTTGGGGGATTTCGTGCGGGTGGGAGAGGAGGGTCGACATGATGGCCATGTCGAGGACGGCGTCGCCGAGGAATTCGAGTCGTTGGTAGGATTGGGTGGTGGTGTCGAATTGGCAGGATGGGTGGGTGAGGGATTCGACGAGGAGGGATTTGTGGGTGAAGGTGTAGCCGATGTGCGTCATTAGGTGGTCGTCGTTTAGGGTGTGGTTGGTGGTGCCTTCTGGAGTTGAGGGGGCTGTGGTGGTGGTGCGGTCGATGTGCTCGAGGTTCACTTCGGGGAGGAAGCGGTGGATGCAGGCGTGGGCGGCGGCGAAGCCGCCGTCGATGTAGGAGGCTCCGATTAGGGCTTCGACTACGTCGGCGAGGACTTTGGTGGATATTGTTCGTTGTTTTGGGGTGAGGCTGATCTTTTCGGAGATGAGGGGGGCGGTCCATTTGCGGGGAGTGAACGTCTTGTTCATGATGAAGGCGTCGAGGCCGGCGTCGAGGGCCGCTCGGGCGAGACGGGAGTTTTGGACGATCTCGTCTCGTCCTTCGGAGAGGTAGCCTTCGTGCCAGTTGGGGTGCTGGAAGAAGAGTTGGCATGAGACGGTGAATTTGAGGACTGAGTCGCCGAGGAACTCATATCGCTGGTAGTTGGTGAGTGATTGCGCGCTGGGCGCGGTGATGGCCGTGATAACATGACGAATGCTAGAGAATTCAAGATCGCGGAGAATGGTCTCGCATAGTCTAGTCGCAACCAATGTGGCTTCTAGTCTATCCAGTATAACTGATATGAAGCGGCCGAAGATGGTTTCGGCATAGGGAAGTTTGTCTATGGTGCAGTTTTCCGCAAGAATAAGACGGATCTTTGAGGAGATATCAGGGATTTCAGTATCAAGTTGCTTAGCAGCTAATGTTTGCCGGTGCAAAAGATTTCGTCGCTTTGGGAAGGCGTCGCATTCGAGCTCGACTATGGGTGTGTCATCTTGTCCGGACACAACCCACCGTTTGAACACCATAGGCTCATTGTAGCGTAAGCGGTCCCGCACAATTCCCATTATCGTAGGAAAGTCCTTGCGAGAGTAGACCTCTAGAGCAGGCTCGTCTCCAGCGTGCTTCTTAAGCCATTCTGCCAACTCAAGGTCGGAAAGGTCGGGCCCAAACAGAGTAACAAAGTCTTGTTCGGGTCTCAGTTGTCTAGAGCTTGCAGCCTGGAGGTATAGCGCGGTTGCTAGTCTCATATTTTCAATGCTGTCAGCGGCGATCCCTTTCATTCGCTTCGGTTTGTCGAACGCCAACGTATAGGTTGTCTCGCTGTCCCAGAATAAGGTCATCGGTTCAATCGGTGGTAGACTCGTTGGGCTGGTCAACCTGATACACATGTGAGAGTCCCCATTGTGCTTTATAGCAATTTGCGTTTGATGGACATCAGGGGATGACCAGGAACAAGCCCAATCGACCCATGGATCGTACTGTTCCGATACTTCCACAAGGGCCGGCAGGTTAACATGATCGGTCTCTTTTAGCTCTAAATTCCTTTTGAACGGAAGTAGATGATCGCTCAGAAGACCAAACTCGTAGAGCCGTTTGTAGGCTTGAAAGGCTGCTTCTTTCCGAGCTGCTCGCTCGGTCTGCCACCATCGCTGGCCCTGAATACGGCGGACTTCGGGATGGACGCAGGACGGCAATGTGACAGTACCTCTCAATAGATCTGCATCATCCTTCTCATATGAAAATTCAGGCTCGTTGCTCGCATACGGTTGGCGTGGCAGGACTGCGCAGAAATGGTTGAGGTGTGCAACGGCGGTGTCTGCCGTCAAGACAGCACTGGAAAAAATCAGCATCAGAACACAATTTGAGAGTGCTGTGCGGAGCCATACCCAGTAGATGGCACCTCAAGCCTTTCCACCACTTCTTCGTTTATAGCCTCCAGGGCCCAAGCCTCGCGCAGTCGCCTTTCGTCATCCTCATACGCTTTGATCATGGCCTGTTCCAGGTCCTCCCACTTGCTCAGTGCAGAAGATTCATCATCTGTAGAGAACATGATGGCATAGGTGGATTGCCTATGCCGCGCACGACCTCGTCTCTGGACGAACGATTTCAGGTTCGGTGGCTTATCATAGCAGACTACCACGCTGCAGGCGCTAATGTCAATGCCCTCCTCCAGCACATCCGTCGCAATAATCAAGTTCTTCTGGCCGGTCCGGAACTCGCTCAGTGTATCGCGCTGCATACGGGCGTCAAGGAGCTCACCCAGAACGTCTTTGCTACCTCCGCCTGACCAGCCGACGAAGGAAGCGCATCGAAAGCGATGCTTGGTCACAGGATGAATAGACAGTAGCTTTTCCATTACACTCACTGTAGCCCTCTGTTTAGCAAATACTAGACCGGAGAAGTTGGGCTCTCCCTTTGTATCCAAGAATTCCAGCAGGGATCGGAATTTCGGTGAAATAGGTATTCTATCCGGGTCGGAAGGAGTGAGATCGAGATTTGGGGTCGGTAGCTTGGAGACGATATCTAATAGATATGCCTTCTCCTCGTCGGTCCAGCCCATGCTATCCACTGAATTATCGGCTCTCGTTTTGAGCTGCTCGACAGAAGCGTATATGAAGTAGTCGGCAGCCCACTCCCCAAGCTCTTCAAATATGTGCAAACTTCTTGTTGCAAATCTTTTCAGCTGATCGTTGCAGTAAGTCTTCCCGGACTCGAGGACCTTTTGCAACGCCCTTCCGTCAAGAGGGCTCTTTCTCAGTTTCTTAATGTACGGATCATCCTCGAGCCTCATAGATGTCCATGCGTTCACAAGAGCTTTCAAAGTCCTGCTTCCAGCCTGCAGATCGTCGAGCAGTACCGGGGTAAACAATATCTGCTGCAAATATGGCCGATGGGTATGCGTCATAAGCTCTGACCGATGAGTCCGTGGTGTCTTGCACACGGCATCAAGATTTGACTCAATCTTCCTGATCTTGTCAGCCCTACCCTGCCCTGCCCTGCCCTGCACGCCAACACTACACTCACAGTAGCTCCTGTTTATTTGACCTCACCACGGGACTAGCCGTGAGGCCGAGAATCTTGGGCACAGCTTCCGCGCCATGCCTTTCCAGCGTAGGGTGATAAAAGTCCTCCATGATCTTATTTGCAGGGTGGCGTCGCATGCAATGATGGGCTGCCAATAAAAACACACGGCATAAGCAATTCTCATCTCACAAACACATGTATACCCACACACACAGCCCCCTACATCATATAACCTCCGGATTTAAAGCATAGCGTTACTATACCTTCATCGAAAATCAACAGACCCAGCTGGGTGATCTTGACGAACCCATGGCTCATCGCACTGGCAAGAACCGCATGCGTGGACACCACCACCTGCATCTCCTTCAGGATCGCATCCCAGATAGGCTGCTCAGTCCAAAGCTCGACCTTGTCTAGACTGGTGAGGGTCCGGGCCCTGACGGCAGGGATGTTGTCGGAGATGAATTTGAATTGTTGCAGACATAGGGCGACAGTGGGTGTTAAGAACCAGATTAACTGGAGTGATGCATGATAAGTCAATGACTTATGAGCCAAGAATAACTTCACGTCCTTCTTTTTTTATGACTATTATTATAATTATTATTTTCTCACCTTGTGCGGATTACTCTCCAGCTCCTTCATGATTCGCAGTAGAGCGCTGCAGTGAAACCGTCAACTTCAAATAAAGTTCCACTGTGGAGAAACAAACATACATGTGAGTTTTCCCACTGCCAGTTCCCATCTGCAATATATTATTAGCCTGAACCTTTCAAAGATAGTAAACCTTGCATACCGTGACAATGATATTCTCCTTCAAGCTCGCCTCAAACATCTCCACCTGGTAGCTGCGCGGGCGGTATGCGGGCGCATCTTCGCCGGCGGGAAGTACAGTCGCAGCAGCTGTCATCTTGCAGTCATCGGGGTATCACTGGGGAAAAAAACAGATCTGGGCAGAAACAACGATAGTAACAGATGCTGATGAAGAGAGCCCCAGCAGAAGGGTAAAAAGAGAAAGAGAGAAAAGAGAAAGAGACGCTGAGAATATCAAAACAACTAACTCATCTCAATGAACTAACCATTTGGTTCGAGGAGGCGCCAGAGTGGAGGGGAGAGAGACTAGAGAGACAGTCGACCAAAAGGAGGAGTGGGGTAAACAAACTGGACAAACTTGGTTGGTTTGGCTGGCCTGGCGGGGTTGGCCTTATGCAGCTACTAGCACTTATTAATAGATTCATTCGCTAATCACAGTGGTATTTATTTTGGGGTTGGGTTTGGAGATAACGCTCCCACTGTGGATTGGTTCGTGGTTTGATTTGGGAAGCCGAAGCTTGGTTGGATACTGGTTGGATTGTTGTTGGATCGGGCTGCTAGAATTGAAAGTCGAATCGTGAATGGACAGTCTACAGAACTATAAAAGTAGTACTTATTGCATCCCCCAATTTCGGAATAGATTGGTATTCGGTTCTGTCTTGAACTGTCACATAACGAGGATAAGGAGGGCAGCATCTTCAGAGCAGACACAGATGGATTACTATGAGCAAGTCGAGCAGTCTGTTTTCCTGAACCCTCTGGTAGGAAGGGGCCCTCTCTAACAAACATCGTATGCAAGTGTTGAAACGGGGAATTACCGGAAGCCTCCTGTGCCCACTGCCAATGCATCGGGCAATCGGCAAACGGGATGGAAGCACCCAACTGCATTAACAACGATGGGTGCACTTCTTCTGTCCCAGGAGACTCCTGTGGCTGACGCTGTGGATGAACATCAAATATGAAAAGCACAAAACACCGCTCCTTCCGAGGCCAGAATGGATACCTAGTTACATCACGCCATACACCAGAAGATACGACAACGGTAGGAATATCGAAACAGAAAAGAAATGAGCTGATGATATATCTCGGGAGTTCGCAGTCAACAGAATACAGGAAAGGCGACAACAATCAAGGGTAATATCGAGTTCGAACATATCCGGATCACTCATGATACAACGGGCAACCCGTGACCAGGCTCCGTTTTCGTGGCGTCAGACCCATCGGGCTGTCCGTCGTCATTGCGCGGGCGACGAGCCTGGAAATTGTTCCCCAGGAAGTTCGCCTCCTCATTGGGGTGCTTGCGCATTCCCAGGCCAGCAACCGCGATGCGATTCAGCGAGTTCATGTCTTCGTTCGAGGCAGCACCGGGGTTGGGGACCTGCATTTGCTGCGGTGCACCGCCAGGACCGGGCGCGGGACCGGTGGCCGCCGGAGCCCCCGGCGGAGGAACGGAGATATCATTGCGTGGCTGGTTCAGATCAATGTTGCCAGGCAGCTCGGGAACCTCACCCTGAGAGTCCAACAAGCGCGATTGCAGGTTGATGATATATTCACGGAGCTGGTAGTTCTCGGCTTGCAGCTGCTTCATAGTCTCGTTTGTGTTATCAAACTCCTTCACTTGCTCCTCCAGCTTGCGAATATAGCTCTCCTTGCGCTGACGGAAAGCTCTCTGCTTTTGGTCAGTCCAACCCTTAATCCCAGGCATTGGGGTGCACTATACCTGTGCGGCCCGGTTCTGGGCAGCGCGCTTGGAAGTCGACAGCGGTCGCTTGCCATATGTCTTGGGGGATTCCTGGCCCGTAGGCTCTGGCTGGGGAGGAGTCTGAGGAGGACCACTGAGCATGGCAGCGCCGGAGATGGCAGGGTCGATGTTGTTCTGGTCTCGAGGGCTGGTGGTGTTGGGTTGCATATGCGGAGGCTGCGCGGTCGGACCTTGCGGACGTGCCTGCTGTGGGTGCGACAGATGTTGGTGAGCAGCCAGGAGCTGATCATGCAGCACTGGAGATCAGACACGCGAGTCAGCATTTAATATAAACACATACGAGGCCAGGGAAGTGGAGTGAGGCAGTAAGCAGCCCGCAAACGCGATGACGCGATGACTGCTGGGGCGATTTTCCTCCTGCTTGTCTCTTTTTTTTCTCTCCCCTATTCCTTCGCGATGCAAAGCTGGTTTCACTTACCCTGATCCGCATGGTCCTATCAAGAAACCCTACAGTTAGCATCTATATACTCCATGATTCATGTATATCCGGTTGACGCGACCGGTGAGCATTTCAAGGCCCCCGTGTCGCGAAAACATGGGCGTGATCCGGCATCGCTCGTCCGACAGACAGGGCGACGGCAGTCGCGAACACGACCAGAAAGCTCAAGCTCCCGGCTCGGAACATGAGCTGCGCGAATCTGGGGAAACGGGGGAAAGACCAAGATGGGACAGACGCGATCTGATGACAAACCGCGACAAGCATAGGCTGCTTACCTGAGCAGACGTTTGCATACTTGGATGCGGCGCTGGGGCTAGTGTGGGCTGCATCGAGGCAATAGATCAAAAGACAACGGAGACGCGCCGGAAAAAAGACACGACAGGATCAATTCACGAAGAGGAGAAGGGCGGACGACGAGCTCGGCCAGTATATTCACACGTTTTCTTTGGAGGTTTCGAGGGGGGAGGCGAGGATGTAGAGGAACGATGTAGGATAAACGGGGAAGGACGATGAGGTAAGCAGAGAACGAAAGAGAGTGAGCCAGTTCGGAAATAGCTCGTTTTCGCTAGGCAGGGGAAGTTGTTTAGGTAAAGGCTGCTCACGCGGGAGGTGCCTTAACTGACTAACTAAGCTGGATTGCAGTTTGACTGCTGACTATTATTGGTGATAACCGGGGGGGGGTGGGAAAGTGGATGTGGGCAGATTAGTAGTAATTATGAGAGGCAGTGATCTCGTAAGCAGCGAGTTGTGACGGGAAGTGCTGGGAAGAGCTGACCACGAGAGGGGGGAGAGGGGGCCGAGAGAGGGAAAGGGAAGATTAGTTAAAGGATCAGTCAGAAAATAAGTGACGTGTGGGAAAAATGGAGGAGGGCAAGTGGCTGGCGCCGAGGGAAAAGGGCCCTTCCCCCGGTGAACTTCACTGGTACTACCACCGTAGTAGTAAGTTACCTGCCTTGCTTCCTCAGGTGTCCAACCCTGCATTTCAAGGAGACTCACGTCTTTGTTTACTGGCTTCTCTCAACATCTTAACATCACTTCATTCGCTCATTACTTCCTCCTAACTTAACTCTGAACATTACACAAATATCCCCTCCTTTCCCCTCAACAATCCGAACTTCTTTGTTTCTGCGTTTCTACTGTGTTCTACCTGACCCACGGTTGATGACTGATCCCGCATGTGCTGACTCATCGCTTTCCACAACAACACTAACTTAGTCACCCAAATAGTAGTTTGCCGGCATTTCACGGAATCTCCCACTGCACAGTAGTAAACACACTCTCCGACGAGACCTAGATAGATACATTCTGAGAAATAACAACTCCCCTACAAATCAAGCAAAACCCCTCAACAAATCCCCCCCCAACCGGATCTACACACACGTACAACACCCGGGACGTAAAATGATCTTCAACCACTTACTACATCCCTCCGCCGGCATCCGGGCGGTGTCACTAGGAATGTCGGATTCATCGGGGTAAGAATGCCGATGGATGCCTGAACTGCAGTGGCCAGTGGGGAAAGAAAGGTCTTCTGACTCAGCCGAGAATTGGCTGGACCGTAGGACGTAATGTCATTGGGTGAGCCATGGC
The DNA here is from genome assembly GCF_013340325.1 of Aspergillus tubingensis. Classification (NCBI taxonomy): domain Eukaryota; kingdom Fungi; phylum Ascomycota; class Eurotiomycetes; order Eurotiales; family Aspergillaceae; genus Aspergillus; species Aspergillus tubingensis. Next base: position 847,772 of record NW_023336276.1, read on the forward strand.
CAAGTCCAGGCTCGAGTCCCAGCGACCATTTTCTGCCCATACTACCAAAAGGCGGTCAAATTTTGTACAGATTTCAGATGAGTGTTTGGGGATCTGTATACTCTAAAATCCGACAAAATCCGAGGTTTTATCATTGAGGTCGACTAGCTTCTGCCGCTTTGGGCGGTGGGAGGGGCGGTCGGGGTTGGGTTTTGCCATTGATTTATCTACTTACTTACTCCGTATTGCCTAGTTGCCTTGGTTGGATAGGATGGCAGTTTCTTCGGTGTTCAATTAATTGGATACAGTGTAGTTATTTATGTATGTATGCATGTATGTATGCATGTATGTACTTGGAACTGACATTTAGACAGTCTGTTACTAGTAAGTACACCTCGAACTACGTGCAACATACCAGCAACTAGAATAATGATTAAGTACATCGATCAACCTTCATGACACATATAGACAATAGAGAAGTTCCAGCTCCCACTCATAACCCATGTATATACTACGTTCATGACCCCAGTCCATTATGACATAATCTCCTCTCCTCTCTCGTCATTCCATCTCCCTTCATTGCTCCTTCTTCACCGTGGGCTCAGTCGCCAACGTCTTGATAATAGTGGCCCCAACATGCGCCGACTCCTTCCAACCCTTCTGTCGCATCCAGAACCGTTCCGCCGGGTCAATGTCGTGAGTTGACCACTCACGAGCATCCTCTTCCAATGACTTCCGCGTAATATCAGGCACTTCCATGGATTGATCCGGCCCATGCTCATCCCCTTCGTCATCACTGCTGCGCGCCGCGATCGTCGACTCCAAGTACCGCTTGCGCATAAGGTACCGCTCCGTCCGCTCCTTCTTGGCATTCGGGGGCTCCAACTTGGCCATGGCTGCGCGGATGGCATACCGCACCATGAGGTAGATGTGCTCGGAGAAGAAGATCGTCAGCAGCAGTGCCCATCCGCGGATACCGGTCGGCTCGCCGTTCGGGCCTTCATGGCCGTTGCTGAACATGTAAAGAAGTGCGGAGCTGGTGATGCTGCCGACCCATGACAGGAAGCCGAGGCTTTCCAGCCAGGGCCCAATGGTATCGGCGCGCTGCGGCCAGGGTCTCTTGCACTCCATGCAGATCTTAAAGAAATCGGACCGAAGTTCCACCCAGTTGTTGACCAGGAAGGAGACGGGGACGAGGGGCCAGACAGGAGAGAACAAGGCCAGATATCCGAACTGGATGCACATCTCTCGCAGGTCTTCAGTCACGTCGTAGTCCTCCAAGTCGGCTTCGTTGCGTACCCGGGTCAGGAACTTGGTCTCATCGGGGTGGTCGTCGAACAATGCCTCTTTCTTGGCCTCGGTACCATCCTCGGTCTCGATCTTTCCTTGCTTTCTGCGGTTGTATTGCTTGTATTCGCGGGAAAGGCGCTGCTTCAGCATAGGCACAATGGTCTCCATGGCAAAGTTGACAGCTTGGGCTGTGACGGTGAAGTAGATCACCTGCTTGCGCAGACGGTCCGGGTCAATGCTAAATTCTGTCCTCCGTGAGCTTGCGTCTTCCTTCGACACGAAGGGCCGAACAGTCAGATGGAAGACATCAAGGTACGGCACGATCCGGCTCGCGAAAGGTACATAGACAAAGGCTGTGAGAATGATTGGCAGATACGAGGTGATAAAGTTGATAATGAACACCTTCTGCGTCAGAGCCACATCGTATGCAGGCTGCGTCTCGTAGTTCTCGTAGTCATTGAGCTTCGTCGCGATAGACACCAGGACCGAGCTCATCGTTGGGATGAGAGCCGAGAGCAGAATGGTGGGGATGAAGACCTGATCTGTTAGCGGACCTTCTGAGATCCCGGCGATTCAGACTCACCAAGTAGGTCTTCAGTGGACCATTGTATACCTCTGAGATGAAGATCTCAATAGCAAAGCACGTGGCGATAATGACACCCAATGCAACGGCGGAAAGCAAGGCGAACGGGACAATCAGCAGTTGTCTATACATCCGCCTGGTCGCGGGGAAAACCCCCCTGACCTCACCAGTGCTTTCATCCTGAACTTCCCTCTCGGGCTTGAACTCGCGTCTCTTGGGTCGCACAACCGAGACCCCCTTTGTTTGCCAACGACAGCTCAGATCCTCCTCCTGGCGCTTCCAGTACTCGATGAAAATGATACACCACAAGCTATTCACGACCGCATATATGATGGAGAAGGATCCGAGGAGCAGCCAGCAAGAGAAACCGAATACGGCAGGGAACATAAGGAACCTAAAGTATGACTGTAGGAATGCGAAGTAAAACCCGACCTGTACGTAGAAACACCCATTAGCTGCAGATCAAGTACGCATGCAAGGCCGGTCTTGTCCTTACATTCTCTCCGAACGTATTGCGTATCTGATCCAAATCATCAGCTGACAAAAACGTCTTCTGGCTCCAGTCCTTCATGCACTGTTTGTTCATGGCCTCATCATGCAGCGGGAAGATCGCATCGACACATTTCCATTCGCCATGTTTCGGAGTAATACCAGCGCCACCTGCTTCTTTAGGGACAGTGATCATATGGTAGATAACGCGCAAACGCTCCGATTCCGACTGGGCCTCCGCCGAGGATTCCGATTCGGGTTCGGTGTTGCGGACGCCATAGAGCCAATCGCGGATGCTAGTGAAATGAAATAGACGGATCAGTAAGAGACGACCAAACCCGACCGTGCAAAGAGCAAGCGCTCACCGTGATTGATAGATGGCACGCTTCAGGCTCTTCTTCCGTGACGCTCGGACGAATATCAACAGCGACGATTCGTCCCCTTGCCTCACTTCGGTCTGCAGTCCAACCTCGAAGAGTTTCCGCAGCAGTCGATCGAGTTGCTCGGTCGCATGGGCGGTGTCTAAGTATAGATAGTGGTGGTTAGGTCGGAGCGACACCGGAATTGCTGGGCCTGGGGTACACCGCCATCTTACCAGTCTCACCACCAAAGTTGTAGCGAATCACGTAGTCCACATAGTGATTGCTATGCACAGGGTCCCGAGGGAGAGTGGAAGCCATTGAAGAGGAAAGAAAGAGGGATGTCGAGTGCAATCAGGGAATCATGAGTACGAATAGGGAGCACTGTCGACAAAGCATCGAGAGTATCCCAGGGGAGCGGGATCTACTCGCAGTAATTAATAGTAATCTAGTGATTAGGGAGGAGCTACCGTTTTTTCCCAGGGGATCTACGCCGCGATGACGACGTCACCACCGATCCGATCTGGCGCTTAGGGTTAGCCCTCATCGTGGCTGGTGCCGATCGTCGCCCCCATCGTCACTATGCTTTCATCAATCAGCAATTCTCTCTGCTCCAGTGTGCCTTGATCGTTCATCAAGTTCCTTTGAGGGGTGATGATGCTAGCTTATGCACCGGAGAGTCCTCATCCAGACTGGATATGTTGTTTTTCCTTCACCGCCTTCTGCTGCTGAGTATTTCCGGGCGGTGAGACTCATCCCTGTTGCTGATCTGCCAGTGGCTCCATATAAAGTAGTCCAAGAGGTCAATCATTTCATGTGATGCTTGAAAGCCACAGCCACAACATTATTCTAGAATCGTAATCTGTACAGTTTATTGCGATCGGGATGGGACATGCTTAAATAATCCCTCCACATCCTCCCGCATCTTTTGATCGGGCTCTTAAATCGTTCACAATCCCTCCGCCAACTTGTTCAACGCCGGTCCCTCCATCATCATCTTGGTCCACTCATCCATGGCTTTAGCCCCAACCTGCTCGTAGAACTTGATGCTGGGCTCATTCCACTTCAAAACACTCCACTCAAGACGTCTGCCCTTGATCTCCAGGACCTTGGCGGCAAGGTACTTGAGCAACTTGAAGCCGTAACCATTACCCCGAGCACTAGGCTGAACATAAAGATCCTCAAGGTAAATACCCGGAGCTGCGCGCCACGTAGAGTAGTTGTAGAAGAAGAGTGCCATGCCGACAGGCTTGGGTGTGGGGTTCTCCGCCGTCGCAGGAGGGGTAATAAGCGCGGTGTACACGGAGCCACGCTTGGGCGGGCTGTCGGGGAAGGACAAGGTTTCAAGGAGGGACTCGTGAGTGGCCTCTACTTCGTGCAGGGCTTTTTCATAATCTGCCAGCTCGCAGATGAACTGGTGGATGATCGGGACATCTGCAATGGGAGCCAAGACATGGTTAGTCAAGATCGGAGGCACTGCCAATGGGCCAACGCAGGTTATGCTTTGACGACATCAGAAGGAAGTACTTGCCCTCAGGAGTCGCAAGGCGAATATTAGGCTGGTCAGACATTGTGCCGGTATGTGCAATAGCTACAGAAAGAAGCAAAATGTTGAAAAAAGACGAAAGCAAGAAGCCGGGGATGAATATATATGAAGACGTCGGAGGACCCGCCTGTCGTTCCCCACCGTGCGGTCGGGACCCGCAAATGTCTCCTACTCTCGAAAGGGGCTTTGACTGCCCTGCGCCCTTCGGTTGACATCGAGTCCTCTGGAAGGTCGCAGAACCACAAGAATAATAATGTCAACTAGGACTATTTTGGAGAGACAGGATGAGTATCGACAAGGTATAATAAGATGTGAATCAAGAATGCTATGTACCAGGTATAATTACAACTATGTCCTTGCCTCCAAGAACCATGGTTTCCGGCAAAGGCTTGGAAGTCTAGCGTGAGGTGATGGCCGCCATCCACTTTTGCTCATCGGTCCTGTTCAAGTCAGCATATACAAGTCTCCAGAAGGGAAGGAAAGAATGAACACTTGGATACTCACCGGTCGAAATGTAGCAGCATCCCCAGGACAGGCACCAGCTGCTTCTGGTAGTTCTTGTCCTTCTGCTCCAGAAACTGGAGTAGAACATTCTTCAGGTAGATGTAATCGATGGATGATGTATTAGGCCCGGTTGGCGTCTCGCTTCTCCGGGTTGACGGACTGCGGTCTTTGGAGACTGGAGAGGCCAGCGCTTTGCGTGATCCGGAATCGATGGATGATCTGGATGACTGCGGATTGGGACCGAAACGACTCTCATCCGGTAGCATCTTGTTGGACTTGCGGACCTTTTCTAGGCGCGCGTTGGTCTCCTCCACGGACCGGCGTAACTCGGCCTTCTCCTTCTCCAGATCACGGACTTGTTTTTCACTTTCGTCCAATGCATCCCGCAACCGTGCCATAGCCTGTCGTAGATCACTGAGTTCTTGGGTGGTCTTCTCCGACTCGGCCTCGAGTTGATCCCGTCTGCGTTTCCAGTCCTTCTGAGTATGCTCCAGCTCTTCCTTATCCTCCTCCACAGTACGCAAGGCTCGCTCCGCTTCGCGCAGCTTGCCCTTCAAGTCTTCCAACTCACGCGCCCGGCGGCGACTCTGAGCACTTGCTTCATCCTCAGCCCTGTCGCGTTCTTCGATGGCAGCCTCCATGCGCTCTTTGAAATCCCGTACTTTAGCCTCTGCGCGGCCGTCAATATCATTGAGAAGACGTCGCATGGTCTCGCCCTCCCGAGTCCGTTCGCTCAGCAGGCGATGAGCATCCGCTAATTCTTCTTCCAAGCTTTCACAACGCTCCCGGGCTTCCTTCATCTGCATGCCCAACTCCCCAGCCTGGTCGCGCATGCTATTCATCAAGCTTTGTGCGCTGGCATGCTGTGCAGTCTTCAGCTGGATCTCCTCTCGCAGGCCGCCAAGATCCTTGTTCAACTGAGCAGCTTGGCTCTCAGCTTCGCGGAGCCGGGCCCGAGCTGCCTTGAGCTCATCTTGAGCCTTGGACAGGTCCGATGCCAGCTTCTCCTTTGCCTCCACAGCTTCCTGCTTTTTGCTCTCTGAGTATCGCAAATCAGATTGGGCGACCGTCAATTTCTCCTCGCTCTTCAGACGGCTGTCCGTCTCTTGTCTGATCTTCTGATTGAGAGACTTGACTTCTGCGTCCCTTTCTGATATGGTAGACTTCAGCGACTTCAGCTCTGCGCGCAATTCGTCATGCTGCCCCTCCAGGTTTCGCAAGTCGGCTGTCTTGCTGTTCAAGGATTCCTTTGTCGACTTCAGCTCCGCGGACTCGGCCCGTAGCTTCTTCACTTCCGGTTGCAGTTTCTGCAGAGTCTCCCGCAGTTCTGTCATATCCTTGAACCGCGTGGCAGCCAGCTGCTGGGCAGCTGAAAGCTCAGTCTCCAGTGTAGTAGACTTGATCTTGAGGCTCTCATATTCGTCCTTCAGGTCATTGTGTGCCTTCTCGGTATCAACCTTGCTAGACTCATTACTCGTCCGCAAATCTGTCAGTTCCTTCTCCAGCTTGGATATCGTCTCCTCCAGCGCGTTCTTCCCGGCGGTTAGCTCCTTCACCTTATCCTTGGCTTCAACATGGTCTTGGCCGATATTGAGTAAGTCATCGCGTAGGGTTTCGATTTCCTCTTTCAAATCCTCCTCTCCCTTGATCCTGGAGCAGAGACGGTCAATGGTAGCGTCCTTCTCAGCCAGCTGCGTTTTGAGCGATTCGATGTTCTGCTCCAGCTCGGTGAGCTTCAAGGCTGCTTGATCATCTTGCTCTGCCGATTCTTGCTTCTCCTCAGCAGGAGCAGCTTCAACTACTTTGTTGGCCTCCTCGTTCGCCTTGCCTCCCTTCTTCTTCTTTTTGTTCTTCTTCTTGCCTCCCCCAGCACCGCTTGCGGGGTTCGCTGCTGGTGCTGTAGGTCCGGCGGAGTCCTCTTTCACTGCTGCAGTTTGTGGTGAAGGAGCCAGACTCTCGCGAAGTTCATCAAATGCTGCTTCCTTTCCATTCGCAATTTGGTCTTTGGTCTGTTTCCATTTCTCGTTATCTTTGAGATTAGCATCCAGGAAATTGACAACATTCTGTAGTTTGCCCATATCTTCTGTCTTCTGTCCCATTTCAGTCTTGAGACAGGTAAATGTTTCTTCCGTCTCCTTGAGCTGGGACCGCAGACTGTCAACCAGACCTTGTAGGACCCCAAGACGCCGGTCATTGGCCTCCTTTTCGCGATTCAAGTGTTCCAATTTTGATTCAATCTCTGCTTGCTGATCAGCGCTCTTGGCTTGAGCAGTCTGAGCCTGGAGTTGCTCGATCTCATCGGCCTTTTGCTTGAGCTCGGATTTCAAGTTTTCGATTTCGGAGCTTGTCTTCGCCACAGCCTCTTCTGATTTTTCGAGCTTGGCTTTAAGCTCCTCAACTTCCTCTTGATTAGAGGTTTTGAGTTTCTCCAACTCCGCATCCTGTTTGTCCTTAGTGTCGCGCAACTCAACAAGCTCCCGGGTAGCGGACTCCAGGTTATGGACCATGCCTTCCGTTGACTCGCGGGCTACTGACAAATCGCGCTTGAGCGACTCTGTCTGGGACTTCAGAGTCTCAATTTCCTCCTGTTTCTCCTTCAGTTCTGACTCCAGTCGCGGGATTTCGCTGTCATATGAGAAGAACTCCTCACTATCACCCTGTGCCCCAGACTCCTTCGGAGACGTCTCCGCAGTATCCTTGGCGCCAGAAGTGGTCGACTTCCCGGACTTCGTAGCGCTATCGGGTGTAGATTCGTCGGTAGCGGAGCTCTCGGCAGCTGGCCCTTCGTCTTTCTTGGCTTGGGATTTGCTATCCTCCTTGAGTTTTGTAACTTCATCCCAAGCGGCTTTGGTGGATTTCTGAGACTCTTCCAATTTCTTCTTGTAGTCGTCCCGCTCTGCTGTTACACGTTTCAATTCCTCGGTCACCAGGTCACCTTTCAACGAGATCTGATTCAAGTACTCTGTCAAGGCTTTCGGTTCGCTGATCGACGTCAGGGGGGTGTTCTCTCGCAGGGCAGCTTCGAATGGTTCGATCGACAGGACACGCAAATGGGCCATGCGGTACGCTTTAAGGAGATCTGAAGTAGAGCAACAAGTTAACAACATGGCCGGACGATCGTTGCAGAGCGCTCATTACCTTGATAACGGGATTCAAGTTTGCCCAACCTTCGCAGTTTTACCCGAATCTCTGGCGGGAGCTCAGACGGTGACTGGTTCGTCTCAGTTACAGGCTGAGCCTCGGGCTTCTTGGTTGCGGACTCCTCAGAAGACGTCTTCCCCTCCCCGGCGTTCTCCTCCGGGGCAGCTTCGGAGCCACCTGCCGACTCCAGACGCGGAGTGGCAGATCTGCTGGAACCTTCATCATCTCCGATGGCGAACTCCGGTTCGAACTCGTTGGGATCAGGGCCACGGACAGGGGTACCAGTGTTTCGCCGAGGACGAGAGGCTCGCCTTGTCGGAGATAAGTTGCGACCCGTGGGATGACGAGCGGAGTTGGAGCGCGAAAGTGAAGTTTGAGCAGACCGTTGACGAGCTTGTTCTTCTGCAATCCGCGAATCGATTGCGTCGCGCAAGCGCTAAATTGGGAACAAGGCGGGATCAGCCACAGCACTGGCACGAGCACAAGATGGCACGGGGAATGCGAAACGGGTAAATAGTAATGGACAGGTTGAGAGGGAGATTTGAGAACAACTAGCGGGCGGCGACTTACCTGAAACATGACCGTGGCGGGCCTGTGAGCCAAGGCCACAGCAAAACTGATGAACGAAAGACAGAAAAAGAGAAGTCGGCAAAGGGTGAGAACAAGGAGAAGCAAGCGATAGGCAGGAAAGAAGGGGAGCATGAAATCCGGCGGCGGCGGCGACTACAACAACTCATCCACACGGGGGCTTCTTCGGTTGGCAGTTTGGGCGGCCAGCACGGGGCAGAAAGCGGGTGGCCCGCCCAATAACTTACAGTAAGTGGACTCGTTCCTGGGGGCGGTGAGCAGCCGTTCATCAATCTACACTAATTTCATGTTGAATTGTTTCTGTTCATTTCATTAATCCGTTCCCCAAGAAGAAAATTTGTTGATTCAACCTTCACTCAATTGGCGATTTTGTAATTGTATGTATCCAACATAAAGACCACACCGCATATCATAAGAGTTCTGATAACTGTACCCCGTCATGGTGAAGAAGCTACTATATATAGATAAACAAGCGGGTCTCTGGGACGATAGCAATGACTCTAGCGCAAAGACATCCTCGGTGACAGCATTTATATCGTGATAAAGGGATGGAAAGGAGAACTACTTAAATAGATAATCAAATAAGGGGATTTTTCATGATGGTCAATATGACGATGGCGATAGCACAATTACTTTTCCTTTGTAACTACTAGATGTAAACAATACTATTCGGTTAGTGCTATGCTCTAGCTTCAGATATATATTTCTCGCAGTAGTACTAGCCAGCACCGTGCTACCAGGGAATTCATATAGTATTTCTTCAGACGAAGCTCTACCATAATAGCGATATTCAAGACCTAAGGCCATAAAGAATCAAGCACTCATACTTCAGTTTTTCTTTCGATCTTACTGGGGATTGAGTCTGCAGAAGACTGCATTTGACATCTGTAGGAACGTTCAATACTTAATTCCCCGTTGAACAATGATAGAAGTTGGAACATTGCCACTATGTATAAGCTTGCCGATCATTGTGAATGAGATTTTGCTTAATGGCATGCACCTCAAGGAAAAATAAAATAAAATGATAATAATTTTATCTATATCTAAACTTTCCAAACCCTGCAGGAAGAGCGGGCCCAAAAGCAAGTACGTCACTCTAGTATCCAGTTAAGTAGTTACCGCCCGGGTTGTTTTCTGCCCGGGTCTCCGCACCCAAAGAAGCCCGCCTTTTGGAGCTGCTGCGTCTCGACAACCAGCCACAAGCATCCCTGGGTGCACGTTCTCCCCTGCGTGGATGATGCTGGCTACGAGCCTGCCTACTGTTTGCCCACCATCCCGTTGCATCCAGCCGTGACGCCTGAGTGTGGGCGTGGATGTGACTGAAACGAGTGCAAAAAGAGAGAGAAGAAGAAGAAGAAGAAGGACGAGAGTTGTTCCAAGTTGGGGTGCGGTGCTGCCTTGATTTCTTGGAATCCAACTAGTAGGCGTGTCTTAGCGTCTGGTCTCCATCGAGCTCTCATGGAAGCCCAGGGAATCATGGCCACCGGTGACGGAATTATCGCTGCACTACCCTCGCTTGAATCTTCAAGCCTGGACCCTCTCCATGTGTTGCCTGCATCCTCGTCGACCGCCGCACGATCCCTCGCAACCTCAATCCCCGCCTTAACCGCCAGCTTCTCCGTCGTGTCCGGCTTCTCTTCGCATCTCCCTCCCCCGCCAATAACCCCTCCAGCACCTTCAACCATGGTGGGGTGGATCGGCTGGATCTTTTCCTTCGTTTTCCAGGTCATTCCAAGTGTCTTATACTGGATTGTTACCTTTACGACCATCACGTTGCCCACATGGCTGTTTACGCTCTTTTCTATGAGCCTGACCTTCACCATGAACTTTACGACCTTGTGAGTGACGCACTCTCAATCCCCTGCTGTATTATATTGCCATTGGCAATCGCAGTTGAATTCTCTAGTGTCAATATATGCTGACAATGACGGTTTCTATCGATAGACTCTTGATCGCGCTGGCCGTGGTCTCGACCATCAGTTGGTTTATCCGCTATCGTTTCCTGAACATGTACAGTCGTCTGCCTCCAGAACCCCAACGCAAGGAACCCCAGCTCGATCTCTTCCCCGACGTACCGGACAGCGACACGAAACCGGGCTTGGCAAACTATCTGGATGAGTTTTTGAGCGCCATTAAAGTCTTCGGCTACCTCGAGCGGCCTGTATTCCACGAATTGACCCGCACCATGCAGACAAGGAAGCTGATTGCCGGCGAAACGCTCCTGCTGGAGGAAGAAAAAGGGTTCTGTTTGGTTGTTGACGGCTTGGTCCAAATCTTCGTCAAGTCCATGCGGGACAGGAAGTCGTGTACAGACGAAGAGCTGAACCGCATGGCAGGTGAATCTTCCGACGAAGACGATCATCGACCGGATGGAAGGCAGGGATATCAGCTGCTTACCGAAGTGAAGAATGGAGCTTCGATGTCCTCGCTGTTTTCCATCTTGTCGCTGTTTACCGAGGATGTCCAATTACGATATGCGGATAGCTCAGCTTCCAGCGCTTCTAGTATAGGTCCTGGTCTTGCCATTGGTCCCGACTCATTTCCGGCGAGCCCTCGGGAAATGGACGACTCTCCCCATGTTTATCAAGGGGATCGTCTCGACCCGGCCTCTCACAGGAACAGCACGGCCGAAGACCTACCGGCTGTGCCACCGTTAAATTTGGGCGAAAGCCAAGTTCCACCTGCCCAATCTGCTCGCTCTGGAAGCAGAAAGTACTCGGGCAAAACGCGTAGGAAGTCAGTGCATCCAGATATTGTTGCACGAGCGATGGTAGATACAACAATCGCGATCATCCCCGCAAGCGCATTCCGACGCTTGACCCGAGTATACCCGAAAGCGACTGCCCATATCGTCCAGGTTATCCTTACGCGCCTACAGAGAGTCACCTTTGCTACAGCGCACTCCTACCTGGGTCTAAATAATGAGGTTCTGGGAATAGAGAAGCAGATGACAAAATTCACAACCTACGATTTGCCAAATGAGCTGCGTGGGTCAGCTCTGGACCGTCTCAAGGACAAATTCATCAAAGAGCGTGATCGCCTAGGGCAGGAGGAAGTTACCAAAGGGATCGCGTTGCATAACCCGTATGGAGGTCGAAGACCCCGGTCGAGTAGCTTCCGAAGGAAGGAAGCCGCTCTTCAGGCAAAGATGGCCGCCTCTAAACGGCCAGTCTCCATGGTTGCTCAGGATAGTGCACTGAGTGATCGCGAAAACTCTGGTGTGAGTCCTGGAGATCTTCTATCTACCATTCAGCTTTCGCGCTTTGGTCCAAGATACGAGCATCTTGCCCCCCGGTTACTGAGTCCTCTTACGGAGAAAGAACACTCTCCCTTACGGTCCCCGTCTCCAATGATTCCAGGACGCGCATCTCCTTTTCACCGGAAAGAGTCTTTGGACGAAGATGCGCTCTTCCGTGAATCGATTCTGGAGTGCATTATGAAAGGTATCGGCTTGACCGGAAGCACCAATGACTTCTTGCGTAAGAGTAGTCACCCGTCAGGCGACGTTTCTCCGAAGCTCCTCTCGTATGATTCTCGCCGCCAGAAAGCCGTCTTTAGCAACAACGCGTTTGGGTTTATTGATCCCTACGAAGGTTCAGCGGATGGTGAGAGTGAATCCATGATGTCCATGTCGGTTACCAGTGCCGGTGGCACCTCGCCTATTGTCAACTTGAGGGAAGAGCTCCGAAACGACATTGAAATTGTCTACTTCCCTCAGGGTTCGGTTCTTGTTGAGCAAGGCGAGCGCCATCCGGGCTTGTACTACGTTGTTGATGGTTTCTTGGATGTTGGTATTCCCGTGGACGACAAGGAAGAAGACCTTGTGGGATCCTCTAGACCGGCACATGAGGAACTGTTCCCTACGCTCAGACGCACCAACACGAGTTCCTCTCGTGTGTCGGGATCGGCAGCCGCAGCAAACGATCCCAGGCGGAAGAAGCAGTCGCGGAAGTCACTCTACCTTATTAAGCCCGGTGGGATCCAAGGCTATGTGGGCGCTGTCGCATCTTACCGCTCGTATACCGATGTCGTTGCGAAGACAGACGTGTACGTAGGATTCCTTCCAAGGGCATCTTTGGAAAGGATAGCGGAGCGGTACCCTTTGGCCCTGTTGACTTTGGCAAAGCGGCTGACCAGTCTGCTCCCACGGTTACTTCTCCATATCGACTTCGCCCTGGAATGGGTGCAAGTAAGTGCTGGCCAGGTGATCTATCACCAGGGCGACGAGAGCGATGCAATCTATCTTGCTTTGAATGGGCGTTTGCGGTCTGTACATGAAGGCCCCAATGGCAAGCTGACCGTTGTCGGTGAGTATGGTCAGGGAGAAAGCGTGGGTGAACTGGAAGTGATGACCGAATCGACCCGTCCGGCGACTCTCCATGCCATCCGCGATACTGAACTCGCCAAATTTCCCCGGACTCTCTTCAACAGTCTCGCCCAGGAACATCCGGGAATCACCATTCAGGTCTCCAAACTCATTGCACAACGGATGCGGGATCTTGTTGAGACTCCGGTAGCCGAGAAAGGAAGTGAACCTGGTGCTTCTGGCACAGTGAAGACAGCCAAGTCGACTCTCAATCTTCGTACTGTTGGCATCCTTCCTGTAACAGCAGGAGTTCCCGTCGTTGAGTTTGGCAACAGGCTGCTACAGGCACTTCACCAGATTGGGGTGACCAACGGTGCCACGTCTCTCAATCAAGCGGCTATTCTGAACCATTTAGGCAGACATGCCTTCAGTAAAATGGGTAAACTGAAGTTATCACAGTACCTGGCGGATCTGGAGGAGAAGTACGGTATGGTCCTCTACATCGCGGATACGACTGTGAACTCTCCGTGGACGCAAACGTGTATTACACAGGCCGACTGCATCTTGCTGGTTGGCCTTGCGGAGTCGACGCCTAGTATCGGTGAATACGAGAGGTTTCTGCTTGGGATGAAGACGACCGCTCGGAAAGAATTAGTTCTTCTGCACGGGGAACGCTACTGCCCCCCGGGACTGACCCGCCAGTGGCTGAAGAATCGTGTTTGGATCAATGGAGGCCATCATCATGTGCAGATGGCCTTCCGACTGACGGCAGAGCCATCTCATCCCCAGACCAAACGCTTCGGGACAGTCTTAAAGCAGAGAGTTCAGGTCATTCAGGCTGAAATCCAGAAGTACACCTCACGCCGTATCCGCCAGTCGCCCCTATACTCCGCACAGACACCATTCAAGGGTGACTTCCATCGCTTGGCGCGTCGGCTCTGTGGCCGGTCTGTGGGGCTTGTGCTTGGTGGTGGAGGTGCCAGAGGTATTGCCCAAGTTGGTGTAATCAAGGCTCTAGAAGAAGCAGGCATTCCCATCGATATCATTGGCGGCACTTCAATTGGTTCTTTCATCGGAGCCCTGTATGCACGGGATGCTGACGTTGTGCCCATGTATGGCCGCGCAAAGAAGTTTGCTGGCCGCATGGGAAGCATTTGGCGCTTCGCTCTGGACCTGACATACCCTACCGTCTCCTATACCACCGGGCACGAGTTTAACCGTGGCATCTTCAAGACCTTTGGAGATAGTCAGATCGAAGATTTCTGGCTTGAGTTTTACTGCAACACCACGAATATTAGCCGGTCGCGTGCCGAATATCACTCTTCTGGCTACACGTGGCGCTACGTACGTGCGTCCATGTCACTAGCCGGCTTGATCCCGCCCATCTGCGACGAAGGTAGCATGCTCCTTGATGGCGGCTACATTGACAATCTTACGGTCGACCATATGAAAGGGCTGGGTGCGGATGTGATCTTTGCGGTGGACGTGGGCTCGATTGACGACAACACCCCGCAAGGGTATGGCGACTCCCTGTCTGGGTTTTGGGCCGTGGTGAACCGCTGGAATCCGTTCAGCTCGTGTCCTAACCCGCCTACGTTGTCTGAAATCCAGGCGCGTCTGGCGTATGTGTCCTCGATTGAGAACCTCGAACGTGCCAAAAACACTCCTGGGTGTCTGTACATGCGGCCGCCCATTGATCCATACGGGACCCTGGACTTTGCGAAGTTTGACGAGATCTACCAGCTGGGATATGCGTATGGCAAGAATTACTTGGAGAAGCTGAAGCGAGAGGGGTCACTTCCGATTCCCGAAGAGACCGAGGAGAAGAAGAAGCTTCAGCGGACTCTGGCGCCCCGTCGCGCCAGTATCTAGTGTTCCTGTCCCTCATTGGATGCTATATTTGACTGCGACCGAGCCAGCCGGGTGGAATAGTTCTGTTTTTCCATGTATCACTCTTTTTCTCCCGGATTTTCAGCGGTGATCTTCTGCTTTATACCCGAGACCATCCCCCTCTTTGCTGTGCATTGTCGCTAGTCCAATCTCGAAAGACCCGACTGTTGTAGATAGATACATATAGACAGACGTGTAACCGAGAGAATTCATTTATTTCCCGCGCTCGTCCCCATCGACCATGTAAATAGTTGGCCCCAGCACTGGGGAGTGGTTCCCGTCCCCAGTTTTCTGGTCGGAATGATTCGCGGCCCCCAGGGGGTCTAGACCCTCGCCATACGCAAGGCTGGATCCCGGGACCCAGCGGAAAGAAACCCTTTTATTGCTTAGTCGACTTGTAGATTCTTTCTATCTTCTCGTCGGTCAACATTCTATTTCGCTGTCTTTCCAGTCGTGGAGCGGAGAAGAAAAGAAAGAAAAAGAGTTGTTAGGCGATCGCTCCACTTGATCTGCTGCTGAAGCTATCGGCTGAACTGCGGGTGAGTAGTAATTAATTAATTCTGTTTGTTTGTTTGTTGGCGAGTGGCTGTCAGTCAGCTTCCCATAATCCAATCCTTCCCCTCCTCCCTCGGCTGTTGTGACACGCGGCTTGGGTTCTCCTCCGAATCGGACCTCGCCAGCTTTCCTCCGACGATCATCAACATCAGCGTCAACATCATCATCATCGATCGTCATTATTCTTCCAACCTTTCATCCCAATTAATTCACCCGCTATCTGTCGGAGACTTATCTTGACAGAGCCGGGTGTTCTCTGCAATGCGCGTGCGGCCTCGCTGACCAGCAAAGCCACCATTCTCAAACCCCGATGCTGCAGGGTCTCCAAACTTTAATGCGAGAACCATCATGCAAGGCTGAGCCTATTCATCATCCCTCCCATTTACTCCCTCCCCAACGGCCTCGGGTGAGATCACTTCAAAGACACCAGCGTCTTCGAAGCCCGATTTATTCCCCCGTGAGTGGGATCTACACAGAATGGTCCAATCGCTGGGTCTGTCCATATGCTCCAGGCGCCTGTATACATGGTGCTTCACCGTGTTTTGCTTGGGGCTCCTGGCTCTACTGTACATCCGACTGCTGAAGGATGATCTCACCTTAGTTCTGAGTGCGTTTCCACCTCCCCAAGCTCGGAATTGAAATCAACAGGGTAGCTAACGCTATGCAGGTCGAGTCGAGAAACATCCGGCCAGGCGCAAACCGAACGCATTGGTTCTGGCCAAAACTAGCTCTGAGGATGTCGCCTGGGCCTACGCTCTCAAGCCCCAGTAAGTGTACTAGACTCAATTCCTCCCGGTCGGATTATCGTCACGGTATGCTCACTAGTTGGAAAGTTGGAAACCTTACATCTACACCTCCGACAAAGAGCCTGGATACCGTCCTATCCCGGCAAACAAGGCCCGCGAGGGCATGGCATACCTGACGCACATTATTGAACACTACGACTACCTTGCGGATGTTACGGCTTTCATGCATGCCTCCGCCACTCAGTGGCACAACGATGTTGGCGACATGGCTTCATCTTCCCTACTGCAAAAACTCAGCCTGGACGCCGTGAACAAGGCTGGGTATGCGAATCTCCGCTGTGAGCACCGCCCAGGATGTCCCGTGGCCGTGCGTCCCTTTGATCCAGCCATGGAGTCGAATCATAACGTGGTGTATCGCAACTTCACCTCTATCTACATGGACATGTTCTCCGTGCCGCGGGACCAGGTCCCTACCGAGATCGGTGGGGTCTGTTGTGGTCAATTTGTACTGACAAGGGACCGGATCCGGGAACGGCCACGAGATGACTATGTGCGAATACGCGACTGGGCTTTGGCGACCGATATGGATAACTTTGCGGCGGGGTCGGTCTTTGAGATGCTCTGGCATATCATCTTCCTTGAGCAGCCTGTTTCGTATGTGCCGCGAAATCTATCTGGTGCAAAATGGAAAAGAAGATGCTGACTCGATATATCAGATGCCCCGATGTCCAACAGTGTTATTGTGAGCTTTACGCGATGTGCCCAGAAATCGATGCTGGCTCTTGAGTCACGACATCTTTGGCACTTTGTTGGGCCAAATTCCTGCATAAGCTGAATCAGGTCTTATGGCTCCTTCTGGTGCGACCGTAAATACTAGGCTGACAGCGTAAGTATGCGTGTGAGCCTGTTGCGGCTGATTCATCACTGGCCAGTGTGGTATCACTACACAGCCGCGCAGGATTCAGATGTCGGGCCTAACTGGTGTCCTGACCGCTCCATACAGCCTCCCGCCCCTGCAATATGTCAGCGTGCCTGCCTCGTCTTGCAAGTCTTCTTATTTGCAACGTATTGGCAAACTGATAGATAGACGGTGGACAGAGGCATTGTCCTCTCACGTAGTTTCTCCGTGTTTCGTGTGCGAGCCGAGACTGCCGGCTGCTCATTATCGGTCACCCTTCTGCCCGACTTCCGGCCTCGTATCAATAAAACCTTGTGCTTATGTGGTGACTAAGGGCTAGCAAAGGAACATTGGCTGATTTTGGAACGGTGATCATTGCAGTCAACAAAGCACCCTTAACGAAGGCGATGCAGGATAGACAGGGATGCGGTTATGTCTCAGATGAAGCCTGACGGGCGATATTCTTATCCGTCGATTAAATGAGATTTTGGAGAGTAGAGGGGGAGATGTGACTCTGGTTGGTGATAAGGAGATGCATGCGGAGGAAGGAATGTATGTGGAGTTACAGCCGCGGAAGGCGTATTGGGGAGAGATCTGAGAATGACTTCTATATCTGTCGGCGCCTCTGAGACCCATCAGATCCCCCGGAATGAGCGTACCCCTTGATAAAATGGCATCTTTCCCATTTCTTTTCCCGCCGATCCGAACCGCGAATTGACTTAGTGCACACCGCTACCCCTTACATTTCCTCGATTTTTCCCCAAGAAAACCGGCCAAGGACATTGCACCAGTCCTTGGTATGCCCCTTGGTCCTGTTTACCACGGTATCACCCACCTTTACGATTCACGTCATGGCTCCTCCAGTCATATTCACGGCAGCAGTCTTGTTGACGCTGCCCAACCAACTCGCAGCCCTACACCAGAACCCTGGGAACATCTCCACCCCCGCAGCGGCCAGCAATGGCGCGCTGCCGAGAACCCTTGAATCCTGTCTAGGAGCCACTGGCGCCTCCGTTGTGTACGCCACGGATGCTGGGTACTCGAATCTCACGGTGGCAGACAACAGCAACTATCACCCTCATCCTCAAGCTGTTGTCATTCCAAATTCAACGGAACAAGTTGCTGCTACTGTTCGCTGCGTGGCAGCCGAGCAGGGTCGGGTCACTCTCACGACCCGTGGTGGTGGCCATGGCTATGCTGCGTACAGTCTTTCAGGACAAGTCGTCATTGACTCCAGCCAGATGACCGACATTGCCCTGGACGAGAGCACGCAGGAGGTAACCGTGCAAATGGGTCAGAAGCTTGGCCCGCTGGCCCTGGCCATGGGTCGCGCGGGATATGCCTTGCCTCATGGCACCTGTCCGGGGGTGGGAGTAGCTGGACACAGTTTGGGGGGTGGCTGGGGGTTTACCTCTCGCGAGTGGGGATGGCTAGTAGACCGAGGTAAGTTGAATGATTTGTTCGAGTCCTTTCACCAAGGTCCCAGCTAATTTCATGGCAAGTGGTCTCACTGGAGCTTGTGGACGTGACCGGCCGCATCCGAACGATCAGCCCTAGGGCAGCAAAGTCCAATACCACATCTACGGACGACGAGGATGATGACCTCTGGTGGGCGCTT
The DNA here is from genome assembly GCF_013340325.1 of Aspergillus tubingensis. NCBI lineage: Eukaryota > Fungi > Ascomycota > Eurotiomycetes > Eurotiales > Aspergillaceae > Aspergillus > Aspergillus tubingensis. The sequence continues at coordinate 866,264 of NW_023336276.1, forward strand.
CGCGGTGCTGGCTCCAACAATTTTGGAATTGTGACGTCGTTCACCTACCGCATGGAGCCCGCTCCAACGGCCATCGTCAACTACAACATTGGCTTCGCGACTCAGTCAGACTGCGTACAGGTCCTTCTAACCCTACAAGAGATCGGATCCCTACCGGCGACCTCCCCCGCCGGCTTTCCAACCTCCCTGGGTGGAGAACTCATCATAGATGGTGGCTACCAGGCCCCTAAGGCCTATTGCACCTTCACTGGCCAATACCTCGGCGATTCCGCCGCCTACAACAAAACTATCGACCGCCTCCTTTCCCCACTCGCACGTCAGTCCATTCAGCCCCTCACAACCACCAGCTCCTTTTACACAAACTGGGTCTCCGCTCTCACCAATCTCATGGGTGACCTCGACTCCCCGTCTGTTCCACAACCCTATTACGCCAAATCCCTCTTTGACGACGGTCACCCTAACTACATTAGCACCTCCATCGCGAATATATTTTCCGCCATTCAGCCTGCCGGGCCTGATGCCTTTATCTCCTTCGACCTGAACGGTCCAGGTGCCGTCACCACCCTTCCCCCGGATGACAATGTCGGGCCCATGGCCTTCAATCATCGAAACAATCTCTTCATGTCGCAAATCTATGCTTGGGATTTCCCGGGGTTCACAAATGCATCAGCACGGGAGACTGCAGTTGACAGGCTTTCCGACGTCGCGGATGCGGTGCGCCAGGCCGATCCTGAGGGTGGTTGGCAAGCATATCAGAATTATATCGATCCGTATTTGCAGGATTGGGCAGAGATGTATTATGGAGATGCCTTGGACCGGTTGAAGGAGATCAAGAAGAAGTGGGACCCTTTGGGTATTTTGGATTTTCCACAGGGATTGGGACGTGCATGATGGGTGTATGCATATGTACGATCAGCTGAATATGCAGGTGTATGCGGTATTGTACGCGTAGATGGAACCCCTTGTTTGAAACGAGAGAAGAAAGATGACGACTTGGATAGACTTTTGAAGCAATGAATAGATAGACTATGAATAGACATGACGGACTCTTTTTGCAATATTGCGTGTTTTGATGAGGCGCTGGTACACCCTACTACTCTGATATAAGCACAGCTGCAGATAGACAGAACAATAAATCCAGAGTCATGTATAGTAAGTTACTATTATACTACTCCGTACTTTTTCAACATCACTTCTTAAGGACCCTCGAGAAGTTAGTATTTTATTGCTCTCAGTTCAGCCATATACTTATGTATGTATTGTTTGGTTACTGGTAGCTGAGGCAAGGTGCTGCTTCATGATATATATATATATATATATATATATATATATATGTGTGTGTGTGTGTGTGTGTGTGTGTGTGTGTGTGTGTGTGTGTTTCTATTGGTTCTATTTACTATGCAGTCGAAAACGAAGTGATGATTCAGGGTGAACTTCATATACTACTACTTACTGTGTTGGAAGTACCAGGTTGGAGTTAGTAGTAGTGTGTGTCCGTCATGAATAAATAATATACTCCCTACTAACGCTGTACGTACGAGTTGCTGGTTGTAGTCTCAATGATCTTATGACATTGTTTTAAGGTAAGACCACATTGTTTGATATCTCTTCATTTTAGAAACAGACTGTATGTTATTATCGTACTATTATTATACATTGGATGGATGGCTTTGACGCAGCATAGCGCGAGGTAAATACAGTAGAAAAGAGTGAAAGCAGGTGTGAAAGAATGACAAGACAAGATTATGGTGGTAATTAGTAAAGATAGTATTAGTAACAGTAACGATCCTAGTCACAACCCCGGTCCATCTATGCACACCCACATCCACATCCACACCCACCACCTACTCCGTGTTCTTCAGGTCGTTTCAAGCATGTTCAAGTCGTACGGACATTAACGAAGGGACATTAGTATGCAGGGATATCAAAAGTATAAACATCATCAGTATTAATGGTAGATGTTCAATCAAAGCCAAAGTCAACTGTGGTATCATGGTCGTATAAAAGAGAGACAAGAAAGGGGTATCGAATCCTCATCTCGCAGGAGACGGACGACTTCTCTTTCCTGTGCAGGACGTAGATGCAGACTCATGGATGCTGCGCAAGAGAGGACGTTGGCATGTGTAGTCGCCGTCACACGACGAGATGGCATTATCAGGTAGAGTCTGAAGTCTAGGCTGTGGCCAGAGGCGCGTCAGCAGGACCGCCGTGGGCGCCACCAGTGTTCTTCTCCCGGACTGGGGTGCTCTCGCGCCGGTAGGCCCAGAGCGCACCGACTTCGAGGAACATGGCGAAGAAGGTGAAGATGAAGGTCAGGAAGATGAAGGCTTCGTTGGCCTTCTTCTTAGAGCAGGACAGGCCGGGGGGAGAGTTGAAGGCGCAGTTGTGCCAGTTGTAGTCTTGTGCGGCAAAGATGAAGGCTGTGAGCCAGCTGTGGTTATGGTCAGTAACAGCACATAGCATGCATGGTTGGATGGCACATACAGGTACGAGAAGATGACATCGATAATCAGAACAAACTTGCTTAGGGCATTGGGCATGAACGGCGAGATGAAGGCGGGCAGGAAGAAGACAACAGACATGGTCGACTAATCCATGGTTAGTATGATAAGGTTCGACTTGTTTACATCAAGGGTAGGAGCATGCTTACAATGACTTCCCAGTAGATAGTGTGCTGGCCGCGAGGTCCCTTGTGGATGAAGTATGAAGTGATACCCATCACGATGACTGCACTGGCCCACTGCATGAACCGGGTGGCCAGCTGTAGTGGACGGGCCACGGTACTGGAGAACATGGCTGCGGTTGACTGGACTGAAAGTGTATAGAGATGGTAATAAAGTGAATTAGGAGGGCAACTGGTAGTTTATTGGGCGAGGCGCAAAGAGAAGCTCAGTTCCACTGACAGACTGGTTGGTCCGGCTCTGATGAATGGATGATGAAGAGGGGAAGAGAATGCCCAGGAGTGGGAGACCAGGACAAGGTTCTTTATATGTCGCCTGGCCGGCTTGAATGGATAGAGCGGAAGGGTGCATGGTGGACCGAATCAACGGGGCGTATCTTTTACGTCAGAGGATGTTGTATTATTTTTTTTTTCTGGAGCTTGAGCCGAAAGTTTTTCTGGCCCTGTGCAGTGGCCTGTTCAGGGAAGCTGAACGACGCCAACGGAAGGAGAGCCAGCTTTGGCGGGTTCTTTTGCGCTTTCCCCCAGATGCGTCATAATTTCCTCTGCATGAAGTAAGTCAGTTCCGAGGCGGACCAGTCGTTGCGCCGGGAAGGTAGTAGGGGTTGTGTGATTGCACTGACCAGATTGCCGTAGTTGTGCAGGAAGACCACATCAACAGAGGTATACTACTAAGGTAGGGGCCAGCATCATACTGTTCCTAGGACAAGAGGGGTGCCCGACCGAGTTGGAACGCGATGGCCATCACAGCAGCAGCAACAACAAGCGCAACAACGCAGCTGGGTCTGCATCACAGCCGGGGTGGGGATCAGGTCCGGCATGGCTAGTGTGAGGATCTGCGTGGACCATGGACTGATGGATGGAGCCAGATGGACAGAGCCGGAACGGACCAGGCAAGGGAGACGAGATGTTGTTGGTCAACTCATGATAATTTTTTTTCTAGGTTGCGTGACTGAAAGGTGATTGATTGATTGAAGAAATGAGGGCGTGAAGCCACTCAAGTTCCATCGTCATGGCTTGGCGTCACGGGGGATCGCCCGGTCTGGATCTTGGCCGGATTTCCTTCGGTCTTTTTTTTCTTTCCTCTCTAATCTCTATACTCAATACTCCCTTGTGGCTTCATTTCTACCGTTTTCCATCATTCTTCCTATATTATTCATTCCATTCTATCAATCATTCCATCAACAGAATCATCTAGTTTTCTTCTTACTGAATAACCCAATACAAGAATGTATGATTTCACCGTGACTCAGCCCTTTACTCAGCGAACGGTCATCAAGCAGCTTCCACCAGTTTCGGCACAGACCAATGGCGACCACGCCACCTCCCATCGTGCAACCCGCCGGGTTCCAGCGGGATCAATAATCAGTCAATGCACACCCACACCTTCCCTCTTTCTCTCCTCCTCTTCTCGAGAAGCTTCGAGCTACAGCAAGACTAAATCTTCCGCCGTGCTTTGTACTTCTGCAGATCCTCGCATCCCGGAACGGTCGGCAGAATGAGATCATCCCTCCTCCTCGGTTTCCAGCAGTCACCTGCTCCTCCCTTTCCGTGGTTATCCATCCCTCCCTCTCTTCCATTCCTTTCGACGACATGGCTTGTACAGAGTAGGCTTCGTGACTCAACAATGGACCTGTGATGCCGGACCCACAAGGCTGAATGAGAGCAGGAATTGGATGGCCATGAATATTGGGTCGACACCTTCCCGTCTCTTCCGGCTAATCCACACTTTGGTATCCCGCTTTACACTCTCAACCACCACCACCACAGCTGTTGTTACCTGCAGGTTTGTCTCTTGCAGCAGGGATGCCCGTCTGGTTGTTTGTATGACATTCCGTCTGTAATGCAGGTAGGCATGTACACCGCATCCAAATTATGCATGTGTGTTCCCCTCTTTCCCCTCTCTCATTCTCTCCCTCTAAACTATACCTTACAGAGTAGCTATCGTAGCTATCTCTCACCTCCCTGCAGACAAGAGCTACCTAACCCTCCCAAAGTCTCGTACCTCTCAACCCGAACTCAATAACCGAAACCTACTTTCCTTCCCCCTCCCCTCCCCTCCCCCCCAAAAAAAACCAAAGAAACACATGACACCTACTTGCCAACCTAAACTCAACCTATAATCTACCACTGCCAACAATCACTTACAAGTGGCTGGCCAGGTTTCCCTTGCATTTTACTCCATCGTGATCAATCTCGCAGATCCGGGGATCCCAACCCTCCCATCCCCAATAATCATGCTCGGACTATTTCCAGCCACGGGGACAGCTATTGAACCTTTATCTGTTTAGACTTCATCCCCGCCATGGTTTTTGACTCATATTCTCGTTCTTGTTACTCGAGCCTGTTCAAGTTCTTACCCAAAGCTAAAAAGTATACTTGTGTATATGCATAGATCCGGTACGCGTTGATTTCGCGTGTTTTGAATCTGCCTATCTAGGCAAGGGGGGTCTGCTTCTCATTTTTGAGACCGCACTACCAGTCAGTTGGGCATGAAATTAGTAAAGAATATTTACTTTGTAAAGTGTGTCGAAAGTACGGTCTCTACGGAACAGGCAGGATACTGATTAACTTCTGACAAAACTGACAAGGGTGCAGAGCTGATCATGATGATCCCTAACATGATTGGTGTTTGGATGTCTTGTCCCGCTAAGTACTACTGTGTAGAGCGCTCGATACGGGGCGCTGCCGCTACTCATTGGTGGTCATGGGTACAAGCGAGAACTAGCACTCCTCCCATTCCACCGTATACTTAATGTCAAAAATGAGTACGAGAGTACTTTGGAATAACTTCTTCGACTTCATAAAAACCATAAGCAGTGTAGTTGAATACATCAGTTATATAAAGGACAAGTTGAACAACTCACTGGCACCGAGACTTACATAACCCGTTGCTTACAGAGGATTGAAGCATATTCAAGCTACTGTATCATCGAGTCTCTACTGAATGCTGTTTGTTTACATACCAGGCTTAGTTAATCAGGGAGTGTGCATGTGAGTAAGATCTTAGAAGGTTCCTTTATTCAATCTATACAAAGAGTTCACCTGGCCGACAAAGGAAAAAGGACCTTAATTAATGTCGGATAGTGCTAGAAAATGGGACAGAGTGGAGTATCATGAACAGCCTGAGTGCATTAAGAACTGATGAGAGTTTCATCGGCCTGTTTAACGCTGGATTATATAGTAACATTGAAGGTTGAATCATAAAATGTCAAGATGTATATGTGAGTTGTTGCAAGGAAACCAGATCAAACTCAGGACTGATAATGACTAGGACTATAGAACCCGACAGTTAGCATAAGAAGTCAAAGGCCGACCAGATTGTTCCAACTTTTGGATGATGAATCTGTTCCCCGCCTTTGTGATATTAACCTCGATATAGGGTGTGGGTCCGGAAATGGTAGTATCCCACGGTCCATATTATTTGATGCATAGTTAAAGATTGACGGGAGTTCGGTGTATGTGGGCCTCTGGCAATTGATGTTACTATACTCTACAAAGGTTATGAATATTTTGTGCTGATCTTGAGATATATCAGAGTATCTTTATGCCGTTAATGTGAGGTTGAAGAACTTCCTTTCTAATCCAACCCGACATCTGAGCTCCCAATTGATCTGCGTCCTGTTTCGCCCAAGTGACCGATTTTACCTCGATGAGAGATTAAGAAGGACGCTCATTGCCGTCGACGAGATATCCGTCCGTTCGAGCCTCATTCTTCGCAGCTAGCTTCATAGTTGGCTAAGAAATGATACCCTGTGCAGCATCCAGCCACAACATTTATATAGCCAAAGCCGGTTGCAAGGGCGTTCAGAAATGCCATGAGGGCAGGTATTCACTATTTGCCCGTCTTTGGCATGTGGGAATATGAGTCGCCGAAGTTTCTTAGGAACTGGGCGACGGGTACCGTTGGCTCTTCTGTCTGTTCTAAAGCGTCCGGTTTATATAGGATAACAGACTTGCCATCGTCCGAATCATCGGGAGTTGTTGTTGTTGAAGACACCGGAGTGAAATTTGAAAATGTTATTATTGAAGTAGGAGTCGGTGATATTCGCTGTTGTGCATATAATAACGTGCTTCCCGACTGTCTTCTGCCAAATAATGGGCTCAGTAGACAAAGGGAAAGAAATATACTATATATGAACATTGGATATCCTGGGAAGACAACATGTTACCTTGATTTCGAAGTCATCGCGTACAATAGGCACCCTTATATATCAGGGGCGTCAGTGTTGGACGTAGAATAAGGGAATAGCTGCAGCCTCCGTGAAAGTAAATTCTGCGTCACTGGCGCATGATTAACTGACTATATTCCCTTATGATTGGTAATTTGATAATACGATCTTGCAATGGGGCAACCGCACATGGATGGCTGTAACGATTATTGGATTGAGCCTAGCGGTGAATATTTTCCCATATGGCCACATACATGGAGTATACACCTCCCACGAACCCTCCGAGTTGGAAAAGCAAAAAAATACCCTACCACCCAATATATATACTTGGTAATAAATGAACGGGTGTCGCCAAGAAAAAGCACTTCTTGTTCTATTGTCGGTATATGACAGCATAAACTCTAAAGTAGTTGGAATTAAGAGCTATAAAATTAACTACTAGCCAGCAATGTCTGTTCATAGATGATGGGAACGAAAAGCCACTATTTATCTGCTATTGAAACAACGGCCACAATATTTATAGTCGAAGAAATTGATGTAGGAAGGAGTGTGACTGTGACTTGTAGACAGAACAGATGTTGTCAAGCTACCTTTGAGTGCAATCATCAGCAGGCACTTAGCTTAAAATAGCAGACTACATATCGATGGAAAGACAACGAAAAGCTATCTTTAGATATATCTTATCAAATCCTAGGTTCTTGGCCTCGAACTAACTTACAGCGCTATTTGTTATTGATGGTGATGATCTACCTATATTTTTTGATGGAGACACATGGTAAATAGTGCTAATCTCTCTTCCATTTTATATATTACAACGTCGAACCTGTGGCGTACCATGTTTATTCATGGCCTACCCACTTATGTGATGTCAAATAATTACTAAGATCTGCATGTAATCACTTCAAGAGAGTCAGTTATTTTATATAATGTTGTCTTGCTATATACTCTTTGCTTACTGGGTTTTATTATAACTCTAACACCAAATTGTAGGTTAAGAGCACCCGAGGATCTATCTTGAAAGTCGGGTCATCCTACATGGAAAGAACACAGGTGAGGGGCTTGTTCGTTCGTAGACTCATTTTCAGAAGTAGTTATTTATTGCTTTGGGAGTGCTTTCGAAAGAAGTGTTGTAAATTTTTGCTCAGGAGAAAATGGAATATTAGACTTGAATGGTGGAATGGATTATACTGGACAACTGATCAAAATCATCATTGTCAACCACTCATGGCCTGAGCAGTCACGTGAATATGGGCTTGGTGATTTGGCCTCTAAGAAACGACAACCGTTTCTGGAGAGAGCACATTTCTTACGTGAGGCTGTGTGAACTTGGCCAGCGAAACTAAGTACCATCCCCGCAACTTTGTATGGTAGCGAGACACATTAGTGTGGTATAGTGTAGGCCGAGCCACGAAAATTAGTTCACTTTCCCTATTTTACTAGACAAGTTGTAATCTCTTTCCCTCGGCCATGCCGTGCATGACTTGGTATAACTTATCACTAATGGTTAGTTGCTGATAATGGTCACGACCATCGTGGGGTATGATTGTGAAAGCACACGATTGGGATATGGAACAAGGCTGTGCCAGAAGAGAACCAATATCTGTCGAGACTAATCCGTACTGAGTAGGACGGCAGCTGACTCGTAGTATTTCCGGACTGAGTAAAGTGCTTGAACGGTTAGTGGCTCTTAAGGTTGCACCGGGCCGTCGCGGCTTTGCCCTATTGTCTAAGCGTCCAACCCCGACTGGCTAAATCGACAGTCCTGGTTATTATCTCATATTCAGACTCGCCAACAGTAAGTACAAAGGGAGAGTGTGTCCTGAAGGATTGACGGGTTACCAGCGCACATCTGGGAGATCGAGGGGCGACATCCTATAGTCCAGTGTTTCTATACCGGCATTGACAGCAGCGTGTTTAACGGCGGGTTGGAACGGAAGTGACAATGGACAGCGAACTAACACCAGCTTTAAGAAGCCATCCAGGAAAGCGGCGACATTTTAAGAAGAAGCCCCTAATGGGCAGCCCTGGCTCCCGCAACTAAAACATGCAACAAACTGAGCCTCCGGTGGTCTACAATGTAACAATCATGTTGAGGTCAGCAACGGTAATTTGGCTACAACTGAATGCATGAGGATCCTACATACCCAGGTATCCGAGTTATCCGTTGGCAGCAATGGGATCAAGTTGGAGGACTATTCTTATCCCAAATGCACTTCCAGTTCATCCCGAGGTGGGCAATTAAAGCGACCGAACCCCTGCAACTCTCGTGGTGACTAGTGTTGCGTGCTTGTGGCTAGGAATGTTTGGCGCCGAGGCTAGCAGAGACGGCTCTTTCCCACGCAGTGTTTCTCCACCACATGAAACGCTCATAGGCGCTGTACAAAGCCCCGCATGCTCAGCCTCCTTTTCTTATAATGATCACGAGTCCCCAGACACACTGATATTCTCGACAACTACTTTCCGCAGAGTGGACATCAGGTGTGCAACAACAGCGTCATGGCTGATACCACGGATCAACACGGTACTACTCCCACCAGGAGCGCGGAAGCGACCCCATCTTCTATAAACAGAGATCAGCCTCTTCCTTCGGTCGAGTTTACCTTCTCCTGCAGCCCATCGTCCCCCGAATGCCTGACCCCGAATTCGTCCGTCGACGGCTTCAACTCAGCTATCCTAGAAGGTCGCCGATCCTCTATGACGCCAACCACGCGGCTGCTCTTTGAAGACCTCCATCTGAGCGATAGCATCTCTCCTGCAGCCCAACAGTCACCAATCAATCAATCAAGCATAGTTCATAACGATTCTGGCTTAACACCTACGCGCAGCGCCCATCGTACAACCTACCGGGATCTGCACAATTCTACCCCTAGCCCTATAGGTCCCTCTTATATACGACCAAGCCAACAACGGTCACCTACACCAACCTCGCCCTCGGGAGATGTCAGCTCTCATTTCCGGAATCTAAATCTGGGAGACGCAGATAGTTATGTTTCTGATTCCGACAGGAGCTCTACACTCGACAGTGAGGGGGATGCAGCGGAAGAAGATGATGAGGATGCCTACAACATTCGTCATGAGTCTCTTCCTCAGGAGCCTATCTATGATATTCGACTTCAGAATGCGCTGCGAGATGTCAGGGGTGAACTAATGAGTCTTACACAAATAATGAGCGGTAACGCCCTCGCCCACGATAATACTAGTGACTTGTCCAAGCTTTATGAGAAGACACGTGAAGCAAGTCGATTCGCTTACCCAGCGACACGCACGGTAGGCTTCATCGGCGACTCGGGTGTTGGTAAATATCGAAAAGATAGCTGATACACGTACGTTGAGAGGCTAATTCGTACGAACAGGGAAGAGCAGTTTGATTAATTCACTTCTAGATCAAGAGGGCTTGGCTCGGTCGGTGAGTTTGAAACAGATCATTATAATATACCTATGAGAAACTAACACCCGATGTTCTACCCTTCTCATAGAGCGGAGACGGTGCTGCCTGCACCACTGTCGTTACCGAATTCCGGAGTGTAAATGATACCTATCCAGAAAACTATACCGTTGTTGCAGATTTCATGGACAATGACGAGATCCGTGAGCTCCTCGAGGAGCTTTTATCGAGCATTCGGAAATACTACACCGAAGCCTTTCGTGAAGTGAGAACGTCGGAAGAGCAGGAGAATATCAAAGTTGCGGCCAAAAGAGCCTGGGACACCTTGAAATCCCTCTTTCCTCATGAGCGGGACCTGGACATTGACTTCCTTGCCCAGGAAGGAGATGAGGCCGTCGCTACAATTATGAGCACCTTGCTGGAGTGGGCCATGGCGGGCTTAGATACCCGACCAGGAGGGCGTGATAACCTACAGTATACGGTTGTGTCTCACCATGCGGATCAATGCATGAAGCATCTTGATAGACTGATGGCCAACGATGATGACGGTGATGATCCTGCTCTGTGGCCGTTTGTGAAGTTGGTCAGGTATATATCAGAAGTGATGATAAGCAAATGCTGCGTTATGTGGCTAATCTATATATAGGGTCTATTTGCGCTCGCCCGTTCTACGCACGGGTTTAGTTTTGGCCGACCTCCCAGGTATCTTACCGAGGTATTATAATGGTGTCATGCAGAATTAAGCTAAGAGCTCAATGTTCAGGATTTCGCGACTTAAACTACGCTCGGGTGCGAGCGACGGAAAGGTACCTACGCCACAGCTGCGACGAGGTGTTTATTGTGAGTAATATTATGCGATGTACAACCGATCAGTCAATAAGGGACATCATCCGTCGATGTGCGCGGGATCAACCTATCCGCATTGTGTGTACTCGCTCCGAGGTAAGTGCTTTTCGGATTCATTATCTAGGTGACATGAAAGTGACGACTGAAATCCAGGACGTCAATTCCGAAGAGACGGCACGTACCGCTCCTGCAGCAGATGCTGTACGTATCCGGAATATGAACAACCAAATCCGGCAGCTCGATCGCAGGATCGTGCAGACAGGTACTCGCAGACGAAAAGCGCACGGAAGTAAGATGCAGAGTCTCGCTGCAGAGGAAAGTAACCTCAGGTAAGTGGCACCGATGCACGATACTCCAAATTTTCGTATATCTCATTCATTACAGGGATCAGAAAGAAACTCTTGAGCTTCAGTAAGAAACCCTTCCGTTGGCTATTTTAAGTTGAGATACTAGTCTAATCTGAAACTTGCCAGGTTGATGAACTTCCTCGTCATTCGAAGAAATACATCTGTGACCAACTCTTTGTTGCATGCCTTGGGGGGAATGGCTCGCATATTCTGCGTGAGCAATAAGCTCTACTCTGACCATCGAGAGGACGATCCACGACAGGCCAATGGGTATTTGGCACTCAGTGGTATCCAAGAACTTCGACGGTACTGCCAATCAGTGCCGGCAGATGCGCAGTTCCGAGCCACGGTGTCTTATCTCCAACATGAAGTACCGGCGCTGCTGGGTTCTATCACGCAATGGGCCTTAGCAGGGACTAGCACCATGACTATGGCCCGGGCAGAAGTCTTGCGACGGGTCTTGACTGAAGCCGAAAGCAGTCTGAAAGGGGTACGGTAATTGTCCTAATATCCAAATGCACTTTGCCCTGTCTAGGTGCAGGCTCCCAAACTGCATCTACTATCTGCTGTTTAGTTATAAATGCCATGACTGCTAATTCGCGTAGAGCACAACTCGTGATGGCTCGCAGGTACACTCATTACAGAGTAGCCTCAGGAGGAAATTTTCCGATGCCATTACACAACAAATTCGTAGGCACCGACCTACAACCCAGTCATGAAGACCTAAGTAAATAACGCTTCATACAGGCCGAAGTCGACGTGATTGGAGGGACGATGCAGTCGAGGCGAGCTTGGAATGGGCAAATGTAAGTGGGACCCACGGTATCCCAAGAACATTCGTACCTAACTTTGGCTACCTGCAAGTGGCACCACATGACATATGCAGCGTTCTGTCGCAACTACGGAACGTATGAAACGGCAAAACAACCGCGTCGATGCTGGAACGAAGAGATTCTCGGTTCGGGAATTGACCAGCTATCTCTGGCGTGGGATTCCGTGCTCAACTGGCTTGAAGAAGAGGGTAAGAAGCTCGAAGACGAAATCTCCAGGATTTTTCAAGGGGTACATGATTCTATAGACGGTACGCCATTCCCCAAGCGTCCTCAAGGGTTAAAGGACTGGTGTCATTGACTATTGACTTGTCAGAGCAACGGGAGCTGGCCCCGGAAACTCTAGGAAACTTGCTTCTGAACCTCCGAATGAGACGGACGTGTATACTGGACGCTCTTCAATGCTCCATAGAACGTCTAATTGATGACACTGAGTATTGTGCACGAAATCGTATGCTACTATGAGAGGTGAACTAATTTGATTTGCAGAAATATCATGGATGACACAGTGGGTGGACACGCGAGCTCATATATTGCGGGTGTTATGCGTCCAGTCTATAACCTTTGCATGGAACAACGTGGTATGCTATCTCTCTCATCTTCCAGTCAAACACATTTTCTTTTGGCGCTAATGCAAAATGGCTCGCATAGGAACGGGAAGTGATTCGCGTCGGAAGCAAACCATGAATCGTCATCTCAGCTCACGTAGTCTGTTCCAAGACTTCGCCGACAATATTACTCTTGACTATGAAGAAATGATCGACGAAGCATTTGAACAGTTAAATCAGAGGCTCAGCGAGGAGGTTGCTCATATTACCCGAGATTTACATGCTACGGTCACTGTGGAGGGAGAAATCTCTGAAGCCGGAGAGAATCCCGAATGTACAGAAGGAGTTAAGCGAAGGGTGGAAACATGCCAAAGGGCCTTGGCAAATGCTCAGGCGACCGTGCAAGGGCTGAGCTGAGAGAGTGACACGAAGGGGTTCATACGCATCCCATCGGCTAGTAGTGACAGGAGGAATAAATTGTTGTTATATACTACGCTTATATAGAACACATATATATATGATTTGAAAATAGTTAGGTTTGGTCTTTTATTCTGAACTGGAATTTTTATATAACTATTTATATTGGAATTGCGGCTGAGTTGAATATACTTATGAACTTGAAGAGTTTATTGTTTAGTAGTCCTGCACAGGCGCAGTACAATATCTTGTAACAAAGTGTATAAGGTTCTAAGACAGATATGTCCGCACGTAACTGTATAAAATATAATAGTAAATATACCTCTTCGTTCTACAGGTCTACCTTCATTTTTCATTTTAGCCACGAAGTTATACCACCGCCTCAAGCAGCATAAGCATGATGCTTCCTCCGAGGGAGCAGCACCCATATAGCGATTAATGCAATCAATAATGCGAGGACGAATGGCTGCAGGCTTTGGACACCGCGGGCCCCGGATATGGCACCTGCGACAAAGGGCAGTCTATTGCCGGAGCGGAAGATTAGCAAGGGAGGTCAAGCAGCAATAGGTCGTGGACCATTGTAAAGTAAGGGAGGTAGACGTACATTGCTCCGCCCCCGCCAGCCAACGCCGACGCAAGTCCGATTCCAGGGGTATGTAGGTGCTTAGGGAGCAGCTTAGCCGCCACAACAATGGCTGCGGGAAAGAGAGGGCCAGTGAAGAAGCCGAGCAGTGAGACAGCCACTGCGGACACGATGAACTGGGGTACTAGCCAGAAGATAAGCTCTAGGGCGATTGAAATGGCTAGATAAATGCTGATAGCAATTCGCTCTCCTTGATTGCAGTCAGTATTTATGTAGTAAGGCCTTGATAGGGGAAGGGGAAACATGCCTAGCCAGTCGTTGACAAAACCGAGAACAAGACGGCCCACGGTGACACCAGCCCAAAAGCCGGTTGGAATCAGACCCGATTCGTAGGGCTCGCCATGACGGACTTGGACCATGAAGTCCACGACCCAGCCACCCACCGACACTTATCAGATTCATTCATCAGTTTGGTCATTCGATTTAACGATCTGGTAGATTGGCGCACCTTCAACTCCCATGTACACAAATAGCCAGACGGCTATCAGCCAGGTAATAGGACTCTTCATAGCCTCTGTAGTTCTGCTTCCACCGCCACTATCCGAGCCTCTGTGATTCTTGGCTCTGTAGCTTGCCGCATTTTCTCCCCAGAATAGAGTAGAGCTCACCATTAGGTCTAGAATGGATGCGCCAAGTAGTGTGTAGTAGAAGTAGTTCCAGCGAAGACCCGACTTGATCATCTGAGTCCCAACCAGTGGACTTATGGTTGCCCTGCAGTGGTCCTTAGTATTGCTAATTGATGGTCAGAGGTCTTGTCTATAGCCACATACCCAAGACCATAAAATGCTTGTAGGACCCCCATCATAGCATTCGCGTTGGCCATATCAGCGATCCAGGAATTCCATGCCGCGTCGATGAGACCATTGCCCAAGCCAACAATTACGTAGACAGCTAGCATTGCTGGCCAGGGTGGATGAATGGCCATAATCGCATATGGACTGATATGGCATAGGGGACCGATAATTGCTATACCCCGCTGTCCAAGCGTCATGTGAATCTTGTTGACGATGAGCGTGGCTATCGTATATCCGGCAAATGGGGTCACGAAAATAAGAGAGACCACGGTGGTAGACAGGTTGTAGTCTTCGCGAAGCTACTTGACTTTCAGCTACTTTCTGATCAAGGAATTAAACCTAGCCGATCAAACTCATACATATGGCACGAGTGCCTAACATGAGTGATTAGTTTGTCATTTCTTGCTGATGCGGGGGTTCACTGTAGGAGAGCTCACTCCGTAAACACCATCATTTGCTCCCACAACCGTGAAACTGATGAATGTAGCCAAAAGGCGCCATCTATTGATGGGAGGATCATTCCACTTTTGCTTCTGTTGTACGATTGCATCTTCGGTGCTCGGCCCGAATGGTTGGACTGGGTTCTGTGACTCCTGTTGTCCCTGCGAAACTAGCTCAATTGTGGTTGTTGACATGTTGTACTTTTAGAGAGGAGAAAGAATAATGCAGTGAAGGAAAATGAAATGAAGATTAGTAACGTTGCTTTGTGGTTGATAAGTACCTGCCACATGTGATCACGGACGCTTCCCCCGCCTTATGAGCTAAAAACTGCCTTTGACTGGCGGTTGTTATGGGGCAGACCCACCAGGGAAAAAGCATTGGAGAGTCGCAGAGGCCAGCCAAGTGTCTGTGCTGCATCTCGCCCTTGGTTGGACATTTGACATGTTGATTTCCTGCCTATCGTAACGATGATCCTATCCAAATGGAGCAACTCGGAATATACTCCATCAGACAGGCGGTCTGGGGACACTTTGCATGGCCCTTCCTGAATAGGATTAAATCATCACAGGCAGTTATGATGCTTAATGGAAGATGGGAAATCAAACTAGGTTTATGAGATTGGAATATTATATTCCGATAGTCGGTAGTCAATAGTCGGGCTATATTGGTCAGATTCAAGCTTCCTGTGTCCCCACTGCACGGATGGCATTTGTTTCACAACCACATGCTCGAACTTATCTGACTTCATGAGAACGGTTGCACAAAGTTGGAAACTGTGATGGACTTATGTCGGTATACTGTTGAATATTGATATTCCATCGTCAGTAGATCTAAGTAGTTGTACTGCGATGGAAACTTTGTTGGACTTTGGCATGGTACGAAATCATCCCGAGCGCTGGTAGTTTCAACTCTTCTCATGTCCAATATGAATCAATATATATTTCACAGATATTCATGACATTATAATGGTTATCCAGATAATATGGTCTATATGTTCAACAGCCTCTTCACTTCGTCATCTTCCAAAAGTGCAGCATGGTCCCTTCTCAATCTGGCCGGATCATTGGTCTCAAACCAAAATGCCCACGTACTCTGCGTATTGATGTCAAGATTGTTCCGGCTGGACTTCAATCCCACATGCTGCAGCTGAGGCGGTGCCAGAGCATATCGAATCAACTGGCTCTGATCAGCGTATTCCTCTATCATGGAATCCGTCTGACCATGTACTCTGGCAGCCAGAAATTCGATAAGACCATCCACACTCTCCCTCGGAAACACCAAGCCCTGAGTGCAACATCCAAACTCGTTCATCTCAACAACCCCTTGAAGCGGCATTAAATTGTATTTCCCGGCCATGTATACGAGCGCGGTGAAGGCTGGAACGCACACCATAGAGATAACCACGATGCTCAGGGTGTCAAGGTGAAGTCGCTCAAAGCGAGTGCGCCGAAGCATAATTAAGGATGAGAATGTAGATAGCATGAGAAGGCCGAATATCAGGGGCATGTTGCTGTACGCCATGTCGGAGTCGCTCCACCCCAACGAGGTTTCTGTGTAGAAAAGGCGGAGGTATAACCATGGATTTTCTGGTTGTTGGTTCCGTTGGGGAATGTCGGATAGTGCCTTCAAAGTTTTCGTAAACCACCCTGTGGCAAGGATGATGTCGTCTTCGAAAATAATCGTGTAGGGAGCATTTGCTTCTTGGCAGGTTCGGAGGGCGTAAATATAGTCGCTGCACATTGTTAGCTGGCTTGGTCCTGGAAGCAGATGGATTTTAACCAAGGTTTAGAAGCATATTCATAAACTCACAAGACCCCCTTCTCATAAAAGTTCTTATCCCTCTCCAGATCCTGCAAGTGCTGCAATTGCTCTTCCGACACATTATAAGTATCCGCTGAATCCACGAGCCTGCCCACCCATTTCTGATCCCAACTAGGATGCACTCTCGGGTCTGTATCGGCAAACAGGATACTGAGGTACAATGCTTGCCGCTCTCTTTCATCCAATCCCTCCAACATCGAGCCAACAGATGCTTCGAAATAATGGTCCGAGTCTCGTCGAACGGTGACCATGGCAATACAAGCAGTAGGTGTGCCTCCACTCTTCACGTAGTCTGGTGGATCGATGGCCGAGTTGTGCTGCGAGATAAAATGCCAGGCTTCACGCTCACGATGGAGGCTGTAATCCAGTTCGTAGACATGGCGATCTTGGAAGAAGGCAGAGTGTGGATCACGCCAGAGGCTGATTCGGCAATAGTAGAATATTAGGAGCCAGACGAACAGGCTAAGGATGAAGATTTTCGATGCGCGCAGCTGGAGATAATAGGGGGGATGTGTGAGAATTTGCTGGGCGGCTTTCTTCAGAGAGCTTGGAAGCATTGTCTCGTGGTGATTGTAGGAGGAGGGGAGACGGGGAGCGAAGCTCGGAACAAGGCTATAACATTAGAACGGTGGCAGCTGCATTTGCTAGGATTAAATGGATTTCTAAGTTCAAAGTAGGCAGACAGCGCAGGTAGCAGCATTTAGTAGCAAACAATCTCCTCTTGGCAATTAGCGTAGTCATGTATGAATGATGCGCCCTAAGGCACTGTTACGGCCAAAAGGCTGAGAAGGCTATCGGTACCCACACCACTATAGTTCACCTACGGACTCAGGTATACAGGGGCAGGAAGGGTCTACATCCCTGCAACTAGTAACTAATCACAGAGTCTTATCAACTCAGCACATAAGCGCCTAGCACGCAGCTCCACCGTCTGTTCGTCGATTTGATTGACCCACCACCCACGGAAAGTCCGCGTCTCGAGGACAAAGTGAGACATACAGAGCTAGTTGTGCATTAGTGTGTCAAGTCATTGACCGAACCATAGTTGGTAGAGGCCGGCGCATGTACCGCGCGACTTGGCATTAGTAAAACCGATGATTTGAATGACGCATCGTTCGAGAGCTAGGCGTTGGTGGTTATAAGCAATTTGATAGCAATGAACTGGCGGCACGAACCGAAATTGAGCCGACCCAAATAGTGTAGGATCGAATGATCCTCTATAGATCCGTGGTTTCTGACCAGTCCCCCCAACAGTATTTAGCTCATCTAAACTCCAAAATCTTCCGGTAGCTGTCGAATGTAATCAATGAACCAACTTCGCCATCACCCTCACCCCTTTAGACCCCATCTTCGGCATGGCGACTTGATAATCATACAGAAACGCCACATCATCGGCATCGGTTTCGAACAGTGTCATGTCAAATTCACGAACCAGGGCTGCGACCACAAGATATAGCTCCGCACGCGCGAGTTCCATCCCAAGGCACTTTCGCCCTCCCTTATTGAACGCCATCTGAAACCTTCGTCGCTCCTTCCCAGCATCACCGAGCCAACGTTCCGGGTCAAAGACAAAAGGATCCGGAAAGACGGCGTCCGCGGTGTGTGCACTCAGAGTCGTGGTGCATATTGGAGTGCCTGGCGGTATTGTGTACGACTTGCTTTTGGTGCTGGGTGGACAGGTCGAGGAGACGTACGAGGAAGGCGTATAGGTCAGCGGCTCGAAAGCGATACGTGCGGACCGAGCCGTGACGCCAAAAGAAAGCCGATTGCCTTCCTCGATTACTGCAGATAAATACGGAAGTTGCTCGAGCTGGGTCCATGAGGAGGGTATAGGGACGGCACGGAGCTCCCTGCGAAGCTTCTCGAGAAGTGTGGGGTTGGCAAGGAGATGATAGAAGATGATATTAAGTGTCTGAGCTGGCGATTCAGTTCCCGCTAGAACTAGCAGGGCTCCTTCTTGCTGCAACCGGAGGGGCATTTTCTCTGAGGCTGGCAGGTTTGGGTTGTCCAGTAATGAATCAAACACTGACTCTTTGCCGGTTGGTCCAATTTTGTTCTTGACAGCTACCCCTGATTCTTTACCCTTTGTGATCATGAAAATCTCCTCACGAACGCGCTGCATTGAAATGTTAGAGTTGGTATATATTCTCGGTGCGGAGTCTCACGTCAAATAGGGCAAGCAGATCAACAAGGCCTGGAGGCATCATTGGGCGGCTTATAGACATAGGGAGCGACTCCAGGAAATCGGGGATTTGCGGAAAGTGCTTGTTGATATTGATCCCCATCAAGAGCTCTTTGCTGTTTTGGCGGAGGATGGCGGCTTTCGGTTTGCTTGCAAGTACATCTGTCCGGTGTGCGAAGAGGAAGTTGTTGACAACACTGGGCAATTAGCCTCGATACCGAGTGAATGACGGGTCAACCTACTCATTGGAGAATGCGAAGAACGCGTCTGACAAGTTGACTGGGGTGCCTTCGGCAACATGGGTGGATATCAATTGCTTTAGCTGGTCTACTTTGTCTGAGATCAACCCCTCCATGTGCAAAATGTTCTTTTTACTGAAGAAGGGCGCAAGAGATTCTCGACGGACTTTATGCAGGTCATGGTCGGTGGTTGTGCCCAGTCCTCCTGGGACGCGAAGGCTCCTCAGCTGATAGCCATACTTGTCCCTTCTGGTCATTGAAGGGGCGTAGATAGTGTCCAAAAAGCCGACGTCATTAATGTGAACCTCATCTGGGGTAATACGGATGATTGGGCCTACAATCGTCAGTGGGGCTCACACATGAAGCAGAGCTTAACATACCATATCTTGTGTGAAGCTCCTGTATCTTGAACACATATTGACCAGGCTGAATAACGTCAAAATAGAACTCATACCACCATGTCAGGGCTGCAAGGCGGGGGCCGGGAATATGGGCTAAGGGGTGGAAGTAAAGGCGACGGATAGCTTCACTTGCCGTCCAAAGTACGGACAGCAAGACAGCGACCCCAAAATTCCAGAGCAAGGACATGATAAACGTTCAGAATCAGAGTACAAAGTAGAGATGGGGATTTGGAATGGTGACAGTATGTCAAACAAGAGATAAGAGTGGGACAAACAGAAGCCGGCTTAGGGGTGGCTTTTGAACATAGCCTCTCTTTGTGGGAGAGAGTGACCAGGATCATCCCGGCGTGTAACTTAAATCCAGTCAGCATGCTTATCACCGCCTTCAGCTGCAGTGCTACAAGGTATACACACACATCAGGCAGAGAGTCAAGGGAGCACTGAATCCATGGCTTTTATTGTTGTCTTGCTCCAGCCTTTACCTCAACACGATTCCTCTTCCGTTGTCGATGGAATCCCAAGAGCACCCTTATCATCATGTCACGAACATACGCAACTCCCGCTGCACTCATTACAATCTCTATCCTCTTCCCTGTCTTGGGGACCTTGACGGTGATCCTTCGCTTTTATACCAGAAGAAAGACAAAATCTGTGTTGTGGATTGACGACTGGTTGACTCTGCCTGCACTGGTAAGTGACATGCACCCTGAGGCCTTGAAGTTCAATCATATTAACTCGTTTAGGGGCTGGAATATGTACTCGCAGCACTCCTGCTTTGGGGAGTAACAGCAGGATCCTTAGGGGATCTTCTTTCCCAGTCTAATGATGACTCAAGTCCAGATGCCTCCATCTTCTCAACCTCAGATAAACAAACTAAACTTCTACAGGTTCCACTCACATCGGTTAATACAACTTCAAGTACTAATGCATTCCAGATCCAGTATTTCGCTGACATAGTGACTGTCCTCGCATTCGGTTTCACGAAGCTGAGCATTCTCTACTTCTACCGCAGCATTTTCTGCAGCAGACGGACTATCCGGACTGCCTTTCACTCTGTGACCATGTGCATGATAGTGCTAGTGTTAGCTTGGACTATAGTATTTGGTTTTGGCATGATCTTTATCTGCGGTGTACATCCCGATTACGCCTGGGGTACTATTGCAGTCGTTACAACCGAATGCAGTTTACAGGTCCCGCTCCTCGAAGGATATGCAATTTCTGATTTTATACTGGACGTGATCATCTGGCTGCTACCATTGCCACGGGTAAATATCATATAATCTAACGTCCACAAATCCTCCAACTGACCCCGCCATAGATATGGTTATTGAACATCTCAGTCCGCCAAAGAGTGGGACTTGGACTGGTATTCCTCGTTGGCCTCTTGTAAGAACACGGCACAACCCCTACAGATGTGTGATATGTGCCTAACACTATTATAGGGCAATCGCAGCATCTGCTACAAGAATGGCTATCTACATAGCTCATCTTGCTAATCCATTTGCCGAAACAGACGGGGAAAGTACGAAACCACACATACACACACCTCCACGGCTGAAGCTAACGATACAGCACTCGTCACATACCTCCTGTTCTGGACGATGGCCGAATGCGGTCTCGGTGTCATTGTTATCTGTCTCCCTCCCCTACGCCCAATGTATAGCAAGATCGGGTTAGGCTCGTATATCAGCAGTCTCAAAAGGTATCTGTACAGAAGAACCAAGTCGACAACCTCGAGCACGGTTCGACTTAACAACCTCAATAGCTCGGTAGTACCAAGCTCCCCTAGTCTGAACCCTATTCAAGCATGAATCAGTCAATCAGCCCGCATGCTGGTCGACAGCCCACTGCGCCTTACCAGCTGCAGCCTAGGCGGTGGATGCAGGAATACATATTTACATGGCACCTACTAGTCTGACACGTAGCTATGACCGTTGAGGGTGGCGTTGCAACATGCATGTAATATAGGCAGTGTAACAGAAGCGTCGGACTGATGGTCAGATGTGCGGACGCGAGGATCCTGTTTCATACGAGCTCACTTACTATACAACCTTTGAGAAAAGCACATGACAGTAAAAGGACTATAGCATACAAAATAAGAATAATAAGGAAGTAAAACTAGCCATGCCTTCTGAATCTATCAAACCATCCCTCGTCGAAATTGAATGTTTCATCCGAGTTAGTACGCCCGACTCCCTGTTCCTTCGCGCCCTGGATACGCACCACTCCCAGCATGTATGCCTTCGGTAGTTCGATGGTGCAGCTTGGGTTTGTCGCATCGCTGATCCACAGTCCGCCAAAGGAGTTCCCTGTCCCGACCTCGTGTACCCCAACCGCATTATGCTCAGATCCTACTATTGGTATAGGTATTAGACAGGCAGAGCGTATTGCCGGCCCTGACATCTACCATGTAGTGGCATTGCCCATATCATGCTCCTGTTGGAAGATTATTAGCCGATCTCGCTTGCGTCACAGCGAGGAATTTTCCGGTGCTTACCTTGAGATATTCGCTGCCCTTCTCCAAGTATTCCTGCCGAGTGATCGAGGATTTGGCCAACTCTGACCCTGACGCCCACTGCGCAGCACCCTTCCATGCGTCCAAAACCGGGTCATTTGCACGCCGGACGTTGAGTTGGGCGTCCACGGGGAGGTACGCGCGGAAGTCGTTGCGGAGACGTTCGTCGAAGTTCTTGAACATGGTGTTGCCACCCGTAAGGAAAACGTCGCGCAGCAGTTTCGATTGCTCCTCAGGGTTCGGGAATCGCTGGTTCACAATATCGGCAGCGATCTCCAACAGGCCGGCTTGGTCAACGCCCGCAATTGACGGCTTGAACACCACCTCGGGAACGCGGATTCGCTCCACGTTCAGGTGCAACTGATGAGCCTCACGTTGGCTCTCGGGATCAAAGGGCCAGGGGCCCCGCAGGAAGACGTGCACTAGGCTCTTCGTCCAGTCGGATTGCGCGGCGAGCGTGTGGTTCTCTGTGAATTCGGGGTCGTACTCGAGTAACTCCTTCTCAACTGTATCAAGCATGCCTCCAAGATCCTCCTCTTCCTCCTCATCACTCTGTTCACCCGTAGCCACCGTTCGATAGACACCCCAGTCTTCGTCGTTGGCACCGAAGGTGTCATCATCCCCGCCACGCCTCCGCTTCTTGGGACCATCCGCAGCGAGGTTGGCGAGGGTCTTCATGCGCATCTGACTGGCTAATGACTTGCGGTTGCCAAGATCCGCCTTCATCCTGTCACGTTCCTTGATCTTCTGCATGATGTTCTGTTGTGTGGAAGGGTTAGATATGCCATTATCAGTGCGGGGAACAATCATACCTGACGGTTTGCTCTGCGTTCAGCGAGCCAATTTTCGAAATCGTTCTCGCGCTTCTCACGGTCGAGGCGTTCCTCCTCTTCCCGACGAGCCTTTTCGCGCTCTTTCTCTGCCTTCGCGCGTTGTCGAGCTTCAACGTTGGACTTCATTAGTCGCTGATGGCGCTTTTCCTTCAGACCAGCTTCATCCAGTTCTTCATCCGGGACGTCCAATAACGGGAACGACATCTCCTCTTGGGGCTCTTCGGTTTCTTCGATCCCTAGGTCCCGGTTCCGGGATCGTTTGATGGACCGCTCAAGATCCCGAATCAATCGATCTAGATGGGCTTCATCCTTCAGGTCCTCCGCTTCGAGAATGCGCCTGGCTTCCTTCTTCGTCTCCGAAGCCAGTCCGTTCTGAAGGTCCTTGTAGTACTCCAATTCCTGCTCCTTCTTCATCAATTTCTCTAGTCGCATCTTAGCCGCCTGCTCCTGCAACCGACGCCCACTCTCCTTCTTCCTCTCGGCAATCCGGGCGAGTTCTTCCTCGGTCTTTTCGGGAACAACATGTTCCGTATAAGGGTACTGAACGATGCAGTCTCGCTCCTCCAGCCCCGTCCAGTCCAGATAGTGGCTCAGCTCTTGGTCGTAGTCCTTGGAAACGTAGCAATGCTTGTGCACAATGTCTTCCATCTGGCTCTCTGTCATCCGCGCAGGGAAAGTCGGGTACTTCAGGCGCATGAGTTTTAGCAAGTATTCCGATGCGTGCAGTCCACCCCAATTCAGTCGCGAGCAGTTGGATAGCAAGGCCTTGTTATTCAGCACGGGAATTACATGCGTTGATGTGTGCGAAGACGAGATGATGAGTCCGTCCTTTCCGCGGTTGTACCGATAGGAGAACAGGGAGTCGATTCCGTAGGCGACCGATGGCGCGGAATAGCACTCGAACAGAATTTCGTTCATCACTAGCAAATCGTCAGCAATGCCACCATTGTACCCCCAAGCGATACAACTTACTCCTTCTGGGATAGGCGAGGTTCGCGATCGGCTCAGTCATGACAATCGGCCTATCAACACCTCCATTGGCACCATCAACTCCCAGCTTGATGAACAGATAGTCCAACACCCCCTCCATAACATCCCAGTTACCCACCACACTCGTGCCAGGGTCGAAGGCATAGCGCAGCTGACCGCGCGTAGTCGCATCTACATAGGAGTCGTATCCGATGAATTGGCAGGCTTTGTTGAGCTTCCGGTCGCGATACCGGCTCATCACAGGAGGAAGCACGAATCGAGGGGATTTGTCGAACGACCAACCGGCTTTTACCAAATTCGAGCCTTCAAGTCAATCGCAAAAGTCAGTAGACTGTACACACTGCAGTCTCAAGCCAGGTCCTTCACTCACCATTATCAATAACTATGGCGCTAGTACTCTTGCTCTTTTCGTATCCTTCCGGTTGAGGGGGGTGGTAGCCTTTAAATGGATGGTCTTTCACGTGGTAAGGTTCCGGGGGAGGCTTTTTGGCACCTTTCTCGGTCGAATTGATCGTGAACCGGGTCGGTAGAACCGGCTGGATCGAGGTGATAGCCATGGTGGTTGGACGCAGGCGCTCTTAGCAGCAACTTGGAAGCTTCCAGGTAAAGACCGCTCACTGCATTGCAGTGAGTGTCGCAAGGGTTAGTGCACCAGTTACCCACTAGCTGATGATAGATGCGCGCTGATAAGGCTGTCAGAGATAGGATGACGCAGGTTGCGGTGGTGTTGGTGATGAGGGAGGAAAGGAAATGGGAGCTTGAAAGTTCCCCAGCTTTGGTCGGGGCCGTGGAGGCCTCTCCGGCCACCGCCAGCGGCGCTCGTATGCCGCCAAGCCGCTCACTCCATGCGAGTAACTATGCCTCTTTACGGAACCTAGCAGTCACACTTGGCTGTCTCTACTTGGTCTACTATGCATTCGAAAATAAGGAATAAGTGAGATTCAGTTTTATTTCAAATGGAAATCATGTCTTCATTATCAAATAACTAGGAAACACTGGTGGGTATCAAGAACTGGACGACGAGGATGACGGGTCTTTCAGATTCTCCGTCGCTAATACTGGTCAGCCAAACTCAACTAAGAAATCAATGGAAAACTACCTTCTAAATGGAATAGAACGTTAGACTGGTAGTTCTTGAACATCTGTGCGACAAGCTCGACGTTCATGTTCTGGATATTGACCTCCTAATATAGCCCATCAGTACTCTATCATCATAGCGGAAAGCGAGCAAATGCGCTTACCTGGAGGCTTCTGTTCATCACCATGATTGACTCATTTAGTTTTTCCTGGAGCCGATCAGCTATGGCAACTCAGAATGCCTTCCGGTTCACATACAATGTTGCCGATAATGCGAGAGAGCAGTAGGGCCTGCTGGTGCTCATGTGGACTTTCCTAGATATGATATTAGGATCACCTTACTATTGCTAGATCTTCCAGTGCACTGTATTGCTCACCATCTTTGCTGTCTAGTGTATTTCGTGGATGAATTGTTGACGTTGTGTTTGTTTGTTGCTTCTTTGGATTCACGGCAACCCAAGATACGCTGCCACGTGACTGATACCGAGCTGGGAACTGGTTGGAGGGTTCACTATCCAAACATCAGGTCTCCAAACTTGGCTCATTCTCTATCTTCACTGTTTCTTTCACTCTATTTCTGGGCGAACAGTAACTATAACTGCGCCATCTGACCATCAGCATCGTCGACATCGGCGCGCATCGTGCATTCTAGTTTCACAACTCGGAGCAAGGCTCGGACGTGGGAGAGCACCACCATACGCCCAGTCCGGCATTATCAACCAAACCTCCACCACTGGACCAAGACACCAGCTTCATCCTTTCAAACTAGAACCTCATCCGCACCTCAACGCTCCATCATCACCATGGCTCCTCTTACCCCCGCCGAACAGGAGAATCACCAAGCGCTTCTCGATCGTCTCGACATCGCGGCAGTCTCCCGTCCGTTCCGCAATCCGAATTGGAAGCCATCGCAGCGTCGCAACAAGAACGTCAAGCAGCTTATTTCTGAGAGCTCGAGGAAGGAGGCTTCTGTCATGGCAACACAGTCTAATTCTGGCGCAACCACCCCACTCCCAGCTACGTCCGCCAGCACCGACGGCAGCCAAACCCCTGCCGATGGCACACCTCGAACGAACATCGCGCAGGCCGCGCAGAACCTCTCGACACTGGTGCTGGAAAAGAACGCACGAGCTGCGTTTACATCTGGACCTGCCGTAACCTACACGAACATCGAATCCGCACCCTCATTGCACCCGTCGCAGCAAACCCGCTACTGCGATATAACAGGCCTGCCTGCTCCATACACAGATCCTAAGACGAGACTGAGGTATCACGACAAGGAGGTCTTCAGTGTGATTAGGACACTTGGTCAGGGAGTGCCGGAGAGCTACTTGGAGCTCAGGGCTGCCCATGTGGTTCTTAAATAAACGATGCTATGATTTTGCTAAGGAAATGTTTGTTCTACACTGTAAGATATCAGGGTAAGTTGCCTTATCATTGCGACGATTATGCGTCGGACTTCTAACTAAGGTCAGGCTAGATAGCAGCCTAATCTAATACGCGATTTATGTACGGCCAACACAGTCAAGCCCTTTCCACCCACCATGCCCCTCTCGAGACAGGTTCAAAGAAAACGCTCCGGCTTATTCGTGACCTTATTATGAAAGTTTATCTTCGCCTTGTGCAAGATGCACTCGACTAGTACCGAAGCTCCAGGAACCGGAACATCAGTTACAGCATCCGAAGATGCTGTCGCCGCGGCGTGAAATGAGTTGAGCCCAAAGGCTCGCCAGGTATATACGGGCAGAATAGTTGCAGTAATAGAGTCGCCGATTGAAGTCATCTTGATACCTCAAATCACCGTAGGCACCCCTTTCGTAGAAGCATTGCGTGTCTCCTGCATCGCCGCATCAATAATATCGTAGAAAGGTTGCACATTAGAAGCTGACAAGGGGTCCCATCATCAGAGACACTAGTCAATAGCATGCAATCCGAGTGATATTGTCGACACGCATGGTCCTCCCACGATGGTAAACATCAGAAGGTAGAATCGGTTGAGAAGTTGAGTTGAGAGAGCCGAAAATAGCGGGCTGTGCGAATGTTGTTGATCGCCTGACCGCCATCCGAACGCGGAATAGCACAAACCTAGCCAAGAAAGGGACGTGGCAGAATTGGGAATTTTGCGCAGCAGCCGCAGTTGGTTCCGTGTTTACTCGCATTGCTGGCGCCTGTACTTCAAGAGTTTCGTGAATCTTCCCGGACGAGTGCCTATATATTGGCGTGCGATATCTTCATCCTTTTCAATCTCTAGTCATTTGTGGGTTTACCGCCTCCTCGTCCATTCCACGATATATAGTGCCCCGTGCACGCGATCTCCGCAAGCCCCCGAATCCCCGAGCGACGAACGCATCGCATCGTTAGGAGCTATAATCCACCTCGAACATTTCTAGTTTCAGTCCTCGACGTATTATTTCCAACTTTTATATCAGTGCGCGCGCTTTTCCATAGAATCCGAAATCAGCCAATATGCCTACAATGTGGCTATCCGATAACCAGAGTAAGCAACGCCTATTTTGCACGCTTCGCACGAGATCATATCCGGATCATTGGCTAACGCACGTCCTTTCTACAATAGAGATCGGAGTTATCTTCTGCTCAGCTGGTATGTCTACATAACATGCTTGCAGCGAGAGCACAATGCCTACATCACCGACCGATCGATACACATACTAACGATGTCCCCCAAACAGGAGGCTTGTTCCTCTTCGGCGGAGTCCTAATGTTCTTCGATCGATCACTGTATGTCCATATCCACCTACCCATACATATCCAAAACACACAATATAACTAACACAACCAACACCATAGACTGGCAATGGGAAACGTACGCTACCCCTAATGATCCCACCTTACTCTCCTCTCCCGACTTGATGACCAAACCCAACTAACCCAACCCAAACCATACACAGATCCTCTTCCTCATCGGCCTAACCCTAATAATCGGCCTCGAAAAGACCTTCGCCTTCTTCTCGCGCCGGCAAAAACTCAAAGGCACCGCCGCCTTCGCCGCCGGAATCCTCCTCATCCTCCTCCGCTGGCCGCTCACCGGGTTCATAATCGAATTGTACGGTCTCTTCATCCTCTTCGGCGACTTCCTGATCACCATTGGCCAGTTCGCAGGGAATATCCCCGTCGTGGGACCGTTTATTCAAAAGGTTCTGGAGACGT
Organism: Aspergillus tubingensis; assembly: GCF_013340325.1. NCBI lineage: Eukaryota > Fungi > Ascomycota > Eurotiomycetes > Eurotiales > Aspergillaceae > Aspergillus > Aspergillus tubingensis. The sequence continues at coordinate 894,593 of NW_023336276.1, forward strand.
TGGCGGGTGGAAGGAGGAATGCGGAGTTGCCTGTATAGAGGGGACGTGCCCTCGTTTCCTTCTTTGAGGGTGTTGGGGCATGGGTGTGAGTGAGGGAGGGAATGATTTTTTTTTTTTTTGATAACGATGACGATGATGATGGAGGGATCTTGACATGTTCATGTGTATGAATAGTTATGTGGCATTAGGGTTTACTTTCTTTGTTTTTTCTTGTTACGAATATTTGCATGATGGAATGGGATGGGTATGGTGTGGTGTGCTGTGGTATGGTATGGACTAATACCTATCGTTAGTTGGTCTGGATGCCATGTCTACCTACTGCTACTTACTACTTCTGGATGAGCGGGGTGGTGGTGATGGTGGTGGTGAGGTTCGCTTTTATAATAGGGCTATTATTATGCATTAGAGACCTTTTAATTGTTAATATATCTTTTCCGATGAGGGGAGTTACCATGATCTTTGGGGGACAGTCTTTCTTGCGAAGTTCGGTCGTGTGGGTTGTGATATGATAATTAAAAGCTAATTTGAGATTACCTTATTGTGCATGCTGCATAGATCGGAGCTGTCATAATAACAGAGTGGCCGGTGATATCATTCGGAATGCGGGACAGATGTAAACGCTAGATAGCTTTGGGCTGTTAACTTTCTTTCCTGAGCATGTGAAATGGCCGGTCTGGACTTCCATATCAATAAAGGCTCGCTCGAATGGCTTTACTTATAGCACATAATGTACAGCTATGAATCTACGAGTAGTAATAAATGCCAATTGATGCGAAGAATACCGGAGAGAGAAAAGACAATCGAGAAAAGGAGACCACCATGATGATTTACATTTAAATAACCAGTATTACCGACTGTCCCTTGCTCAAGGCGAGACAAAACACAATTTCATTCTGCTTTTAAACCCATTCACCGGGGGTTGTTGATGTAGTCAACGAGGTTCTCGACCACGGTAGCGGCATTCGTGGTCTGGGCGTTCTCAGCGTGGTGGGCGACCATGACGCAGGAGACGGCCTTGACGACGACGATACCCTCCTTGCCCTATTTGTTTCCACAAGTTAGTGAAATGTGAATATTTCAAGGGATAATAACTGCGGAGGCAAAGTGTGCGTGACAGTACCTTCTTGCCGTACAGACTGCGGTCGTCAGCCTTGATGGTGACGAACTTCTCTCCGCCAACGGTGATACCGGTACCAAAGGCAGAGTTGGGGTCCTTAAAGGCAGCGACAAGGCCCTGGAGTTCTTGAGGGGAGATCTGTGATTGTCGTTAATGCTGGGTTCGTGCTGGTGAGGCGCTGATTTGGCCGTGGGGTCACGCCGATCAAATCAGCGGCTGTTGGAGAGCGTGTCATACCGTGAAGCCGGGAGAGCCAGCCTCAAGGCCGGAGAGGTCGTGGCTCAGAATACCGGCCTTGTCAAATTGACCAGATCCCATCAAGCTGAACGGCCTCGCGTCAGAATTCCGATACCAACTTGGAGGGGCGGCAGTGGCCGAAGCGGGGTAAACATGGTTAGGCTATACGGTACCTGGAATCGACATATCCTGAGATAGAAAAAGAGAGAAAGTCAGCCTAGAACTCCCAAGAATAAAGTGCTATACAGAAAGAATGGAATGTCGCAGGAGCATGTTTTATCGTCATACCTTGCCAGATAGCGGAGTGCTGACCCATGGTGACGGTCGGATAAACAAATGACGGGACGGTCGGGAAAGGGGAATAAGTAGAGACGGATAAGCAGAGCAATCCGTAAGAAGAGTGGAACGTGGGGGTGGTAAAAGACTCCGGGCGAAGACTAGAAATCGACCAGGAGAAAGAGAAATAATGCGCTGGGGAGGGGAAGGTGGTAGTAGATAGTAGAGATGAGTCTCGAAGAAAGTTGGTGGGAAAGGAGGGGGAGAAGGAGACCGACGATGAGGTGAGTTTACTAAGAGCGGGCTTGGGTGGTTTGCTGCTGCTTTAGTTGGTTTAGTTTGCTTTTGGTGGGGGGAGGCATTGGTTTCCATTTGCTTTTTCCCAGCTGAGCATCTCCTGCTAGTAATTCCTGCCCCGCCAATTCCCGACTTTTCCTCATTTTCTCTACTTGTCGGTCACCGTAAGATGGATGGATATCTAACGTCTATTTATCATATGCTGCTACCTTATAGCTCTTCTTTGAACTTTATCCTCAGTACCAAGTGGTACATACCGAGATCAAACATCATATCGCCTCTTCTTTCCCTTCCGCTCACTACTACTAATGACCAGCTGTCATCTAATCTTTTTGGGGATCACTTTTATGGTACGTCTTCCTACGTCATCCCCCTAGCAACACAGAGCTGGACTGAATAGCCTCATTCTATCACTGTCTAGCTTAACCTTGGGATCACCCACCAAAGCTACGGTATGCGTAGAGAGTATCCAGGCGGTGGAGGGCTCAACGGCAGGCCGACTCCGTAGTTCACCCGCTTCAGTATAGGATAATTAGGATTAGTCCCCTACCGGTGCAAAACTAGACCCTGTTAGACACCCCAAGCATGTCCACTTTGCGGGCCTCTTTTCACCGGTTTCTCCTTACCGCCTCTTCCCTGTCTATTCATCCCTTATGCCTCTGCCATGCGAACAAAATTCATCGGGAGTGACTGTCACCTGCGAGCTGAGATGATATGTGGTGGGTTGACTGGGCACGTGCCTGTCATCGAGTCAGGTGCCGGGGATCATCTGCAGCCATCCGTCAGTCGCTTCTTTCCTATCTCCTCCTCACTCCTCGACAATTCCCTTGTCGATGACGGTGGATAGCGGAAACTCCCGTCCATCATAAATCTTTTCTAATGATGATTGATTTCAAATACTACACCATTCTCAGGCCATCAAGCCTTGCCGAAATAATAAAGAATCTAGAAACGCCATTCAGGAGATGGCTGGTCCGTGACTTACCTTAAGGTGAGGGCCGCGGGCCAGTTCCTTGGGCGGCCTCTTACTTTAATTTCCCCAGTGGACTCCTCTGTCTTATCTAGCGGGCCTCGTGCCTCAACGGGCTATCGCAATCTACTACCAAAGAGACTCGGAAAATTGCAACGTTCGGCTGCCGATAGAATACAGTCACGGTCGCACGAGCATCTCACGAAAAGGGTTTTCTCATCTGAGGCATCGGTTAGAGGATCCGTAACACCAAGGCCCTGAGAATGAGTCTCAGGCCTTGTGTGATCGCCAGGCGATTGAGATATTCACAATCTCATTGGTCGAGCGCACAGGGGTTTCAGAACAGCTGGAACCAATGATTCCAGCTGCGCCAACGCTCATACTTCCCAACTCGAGGTGAATCCGTCGGCCGGAGCCTCTCTCTTTGGCCCCTCGCCCGCGCTCGTAATTAAATGCGCCCGCAACATCCAACGCTGATTTGCAGCTACTAGAATAAGCGCCTCATGTGGTTCTCGATGGCCTTTACCTATTCCTAATCACAGAGCTGTCAAATTCTTGTGACTGGACGAATGTCCGTGTCCAGTGTTAGCCATGCGGGGATGCCGTGTGGTCTCTCCTGAGCAATTTCTCTGGAAATTTCTGTTGGCTGTTCTGCCGTCGCGCTTCGTCAGATCTTGCACAATGTTTTAATCTAAGCCCTCGCACTAGTTCGCCCCTGCCACACGTCTCACTTAGATGTAGCGCTCTGCCTAGTGCTCCACAATAACTGCCGCAACGTCTTAACTATGCTGCGCTGACCCTCTATCGCCCATTCTCCTTTTCTCCCCATCATGAACTGACTCTTTCCTTGTCTGAACTGCTTGCATTTCAATTTTGGGTCTTCTGGAAGGCCGTCCATTCCTTTGTCTTGAGATTTTGATAGAAACAGGGCTTGGCTCCCTCTAACGTTCTTTACTTTTTTATTTCACCCATCATCTTTTTCTTAGCAATACTCTGGAACTTCACCCTTCACTTTCACTTCCGTATTTGATATACAGGCAGTCGTGCACAATGGCTAGAGGGACGTTTCTAGGAAGGTCACGTACAATTAGGCAGGCGGAGGCTGGCTCTTCCCCAACATCAAAACACCCTGACGTGCTGCCACGGAAGGGCCAAAAGTGTATCGAGGATGGCGCAAATAACAGCCGCCCAGCGCCTCATCCAAATCGGAGCTTTCATCGCCCAGTGGTATCTGAAGGGCACCCGCAGAAGAGGTTGCAAGCCATGAGCCCTATCAACACCGAGGCTCCTCCGCTTCCCTCTTCCCCCATATCGTCACCCGTCAGCACCAATAATGACATGAATGGAAGTCTTATCGGCGTCGCGTTGGGAAGTCCTCGGATGATCGACCCGCAAGTTCCCACATCACAGATACAGGAGACGATTCCTGTCAAATCGGCAGAACCCCAAGCGCGACCATCGTTACAGCGCAAGCCAAGCAAATGGAAGAAGATTGGCGGCCTTTTCAAGGCCAAGGCTGCCATGACAGCCCCTCCAAATCAACCCTTCTATCAGGTCCGGCTCGAAAATGAATGGCCAATGCAAGGCTCGACCTATTCATTCGAGCAGCAGCCAAAGATCCAGACTTCAGGCCTCGAGAATCCTGCCAGTCCCACCACAGGCACGGACGCATGGCCCTCTATAGTACCGGAAGTCCAGAGTTCTGCGCAGGAACCGAAACAGACTCACGCAGATGCGACCAGTGGTTCGCCCCAGGAGAAGGAACAGTCTCTTGGATCCGGTCCCCTACTCCAGGTTGACATTCCTGACATTCAGCTGGAGCGATACAGCGTCATGTTTGGAGGAGTCCTCAAGAAGAACAGGCCATCTTCCATGAGTAGGCGCAGCAAGAATTTGGAAGATACGAAGCCTCCAGCAGAAGAGGTATAGTGTCTAAAAGTACATCTGGCTTGAAGATATCACTCATACTGACATAATATCTAGGACATTCCTCACTCGCCGGTTCCGACACGGTCGAAGTCCCCCAGTCCCAGTTTCAGCCTGTTCCCTTCGACCAAAACGAGCAAGGCCTCGAAGGTCCTGGGGAGTCAGAATATTCCTCGCGGTCCCAGCCCAATCCACAAGAGTCAAACATCCCTAGGGGAATCAAATCAAGAGAATCTGTCGGAAAAGAGTAGTGTGGTCCTGATGGTCCATAGCTCGCAGCCGTCGCATAAGCAACAGAACTCGGTGTCTTCATTCCTTTCTTCCACGACCATTGGTTCCGAGGATGAACGGCTCCTCTTGCAGAAACTAGGTCCTGTCCGTTCATACTTTGACGCAAGGGAACCAGAATGGGAGATCATCAACAAGAAGCCTACAGCAAAGGAACCCGTACGCGAGTCACCTCCATCATTAAGGATCGATACGCAGGTAGATTCGCCCAGAACGGCCAGCTATGCGTCCTCAACTTTGTCGGCATCATCAGACACGCCTGTCAATGCGCCCCGGCAGAGAAACGAGGTACCATCCCCTGCAAGCAGGCGAACCTCCCCCACCTCACCAAGACGCGAGCCCTCCGGGGACGCCAAAAAAGACAGCAACCCATCTGATCCAGAAAACCCCGTCCCCACCGTCGAAATCTCAATCGCACGATCCGTCTCCGTCTCGAAAGGTAAAAGGCAGGTCCTTGTACCTATCAGGCCACGGCCGGACCGTTTGGATCCCAATGAGCGCGTGGGCGATAAGAAGGGAAAAGCGCCCCAGGTTATGGCAGCTGATCGCAACCATCTCCCTGGACGATCACAGGAAGTACTGGTCGACACCATCTAAGCGATTAGTCTTGGGAAGTCGGTATGCTCATGATCACGTGCTTATTTTATGCTTCTTATATCAACATTTCAGTCTTTGTCATTTATTTCAACAGCGCAGGTAGCGTTCACCATTTTCATGTTCTTATCCAGCTAGGTGCACCAGAGTTGGTGGTATTTGGTTTTTGGATTCTTTTTCAGGTTGCATTTTCTTTTTCTCTTTGTGGCGGCTTACCCTGGTTCTCATGTTTGGTTTGTCTGCTTGGCGATGTATGTCAGGACATGAAACACTCTCCTGGAAATTTTTTACATATTCTGGACACTACCAACTACGTCAGAAATTAGGTTTACCTATATATATCTCGTCTGTTATCTTACTTGAACTCGAATATATCCATGCATCTATTCAGCTCTATGTACTAACATCTATCTATTTATCTCGTATTTTTGATCCCAACTGAACCCGACTCAACTCTTCTCAGGAAAAGCCGAAGACCCAGGCAAATTCTGAGTCCCAGATACCCCCGCATTCACCTCCACATCAGACAGCGTCCACTCCATACCCGGATACGAATCACTAACGACCTTGACCGTAACCCGCATGCTCTGACCCCTTACGTTCTCGGGGAACTTAACAGACGAGCGAACGACAAGCGGTCCGTTCCTGTTATCGTTAGGCTTTCTACTCGGCCCAGATCCGGAACCACCTCCGTTACGCTGATTCGATGACGATGGCCAAGAAACACGTTTTAGAGCCAGGAGCTCCCCATTTTTGCCATCGGAGGATGCGCCGCCACTGTAAACGAGCATGAAGTATCCTTCTGTTTGGGGTTTGGGGAACCGAGGAGCGTAGATCCTGTAGTCCCTGTCTCTTGGGGCGTTCTTGCGTGTCAAGGTCACGGTGAGACCGTTTGGAGTGATGGTTGGAATAGACAAGGAGAGATTGGGTAGATTGAATGCAGCTTTTGTGAACTGCGCGGGGAGGTTGAGCTTCTTGGTGAGAGATTCGGTGGCCTTGTAGGGGAGGGATACGAGTGCGGTGAGTGAGGTGGGTAGCGCAGATTGCTTCTCTGCTGGGTCGACGCCGGGGAGGATAGAGAGCGGCACGTCTTCGGGCCATCTTGCTGATTTGATGCATTGCAGGAGCGACATGAACATGTGGCAGGCGTGCAGGTAGCCCAGTTCAGCCATGACGTCGATCGAAGCTTGAATGATACGGATACCTTGGTCGAGGACGGAGGTTTGATCACCGACGTAATCGGAGATGGGGAGATCAATGCGGGACATGTATGCCTGGAGCAAGAGGAAGGCTTTGACGTGTGGATCCCAGAGGGGAAGGTCACCCATGGATTCGACTGAGAGGGGGAGGTTGCGTGCCAGTTCGGCGTTGATCAGGTCTTCATTGTGACGCACGGGCAGCTCGTCGAATTCGGTTGCTGAACACATCCAGCTCAGGACATCGTGGAAGGTTGGGTTGGGTTTGCCGTGCGCCATGAGGTAGCGGATCGTTTTGTGAGACAGGTAGTAGTAACTCATGATCTTGCCGAATGGGGTTGGATCAACCTCTCCGGTTGCTGAATCGAGTACGACACAGGAAGACTCGGCCAGCTCTCCGAGCGACTTGTCAACTAGCTCGATCATGAAGTCCTGCGCTATCGCCTGTGCTGCCATGGTGTTGTGCTCCTCGGCTGAGATTTCCAGGCCATAGTAGGATGGATTCTTGTGCAGTCGGCGGAAGAAGAAAGTCCAGGTCAAGTAGTCAAGGGCGTCCTGCTGTGTCGTGATTGTTCCTGCAGAAACTTCGGCACCCAAGTGGTTATCGAGCACTTTGTGCAGTGTTGACTCAACGGGGAATCCGGTATGCAAGAAATGCTTGTAGAACGCCTTCTTTGCATCTTGTGTGAAAATGCGCGCGATACCTGACGTGTCAAATTGAGGACGTCCTGCTCGACCAAGCATCTGCAAAACATCAGTGAGATCCATGTCTCTGTATCCTTCGATCTTAGCGTCAAAGAATTGTGTTCCCTTCACCACGACCAGATGTGCTGGAAGGTTAACACCCCAGGCGAGGGTACTGGTGGCCACGAGGATCTGGATCTTGTTATTGCCGAAGAGCTCCTCAGCTAGCTGGCGGTCTGATTCGACAAGACCAGCGTGGTGCAGACCAATACCGAAGCTGAGTGCCTCGCGCAATGCGTCATCTTTGACTCTTGCAAGGTTCAGCTGCAGATCTTCCTCGGACATGCGGACGAATCGACGAGGATTATCCTCCATACCACAATAGTTGATCAAATCCTTGGCAGTCAATCGAGTCTGTCGACGGGAAGCGACAAACACAATCACCGGCTTTTCGGGGGAGTGGTTCTTGATTGCCAAGAAAGTTGGTCGATTCATGGACTGCATCAGCGGGCAGAACCCACGCTGCTCCGGGAATCCGTCAATGTAGATTTCAAGCGGTACAGGGCGCACGGAGTGTCTGAAGTTATACAGTCCTTCTTTCACGCCGAGCCAGTTCGCCAAGTCGGTGGCGTTCGCGCAGGCAGTGGACATACCCATCAGCCGAACAGAACCCTTGGATTGCGAGGCAATGTAGTTCATTCGAGACACAATGATTTCAAGAATCGGTCCTCGATCACCACCCAGTAGGTGAATCTCGTCGATAATCACCAAGCTCACCTTTCGCACGTAGTCTCTAGTCTGCCAACTACGGGAGATACCGTCCCACTTTTCGGGGGTGGTGATGATGATATCAGCGTCCCGGATAGTCCGTGTATCAGGAGTGTTATCACCGGTCAATTCCACCAATTTCAGGCCCATGGGTGCTGTAAGACGCTTCTTCCAGTCCTGAACACGCTCGCGAACGAGCGCCTTCATCGGTGCAATGTAAACAACCTTCGAGCCCGGCTTTTCTCTGAAAGCCCACCACATAGCCAGCTCTGCGGCTACAGTCTTTCCACTACCGGTCGGGGAGCCCAGCAGAACATTAGCCGGGGTGTGGTACAGCATGTGGAAGATCTGTGTCTGCATTGGGTTGAAGAATTGGAAACGCTGCCCATAGAGCTCCTCTAATATCGGATTCTTCAGCGCAGATATGGGAAGGGGTTGGAGATTGAGTAGATCAGTGTAGACACTTTCCGTATCTGGACGAATCAAGTGCTGGAAAGACACAGGATGCACCGTTTCTGCGCCCAGCCAGCGGTCAGAGATCGCACGAACGTAGATTTGACTGGGAAGAGGATCGGAAAGCGGAATAGTGAAATTCAACTCGTGTTCATCGTTTAGCTTTTTCCTGCTGAGGATGAAGTACTCGTGGTGATAAATCTCAGATGTTTCCGAGTTTTCTACCCAGATCCAGTACGATTCGGAGGCGCCGTGATGTCTATCATTCCAGACAAATTCTGGGTAGAGACTCAGTCGAATTCGGAGAACATCACGGTTCAACGGTGCAATTTCAGCCTCCACTCCCAGTGTAGGGAAATTGTCAAGCAGCTTTGCCAACGTCTTCCCCATTTTTTGGTTGTGAACCAGCTGGCCAATTTCGGCTGTCTCCATGTCTCTCATAGATTCGATGGAGGATGTCGGAAGCTTGTCATCCAAGTTTCTGAGGATCGGCTGGGGAAGATCAAATTGATGAAATGGGTGATCGAAAGGCCACATCTGCTTCTCAATAGCCTTGCAGAGTGACAGCAAAACTTGACACTGGTAACCCCAACGGCGGTTCAAGGCGATCATGAACAAGGAACGACAGATTCTGGCTGCATTCTGTGCCACATACCCTGTATCAGACACCAGAGCAAAGTCTTCAATCCTAGCGCGAGAGATATATGACTGCAACAGAATGTTGGTTTTGGCATGTGGCGAGTCATTGCCTCCCTCAACCTCGGTCTGGATGGCCTCGTCACGGAGTCTGTTCAACTCTTTGGACTCGGTTTCCCGGGCTTGGATGTTATCGAATTCACCACTCATACTGATCATTCTGAGCACATCTGCCTCGCTGGCTCGAGGACGCATCAGATTGTTGAAAATTTCAACACTGGTCTGCAAAACATAGTACTGGCTTGCAATGCGGCCAACATCTTTCGCGCGCAACTCTTCTGTCTTTTCGTTGTATATGATCATTTGACTCTTTTGCAGCACGATGGCAGCTTGGATGACTAGCTGACGACGTCTTTGCACCAGCATTGGATCGTCACGAATTTCTGCCCAGTCAATTCCGTAATTGCGTGGCTCTCGTTTCATGCGAACAAATAGATAAGAATATCCCAGCCATTGCACGGCTTCTGGGACGGAGGTGACCGTTCCTAGAGAAATCTCGGCATTCAGGTTATCCACCAACCGGCTGGAGAATCGAGATTCAATCGGTTGCTGTGATGTTACAGCAGATATATAGTGGTGGAGCTTATCGTGGGTCGTACAGATGAAACCAATACCTGTATCTTGGAATTGGGGTCGACCAGCACGACCGAAGATCTGTAGCACATCCAATATACCTAGATCGACGAATTTACCTTCTTGCGGATTATACAACTGAGTACCTTTGATGACTACCGCGGCAGCAGGAAGGTTGACACCCCACGCAAGTGTGGCAGTACAGCAGAGTACTTTGATCAGTCCTTCGGAAAACAGACGCTCCATGAGGTTGCGGTCACTCCGGCTCATACCAGCATGGTGTGTCCCGAGCCCACTGGCGAAAAGCTCACGCAGTTCGCGAGCACGGCTGCGTTTAACATCACCAAGACCATTCGAATAGCCTTCGTGCTCCTGACAGCTGAACAGGTTGTCACACCCATCCTCAGTGGCCATCTGCTTCAGCATTCGGGCAGTCATGACAGTGTCCTTACGCGAGTGGACAAAAACCATGACTTGATGCCCTCGTTCGAGCATATCACGGACCTTCTCAAAAGCTACAGTATCAAGGTTCTCGCGAGACTGCTTAGTGCCAGGTTTGCCTTTCACGCCAATGAAATGTTGTTCCAGAGGAACAGGGCGGAAGGACTGGTCGAAGAAAAACAGACCGGCCATCTTGTTGACCTTGAGGAAATCGGCGACGTCGACATAATTCGGGAGAGTTGCGGAGAGACCGACAATGCGGATAAGTGATTGCGTACTTTCGACTTGACGCTGGGTGCGAGCCACCAAGGATTCAATAACAGCACCACGCTCATCATGAAGCATATGGACCTCATCGATGATCAACAGGCGCACCTTCTGCACGAGCTCTGTATCTCCCGTGCTCTTCCGGGTCACCACATCCCATTTTTCAGGGGTAGTGACGATGATCTGTGTTTCCACAATTTCTCGCTTCGTCAGTTGCATGTCACCTGTAAGCTCTCGAACCTTGATCCCCAACCAAGCGAGACGTTTCCCGAGCTTCTCGGTAACTTCAGCGGCCAGGGCCTTCATCGGAGCAACGTAAATGATCTTGAAATCCTCCACCTGAACCGCGAATTCAGTGGCTTGTGGTTCCTCGATAGGATTTGGAATGGTGTTCTTCCCAATGGCGTTTAAAATTGTGAGCATAGCAGCATCTGTTTTACCAGCACCAGTCGGGGCACAGATAAGCATGTTCTCATTCGTCTTGTAGGCTACTTCATATAGTAGACTTTGCATCCGATTGAGGGTCTTGTACCCCTTGAAGGTGCCTTGACACAATCCATCCAATGAGGCAATCTCCACGAGTTTATGCCCGGGTCTTAAGGTACCGACCTTGGACGCGGGAACCTCAACCTCGGTATACTTCTTCTCATCGATTTGCTTACTGCCCATTGGCAATCCATATCTCTTTCCTCCAAGCGCAAGGACATTTCTGGACTCGTGCAGTTTGAAGACATGAGGGTAATGCGGTTCTGATCTGGTCTGTGCCGGCATCAATGACGCATTCTTGTGTTCGTAGTCCGCCTGTCGCAAAGCTTGCTCTCTTTCCGCTCTCGTCATAAGTTTCCCGGCCATCAATCCATCCGTCTGGGCCTCTGGTCCGGTATGCGAGCTCGCAACAATATCCGCCCTGTGAGCAATGAGGTCAATCACGAAGTCGAGGTCATCGAATCCCACGATTTCGGCCAGTGACATTTGCAGCTCGTCGTCTCCGCTGTCCGTCGCTAGGGCGGCGGTAATTTGCTGCGCTAGTTCTCCGGCATCCATACCCGACTTGTTAGCAGCAAGGCTCACGCACTTCTGCTCAAGCCAGAGCTGGTCGTAGCCGGATGATGTCGGAGGAGAGGGGAGCTCGTCATAGTCGTCGAAGTCGTCGCTGGCCTCTTCGTCAGAGCTGATAATGTCCCAGATATCATCATCGGCAGTTCCGGGCGATGAATAGTCCTCGTCGAAATCTAAGTCCAGGTCGCTTCCGTAGCTTGTATCTTTGGCGGGGTCTTGGGGAAGCTTCAAGTCCGCAATGGCCTGGCGCATGGCTGCCAGCTGGGCAAGCCACTGGGACTCGACAGATCCGTTGACAGCCATTATGAGTTTATGTTATCACAGTTTGGTCCCCAAATGAAATGAGCCGAAAATCTGTGAGAATCAACGGACCAGCCAGACTTGGAGATGACTAGCAAGCGGAGTGTGGGTGATCAGATTGATAATGAGGCACGATGATCATCCGGCAGAACGGTGACCGCCCGCCGCCTATCAGCCTAACCGGGTGTGGTCTAGCCCGGCCGGTAGGGAAGTATGCGGAGAAGAGCTGGGGCAAGCAAGTACATGGCCTAGCGACATTTGTATAGGATAGTTAGTTTGCGTTTAAATCTAAGTCACTGTGTATAAAAGTCCATTATGAGCGAACTAATGAGAAGTCCCTGTTGATAGCTGGTGCCACATAGTATACAAGTTGGATCATAGATGAAAAACAGTATCACGCTGGTTATATAAACTGGTCACTACCACTTGTACTCCCTTGGCGAGTGGTCTCAATCTCTACTACAACTACTACTTATACTTACTACTAGTAGTGACTATTCATAACTTACTCAACGGATACCAATAGCCAAGATCATGCCTAGTAGTATGACCACTTATAACTAAAACTAGCCAGTAAATCCTAGTAAGGGCGGAATATCCTTGCTTGTCATGAGGCATTTGCAAATTCTCCTAATATTCTCTCTGTTTGACTTCGCTGTCTATATCTCCCTGACTCCTGAGCATGTCCTTTCCCCAAGGTTATTCGATGGTATCCCAATAAATATACCACAGGAAAGTCCCAGACTGAAAGGCATCGTTCCACAAGCATTGATTTGGGCCTATGGCAATGCGAGCATTTGACGAACAAGCGCGCCGGGGGTATACTTGACGTTTCCGTAGCAGCTGGCTTGCTCCCCATTTAACAGCCGTTGCGTCATCGTTCAGCTGGACATAAGAAGGGCTCCAAGTTGGTGGATGGAGCGAATGCATTGGATGATGAGGACACCTCAAGCGACTCCATAGGAACCAATCAATTAGATGAGAAAGCCTGCTTTCACGAACAGCTTAGAACTTCGTCATATAATTCAGAAAGACTGGAATTGGGTGGCACGAACTGCCAGGGGCTTTAACAAGCACGCCAAACGAAGTGACCGAACGGGATGTATGCCCACGAGTTATGGTTCCGGACACGGGTCTCGAAGCCGATGTTGATGATTTGATGATTCTCCAAGGTACCCATTGCATTAAGAGACCAATACGGAATAATGTCTATCGAGTATCATGCCTATTCAGGCGGAGGTAGCATGAGGACGTATTCCCGGGTACTAAGGCCAAACTTGACAACATCCTTGTCCCGCAGTTCCACGTACCGGCCAGCGGGAATGGCGTCTCCGTTCACTGTAGTGCCATTGGCGCTTTCAAGGTCAATCAGATAAGGCTTGACACGTCCGATCCGATCTCCGAATTCATTCCGCTTCTCGACAAAGCGAAACTGCAGCGCAGCATGCTGTTTAGAGCAACTCGGATGCTCTAGAGGAAAATCCACTACCAATTGTTCTTTCCCAATCAACCAACAACTGCGTATGCCCAATTCCACCATTTCAAGGAGGTCTTGCCCTTTGAACACGTAAAGTCGCCACGGTTCCTTTGCTGGGGGTTTGCGCGCTTCCGGGGGCTCGTGATACTTGAGAACGACAGAGTTACCATTGACATTCACAGTCTTGCTCTCTGCAGCCAATCGCCCAGTTTGACCGAAATTAGGCTTTTCCTTCTCGGGAGGAGGGCCTTCCGACTCTCCAGTCCGAACTACTTCAGACGAGGTATATGCATCCTGCTGCGGAGGTAGGGGCGCTTTTGATCGTACTGGGGCGCGCGAGTCCGGGTCCGGCGAGCGTCTTGTGGGCGAGCGGGATCGCGAGTAATCACGTCGTCTGCGAGAAGACTTCTCCTTTCTGTCGTAAGAATCGCGGTCACGGTGACGACGGTATGAAGACTCTCGGTCGGAAGTATGTCGGCGTCTTCTCCGGTCATCGTCTGAGACATCCTCCTTATCCCTGTGCTCACCGCGCCGACGGTCATAATCTCTTCTGTGGCTTCGTCGGTCGGCGGGGCTGCGGGATGACCTCCGTCGCGAGCTGTCTCTTCGGGAGCTTCGATGAGATTCGCGATGTCCCGAATCGCTGCCACGGTCGTCGTCACGGCGTCGCTGTCGTCGATCGCGGTCAGGAGCTGGTGAGCCGGAGGGGGATCGGTGCCGTCTCCGGCCGTGATCGTCGCGTGAATCAGGCATTTTCTATACAGCGGATTTCTATACAGCGTCGACGGGGATGGAGGTAGTTTTCATGCGGGAAGCTTTGGAGCTTCGGAGACCCGCACGTGATGACCTCATGTAGAGATCCGAACTTCGGAATTAGCGGGATTATTTGTATCGACAACCAGACAATCCCGTCCAAACCCCGGTGCTTTCTACTTTGCCATCGGTCTAAAACATTCCGGAGAGGTCTTACATATCTCTCCATGTGAAACCATGCGGCCATGCTCAAGAAACCCAACATCCTTTGCTGTGGTGGTGGACTGCAGTTACTGAACCACCCATGCCTGTCCTCGCCACCTCGGTCTCGCGCTTTCCCCTCACAGTCTCGCTATTCCGCCAGGCGCTATGCCACCGCTTCTCACAACCCAGAGACGGATCTCTCATGGCCGTCTTCTCCCACTTTCACTCCGTATGAGCTATTCAAACAAGATCGGACCGCACCCTATTCCAAGACCCGCTATTATGAAATGGTCAAAATCTACCATCCGGATCGCCCATGTAGCGGACATCCACTATGCAGAGACCTCACACCCGAAGTGAGACTTCAGCGATACCACATCCTAGTGGCTGCGCATGAAATTCTATCTGACCCTAGTAGACGGGCAGCCTACGATTTCAGTGGCGCGGGGTGGAACCTCCATCCGTATGAGACGCCGATCCCATCCTGGGCTAGAACGGGCTCCAGTAACTACGGTCCAATATACGCGAACGCGACCTGGGAAGACTGGGAAAGGTGGAATAATCGTCACCAGGGAAAACAGCAGACTCTGGTGGACCATCGGACCTTTGCAACATTCGTGATACTTCTGACATTAATGGGCGGAGCGCTCCAGGCATCTTGGATTAGCAAGCTCAGCAGCGGTTACGAAGACCGGCTGTGGGAGCTGAACCAAGAGTCATCCCGCCTTTTGAAAGGGCGTAGGGAGAACACTCAGCATCAAATGCAGTCGGTAGATGCAAGGGTCCAACACTTCCTTATCCGAAGAGACCCGTCCGGGTGTGGTTTGAAGGAGGAAGAACAGCCGGTCTATAAGCAAGTGTTACATTCTCAAAAATGCTCCGACGACTCACCTGCGGAGGTTGTTGGGTCGGAGAGACAGGACGGTAGAGTCTTACAAGATTTAGTCCAGGCGGAAACTAGCAGTTGACATAGATTGCATGCGTAGCTAGTTCGCGGGCGTTGTAAATATGCTAATTACTTCAGTTCAATGGAGGCCTGGAGTTTCCACTTCTGAATCTATGCCCTGGAACATGCATGTATGGCAGTATCTTACCCAGTGAGAAATTATATGTTAGCCGACTGTAGATTCTACAATGCAAACAACAAACTTCCATATTCCTGATCCGACATGCGTGCTGCAGCTGTGCCATGCTTACGAATAGTCCAGAAACAATAGCTAGCAACCTCGAAGCCGTCGAAATCACAACCATGGCATAGCCAAAGGCGTATACACAATAATTCCTCCGAGGTACATATGATTTGAAGTTTCGCATACGTAATTCTTAATCTATAACCCCGATACATACGATAATTTTTTACTCGGGTGTATAATCCTTAGCTAGTAGCAATCATTGCTGCCCCGTATTCTGTGCTACCATGATACAACTCTGACCCCCGTACATAACTAGCTTACGGACAATTATAACATTGTACCATGACGAGCTCTATCATGAATCTCTAAGCCCCTTGCTCTCGAAAATTACCACACTGATTTCTTTGGCTAGGTATCAATGGTATGAGCCTGGTAGTTGGGAATTTGCCTGCGTCTTGAACCTCGAGATTCCGCTGTAGCTGCAAGAATTAGTGTAGTAGCTAGAAGTAAGAGACTCTGATCACGATTGGCTGAGATTGATGGATTTCTCGTTTGTGCTGCCCAAGTGGTGGAGCGCGGTGTGGAAGGAATACAAGGAGAGCCCTTCAGCTGCAGGCATGTCCTGGTAATCGGTATGATTCGATTACATGCACATTCATAGGGTATTAGTAGCGGAGGCAATACAAAGATTTCTACTACTACTGAATAACAAACCTCATCTCACTGAAGAAGAAGCAATTGCCCACTTATACCTCTGAACATACACGTTTACCTATATCCGAGCACAATGAAGCCGCCAGCACCAGCACGCCTTCAACAAGTCCATATTCCCCTCGGTGGAGGAGGATACGAGCCTATTAATTCCACCAACTCTCGAAATGCGGCATACAATTTAGGCCATGAAAGGATCCAGGAGAGCCTGTTGCGATTCTGCTCTGATAAATCATGGAATAATAACTCAAGATCAGTCTTTATGTCTCGGTCTATTCTTATCTCCTCAGAGTACTAGCGCCAATGGAAAGAGCTTAACAATGCTTTAGTCTCTGCTATAACCGATATTATTGAGAGGTGGTGGACGGATTCGGTGTCTAGATTTCCTGAACGTATACCGCTGGAACCTGCAGAGGAGGGCCTTCTTCATGTATATTATTTTCCCTATATAATACTTTGAAAGTAATAAGATTACTAAGTAATACATATCCTAGTGGATTGATAGTCAAGTTCCTGACAAGATTTCTTCATACCGAAAGTGCCGCGGCTCGTGGAGACCGGATTTTCTAATTAAAGAAGACAATGAAGGAACACCTGGTTCTATAGAGAACTTTCGAATCAGTGAAATAAATACTCGTTTTTGCTTCAATGGATTGATGTATACAGCGTCCGGATAACAGGCATTAGAGAAGCAGGAGATTACTGATGGAAGTAATGGCTTGGTCGGTGCAACAAAGCCTGTAAAAGTAGATTATATTAATCATGATCCTGACCATTGAGCGGTATTCTACAGTAGCTAATAATACAACTCGGATAGATGATAGGCAGTATTCTGAGTTTGTTTAATCTTAACTTGCCATTACATCTCCTTAAAGGTGATAAACCTGGTATTGATATCCATATAATTATAGAATTGCTCAGAATATATTTTAGAATCAGCCCTTGCTTCGTGCTGCCAACTAATCTCAGGCTTGTGTCAGATTCTGAAGACAAGAATAGTTATAGACTCTGCTGCGTGGTTAGGGAATCTGAATCTCAAGAAACTAAGCGTTTTTTGTCACTGATCTATCACAACGGAGAGATCCTGGAAGAGATCCATCAAGTCAGTCTTAAGCTGTACCAGTGAGAACTGCGTGCTCTGAGTCCAGAAATGCTCTGTCAAATCAGCCTCAGATGTTTTAATAACATGCGAATGATTCTGCTGGTGCATGACAAGCGGATACTAGGAATTGTTAGACAGAAATTTAACTCACTGGTAGAAAGAAACACCATTACACTCGTACAGGCCAAGACTCTTAACAAAGACATTGCTGATACGCTACTTCCTGGCTCATTAGAGCTTAAATACTTCATTAAGTACTGCAAGAAGACTCCGGGACTGAAAAATGGGTATATCCTGAAACCAGTTCAAAGTGGAAAGGGAGAAGGGATTGTATTTGGCGAAGACCTTGACACTGCGGAATGGGTGTCAAGATTAGAGGACTTGCGCTCCTCTATACTGGGACCTGGAATGTGCATTGTCCAGCGCAGAGTAAATCAAGTTCAGTATAATGTGGTTTTAGAAGTAACGGGCGAAGTGGCTCGATATCTCCTTGTTGGGACATATCATTCAATCCAGGGTGAGTTTCTTAATATTGGAGTGTGGAGGTGTAGTCCGCAGAGAATCTGTGCTATAAGCTATGGAGGAGCGTGGACGTGCTCGGTCATTCACACTAACTGATCTCTTTGTTAATGGAACTGTTTGTTGCCTGTCCAAAGTTAGAAGTCTTATATGTGGTATATGTTTCTGCATGGTTTGTACATTCAATTGGTGATAAATAGGATCAGTGATCCAGACATGGTAGGTATGAAGTCAAATGTCCTATTTAGGCATAGGCAAGAAGCTTTAGGTCTAGGATGTTGAAAATCTGGACATCAGCTTTCAACAACTGAAAGGTTGAGGATTTGCTGAAT
This sequence comes from Aspergillus tubingensis, assembly GCF_013340325.1. NCBI lineage: Eukaryota > Fungi > Ascomycota > Eurotiomycetes > Eurotiales > Aspergillaceae > Aspergillus > Aspergillus tubingensis. The sequence continues at coordinate 912,966 of NW_023336276.1, forward strand.
TACATTAATGACATAATCCACATTGTCTTGGTCTCAAGAAGAATCCCACTGGATGTAAGTTTCCAACCGCAGATGCAGCAGAGCAAGTACAACATACGAGTGTCCGGAGGCTTGCACCGAGGGTAGGACAAAACATGGGGACATACGAACTGGTGCTTAGTTTCAGCTGAGCCTTGTTTCGCCTTAATTTGCATTGTCTGTTATTGGGGCTTCTATATGTAGCCCATGTAGTTCCTGTCTCTCGCCTTAAATGATCAGATAGCTTAGATTAGCAAGCCGCGTGTCTTGTCAATGCTACAACATACAGAGACATTTTGCAAATTAGAACAGTCCAAAGCCTTCTCTTGCTTGTATTTGCTCTTCATTGTCTGTTTTCGCCTTTAGGTGTATGTTGAGTCCGAAGCTGAGCCCAGTCTCATTGAACATGCAGCAAGCAATAAGGAGCATCAAGCCCACTAAACCATTGGGCTGTACAGCTAGTAAGTTGACCTTCAAGCGACGATAGGGGGAGGGCCTTCTGACACACCCGATAAAAACCAGAGATATCACGCGCTGTGCCACATCTGGTAGCTAATGATCTCCGTCATGCAAGCCATCCCAGCCACATCACAGATGTATTGAACACCCTCCGGCACACTGGCATCCTCAAGGTTAGCCTGAAATTTGAGGATGATTCCAGCCACTACCTTTAACAGCTCATGATCGGTCTTCACAAGCACTATGGCCACGGACTGCCCATCACTCACAGTGCATCCCGCGGCTGGTTCTGGGACGTTTGACCCAACAGCACGACGTTCCAAATCCCATTGCATCAGGCCCGATCCGAGACAATGGAGGAGTTCCCTTGGTACACTGACTGTAGCTATGAAGAAGCCCCACCCCGGTACTTTGCTTTGCAGGTCCTTACGGGAAGACTGATGTGGAGGTGGTACTCTCTCCGTAATGAATGTCGGCAGACTGAGTTCCCTGCTATCGACGTCAACTTGCACTGCCCTGCTCCGGCCTGAGTATCGTATTACTGTCCCACCCGAGTTTGTGAAATGTGATACGAAACGCCATGTTGTGGGCGGCTTGACGGCTATGGATGCTGAGGGGTTGTCTAGTATGGTTTGTTTTCGCGAAGATATTGTCACCCTGTTGACTGCGGAGGCGGTGCTGGCGTGGCAGGAGTTGAAGAATTGCTTGCTGGGACAGAAGGTGCAGGCAGAGATGCTGCAGCTTACGTCGGATTGTTTGCCCAGGGGTTCTGTAATTTTGATGGATAATTATAGGTGGCTTCATGCTCGGAGTCATGTCAGGGATCCGGAGCGTCATTTGCGGAGGGTTCGTTGGGATGCGAGACCTTTTCCTACCTCATTAAATGATAGCAGCATAGTTCAGTAGCATATTCCTGTAGCAGTCGAGCAGTTTTCAATTATGGACAAGGCTTGGTGACGAAGATGTAGATCGTATATTCTGCTTGGCTTACGTCGGTAGGCCCTTGAAAGGAAATTAGGTTTTCCTGAGTGGGAAAGAGGTCCAAACGGATCTTGGAAGGCTGCGGGACGGATCTGAACTTCCATATTCTCTTCCTCTTTTACGATCCATTTTCTTATTGACGCACGGGCCATAATCGTCACAATGAGCGCTGAAGAGTTTCTGGCCAATGTTGACGGGGGGATCGTGCCAGTGACCTGTCATGAAGATGTCTTGCGGATCGCATTCATCTATCTGCACGAGGGACTGTGGACCGGGAATGGGGTGTTCGATGTTGTGGAGAAGCTACACTCGCATGGCTTGTCCTTTGGTGAGGGTGATTTACGCTACAATCGGTAAGTAATCTATTTCATACTATGACAATTTCCTCCAGAGCACTGGATCCATGATAACTTGTATATAATAGTTCCCTGGATATATTCTACCTCGCACAGCTAGCAGCAGCAATCTACCGCTATTCCTCCCAACTGGAAGAAGACTTCCCCTCCTTCTCTAATTTCTCTGCTTTCTACACAGCCCACCATGCCCTCCTGCACTCCTCTGCATGGCGCTCCTACTACTCTACCCCATTCATCACCCAGCGCACCACAGCGCGCTTCTACCGCCTGCCCGACCTCCAGGACCTTCCCGACTCCTCCTCCCCACTATGTCAGCCGCGTCAAAGTCCGGCATCATCTATACACATTTTGCAACTCCCTCGCTGGGCCTACACTGTCGCGTGTACACACCGTAGGCAGCCCTTTCTACCATTTGCCACTCTTACTTCATTGGCCCTCAGCACGCTCGAGACAACTATGAGACGCCGGCACACGGCCAATCCCAGCGCACCATCCTATTCGGAATCACATGCGCGCTTCTGGCTTGACTATTTTACTCCTGATACTTCACCACCATCTCGCGTGGCTGGGGTAACCCCCCGGCAAACAGAGGGACCCGACAGGTTTGGGATATTGGTCGCGCAGGGAATGTATGATATACATGGGCTGGAGACAGAGTATCTTGTACAAATATCGGGGGGAGAGGGTCCCGATGGAGATAGCCAGTCGGAGCAGGTGATATGGTGTGGGTGGCCGGATGGAGGAATTGGAGTGCAGGCGTGGTGGAGGGGGTGGGAGGGAGAGGTTGGGAGTGAGGAGGAGGTAGAGTTTCTAGCCGCTGTTGCAGTGGAGGAAACACTTGGATTAGGGCTCCAAGGAATTGATATGAATGAGTTGGACTTGTCAATCCGGTCGCATATCCTACTGGCGGTCATGCATGCTACGGTGAAAGATAGGCAGGAGAGGGAGCGGTTCTTGGGCGAGCTGGAAAGGCGGATGGTGCAGGAGGAATTAATTGACAGGGAGAGGGCAGGGGCGTGGGTCAGAGAAGCCTTGGAGATCATGGAACCGTATGTACGCGAATGGCAGGGCGTGTGGCCTGGGGTAGAGGAGAGAAGAAAGATGCTGCGGCGCATTCTGGTGGAGAATGGGCAGCTGTTTGCACGCTGGAGGGTGTCACCTGCTTCGAAGGAGTTTACTTTTGAAATGGGTTCGAGGGGGTAATGGATTCGGACTGATTGCTTGTTGAGGACTTGAAGAGATTCGGGGTACCTATAGTAAGCAGTTCAGTTCATAATGTTTTAGTAGTAACCAATTCGATTGCAGAGGATACGAATCCCCACGTCGCAGCGTGACACAGCCCCGTACCTGGTTCCCGTATGTCCAATCGCGCGTACTACTTACCTACAGCATATGCAGCCAGCCTTGGGAAGTGAATCTCTATCCCGTCTTCGTCGGTCTTCGGAGGAAAACAGACAGGATTACGCCAATCACTCGATATGAAATGCCACGGTTGGGCGTATACTCCACATTGAAGTTTTTGAGTACTCGTTTGATTCCCAGCTGACTTGTTGTAACCACGTAGTAAGTATCATTTAGTTCTGAACGGCGTTTGTCTATACCCATGGGTGGCTGCAACGTGAGGGTATAACAAACCACCACCTTTCCTTCATTCGTTAGCATTACGAACTTCCTTTGTGAATATTTCATTTCCTCCTCATGAGTACCAAACCATTTTCTCTGGATGAAGTTCTCGCAGTTGCGAAAATCCATCCGCTCTACAACCCTAATATATTATACCCACCCGGGCCTGAGGAAATCCAGGCTATTGTGCAGGCACATTTCACTACTAGTAGCACCCTTAAATCATGGCCCCTGACTACCAAGAAAGACCTGTAAGTCTTACCATCTGTTAAAACCTCTCCTCCGATTGAGTAATATACTCATGACCTTCCTACCAGTTACCGAGTGATCGAGCGATTAACCAAGGACACGAACCCCGAAAATGAATACCGGTGTAGCTCCTACGTCAGTGTCACCGGCGGAGGTTCCGGAGACATGCTCTTGATGTTCTTCACAGATGTGAAAGAAAACCGTCAGCATCGCGCAGCGTTTGGCGAGTTTCTGCGCACCTGGGCAGATTATTGTAAGGACGCTTGATTCTTCGCCACAGACAACAATGGAGATTAGGGTGCTTCGTGCCGCGGTGAGTAAAGATATGATATCTCTTGAGCAATTTGTCTATGAAGTGGAGACATTCTTCTTTGTTTTACCGGATAATCGGCATTTGTTTAAATTGACCTTTGTTGAAGATATAGGTGGGTTTGAGAAGAGCGGTACAGGGAATAAAGTTATGAAGTTTGTGGATAGAAGACACTAGTAGTATATTGAAGACATATTTCCATGATATCCGAGAACCGCCCTAATAACTCCTCGGCAAATGCAACACCTTCTCACTCACATAATTCAAAATCATCTCCCTGCTCACCGGCGCAATCCTAGGCACCAAACACTCCCTCAAATACCTCTCCACATCATACTCCATCGCATACCCCATACCCCCATGGCTCAGCACCGCCCTCTCACACGCCGTGAACGCCGCCTCAGCAGCCAAATACTTCGCACTATTACACGCCACTCCCACCGAATGCAACGGAATCGTCTCATCCTTCTTCGACGCATCATACAGCCTCGCAGCATGATAAGTCGCCAACTTGGCCGCCTCCAACCTCATATACGCATCCGCCAACGGATGCGCAATGCCCTGATTCTGCCCAATTGGCCGTCCAAACACCACCCTCTCCTTCGCATAATCCGCTGCTCGCTCCAGCGCCGCATACCCCAACCCCAATGCCTCACCGGCAAGCAAACACCGCTCCGCGTTCATACCATGCAGAATAATCCGGAATCCATCGTTTTCCTGCCCGATGAGGGTATCCGCAGGTACTTCGTATCCATCAAAGAACACCTCGTTAGCGTCGACAGCCCGTCCGCCCATCTTCTTGATCTTGCGCATGTCCAGACCGGGCTTGGTGCGGTCGATGTCGATGCAGAACATCGATAGACCCTGCGTAGACTTGGTTACTTCTTCCAACGGGGTCGTGCGCGCTAATAGGATCATTTTGCTGGCCACTTGCGCGCAGGTAATCCAGATCTTTTGCCCTGAGACGGAGTAGATGCTACTACCATCTTCGGAGGACTTTTTGGTGGCTAGAGTCTTTAGCTTCAGCGTTTCGAGACCCGTGTTGGGCTCCGTGACGCCGAAGCAGGTACGCCATGTACCGTCGATGATCTTGGGGATGGTTTCTTCTAGTTGCTCGCGCGTGCCGAACCGCGCGAGTGGTTGTGTTGCGTACACGTTGGCGTGGATGGCTTGTGCGCCGGCCATGCCGGCGCCGGATTGCGTGATGGTTTGCATCATCATCGTTGCTTCGGAGATTCCTGGTTGTGATGTTAGTCGTGAAGAGTGGCAAGGGTTGGTGGAATTGGCCTACCTAGACCTGCGCCTCCTAGTTCCTCAGGCAGCGCGATCCCTAACCACCCGTCTCGGGCTAGGGCGGCGTGGAACTCTTTCGGGTCGCGCTCGTTCTGGTCGCATTCTTGCCAGTATGTGTTGGGGAATTTTGCGCAGATGGCGGATACCGCGTCGCGCACTGTTAGTTGCTCTTCGGTGAAGCCTGTTAGTTCCATTAATGGGCGTGCGGCGCTGGTGCTGAAGCCGGAGCGGCGGGAGGGCCGGGCGGGTAGTAGGGAGGAGCCCGGCCGGAGAGCGCCAATCCGGCTGTGTTGAAGGGCGCGACTTAGTTGGTATATACGGGACATGGTGAATTGTGTGTATGGATAGATTCTCGCATTGAAAATGAGTTGGTTTGGGGAAGTGGAAAGTAGATATATATAAGGAAAGCCGAAAAGGCATGCGATCATAGAATGCGGCAAATACCCGAGGGCCATATAGCCTTCTTGGTTCCTCCCAATAGCCGAGCCCGCATGCTGGATGTATCAACCTTAACCTAAGTACTACCGAAATACATCAAGGCGTCTTCAAAATTAACCACAGAAATTATGTCACCGGCCAAAATGGAGAAAAATGATCGAAGAATGAGAAAATGTAATCATATACCGTCACATCAGCTCGTATATGACACGGTGAAGGCCGAGTCACTTTGCACTTCCACGTCCGTCAACACCTGGTCGCCCTGCTTCAGCTCGACAATAGTCGCATCATCTACACCCCATGTAGACCCTCCCCCTTGTGCTTGCACGCCCCAGAAGCTGATTTCACCGAAACCGGCCAGGTCGACCATTGAGTCGCCAGACTGGAAATCCTCCACGATCCAGTCGGCATTCTGGCCGGCAAGTGTGGCTGTCGCAGCTGGGGCTTTGATCGTCTGCGTAGCCTTCTTCCCTGTTGATATGTTCTCAATTGTGGCTACGCCTTGACTTGGCGAGATGGCCTCCACTTTGGCGACAATTGTGTCACCTGTGCTCACATCCAGATCGAAGTCGTATGCATAGTCTGGATACCACTCATACCAGGCATCGTTGTACGTCTGCCCGTTTTCCACGTAGAAGTCGACTCCTGTTTGGAGGATGGCGTTGCTGTATGTGTCGCCATCTATCCCGACCCAGGCCGATCCAGCCTGCGTTCCACTGCCCCCTTGCGCCGTGGGTTCTGGTACGCGAAATGTTGCCGACACGGCAGAATACGTGCCTTGCGGAGGTGGTTTCTCGCGCACTGCGCCCGCCCAATTACTGCTGTATGTAACATGGGTGGTATTTTCATCGGATACGAGGAGTCTGGACTCCTCTTTGGTGGATGTGTCCAGTGGAAGTGGTGCAAGAGGATGCGACTGGCGCTGCAATGACCGCGTACGGAGTCTGCCCTCCAAGCCGGTGCGGGGAGCTGGAACAGCTAGGACACTGCTTGCGAGTGATGCAGTTGTCAAAAGATAGTTTGTGAGCTTCATGATGAATGAGAGCAGAATGAATTGTGAAGAGTGATGTACGGCGCTAGTGGCAGAGGGTATCGATAATATAGAAGGCAGGAGGGGGCGGGTCGTGTCCTGCAAGGTCATAGATGCACGACTTTATTATATCCCTCTGGAAGATCTGCAAGTCGCATGCGGATAGCTCTTACTTTCCTGCTTGTCACTAGATTAGGCAAGTTTCTCGACTAACGCCCCCGATCTCCGCGTGCCCACGGGGACACATAATCCACCGATGGAGTGTGGAGGTGCACGTACGTCACGGACCGAATCATCAAGAGTCTTCAGTGCGTATACAATTGGCCGTCGAACGCAAGATCGAACAAGTTATTTTTATCAAGGTTTTGCCCTGGCACCGATCTGCCTGGGACCGTCCAGATTTCCCAGACTCCAGCCGGAAAGAGTGGGTGCAGTGCGCACGGTTTCCCTGATAGGCGCAAGACACCGAACAGGGCTTTCAGATGCAATAGGTAAGGCAGATGAACGACGGAATAGGACAGGATCGACGACTGCTGAAGCTGCGGTTATGGTGGTTGGATGCGCTGAGGTCTTCAGCAGACCGTATCACCTGCCATAGGGGCGTTGTTGAAGGATATAACATGACCGAATGCCTGATCTCATTGTCAGACATAAACAAACAGATAACTTGTCAGCCATGAAGGCAAGTTAAGACTGAGCTGATCCGAAACATGGGTCGGCAGTAGCTGTCTATGTGGCTTTGTTGCAGATGGGAGGGTGACGAGTGCAGGAATGAGGAATCTCACATACCAATCGACACAAGACCCCTTCCGCTTCTGTGGCATGTCCGCGTGGCCGCTGAAAACATCCGCTCGGGGTTTGTTTGATCCCTTGGTGTTCTGAGTCTCTGAGTATGGCCAGATCTCCCTTGTTTCACTTCAAGGAGCTTTCGACTTGCGGTTCCTGCTCATACCGGACTATGCATGGGTCTCGTTGGGTCAGACATCGCCTTATGGAGTTTTTCTCAGAGATTACAATAAGATACCACACTGAGTCTGTTTCTTAAGACTATGAGGGGGCAAGCATAATGCTCACCTACGTACCATGAGCTGTCGGGAATGTCGATAGGGTCATTCTACTTGAGCTTGTGATACTTAGGGTAGAACAAGGCTCCCGACATCCGCCCAATGAATGAGACGGGAAATTAATGCGATCAATTGATCCATGTGAAAGTCGCCCCAAGAATGTAACCAAATGAGTTCTAGTCTAGTCTATCTATCGTCATGGGTATCATCAGATCCTCCATCGAGGATCAGAAACTCATTTTTGCGTTCATTGAGAAAGTGAGCACTGGCGCCGAATGACAGTCATATCTTTCACGAAAAGTCGATTAGAATATCAACTAGATGCCGCAACGAACTGGTTGTGCGCGTGACCAACTGCCCTAAGCCTCCGTTCCATGTGATTTTCGAGAGTTCGTTCGAGCGTCGAATGGGTTTGAAGCATCTTCCAAACGAAAGGAAGTCTCCGAATCCTCATGTAATAGATGTGTGACATGGAAAGAAGCTGGCTGTTTGCATGTGGTCTAGACAACAGTAGCTTGTTCATGCCGACGCCACTATGAGTGATCATCCTTCAATTTCCACCACGCCCCAGAGCCATGGCCAAGCTTTTGGGGAAGAATCAAAGGAAATCACGATTCGTTATTCGAAGCATCGACGGCGGGAGTGGTATCGCGCTTGAGGAAGTGGCCCTGAATCCAGCAGCGGTACATCTTCAGCTTGCGCTGACGGTTAACGATCAACCGGTAATCGACACCTAGCTTCTCGATGTCAAAGACACCCTTGATGCCAGTAAGGCTCTGTTCATCCTTGGCCTCGGTTTCCTCTCCTGTCGCAAGTGCCGTGTGCAAGCCCTTCTCCGGAGTCCATTGGCCCCACATCTTCTCAAGCTCGTCGCGATCAAAGAAGTACACCCGCGTTCCATCACCACGAACGTAGAAGTTCTCGCCCATGTATCGGTTCTTCTTGAAGCGAACCTGTGCCAAGTCGCCCCGTCCGTAATCGCGGAACAGAACATGTCCGCCGGGTTTCAAGACGCGGTACACATTACGAATAGCCTGGTTCCACTGCTCTGGGGCCAAGGCAGAAAAGATAAAGATGAGAACGACGACATCGACCGACTCCTCAGTAAGGCCAGGAGGAAGTCCATTGCTGTTCTCATCCGGCTCCGCCGTGACATCCCACACATCAGCTGTCATATGCTTAGTGTTGTAGTGTGGGCTCTCGCGCATGACCTTGACAGCGGTCTTGGAGAAATCACAAGCATGGACCATGAGCTCCTCGTTCTCGTTGTTTTCCAACAATGGGAAGGCAGTATTTCCGGCACCTGCACCGACCTCCAGCACCACCTTCTTTCCCGCTGTAGACTGAGTCACATCCGCAAGGACAGGGAACTCCTGGCGGAGCCATTTTCGGTTCTTGAAGAAGTTGGCTGTATTGTTCTTGTAGAAAAGGTTCCACCACTTGGCAGGGTCGGCATTGAAACGGTTTCTGTCGAAATCCGAAACCGGGGTTTCGCGCTGCTTCGAATATTGGACTTCTGCGAACGCTTTGAACTCGTCGTCGGGCTCGACATGGTCCCAGGCGTTGAACTCGAAGACATCGTCTCCTTCTTCGAGGTACCGGGAGCCGAACTGGAAGGGATCACTCCGCTTTTGATTGTTGGAGGGGTCGTGGGAGCGGTGCGGGGCAATCTGAGGCGGCGTAACTAGTTGGAGAACAGTCGCGATATCATCGCTCGAAGATGCGATCGGAGCAGGAGCCATTATTAAGATATACTCCAGCAGGGGCCTGGAAAGATGTGAGTCCGACGAAGTAAGGTTTGAGCCAAGTAGGAACGAGACGCCCCTCGATAGATGGTAGAAGCCGATAAGAAAAATTTACAAACTTTGCAAACACTAAGCGACAGTCATGTGACGTATGGCCCACGTGCATCCAGATGCGAGCCGTGGAACGGATATGGGGTGCGGAGTAAACAACCTCGCTTCCAGGTAGAATAAATGAATTCTTAACAATATTATTTGCTGTATTTGATCTTCTGTAAATACACGAGACCATATAGTGAGGTCATAACAAGCAGCACTTTTGGTTCGTTTCAATTCGCCTATACAAAACAGTAGCCACGTGCGGTCCCAGACTCAAAACGACCCAAAATCATCCCAGATAGAGTAGCTGAAAAAGGAAAAAGAGATTGATATAAGACACAAGTTACTTTCGAAGAAATATATGGACGCAAAGAAGGACATATAATCATATATGCCATCCCGATTACTCGAGAGAGTCGGTGATACAGCCGTGGCTGGCATCCTTGACGGTTCTATTGGGTAACGTTAGCAGCGCGTCCAGACATGAGCCATAGATATGCATCGTATAGATATATGTGATGCCAGTTAAAAGCGTGTGATACGTACCTAGCGTACTTGCCGAGAGTACCTCTGAGGGTCAGGCCGGTGGGAGGGAGCTTGCCAGCAGCCTTGTCGGCTTCCCACTCCTTTCTTCTTTGCGCGAGGACGGTCTCCTCAACATCAAGATCCAGAACACGCTTCACGGCATCAATAGTGATAACATCACCATCCTTGACCAGACCAATGGGGCCACCGACGGCGGCTTCAGGAACAATGTGTCCGATCAAGAAACCGTGAGAACCACCGGAGAAACGGCCATCGGTGATCAGGGCGCAGGACTGTCCGAGGCCGGCACCCATCAGGGCGGAAGAGGGCTTCAGCATTTCTACTCGTCGCAATTCGTTAGCTTTACTGGTACACGTGCGCAGTGGAAAGGAGAGCATTTGCTGTAGCAACTTACCGGGCATGCCAGGTCCTCCCTTAGGACCAGTGTAGCGGATGACAACGACGGTCTTCTCCTCCTTCTTGATCTCGTTGCGCTCGAGAGCAGCAATGAAATCATCCTCATCATCAAAGACGCGAGCCTTTCCAGTGAAGACGGTTCCTTCCTTACCAGTGATCTTGCCGACACTGCCACCAGGGGCCAAAGAACCCCTCAAGATCTGGATGTGGCCAGTTTCCTTGATGGGGTTGGACAGGGGGCGGATGATCTTCTGATCCTCAGGGAAGTCCGGCACATTCTCCAAGTTCTTAGCCAGGGTCTGACCGGTGACAGTCATGCCAGAGCCATCGATGAGACCTTCCTTCAACAAGAACTTGAGCAGAGAGGGAGTACCACCGATCTTGTGCAGGTCAGCCATGACGTACTTGCCGGAAGGCTTGAGGTCCGCCAAGAAAGGAATGCGATCCGAAACGGACTGGAAGTCCTCAATATCCAGCTTGATACCAACAGAGTCCGCAATGGCAATCAAGTGAAGAACGGCGTTGGTGGAGCCACCGGTGATGTTGACCAAAACCATGGCGTTCTCGAAAGCCTGGCGAGTCAGAATATCCGAAGGACGAATGTCCTCCTTGAGCAGAGTCTTGATGGCCTCACCAGCCGCAAGACATTCAAGGTACTTAGCGTCAGACTCGGCAGGGTTGGAAGAGGATCCAGGAAGGGTCATGCCCATGACTTCGATAGCAGTGGCCATGGTGTTGGCAGTGTACATACCACCGCAGGCACCACCTCCAGGGCAGGCGTTGCGGATAATGTCAAATCTCTGGGGCTCGGTGATTTCCTTGCTGATGAACTGACCATAGGCCTGGAAGGCGGACACGATATCAATGTCGGCGTTACCCTGCATGGAGGCGCAACCAGGCTTGATGGTACCACCGTAGACCATCAAACTGGGGCGGTTCACACGTCCCATCGCCATCAACACACCAGGCATGTTCTTGTCACAGCCGGGAATGCTGATGTTAGCGTCATACCATTGACCACCCATAACGGTCTCGATAGAATCGGCGATCAGATCACGACTCTGGAGAGAGAAGCGCATTCCCTTGGTACCCATACTGATAGCATCACTGACACCGACAGTGTTGAACTGGAATCCGACCAAACCAGCCTTCTGGACACCCTCGCGGACACGGTTGTTGAGATCGAGCAGATGCATGTTGCAGGGGTTTCCATTGTACCAGACAGACGAGATACCGACTTGAGCCTTGTTCATGTCCGCCTCAGTGAGGCCAGCGGCATACAGCATGGCCTGGGAAGCACCCTGGGAGATGGGCTGGGTAATGTGGCGGGAGACCTTGTTGAGGCCAGTAAACTCGTCATCGTTACCGTTCTGTTGCTTCGGCAGAGTGGTGGACAGAGGGCGACTGAGTGAATGAAAATGATATCAGCCCGTATTTTGAAGCAATTGGAGGACACAAGTCATGTTCTAGGCCGTTATCCATACCTGTTCAGCAAAGAGCGCTTGGCGATGCTCCGGAGAGCGGAGGGCATACGCCCCCGGGTTTGGGAAAGAAGCATTGCCGTCCTGGTGCGCGTGGATCGCGGGACAGTGTGACAGAGAAGGGTGCAGCAGCGGGGTGAATGCGTTCAAACAGACACAGAGACCTTCAAAACCCTTGACCACAACAAGGGGAAGAGATTAAGTAGAGCCGACCGAGGAAAGTGACTCCAAGTAGCAAAAATGGGCCGGGGTCCTCCGCAGCGAAGTCGGGGCCGGAGTTGGACAGCGACTCCGCGCCGCCCAATGTACGGCCATGGATTGTCAGCAAATCAGCATCTCGGCCCCGCTGAATAATAGCGGGTTCTCCCCGTGACTTGCTGACCTCCAAAGAGCTACCCTAAGCTAGACTAGCGCGGTCGCTTTCTGGTTTTGCCGATCCCGAAGCTGCACTACTGTTTGCCCCGGGTGCCATAGTTTACTGCTCATCATTACCGCTTATCTCACCGCTATAAGCGGCAGAACCTCGTCGACCTCGATGAGAAAATTGCGGGGAATAGACGGACATAGGCGGATATAATTTTCAACAACCCCCGGAACAATGAGTCTGAATCTGTGTAAATATTTACCGCCCTATTGACCGCCCGTAATGGCGGCAGAATCTCATGCCATCTTGTAAGCCAATGCGGCCACTCCGCCAAGTACCTCGTGCACCTTACCGAATTGGGCGGTTCATCTATACAGAGCTGATTGTTTGTGCTTAACCTTCAACACAGCGGCCTTTATCGAGGTATTCCCGTCCTTACGTTTACGTTTCTTGTCTATGCAAAGGTCACACCAAAGCTTTTCGCAATCATGCGATATCGGTCAGAGAATGACGGACCAATCCTCACTGTGGTCAGATGGATGGGTGGACTGTTACACTGTACACCGGGATACTACTGACTACTGCAATTAAATCCGTATCGTTGCCGCAATAATGCCACACCAGCCTGTGGAGAACACAGTCATTAGGCTTACTATAAGTAGGGGCTGCCTTTCTGTGTCTTTATTCACCCGTGGTGTTGGTACGCGATCGTGGCCGCTCCCCCTTGATGCAAGGCACGCAATAAGAATGCAGGTGGAATGCAAGCTCTACAGCTACGCGTGGGAGCAAAACACCTCTCAAAATCACCGTTCAATTAGATCTCTAACATTTTCAACTAATCTCGACACTATCAACCCCCCAGCCTACAGCAACGAATGTGGTTCTGCCTCCATGTAGGATGGCATCAAACCAGGGCATGGCGTCTATTGCTATAGGCGCTCTAGGCATTCTACTCATTTCAAGCTGTACTGTTCCTGCACTACTCTGCATAATCCGGCGATTCTTGCATGTCAAAGAAAGACCCCCGATTCAACTGCCCGGAGCACATGTTTTCGACAGACCTGGCTATGAGGATAAGGACGGGGAGGCCAGTGATGAGGCGTTGAAGGGTTTTTCAGATCTTTGGCAGAGACTAGGAATAGCCATTCTATCATTCACTGGGCTTGGGATATCGCTGGCACAAGCCATCCTGTCCATAACAAAGGGCCAACATGTCTTGGTTGTTCCCTTTTGCCTGCAGATGGGGAGCTGGGTGAGTCCGACAGCTTAATGTTTGTTATGACTCGAACTAACTCTAACGGAAAACCCGAATATAGGGAGTTCTATCCGTACAAACGATTGGCTTCTTCATTGAGCCGGCACCTACCAAGCGGTACGTGCTAGGAGTATATGGATTCGGGGCTAGCTTACTCGCCGCCATAACCCCCTGCTTAGAGATTGGCTTGGTCTGGAATACTGGGTATCGCCTAGATGCCGTGTCGGTGGGATTAGTGATAAGTCAATTTGGAATATCCTTGTTTCGGGCTACACTCTGTCTTCTACTTCCCCGCCGCCCGAACGTGTACCATGATGGCCAGATTGTCGACCGAGAGCGTACTGTGAGTGCTATGGAACGGTTCACATTCAGCTGGGTCAACGATCTCTTGGACCATGCGGTCGCCAATGAAGGCCTCGAGATCGATGATCTCCCCAAGATGCCGTTTGATACACGCTCGGAGACTCTTCATGCACATCTTGATCGTACGCGTGGTTCGCGGGCACTCTGGCGGTCCCTCGTGGTGGCGCACCAAAAGTCACTCATCCTTCAGTCATCACTTAGCATGATTATCTGTGTGTTAAGTTTCGGCCCACAAGCAGCGATGTACGGAATATTGAAATCGCTCGAGAACCGCTATTCCAACCCTGACGAGAGCCCAAAGGACGTTAATGAGGCATGGGCCTGGGTGTTTGGGCTGGGAACCGTACTCATCATCTCGTCCAGCATCGAATCGTGGCTTTGGTGGATCATATATGCAAAGCTTTGGATCCCGATTTACGAAGGACTTTCAGCACTCGTGTTCGCCAAGTCAATGAGGTGTAAGGATGTCAAGCAGCTTGTATCGTTAGAGGAAAAGGAAGGGGATGACCACGATGCAGACGAACCGCAACAGGATGTCGTCAGCCAAAGCCCTATCAATCTTGCCTCGGTGGACTCCAAACGGATTGCAGATTTCGTCATGTTCAACTACTTGATTCCCTCATCTGTCATCCGACTGCTCATAGGAGGTGTCTTCTTAGTCAATCTCATAGGATGGCCGAGTTTGTTGGCCGGTGTCGCAACTGCTCTTCTTGTGGCCCCTATGAACGCCTATTTGACGAAGAACTACTCCACGGCACAAGAAGAATACATGAAGGCAAGCGATAAACGAATGGGAGCTGTAGGAGAGGTTCTTCATGGGGTCCGCCAAATCAAATTTGCAGCATTGGAGCAGCAATGGCAGGATCGCATTAGCGAGAAGCGCCGCGTTGAATTAGGGCTCCTCTGGCAAACCTCACTGTATACTATTGGCATGGTGTCGGTGTGGATTATGGGACCTCTAATGCTGTCTGCCGTCTCATTGACAGTATATACTCTAACTCGTGGCGAGCTTTCTGCTTCCGTTGCGTTTACGACTCTTTCCATATTCGGCTCCTTAGAATCAGCCATGGCAAGCTTGCCTGATTTACTTTCGAAGGGAATGGAGGCCAAGATTAGCGCGGATCGCATCGAACAATATCTGGACTCGTCCGAAAAGTCCCCCCATACCTCTGCTGTCGACAAGATTTCCTTCCACAATGCGACCATCGCCTGGCCTGGCGAAGAAGGGGCAGAGTTCGACCAGCGCTTTCTGCTCCGAGACCTCACCTTGCAATTCCCTCCCAAGGGTCTCAGTGTAATATCCGGAAAGACTGGCTCTGGGAAAAGCCTACTTCTAGCCTCAATCTTAGGGGAGTGTGATGTCTTATCTGGGACCGTGGCAGTACCCCATGCTCCCTCCATAAGCAGGAGATATGATCAGCGAGCCACTCGCCACAACTGGATTATTGACTCGGCCATCGCATATGTTGCTCAGAACCCGTGGTTGGAGAACGCCACCATAAAGGACAATATCCTTTTTGGTCTTCCGTACGATCGCTATCGTTACCGCAAAGTCATTCACGCCGCAGGGTTGAAAAAAGACATCGCAATGTTTCCAGATGCCGATCGGACGGATATTGGTGCAAACGGAATCAATTTGAGTGGTGGTCAGCGCTGGCGCATTTCATTTGCGCGTGCTCTGTATTCCCGTGCCGGAATTCTAGTTATGGATGATATATTTAGTGCGCTTGACGCTGAGACTGGGCGCCACGTGTATGAGCATGCCCTTATCGGCAAGCTAGGCCATGGCAGGACCAGGATCCTGGTCACGCATCATCTTGGCTTGTGTCTGTCTCGGACTGACTACTGTGTTATCCTATCGGACGGTCTTACGATTCATGCTGGGACAGTAGATGAATTGGCAGCCACTCAGAATTTGATAGACTTGTTGGGCGAATCTGCCAAGTCATCAAATGGTCGCAATGCTGATGTGGTAGACGACGAACCTGTGACACCGATAACACCGATGAAGCGCGTATCTACCGAGTCAGGCTTCTCAGTAGCAACAAGTGTCGCCGAGCCTCCAAGGAAGTTCACGGAAGACGAGAGGCGCGAGAAAGGAGCCGTGTCCCTGCAAGTGTACACAACATACATGACCAAGGGGAAATGCCTACGCTGGTGGATGATAACGTTTTTGGCTTATGTCGCATTTATGGCGCTTTTAGTCGGAAGAGTAAGTGTCCATATCCTTCCAGTTACGGACCACAATTGACCATTTATTAGTCTTGGTGGATAAGTGTTTGGACAGACTCGTCCACATCCTCATCCCAACCGACCCATCCGAACGGTGCCATCCAATCTCAAACAATGGATGTCAACAGACGTTTTGTCGACAAGGACTCCATGTTCTATCTCAGCATATATGTATGCTTTTCCGTAGCCGCATGTATCATTGGAACTCTGAGGACTTTGGCCCTTGCCCTTGCGTCTCTGGAGTCTTCCCAGCGACTCTTTGATGACCTATTGGCAGCTGTATTGCGCTCACCGCTGCGGTGGCTAGATACGGTGCCCCTCGGCCGGATCCTCAATCGATTCACATCTGACATGTACATTCTTGACTGGAGGCTCGGTTATGACATTGGACACTTCGTGTTCAAAGCTCTGGAGCTAACTAGTATACTAGCAGCAGGAGTGTTGGTATCCCCGATACTGCTGGTGCTCGCCTGTATCCTCCTGGTCCTGTGCTTTAGACTCTCCAAGATTTACCTCACAGGAATGCGTCAGATTAAACGACTCGAAAGTACCGCTAAAAGTCCTGTCCTGGAACGATTTGGGTCCAGTCTCTCCGGTCTGACCACGATTCGAGCTTTCAACAAAGCAGAGATCTACATGAAAGATATGTACGATCGCATCGATCGTCACGCTCAGGCAGCGTGGTACCTCTGGCTTTTAGACCGATGGCTATCATTTCGGATGAGTATTGCGGGAGCCGTGCTGGCCGGGATGACAGCAGCTCTGGTAGTGTACGTTCCCAGCATCTCTCCGGCACTGGCAGGTTTCGCCATGACATTTGCGCTACAATACAATTATGCCGTGTCGATGGGCCTGCGCTTCTATGCAAATGTGGAAACAGACATGAACGCTACTGAGCGGGTGTTGGAGTACTGCAACATTGAGCTCGAGGAGCAAGGGGGGCATAACCCGCCAGCGGCATGGCCCACGCGTGGAAAGGTGGAAGTTGAGGATCTGGTTGTGGGCTACGCCCCAGACCTGCCTCCTGTGATTGACGGACTAAGCTTCACTATGGAGAATAACCAGCGAGTGGGCGTTGTTGGACGTACCGGGGCCGGAAAATCATCGCTAACTCTGGCATTGTTCCGCTTCCTCGAGGCCCGACAAGGGCGCATACTCGTTGATGGGCTGGATATCTCGCAAATCAAGCTCGAAGCTTTACGCAGTCGTCTTGCCATCATTCCACAAGACCCAGTGCTCTTTTCGGGAACGCTGCGGTCCAATCTGGATCCATTCAACGAGTATAGTGATGTGGAACTCTACAACGCTCTAGAACGCGTACATCTGGTCTCGTTCGAGGATACACTGACCCTGGCGTCGCATTCGAGTAGCGAGCCACTGAGCGACAGCGGTACATTGCCGTCATCCGCGAACTCGAGTACGGAGCCGGTGAAAACAAGCAACTTTTTCGCGTCGCTGTCATCAGTCATCTCTCAGGGAGGACTCAATCTCTCCCAAGGCCAACGGCAACTACTTTGCCTAGCGCGGGCCATAGTCTCCCAACCGAAGATCATGATCCTGGATGAAGCCACCTCCGCAGTGGATATGGAGACGGAAACTTTGATTCAGCGTTCCATTCGGGAAGAGTTTGGACGCAACGCTACCTCGCTCCTTGTCATTGCGCACCGCCTCAGCACGGTTGCGGATTTTGATCGAATCCTCGTGATGGATGCCGGAAAGGCCGTGGAGTTTGGCACACCGCAGGAGTTGCTCGACATTGAGGGAGGTGTGTTTCGAAATCTGGTAGAGAACAGTGGAGAGCGAGCACATCTGGAGCGAGTCATCAAGGGAGAAGAGACAGGGTCTCGAAGCCCTTAGCTTTGTTTTGTTCAGTATAATTAGCGTTTGGGTGGCTTGTTTGTATTCTAATCGATATGTACAGTATGGGTATCTTCTATTGCCTGCTGGAGATACCTCCTCCACAACCACTTTCTAATTGGGTCATTAGCGACACAGAATGAATGTACTACTTACCAACTTATACAAGATGTTCTCCTAACGCGTAACGTATCATTGGTATTTACAGAACCATACCAGATGTAAGATGAGCAACCACTACTACCCTTCGGGTTAGTCTCCTCGAAACCCATTCGAAACAGTCGCAGCGCTGGACTTTAAAAGCACCGGCGGACCTGCTCTTTTCATGGAATCTCGACTTGCCTTTCCTACTCCGTTATAGCGGCTTTCCCTCTCCGATCATCTCCCCCCATCGTCACTATCATCATCTCTCGCCTCTCAGTACAGGGATCCATTCAATTCATACACACTCACATGGGATCGGACTTGCTACGGTCGCCGACTAGTCAAGACATCAGCACGGAGAAAGCCACGCGGTCTTCCTCATCACCGCCACTCCCCGTGGTGACCCCCGCTGCTGCTGCTGCTGCTGCTGCTTCTACCGCCGCCGCTCAAGTGGACCCTGAAGATGACTGGGCTGGTCTCTGCGACCGCCAGGAACGTCGACGACGACAGAACCGGCTGAACCAGCGAGCATACCGTGAGATACATCCACTACACACCCATCCACGATCAATCCCGACTAATCCCGATAACCGCAGGGAAACGAAAACAAGCCGAACGCAACAGCAACAACAATGCCCTGGTCACACGGTCATCCTCCTCACAACCACACCCACCATCAGCATTAGACCCCAACACCAAGCATGAGCAAACCAGCCCCCCATCATCATCATCATCCTCCTCCACTCCATCCTCCTCCCACACCCTCATCACCCGCCGCACCCTGACCAGGGAAGCCTCCAGACCGGAAAACATCCGGCGAATATTCGAGCACTTCGCACGGGTCGCCTACGAGAGCTACTTCCGGGGCTCCCCGTCCGCGGACCACCTCCTCACGCTCAGCAAACTAAACGTCTTCCGCGCCTTCATGACCAACATGACGATCCTCGGGTTGGGCAATTGCACCACCTGGTGTGACGACGACGATGCCCTCTCCCTCTTCAACACCCTCCCGCCAGAGGCAATCCAGGAAAAGCGACTACCTGTGAGTCTCCGTCCGACGAAGATCCAAATGCAGGTGCCGCATCACCCGTGGTTGGATTTCTTCCCGTTACCGCGCCTCCGGGATAATCTGTGTCTCATGATTGATCGGTTCGATGATGATGAGCTTTGTCATGATGTTATGGGGTTCTGGGATAATGCGTCCGATACGTGTAGTTTGTTGGTGTGGGGGGAGCCGTCGGATCCGGCGAATTGGGAGGTCACGGAGCAGTTTTTGAGAAAGTGGCCGTGGGTGTTGAGGGGGTGTCCTGAGTTGTTGAAGAGTACGAATCGCTGGAGGCAGAAGAGGGGTGAGAAGATGATTATTAGGTATTTGTAGGGTGCAGCCATGGCTATGTGTGTAAAGTGTTGATAGTGATGATGTGATGAGTGTAAGTAGATTGAATATAATGGGTTATGATCTTCCCTTCCCTTTCAATACTGTCCAACTGTGAGTCAGTACATACGCATCAGTGTAGTGATGATCTTAAACTAGTCTAGTATTCCCCTAAAGCAATTAGTGTAGCACAACATATAGTATATAGATACATACGTAGTATGCACACACATACATATAATAAGCATAGGCATAAGCATAAATATAAAAATAAGCACTCAATCTAGCAACAACAACAACAACAACGCATACTTACATCATCACTAGCACCCTGAAACACTCACTCTACACCACCAAGTCCTATACGAGCTCCCCCCTCCGGAGAACCAAGGCGCAAGACAGACGCTAATGCACCCTGCTGACACGCTTAATTACTGATTCCCTGGATCGTGGAGAATCATTGTCCAATCAGAAGATGCAGATTGACTGATCTGCTTGGCAAGGCGGTACATTTGTCAGCGTTGAAGGAGGGGTGTTTTGTCAGAATCTGTTATTTCGATACGGATACGAGGTGTATGTGTGTATTGTTGCCTGAGGCGGAAATGGGGTTTGTTGATACTATGGATGGCTGATTACTGGTGCGGCTAACATTTTGTTTGTATCGACAATCCTTCACTTTAAGTTGTGAGTACTCTAATGTATTGTATTAATAATAGTGTTGAGGGTGCTGCGACGATACTGCTCAATGCCAATTAATGAATCTACTAAACGTCAACGTCAACGTCAACGTCAACGTCAACTTCCCATCCACAGGGCCGAATGGCCAGCATTCTTCCCATGAATATATCAGCACCCTCGATCACAAAGATCAGATCAGATCACATTCTCTCGCTCCACCTTTTCCACCATCTTGCACAAGGCATCGGCGACTCCGTACGAGAAGGCATAGCCGCCTCCGCCGAATCCATAGGCTGAGAGGATGTACCGGTTTTCGTGCTGCTCTGAGTCTAAGCGGAAGCCACCTTTCCTCGAGGGCCGGATGCCGACGATGTAGCTGAGGGTGTCTTCGGGTGGGTTCTCGGGAACAATTTCGGGCGCAAGACGATGTGCGCGTGCGATCTCATCTCGGGCGATTTCCATGTCTGGCTCGGAGGATCTGTTATAGAATTAGTATTCGGTGTCCCCAAAGGTGTAGCTGCTTAGGTATTCGTGATCAGGCCTTACAGGTTGTCAGCTTGTTTGACGCCTCCCAAGATGACACCATGTGACATGGGTCGAGGGATCACGTAGGTGTATTCTTGGCCGTTCCGGAAGTACATTGTGCGACAGTTTTCCGTCTTGTAGAACACGTTCTGCCCCCGTTCCGGGAAGCACTGGTCATCTTGGACATCCTTGAGGGTCTGACTTCCGATTCCGCTAGCGTTGATGAATATACTTGACTCGGGGAACATGTGATAGAGGTCTTCAAGAGACTCTACCCGCTTGCGAATGAACTGGCCGCCCAGAGCAGTGATCTTCTTGCCCAGATACGGCATGTGGATGGTGGGATCGGTGACGAGAGTCTCGTACGACCATCCACAGCTGAATTCTGATGGATATTCACCCGGTTGTAAGTCACGCCACTAGGTCTTGTGTCAACCCCCGAACTGTGTCTATTACTGCTTATGCGAGCTGTCTTACCTTGGCAGCCAGAGTCCTTCCCCATGCCGACGAATTTTCAGCGGGGGGTCGTTCGACATACTCCAGGGCATCAACAATGCTGACTCCAGATTCGGGTTCTTCTTGTGCCATTTTCAGCAGGTGGCGATGACTGATGGCTTGAAGATATCGCCATTCCGAACAAATTCCGCCCGCTGGATGCCATGCCGCCCCAGCCCATGCGGAAGCATAGCGGAAATCTTGATCACCAGGTAGATACTCCGCGACCAATATGACTGGAAAGCCGTCCTGTAGAAGCTGTCGCGCTGCAGCACAGCCAATAATGCCCGCACCCAGAATGATGATCGGGCGTTGTGCGAAGGGCACGTTGGGTGTATCGGCCGGATAGTGCTGGAGTTCGCCCATCTTTTCTAGAAAGATTCTGTATCCCGCTACCCATTAAAGTGGGGTTAGCAGGGGATTTAAGGGATGTTTAGGGGGAAAGGAAGAACGGTTCAGGAAGGAAGGAGGAACGGTTCAAGAAGGAAAGAAGAATGGAACCGTAGTATGGGAGGCAAATAATGCAAGAGCCCATAGAAAGGGATGCCGAGTTTATACCACGGCGGCGACATCGGAGGCCTTCAAATTATATTCTTGCTAGCCTCCCAACACGATACGATTTCATGACCCTCAAGGGATATAGTTCGGACCGCTTCTGAGGCCATGAGAGCGATCATGAGCCAGTAGCGAGGAAAAGGTGTAGTGGGATGGGGGGCTTTTCGGATCGAAGCGCCCAGAAGCCAGATCCGCCAGGCGGTTGGAGCCGACTAGCGGGTCGAGCCGCTGCTGGTGAGAATTCGATCTCTCCCTCTTATTTGGCGCTGCCTTACTGATGCTCCTCCTCCCCGGTTATCTTTACTTTCTCCAGTGCGGTCAATCCGTAGAGGACTCGTCAGCTCCAAGCCTCATCTGCAGCCCTCATAGGTCCTGGGTGGATAGCGCCATGCCCGACACGGCTTGATGGGGCGGCCCTTTCCGACACGCAAATACTATATTCGCAAACTGATCCGCGGAAGACCATTTGGGGATAGATGTCGACGTGTCATGTCATCGAATCGGTATTCAAATCCGGCCGACGGGTAAACAATCCGGTCCACGAGGTTGACAGGATGATACTATGCGAAAGCCTTCATTTATCGCCATAGAAGTTGGCAAGGAACAAGCCGCGCCCGATCATTGTGCAGCTTAATCACTTCGAAATGAATACTGCGCACGAAGAATGACAATCACTGCCGAAGACATGGCCTGATGCATAAGTTTCAATGGTGTGTGTTCATCCCGATGGGGAGTGGGACTTCAGCTGGGCATAGCAATCCTGTTTGTAGCTCGATTGCCTTGTCTCGCCCACTCGCAAGCTGCGGGGCTTGAATTCTCACAGGAACAATGAAAGCTCCCTCGTATACGTATAAACGAAGTGGATCGGTCAGACAGTGCAGGATACACGCGTCCGCTCAACACTCAGCCACCTCATCCCTGTCGTAGTCCAGCTGATGATTGGGAAGTCTTTGAGGTCATCGGCGTCGCCGAGTGTGCCACCGCCGATTGAGTTTGGGTATCCCGAACGGCAGCGACATCATGATGGTCCCAACCTATGTCGAGATACTTGCGTACAGGGTACATCGAGCTGTGGATGCTGGGGTGAAGCTAGTTGTTTATGTGTACCGCTTTTGGGAGGCCAAAACTGAGAGGGGTAGTCAGTGGAGCACTCTTCCAGGAAAACAAATCGGTTTCTGAAGTCTAAGTAGAATTGCCCGACTGGTGCAGGATTGGCGAGGCAGCCAGACATGGAAACGAGTGACAGGCCACTGAAGCAGCAGGATCAGTAGGGTGGATGGCCCAATTCGGAGCCGAGAGAGCCTTGCCTGCCTGTCTGCCTGCTTGCTTGCTCGCTTGTCTGCATTGCGCTGGGAGGGTCCAGTTTGAGAAGGATTTACGGTTTAGCGGGCATGATAAAGCAAGATGTCGCTTTCGGGAGTTGTTGTTGGTCACGTTACTGGACATCCTTGCAACTTGTGCATTATAATGCAGGGTATTATTGGTTATATCCTTAGATCCGGGAGATGTCATCTCCGGGACAAAAGTCTGGTGGAATCGGATGTAATCAAGCAAGCTGAACTCGGTATATGATCAGTACGGCACCTGAGACAAGAAGAATATACTCTGCAGTAGAGTCGCAATAGACTGGGGCTATGCCTAGCAAGAGACACCAAATAGCTCGAAAACCACCACGTAACCTCCTCAGCAACTGGATTAATCTACTACCAAAAACAACAAATATGCCCGCTCATATAGTGGTGCCCATACTATGACAAGTTCGTTATACTAGCCCTGAACTGGCATGAAATTGAGATGGAAGTGAAATGTCATAATCCATACTATCGGATTTGCCAAGGACCCACAAGACAAAATATAGCCACCACGCTAATAATAGTTGATACTATACACATCCCCATTATACATAGTCAACTACTTACTGACTAGCACAGTCTTCTCCGAATCCACGAAGGTTACTCACTCAACGATTCGAATAGATTCACAGAAAGTTCATGGCGACATATCTGTAGGACTTCTCTGCATGATCGCAATCCGTGTATGGACAACAGCAGATATCCTAGATAGAGGCCATTACCTCATGCCCTGTCTTATAAGAAGTAAAGAGCTACGAAACAAATAGGGCGAATGAGGACCGTGCGGGATAAGTCTGTCCCTATAAGAAGAAAGACTATTTCCTGACCCATCTTCCCTCCTCCGTTGATCCGGTCCCTTTCTGAGCCCCTACATCGGCTATTGTACTCTTGATAACTATGCCGATGAATGGATCCATTAATCCATTGGTCCGAGTTTACTTCATCGGAGAAGCTTTATGCCTAAGGGACAATATCTAGATTTCACAGATCGAAAAGTGGTTTGTCAGGATGGTGACAGCCTCATAGCCATCCTGGAGGATATCATGGATTCCATATGTATGTACGCTATATAACACTCTATTCACATAACATCATCATATATTGACACGTGTCCGGCAATCACAGAGCGGACTTCTCCCACACGATCTCCTTCCCATTAAGTCCCTCCACAGCGGGGATCTGAGCCCGCAAAGCCTGGCCGTAATCTCCGGCATTCGGCGTACGCAACAAGGTGTGAATGTGGAACTTCTTGGGCTCCTCGTTGTTGAGGAAGACACCGGAGTGGTGGTCGAACTCGACCAGAACCACGGGGCTCTGCAGACGGTAATAGAAGGGGTCGCTATCGCCGTATCCACCGATCCAGCAGAAGTACGTCTCCGATTCATATTGGCGGATCTGGTCCAGCTTCATCTGACGGGCCCGGGCGGGGAGGTACAGCAGGTATTGTTCGAAAATACCGTACATGAATTTCTTCTGCTCCTCGGTGAATCCCTCGACGGTGATACCCTCGTTAGGGACGACGCGGTTGTCCCGGTAGGCTCCGCACAGGTGGCGCTGGTCATCGCGGTTCCAGCGGCCTGGGGGCATGGCGGGGTCGTGCATCTGTTCGAATACGCGGGCCTTCTGCTGAAGGTCAGGGGTGAGGGATTGCATCAGTCGGAGGCCGAGCTCTTCTTCGATCTGCATGATGCGAGTACCCGAGTACGGGCCATCGTCAATCTCGTTGGGCTCGGCGCCAGTGAACCACGGGGAGGCGACGATCTGGTTCTTGTACAGGAAGATGTTGAGGCAAAGGTGGTGGCCATAGAAGGACCAGCCCCATGGCCGAGTGGTCGAGGGACGACCGAAAAGGACGAAGTTGTAGGAGAACTCGTTCATCACCTTGGGAGATTCCACCAGCTCGCCGAGGAAGTGGTTGATGCGCATGGCCTTGACGGCCTTATCGTAGCCCTCGGGCGACAGGGTGGTCTTCAGGACGTTCATGATGGCATCGCGCAGCTTGTTGTCAATCTCATCGAGACGCAGACCCTTGTGGGCAAGAAGGAATTCGGGGTTTGACCAGGTCCGCCATTCGGGGGAGTCGATGTGGTAGGACAGCGCCTGGCGCTGCTTGTCGTCGGCAAGGGACAGGACGTTCTGGACGGATTCAACAATGTCGCCAACGGGCACATCTTCATCCTGGAGCGTGAACAAGCCGGGGCGAACATTTCCTTTGGCAATTGATTAGCATTGGCCCTTCAAACCGGCGGTGCGGGGTGAATGTATCGGAGAAAAAGAACCTACCATCGGTGGTTACACCCTTGAAGGGTTCCTGCAGCAGATCAACCCAGTGCATATACAGCGCATGCAGCCACGGAGGGTTCTTCAGCGTCTTGAAATCATGAGCGTATTCGTGAGCATCCTGATTGCGCATCACCTGGAAGCGCTTCAGACTCAGGTCGGGCAAGTATTGACGGTACTCGCCCGTAGGCTTTTGCAATTCAGCGGCGGAGTGGGACATGATGGGCGGATTGCAACAAGGCAGAAGGAAGATGAGCCAGTGTTGCAGGGAGAGGAGAGAACGGGGAGATTGAGAAAAAAGAGAGACAATGAGGGGGAGGGGTAATCGGAAGCAGGCAGCGACGCGTAGTTATTATAGCTGAACGTGTAGTGAGACTGCGATCGGCATATGCTTTCCGTACTTCTTGGGATTCTTTTCCCCGTGGCGTCACTCCCCACGCTCTCTCCACACGAATCCCCACCGTGGGTGGTGGAGAGCGGCTGTTTTCTTATCCGACACTGCTTTCCTCCACACTTTGCCTCGCCATTGCCGGTCTTCTTCTTCACTCACATCTACTATATGGGCGATCAATGCGAACGGTTATCGATTTTATACCCGTCGGATATACTAGACGTCTCTGCAGAGTGATACTATTCTATCTACTATCTAAAACCACATTGTCCCTCACACTCGGACGTACATCAGCCCACCCTCCCGGATATCCCGACGGGACTGCATAACTCCGTCTGTCCGTTGGTCCATCTAGCCCGAACCACCTATACCCTCATCCCACGCCAGATGCGCCCTCAATTCCCCCAATACCCCACTAGATTCCCCCGGATATTCAAAGCGCGCTAAGACGTGCTGGTCGGGGCGGACTAGAATTGCCTGGCCCTCCGCTAATCTCGTCAGCGCCATCCACTTTTCGCCACCCCCGGGCTGAAGGTCAAAGTTCGCCCCCCTAGTCATCATCTGAAGTTTTAGCCCACTACACTTGCCGGGGAGTTGCCGTTTCACTTCGTCGAGGATCTTTCCCCAATGATCGGCTGATCTTATGTCCACAATGAGTGTGAAGGCGTCAAATGCACACAAATCTAGCGTGGAGAACTGTTTCAGTTTTAGCTCCTCGGAAAGAAACTTAGATACATAGGAACAATCAATGGGGGGGAGCCGTATCTGGTCTGGGGTCAATAACTCGATCCACGCGTGCGGTAAGCGGGCTCCAGGAATGCAAACGGGTTCATATGTTGAGGCACAGTCTGGGCGCTTGTGGTTACCGTAGACATAGCCCACATGAAGACCAAGGTTGTCAAAGTGCTCCCGCTGGCCTTCAATGCCTTTGTTGATCTCCTTCATAATTTGTGCGTCTTCAATGTTGCGATATAGGTTCTGTCTTGCAACTTGAACATCAGGATCGGTAGTGCCGAGCGCTTTCAAGAGACCAAATATCTGCTTGCCGTTCTTGACGCTCTGCTCAGCGTTATCACAGGCAACTGGCCGCCGATCAGCTTCATAGCTGTCCAGAAGCTTGTCGCCACCCCATCCATGATGCACTGCTGCAAGCTTGTATGCGAGGTTATGGACATCCCCTAGACCGCTGTTCAGTCCCAATCCCCCAGTAGGTGGGAAAGAATGAGCAGCATCTCCGGCTCTGTGCGACTGTGTTAGCACGTACTAGTGGAGACAGAGATGCGATACTACTGACAGCAATACACGGTTTGCTCGGTAGGCAAGTGCGACTTTCCTACTCAATATCCATGGTCGGTAACTCAATACGTCGTATGGGATCTTTGCACCAATAGCTGCGTCAACAACTTTGCGACAAAGCGCTTCGTCCCATGAGTTGACTGGGTGCTTTTCAGCCTACACGGAGTTAGTTTGTGGCTGTTTCTTGAATTGAACAAGCAATCAAGGAGACTTACATCGAAATTACAGATCAAGACTTGGTTCCCTCCCAGGTCGTACCCAATAATGAAACCGGATACTTCTGGGTCCATCACCCAGTGTAACATGCCGACTCGCTCTTTGACCACAGGGTGCAGGTCAGCATTGATGTGGATAGTCATCATGGTCTCATCTAAGTAGTGGTCAGCCTCAAAGTATTAATTGGGTCAGCTGTACCACATACAAGAGTCCTCGCCCTCGCTCTCTATTCCCAGACATCTCCGGACCGCACTCTTTGCCCCATCGCAAGCCACAAGATGGCAGCATTTCACAGTATACTCTTGTTGTGTTGCACGATCTTCGATGGTGGCTAAGACATAATCGCCGCGCTTTATTAAGTTATCAGTAACAGCTCTGAATTGTTATCGCGACCCACCGTGAAACTTACATCAGTCAGTCTAACGAAGGAATGATTCTTGCGTATCTCCACCAGATTGTTCTTGGATAACCGCTTAGCCACCAGCTCCTCAAATTCTGGTTGTGGGATGTTATGAATCATCTATCTCTAACATGAGCATGTATCGGTTTTGAGGTCTTCATATAGTTGTCATACCGTGGGTGTGCTTTCCAAAACTTCCGGATCCATGCGCTCATAGGGAAGCCTTCCGACTTGCCGGCCACTCAAACTAGTAATGAAATTGACCCAGAACGCCTCTCCGCGTTTGGTACCAATGCTGCGAATCTCGTTCACATCCAGGCCGTATTGCCGACATAGTTCAAGTGTCCTGGGCGATAGTGCATGTGCTTTTGGCGCCTGCAATCTGGTGGGGTAACGTTCACATAGCAGAGATCGGACTAAAAGACAAGTAGAAGACATTCAGCGAATCTATCCAGAACGTGACTCTCTTCTCTCATGACCAGTTTCCTATATCGTGGAGGGGCGGTCCCATACCTCCAAGTTGGGCAAGCAAATACGCAAGGAGTAAGCCACATGGGCCGGCCCCAACGATCAAAATAGGCACATCGTCGTCGAAGTGGATGTCCTCCTTGGTGGGCGACATGCTGTCGGTCTGTCTATGGTCCTAACGATGGATGTCTGTCTAACCTAATCCACTGTGTCTTTTTATACTGGCTCATCTTGAAATTGAGCAAGTGGGAAAGGCTATCATATCACTACGTGAGATCGACCTGTTTGTTGTCCTTCGCGGCTGACTCGCACGCCTTGCATCCCCCACTCCAATCAGAGTGGGAAAATTGCGGAGAATCCGGCCCTCTATGCGGGGATGCGTCTCTTACTCTTTCATCTCTCATGCTTCCATCCTTCTCATTTTGATATGCTTTGGACTTCTACTTCGCCTTGTTGACAACATTATCGTCTGCCTTTCATTTCAAGTCCGCCAAGTAACACCCCATTCTTCCCCACTTGAGAGTCCCCACCACCCGCTTCTCTACCACTTGATGGAAGATTCAGTCCGACTCCTGACAAATGGAGTCCCTGTGTTTGGTCATGGCGACCGATGTCCAGCCATTCCCCAGGTTCCGATCGGATCTGGAGCTGTTTGCCGTGGGCAATCCACTAGCCATGCGACGAGACTGAAGCTGTTCATGGCATCCAGTATAGTCAGTGTGAGATCAGTACCTTCCCCCGTCCCTCTACAAGCAATTCTTGTGTCACCATGAAGCAGTGACGGGTGAGAATCGAAATCTATCCCATACTGAAGGCCTTATCGGTGAAATGATGAGCTCCCAACTCAACTCCAACTGATACCATCCAGACCACCAACTCTGCGGGGTAACTTACCGCAACAGAGTACCATACCGTAACCACATGGGCCAACGACACGCTAGTCCAAGTCCGGTTACCCGCAACGGCGAAGTAGCACGTGACCACCACGCGCCCATCCGAGAACCCCGCGCGCATCCCATGATTCATCGACCAGCAAGCCCGATGCTATGATTGGCACTTTCTCTTGCCAAAGCTCTAGAACTCTCGCACATCATCCTGGTCTACTTGTCAGTTACCTATCAAACCAGCTGCACCCTATCAATTGATTCCCAACTGTTCTGTTGAGATCCCAACAATTGGCAATTCACCTCTCCTACCCCGGCGATACTGCACCGGAGTAACTCTCCCAAATAGATTAGCTCAGACCCGTTTTGGTTTCTCCGGCATAGGCCTAGTCTTAGTCTAGTCTGGGTGGAACACCGAACATCATCATTCTTCGCTCACTGGTTTTCCTTTTGAAACATTTTCTTTTTTTTCGCGAAGCTTCTTTGCCGGTGAAGCTGGATCATTGCGACATTTTATCTGGCAAGCTGCGGTAACACCTCCTCATTTGAGCCACGGATTAAGGGAAACCAACCTCCCTCAGGCGGAGAACCCCTGCGAAAAGACAGACACGGTTCTTATTGCTCTGCCTCTTCCCCGGCTTTTTTTGTTCCCTTTTACCACGCTTTGCTGCTGCCGTTGTTTTTGCTGTCCGCCCCAAGAAACTCCGCCTGTTGCCTCAACGTCACTGGCAATTAAATCCCCCGCGGTCATGAGTTGAGATCAACACATATCATCTCATCTAATCCTTTCTCTCCCCTTTCGATTTTCTTCTTCTATACTGCTCTTGATTCCCTGTTGTGCACCACTATCTAGCATTAGTGTCAAATTACAGACGCAAGTCATGGCGCGCAGATTTATGATCCCGTGGTTGTACGACCTCGGAGTGTGGATTTTCACTCTCTGTCTGGACATCTTCTTCCGCGAGGTCTACTCGCGCGGCGCATGGCGGATTCCCAAACGCGGCCCTGTCATCATCGTCGCTGCCCCTCATGCAAATCAGTTTGTAGATTCCATTCTGTTGATGCGCATCTTGAAACACTATGCCGGTCGCAGAACCTCGTTTTTGATCGCAGAGAAGTCCATGCGCGAGCCGTACATCGGCACCATGGCTGGGTGCATGGGCGCCCTCCCCGTCGTGCGATCGATGGACCATGTGAAACCCGCCAAGGGTGAAATTTACCTCCCCGATCCTGACAACGATCCGACCCTGGTCCGTGGCAGGGGAACCGATTTCACTTCCGATCAGTTCATGGTGGGCGGCGCCATCATTCTCCCGCGTGTGGGCAAAACGAGTCCGGAACAACAGGCGATTGAGGAGATCTTAGGACCCGAGGAAATTCGTCTGCGGAAACCATTCAAGAAATTCGAGAAGGACCATCCTCTCTACGAGCCATTGCGCAAGGGTACCCCATTCAAGGCTGCCCCCCACATTGATCAGAGCAAGATGTTCGCTTCCGTGTATTCCGAGCTGGTCGCAGGTGGTTGTATCGGTATCTTCCCGGAAGGCGGAAGTCATGATCGTCCTAGTCTGTTGCCCTTGAAGGCCGGTGTCGCCATTATCGCCCTTGGAACGCTCGCGCAGGATCCCAACTGCGGTCTCTCCATTATCCCATGCGGCATGAACTACTTCCATCCGAACAAGTTCCGTTCCCGTGCCGTCGTTGAGTTCGGTAACCCTGTGCAAGTTCACCCGGATCAGATTGAGGCCTTCAAGGCTGGTGGAAACTCGAAGCGGAACGCCGTGGGATCTCTATTGGAAACAATCACGGAAGCACTCACTGCAGTAACCCAGCAAGCGCCCGACCACGAGACCCTGATGGTCATCCAAGCCACCCGACGACTGTATAAGCCCTTGCGAATGAAGCTCCCTCTGCCCGTTGTTATCGAACTAAACCGCCGACTTCTCAAAGGCTACACCCAATTCAAAGATGAACCTAAGGTGCTCCAGTTGAAGAAGGCCATCTCCGACTATAACCGCCGTCTCCGGGCCCTCGGAATTCGGGATCACCAGGTTGAATGGGGTGACGTGACGCATCGGCCGTGGTGGCTTGTCTTTGGTACCTTGTTATACCGCGTGGGAGAGTTGCTTACGCTTGCGATCGGAACCTTGCCATCGGTGGCACTTTTCTGGCCTGTCTTCGTGACGGCCAAGGTTGTTTCGGTCAAGAAGCAGCGCAAGGCCCTTGCCGGTTCCGTGGTCAAGCTCGAAGGTCGCGATGTCGTTGGAACGTGGAAGATCCTGGTCGCTATGGGATTGGCACCAGCCCTCTATACCTGGTATACCGTAATTGTGACGATCTGGCTCCATTACTGCCGCCATGACGGATACTACGCGTCTGTAGCGCCGTGGTGGCTGAACGCCAGGACTTACATCTCCGACTCGATCCCCCTTGCGCTTTTCTCGATCTTCTTCTTTGGCCTCATGATCTCTGTCTCATTCGCGGGTCTCCGTATCGGCGAAATTGGCATTGACGTTCTGAAATCCCTACCTCCTCTTCTGCGGGCCCTCGACCCAAGATCCGCCAATTCGCTCGCCAAACTCCGCGCTGAACGCCAGGCCCTTTCCGCACGAGTAGTCGACGTAATCGACACCTTCGCCCCCGAGATCTTCCCTGACTTTGAATCGGAGAAGCTTATCTCACACGAACACCCCGAGGACGACACCTACCAATCCCGTCTCAAGAGCATGCCCCCCAGCGAGCCCGAAAGTCGCAACCGCAGCAAAGACCGAACCAGCCGGAGCCGATCCCGAAGCGCGGGATTCCTGTATGATACGCTCCTCAAGCCCCTCTCCATCAAATCCAAGGACGATCTTGGAGAAGTCAACCGCCGGATTCATGTCTCGATGCAAGAGCGCGGTCGTCAACGTGTCCGGAACGAAATCGACCCCGACGAAGATGTGGTTTCGCTTGACGGTTCCACCAGCGCTCACAGCGGGGACATTGCGGTGGAGGAGGTGAAGAAGACGAAATAGTCGTCTTGGCTTTCAGCCGAGGATGGACGAGAACTACCACTTCTCGCAACCTATGAACCCATCAATCATCAGCACAAACCAACAAAATCTCTCTTCATGTCCATGTTAGTTTCACTCTCTGTCGGCTTCTTCTTTGAGCGGGATTTCCGTAGCATGGCGTAGGCCTTATTATTCGGCGTTTTGCGAAAGCATGTTCTGTTCTTGTTCTTCTTGTCATCATGTCTGTTTTTTTTTTCACCGCTTGTTTCCAACATGATTCAAATCCCCCCTGCTTTGGCCCTTTATTCTACCCCTCGGACCTAGGCGATGCCAAATCAATCAATAATGAACTGAAATCCTTTCATTTTTCACCTAACTCCCTTTATCCCTTAGAATAATTCGGGACGGGAATGAATAGTTTTATCAGTATTCGCACCCACTCCCAATAAAACCAGCTGAAAGGGTACTAATTGTTATCCTGAGATGAACAACCGCAGTCATAAAAGAAAAAGAGAAGAGGAGTTGAAGTTTCAGCGGGAAGAAAACTCCCCAAGTAACTAATCAACTAACTAACGAACTAACTAGTAAGTAGATGGTGATAATCAAAACTAAATTCAGTGGAATAATCCTGGTCCGCGAGAATAACTCCGAGGTCCGAGAAAAGGACGCGTGCACGTGTGGGGAGCCGAAGTACGTAGTAAGAAACCTGAGAACTTGAAGGGGGGTGGGTGTTGGACGCGGGGTTCGGGGGGTAGTGGGTGGTGGCGGTGAAGGCGAAAGGATCATCACATCTACTAAGTCTGTCTGTCATGATTTCGTTACCTCTGGGGCGCTCTGACTGACTAACTAACTTATTTACAAAGTTATCCATCGTGATGATTTTGGAAAATTTCTTCATCGATCCGGGGGCGAGTGGCGAGGGAAGTTGTTGTTGATCATTCATACTTTTGTTGTTCACATGCTACTTACTACTCATCATTACTACTACGTTGCACTATGCTATGCTACTATACTGCAAATATAGTTTGGAAAGAGAAATGTTCAGTAAGATGATGTATTCGTGTCTATCGAGGTGTTGTCTGTCTACACCGTCGCTTATGGGATACTAGTCTATGCGCTGATGTATATGCTGCGAATGCTCATTAGTAGTAAATCATCAGGTTGCGGGTATCATGTCAGGTCGTGTATATGAGATGATGAGGATGCTTGCGGCAGAAAGAGATGATGAAGGTGTCGTGTCATCCGCTTAATGGGCTGTCAACAGTCCTAAAGGGTGATGATGAGTGACTCAGGACAGGTGGGAGGAGTGAGAGGTCTTAACAAGCACGCTTCTCCAGAAGCAAGCCTCCGGAGGGCGTCTTGGTGCTGAAGCCATCGTCGCGGCTGAAGATCTTCTCGCCACGCAGCCAGGTCTCACGGACCAGTCCACGAAGCTTGCGGCCCTGGTAGGGTGAGCACTTGTTGCGGAAGAGCATGGTGCTGGGCTCGACGACCCATTCTGCGGTGTCGTCGAAGACACAGATGTCGGCGTCGTGGCCGGGGACAAGGTCACCCTTCTGGTGCTGGAGGCCAACCTGGACGGCAGTGTTGGTGCAACAAAGTCGTACAACGTCCTGCAGAGCCTGTTGGGTCGTGGTTTCGTCTGCTGCCTTCAGGGCCTTGCGACGGCTAAGCTCCGTCCACAGGATGGGAAGGCCGAGGCCAACTGATGAGATACCGCCCCAGGCGGAAAGGAAGCTACCCTCATTGTCAACTTGAGTGCTGTCGCCGTCTGATGGGCAGCAGCCAGGGACGTGGGATGGCAGGAGCTTAAGATCAGGGGTGCAGGGCGAGTGGTCCGAGACGACCGTCTGGATCACACCATCTTCCGCATGGCGCTCCAACTCATCCCACAGAGCGTCCTGGTTCGACTGGGAACGGATGGGTGGGCAGCACTTGTGGCGGGTGTCTCCATCCCGGATCTCCTCAGCCGCCAAGGACAGGTAGTGGAAGCAGGTTTCCGCAGTGATAGGAACGCCATCAGCGCGGGCTTTGCGCAACAGAGGGATAGCTTCCATGGCAGACAAATGAACAATGTGAAGAGGGAGTTTGGGGGCCACCTGAGACAGGTTAATGATCTCCTCTACGGCACAGGTCTCAAACGCCGACGGACGGGATGCGAGGAAAGTCGAGTACGCCTCTGCGGGACCTTCGAGAGCCTGGTCCTTCTCCTCGGAATCAGTGGAGGGCGGCAGCATCTCGGCGTGGAACATGAGGGTCGTGGGCTCATCCGCTAGCTCAGCCATGGCCTTACGGATGTCTTCGGAAGACACGGCAGGGAATTCGTCGACCTAGAGCCATATGTCAGCACACCCACATCCTCTAAAAGAGACAACTGAGACTTACCCCACTGTCAATGAGGAAGCCCTTGAAACCACGGACACCCTCTTGGACGAGGGCCTTCAAGTCACCGGCATTGCCGGGGATGATGCCGCCATAGAAGCCAACATCAACCCAGCACTTCCCTTGGGCAGCACGGAGTTTCTCCTTGAAGTTGGCCACCGTGGTGGTAGGAGGAATAGCATTCAGGGGCATGTCGATGACCGTGGTGACACCGCCAAAGGCAGCCGCCTGGGTGCCGGTATAGAAGCCCTCCCATTCGGTACGGCCCGGCTCGTTCAGGTGGACATGGGCGTCAACCAGACCGGGGAGCAGAACGTGGGGGGAATAATCAGTATAGGGGGTGCCAGCAGGGAAATCAGAAGCCGGGATCACCGAATCAAAGACGGCCGTGATCTTGCCGGTAGTGCGAGAGATGACAATGGTGGCTGATGTCAAACGGCCGGAGATGACGGCGCGCGACGAGGCGATCACGGCAATGGATGGGATTTGAGAAGCCTCCATGGTGAGGGTGATCGATTGGAAGGATTGCGCGCTAAGAGAGGCCAAAGATGCAAAGAACGATGAAGCTGCAGAGCAATCAAAGCCAGGATGGGCGGACAAAAAGTTAAAGAAGCAAAGACGAGATAAGCGATAGACTGATGCGGAAAGGCTCCACCGGCGTCAAAAGGCAAGGGATGAATTGACTTGATAAGGATGAAGAAGGCGAGAGGACGAATTGCTGGCTGCGATAAGGGCTTTAAATGTTTGAGAAGATAAGCCGCCATTGTTCCCTGGAGACCCACGGCGATCGAACCAAATAATCCCATCGAGTAACAAAAACCTGGCTCCACCCCCTTTGACGGATCCACCGGCTTGCCATCCAAGCGTCTTTTTCTTTTTCTTTTTCTCTTTCTCGCCCATTCTTTCTTCACGCCTGACCTGTTTGTCTGCAAGTGCCTGCCTCGGTAACTATCCTTATCACCATATCGATAACCGGAGGTTATATTTGTCCACCTCCTCTCCTTCCTTCTTCCCCCCAAACGAGAGGATGCCTTTTCCACTGGACAACCCCTTCGTCTGTACACCCTCATTGTTGCCATTTCGGGACGTATTCCCTCGTGGGGAAAGTGAAGAGAATTTCCGGCTTATCTTCTGGGCCAGTCAGAACCATGGGTCGGGCTATCGGGCGCCTCCGGCATCCGCCATCGGACCTCTCCTGCTGCAATGCAAGTGATTGCCTCCTCACCGCTGTTACTCGATCAAATCTCCAATTCCGGCCCGTTTAGGCAATTCCTTTACTCGATCAAAATTCTAGCGGAACAAAGGTCATGAGGCCTTGTGAAATTCACCCACCCTGATTGTCTCACGCACCCTCGCTTCGGCTGGACGGTTATCGCTGTTCACCTTAGCCGAGTTATCAGACCTGCCTACCTACCGTAGTCTCCAACTTCTGTTCGTTTTCTGTCCCGCTAGCAGCGAGTTCAGCGAACAAAGTCAATTGCATGCTTTGCTTCGCTTACACGCCTGTCATTGACTGTGATCACCGTGCCAAGGATCGGGGATTTTCGGGGACTCCCGGGTCCGGTCGAACCCTGTAATTGTCGATGGCCAAGTCAATTAGTTCTTTCAGACCTGTCTCGTCTCAGAGGGGCTGCATCTATAGACCGGTTTTCCCGTGCCTTGTCTATGTTTAGTTGAACAAAACACGTGGTGATGTAGAACGTCAACAGGCTGCAAAAGAAATGAAGACTGATCCCCGTCGACTGGAATGTTGTGGCAAGAGAGGCAAGAGGCAAGAGGCAAGTGAAATGTGAGAAAGTGTAATTAGTTAGGTGCAGAGCCCCTGGCGCTGTGGGGAGCTGACTAAGGCCCATGTGCCCGTGGGGTGTTCCTCTCTGCTGGCCTCAGGCCTCTTCTCCTCCAGACTCCATCCCCGCCTTTGCTTATTACCCAGTTGTTATTGACCTGGATGAGAAGATTTGTCGGCAGTACCTACGTACTCGTCCGATATATGATCAGCTTCTATTCTGTCTGTAAGCAGTTTGACTTCAGTATGGATGGCTTCAAACAATCATGGTAAACTTTTTGACACCTCCGGCTGATCTGAGCGATCTGTTCATGATGATGAAATGAGACAGTAATGACCTTTGGCCATCATATCGCAGTGTGTGTGTGCCTTGTCAGGTCTGACTGCAGTAGTCGTCAACGTCATCACATGTTTCCATACCATACATACCTGTCTCGCGGCCTTCACCCATGTGAACTACAACCCGTCTTCATGCACTCCTGGAGTCTTGGTCACCTGTGCGTGTGACACACCCTTTGTGGTTAGTAAGTTCGCCAGGTATGCAAGTTTATTATCGTTGCTCTCGGCAGGCAGGTCTATGCGCCAGACTACGTACATACCTGCTGAGAGACCTGCCTACAATAGTAGCAGTACCTGACCCTGTAGATACTTGGCCGAGACTGTTTGCTTCGTTTGTACTGGTTACTGATAAACAGCACATCACCTGATCATGTAACACTTCTACCGCTGCACTGGCCCGAGTGGCAGTCCACGCATGTCTGTCTATGTAGTGTCTCGAGGTTGTGAGCACCCCTGAGTTATGTTTTACTGCTGTCATCGACCTCACTCAGTGTCAAACAGGCGCTAGGCTCCGACTCGGAAGTCTCAAGTGCGCTGGGGCCACACTTTCTTTTCACTGTGCCTCGGCAAGCCGATCCTCGGCCCGTTGCTTCCCGCACCCACCTGTGGGATTAATAAAGTAACAAAGGTACCATGTACGGATTGGTGGACACCTGCTGTCGAAAACAGCTCGTGCTGGTCGACGTCCGTCTATCCATCCTTCTGGGTGTACTCAGGGGCGTGTACAACCCGCAACAAAGGTCTGCGTAAACCAACAACAGCCTCCGCTGAACCCGGAGTGTAGAGCAAATTTGGTGGCTTGCTTTCCAGGCCCGTCTCTTCTCTCTAGTCTTCACCGGTTAGCAAATACCCGAAGTCATATCCTGTTGGTGTTGTTGGCCCTCCGGGGGTATTTCCGTTTTTGATTGTATTGGGGTGACTTGAAGGAGGGGAGCTGGTTACCTAGTTGGGAGCTTTCTACGCCCGTAACACGGCTCTACTTAAGTATCCCCACCAGTGTTCTGGTGACAGCGGACTTGTCAGTCGTCAGCATGTCTCATCTGGGTCATAGCACGGTGTGACTGCTCAGGAGGACTTCCATGTATAGTGCATAAATTGTAAATACACCCTGGCCTTTCTACAATCGGGCCACGAAGAAAGCGCAAAGAGCG
Source organism: Aspergillus tubingensis (assembly GCF_013340325.1). Taxonomy (NCBI): domain Eukaryota; kingdom Fungi; phylum Ascomycota; class Eurotiomycetes; order Eurotiales; family Aspergillaceae; genus Aspergillus; species Aspergillus tubingensis. The sequence goes on from NW_023336276.1 coordinate 950,832, forward strand.
GATGATTATCGCCCGAATCACCCTATAAGGATGGAGGAGGTGAAAACTGCTCCAAGACACCTTCTCCATGGCCCGTCAAGTTTTCCAGAAACGTTCGAGGGGTAATCCTCGGAAGTTGATATATAAGAATAACCAACCTGAGGAATTCTTCCGATGAAGATGATCGACCTGGTGGTGGAACTGGACTCCGCCCAAGCTCGTGGAAGATACCGGATTGCGTATGGTTGACGAGCTCCGGTCGTCGAGATTGCCCGCTTGTGTACCTCGGGGCATATACGCCATCTACATGACCATCTGCTACACCTGCAACTGGTTCGGAGAGAACTCCGGACCAGGTCTATCAGGGAGCTTGGCCACGATATTCAATGAATAGAAACGCGAATGACTGAATCAAGCAATAGGACCTTCCCGGTCGGCGGTTACTTGCGAGCTGCCTAATCGGGTAAGCATCGTCTACTTGCCCCCTTCTCTCTCTCTCTCTCTCTCTTCATCATTCACTCTTTATCGGCTAGGCTCGCAGTTTTTTTTCTTGATGCTTTTATGAGTTCTTCTATTTCCTCTCAATCGTCTTTCACTCTTCCCTCTTTCTCACTTCTGTCAACTGCCTCAGTCGCCTTGATCCTTCCCCTCCTCCTTCCCCTCTTCCTTCCTGGTTCCAAGGCGCACGGTCAATCCTGGCCGACTAACCGTGATCCGCAAACGATCGATCGATCGAACCGGCCAATCAATCAGCGCACCATGGATCCGCTCACCTCTCTTCGTCGCCTCATCCAAATCCATCCTCTTATCGACAACCACGCCCATAATCTCCTCGCGCAGGCCGCAGCCAGCAACTACGCAAAATATCCTTTTGAACAGATCACTTCTGAGGCCCAAGGCCCCGCCCTACACAATGCTCCGTCCACCTTACCCCTCCAGCGTGCCGCCGCCCAGCTAGCAACCCTCTACGATTGCCCGACTTCTGAGTGGGACCGCGTAAAAGCGGCTCGCGATCAATACGTCGAGCGTGACTATGATGGCTTGATCCGTCGGTGTTTGGAAGGCACTCATAGCCTTCTCCTTGATGATTTGCTTACGGATCAAGATATCGAGCCTTTTGCTTGGCATGATCGGTTTACCACAGCTCCGACCAAGCGGATCGTACGGATTGAAGTTGTGGCCGCCCAAGTCCTTGCCTCCATCCTTCCCAATGGTTTTGATACGTCCTCGAGCGACATCACCGTTCTTCGGCAGTATTTGGACCAGTTCCGCCAGGGTTTCAACCAGAAGATCTCAGAGGCTATCGCAGATCCCGTGGTGGTAGGTTTCAAATCGGTCATCTGCTACCGTACTGGACTGAACGTCCAAGTGACTGACGATGAAGACGACGGGACCCTCCTCGAGTCCTTCTCCCGGACCTTGTCGCAAGGGTCTGGATCTACATACCGCGTGGAGGACAAACCTTTGAACGATTGGCTGGTCAGGCAGGCCCTGAACCAGCTTCAATCTGCCAAGGAGAGTGATGCGTCGGGACCCAACAAACCCCTGCAACTGCACACAGGACTCGGAGATAATGATATCAACCTAATACTCTCGAATCCCGCATATTTACAGGATTTGGTTGCCCGTTATCCCAAGGTCGACTTTGTGCTTTTGCATTCCGCTTATCCGTATACTCGGGAGGCCGGCTACCTCGCCTGTGTCTACCCGAACGTGTATCTGGACCTTGGGGAGGTGTTTCCCATGGTGAGTCGAGACGCTCAGGAATCTATCATCCGCGAGAGCTTGGAAATCGTACCCACAACCCGCCTTCTGTGGAGTACCGATGGCCATTTCTTCCCGGAGACATATTGGCTGGCGAACAAGCAGTTCCGCGACGCACTGGAAAAGGTCCGTACCATTCAAAACAACCCCATATGTCCATTCCAAAATTAACTCTTGCTAGGTTCTTGTGGATTACGTTAATCAAGGCGATCACAGCATCGACCAGGCCAAGCTTGCTGCTGCTGATATATTGTTCCATAACTCCAACCGCCTGTATAGCCTGAATGAGACGGTTACCTACGACGACAGGCTGGTCCCTGCCGTCAGCACTCTATCTGGACTTTCTTCGACCGACGCTTTGGAAAGCTTCATGCATAGCAATCCAGATGTCAAGTACATTTGGATGCAGTTCTTTGACTACACTTCCACAGTTCGGGTGCGGATGTTCCCTATTCGGGAATTTGCTAAGATTGTTCGCAAGCAACGTCGGATCGGCATCTGTACAGCGACATTCTTGATGCTCCAGTCCGATACAGTCTGTCCGGAAGGTTCCACCACCGGCCAGTTCTATCTCGAACCAGATCTCTCAACTCTCTCTAGAAATGTGGGGATCGACTCAAAGAGCGCCACTGTTATGACTTGGGGGCGTTCTGAGGAGGGTTTGGAGGTGGAAGGATGCCCACGGACCCTTTTGCGCCGCGTGACGACTGATTTGCGTGCCAAGCATGGAATCGATGTTCTCTGCGGGTTCGAGATTGAGGTTATTCTGCTGAAGTGCGTCACTAAACCGGATACCGATGAGGAAGAGTTTGTTCCATGCGTGCGCAACCACTCCTGGTCTCAGATGACCCGAGACACCCGTCGTATGGTGCCGCTGCTCGAGGAGATTGTCGATACTCTTGCATCCATCGGCATTGACCTCGAACAATTCCACGCCGAGTCGGCCCCGGGCCAGTTTGAATTCATTCTACCACCCGGATCACCCGTCGCTGCTGTCGATACCCTGCTCAAGGCACGACAGGTCGTGACTTATGTCGCTGAACAACACGGTTACCGCGCAACCCTTCACCCTCGACCCTACTCGCACGCTGCTGGCTCAGCCGCCCATGCGCATGTCTCCGTGACTCCAGCGACTCAGGAGGAGAGCTTCTTGGCTGGTGTGCTCAAGCATTTCACTTCTTTGACGGCCTTCACTCTGTCTAATGATGTCAGCTACGACCGGATGCACTCCGGCCTCTGGGCTGGAAGCGAGTGGGTCGCCTGGGGCACTCAGAACCGCGAGACACCCATCCGGAAGATCTCTGCGGGTCACTGGGAGATCAAGGCGCTTGATGGTCTGTCCAATATGTATCTGGCGATGGCTGCAATTCTGGCTGCAGGATCTCTGGGTGTGCAGGAGAAGCTGCCCCTGACCCTGCAGGACTGTTTATGTAAGTAATCCTGCCAGTGAGGCTGTCCTCTAGCGTACACACATGCTAACAAATTGGTGTAGATGACGCAGCAACACTCAGCGAGGCGGATCGCAGTGCCCTTGGAATCACCACCCAAATCCCCACGACCCTGACACAGAGTCTGGACAATATGGCATACGACAAGGCTCTCCGGGATGTGCTTGGCAACACTCTGGTTGAGAACTATATCACTGTCAAACGAGCCGAGAGCAAGAAGCTGAATGCAATGGAGGCAGAAGCCCGACGGAAGTGGCTGGTGGAGAGATACTAATCAAATACCCTGTGCATACATACATAGCGCATAATCATAGTTAGCCAATACCATCATTACATCCTCTACAGCTTCCTAGCAAAATCCTTACGGAGCACAGAATGATCTACTAGTCTAGTACTTATTTTTCCTCATCCGCCAACCAAATCAAACTATTGAGTCATAGTCCTCCGTAATCGGCCCACTCCCTCAACACCTCTCACGTGACAGCATCCCCAGTCATGTCCTACCTATATTGACTCACCTCCATTTCCCATCTCTCTTCTTCTTCACCACCTCCCGAATTCCTCCCAATTCCTCCCACCAAACCCACAATGCCCTCCCCCCTCCGCACAGCGGCCACAGCCGCCCGCTACGGGCCCTCTACAACCCGCCATGCCCTGCGCCGGCTCTACTCCTCGAGCAGCCACTCCGCCGCAACGCCGGCAACCTCGCCCTTCGCACCGCGCCACCTGCTCTCAATCGCGGACCTAACCCCGACCGAATTCGCAACCCTCGTCCGCAATGCCTCCTCCCACAAGCGGGCCATCAAATCCGGCTCTATCCCTCAATCCCTCCACGGCGCCCTCTCCGGCAAGACCGTCGCCATGATGTTCAGCAAGCGCAGTACCCGCACACGCATTTCCACCGAAGGCGCCGTCGTCCAAATGGGCGGCCACCCCATGTTCCTCGGCAAGGACGACATCCAACTCGGAGTCAACGAATCCCTCTACGACACTGCCGTGGTCGTCTCCTCCATGGTGGAATGCATCGTTGCTCGCGTAGGCAAGCACGCTGACGTCGCGGACCTCGCTAAGCACTCCACCAAGCCCGTCATCAATGCTCTCTGTGACTCGTACCATCCATTGCAGGCCATTGCGGATTTCCAGACGATCAGTGAGCATTTCGGTGGTTCTGGGAAGACCAAGGGTGGGAAGTTAGAAGGATTGGGATTGGATGGGTTGAAGATCGCTTGGGTGGGCGATGCCAATAACGTGCTGTTTGATATGGCGATTAGCGCCAGGAAAATGGGTGTTGATGTAAATGTTGCTACTCCCCGGGGTTATGAGATCCCTAAGGAGATGTTGGAGATCATTGAGAAGGCGGGCGAGGGTGTTAAGTCCCCTGGAAAGTTGGTGCAGACGAATGTTCCTGAGGAGGCGGTTAAGGGGGCTGATGTGTTGGTTACTGATACTTGGGTGTCGATGGGACAGGAGGAGGAGGCTGCGAAGAGGTTGAGGGATTTTGCTGGATTTCAGATTACGAATGAGTTGGCTAAGAGGGGTGGGGCCAATGAGGGCTGGAGGTTCATGCATTGTCTTCCTAGGCATCCTGAGGAGGTGGCTGATGAGGTGTTTTATGGACATCGGTCGTTGGTTTTCCCTGAGGCGGAGAATAGGTTGTGGGCGGCTATTTCGGCGTTGGAGGGATTTGTGGTTAATAAGGGGAAGATTGAGTAGGGGGTGGTTTGTGATGGGGTAAGGGAGTTTGGTTGGGGGGTGAAAAATAAATGAATTGTGGCTTTGTATGTATGTATGTATAGCTTGTGTTTTTGTTGGCAATTGAGCTGTGTTGATGGCTTTAGCTGGCTGTTGTTGTGTATATTGTGCTCAACCGGCATCCCGATGTTTGCTTTCCCCGCAGCCGGGAAGCCGATGCGGAGATGATCCTGGGGTTGGGGTTTCTGGTACGTAAGCAATATCAGAGATACTATGAATGGACATGGACCCAGCATTTTGACAGACTTTAACTTACTACTATGCTAATATTCAGCTGATGTGCTGTCTTATGGAATTGTACAGTAGACCTCACTCGATCAGTATCATCACCCACGCGCTCCATTAATCTGACTCTAGTCTTCAGCTCTATTTTTATACGCTTCACTTTCAATTCAGCATTATCATAAAGACAAGATCTATTCTCTACTATACAATATACTCTACCACCAAACAAAATCTCCAAGTCTACAACCTCAACACCCCACTCTCCCGATCAACCGCTCCCCGGAAATGATCCGTAATGACCTTCCCACCCAGAATCGTCTCCTCCACCACTCCTTGCACATGCTTGGGCTCAATACGCCCATACCAAATACCCTTACCCGCCAACGGATGCGGCGAGGAAGAGCCAGCTTCCTTCATTCCGGGAGGGATATATACAATCACGTTTCCAGCATACTTGTGTCCTCCAACATGGCTGATCAACCCGATATGCGCATGCTCGGGGCTATCAACAACACTGTTGTCACTTCCCGCAGACGTGTACCCCTTGGATTTCAGCACCCGTTGAAACTCGGTCTCCAAAACCGGCGCCATGACACCACATCGCATGTCGCGACCACCGTGCCCGCAGATCAACACAACGGGGGAATGTTGCAGATCAACGGCATCTGGGAACTCAGCTGCCAGTGGTTGGTCGCGGATCTGCCCGCCATGTCTCGATTCGCTGGGGAGGAGGAAAGCGCGGACAAAGGTCGAGAGGTCGGTTGTTGCGGAGGCGGATGCCGATTCGGGGATGTTGACAGGGACGGAGGGGAAGTATTTAAAGCTGGGGAAGAGGAAGGCGGATGCGGTCTGGGGGGTTGCTGCGCCGGTTGACGATGATGATTGTGACGAGGGGAGGAAGGAGGAGCTGGTGACTAGGATATTGTTGAAGGGCTATCGTAGCAATTGTCAATGGGATGTTGCGACCGCATGATGAAGTATGACTTACGTCGGCATATTTCCCTCCACGCCCGAGCAGGCTCTTCAATCCTCGGACCATCGCACCCCAGCTCTGGCCCTGACCGTCCTCTTCTATGCGACTCGTCCAGTCTCGTTGTCCGGTGCAGATGAGCAGCTGCTGTGCGTAGGCCGCCATCGTTCCGTTCAGCGGCTGGTCATAGTCGATGGGGGAGGGCATGGCCGGGGTCGCCGGGCAGGAGCAGCTCGATTCGGGACATGTTTTGGTGACGGGAAATGGGGGAGGGATGTCCAGGGGTATGCGCGCAGGGTTTAAGCTGAGGGATGTGGATGAGAAGAGGCGAGCTGATGTTGCGGCGGAGCGGTTGGGTCGGGAAATTGGCGCCAGGCTTTGCAGTGATGCTGCCCGTATGATCCTTTGTCGTCCGGCCATATTCTATGTACTGAGGGAATGAAGATTTTAAAGGGGTATATAGGAAGGAAAAGAGGAGGGTTCTGGGTTAGAAATGGCAGTAAGAGTGGGTGGTGGAAACTGAAAAGAGCAACCCCGAAGCTGCGGAGGATTCGGCGCGGTCGGAGATAAGCGGAGATTCCCGAGTCCCGCCCTTCATAATCCGAAAATGGTGACTGGTTGGGGAATACATTACTTTACATTGTCTCTTAATTTGGCTCAGACTTAATTAGACTGCCTGCGCGTTACAAGTGTACAGATCATGAAATCAGTTATTTAAAATATAGTATCGATGGTGCGCTGTGGATGATACTAAAAGTAATGGTACTCATCTGCCGGCCAAAATATATAAAGATGATGAGAATGACCGGACTAGGACATCATGATTGCAATCAACACCGTTTGTAGTCCATATCGCACGATCCACACTTATAATAAATCAGCTAGTACTAAGTACTAGTAGTACTTAGCACTGTACTACATTGAACTCAGTTTCGCTTATGAAATACAGTAGTACACATCACTTTCATGTATTATGTTTCTTTGATCAACAATTGTCCAAATTGCCTTGATGCATACATGATAATTCATTCCGATCAAATTGAGGTGTTGGACATTAATAATACTATGGTCATAACAATGCTGCATGCGGTCAAGCTACTCACAACAATGCTTGTCGCTATGATGGCAGACAAATCCATGAACTGAAAAGCTGGCCATTTGGCCCAAGACAGACAAGAAGTCGATGCTGCGATCCTTCAGATCAACCGTCCGCTATATGCTGGTTTCTCTTCATTATAATCATTTGGCCGTAACAGAAAAGCTGGCTAATGCGTTCAGCGAATCTGTCAAAGGCCATAGCGCCTGGAAGAAGCCAATAGCCCCCGCGACCAAGATCACGTAGTATGCAATGGTCCAGCCTAGACTGAGTTGGCCGTATGCCGCGTCTGAAGATCCTTTTCCTTTGACCATGGGCGGTCCCATGGGTACGCCCGCCTCTACTCTTCCCCACAATCGAGGCAATCCGCACCAGTTGCAGAAAGTGTGGGCGAGGATAACTGCCAGAAGAGACCCAGTACGAAGGTAGACAAAGGTGGCATACCAGCCAAAAATCGTCGTGTAGCCGAACTGAAAGACTGATCTCAATAAAGCAGCGACGACCGATGTGTCAGGATGAGTGAGACGAAATTCATAGAAATGGTGTACGTGAGCAATGCCGAAATAGAGAGGAGCCACAAATACGATGCGGCCAGGATCAACCTTGGCAAGGAGATGAAGGGGAACGATGGCTGAGCGGAACATGACCTCCTCGGTGATGGGACCCTGCATCGTTCAATTAGTCAAAAAGCCAGGCATTGCCGTGATAGAATGAACTTACCGCTACATAGTTTCTCCATCCAATCCAGCTGCGAAGCGATGCAGTAACTCTGCCTCCCTGAACCCACTCTCTCCATTCGCCTTCAGCAATACCACGCTCAAACAGTGGACCGGCGAATAGGATGGCTGTGAGGAGCAAGCTGCGGAAAATGTCCACGAGACCGACAGGCCACCATCCCAAGAAGTGGAGAGCTCGTGAGAAAGTGGCATTTTCTTTGGCAGCGAGTAGCCATAAGACGACCAGGCTACTGATGGTGCATGAGAATGTCACTGCTCTAATTCTGGCCCGGATTACCGACGGCGCATCTCTACTCAGGGTGGGCGATGGCCGGGTCGTGGGGTTCACATAGAAAGGAACCACATAGACCAGGGTAAGGCAAACCTAGGACGTAAATCAGATACTGGCCAGAAAGGAATAAAAAGACCAAAAGCCCAGGGAATAGTTGGTAGGAGCCAATGATCAGGAGTGCATACCGAGAGAAAGGCCGCGGTCTGTGTTGAAATGGCAGGCGCATCTGCGGGATAAGTCAGACAATGGTATAAAAACCTTATAGTTTATGAATTTACCATAGTCCTTTGCGATCAGAGTCCTGAGTTTAGTCAGGAGACCAACGGGAGCCATATCTGCTTAATGAGTGATAGCCTTAGGATGCCGGGCGCGCAGCAGTCCGGAATGAGAGAGTTGGTTGTCAGGAAGAATGTGTTCAGCCACACAAGAAGGGAATCATAACAGCAAAAGCAACGGAATGATTTGGGTTAAGATTATCCCGAAGAACAATAGCTGAAGAGCGCCCGGCGTTGTCAAGACGAAGTTGGACAAAGAGAAGCGAGGAGAACACGAGGTCGGCTGTGAATGCCGAGTTTTACAGGCATCGAGGCATCCAGGCAAGGCTGGGGATGCCTGTCAATCAAGGCCCGCTTGCTTGCCAAATCAACCACTCACAGCATTCTGATGTACGCTGACTGTGAGAAAATGGTTTACGAGTCGGAAATTAGTCTACCAGTTAACAAGAATAAACCTAAGAAACCTAATTTGCGCCTATATGCTGGATTGTATTGAAATGTATCAGGGTCCCACGTGATGTCAACCACCAGTCCATGGGGCTGTGTCACATGACATCCCGAAGCGACTAAAGTGGTGACTGCTGCTTCACGTGATACCGCGCCTAATGAAGTCTCGCATCGCGTCGCATTGATTTGGTATAGTGCTATTGCTAGTACAATTGCGAATGACATGGATTGCTATGATATTCTGGGAATCGGCTAGAGTAGGATGAGTCCCGATGAGCGGCTACACGCGGTTGCTGCCTGAGGCCTAAGATCCCTGCCCATCTTTCCCTTTTCGGTAATATCCTGCAACTCAACTGCATCTGCCCAATGCAACCACCGAACCGCCTGCAGCTTCGATACATACTCAATGTATCACTACTACTTCTGCCAGTGAATTAACCTTGGGGTATTGTACATTTATGCCAAGTTACTGGTGCTGCTAAACCAGTGATTAGCCCCTCTTGTCGCATCATTCCAGTCCGCAATGGTGTGATCCCGGTACCTTTACAACTCTTGCTACTGGCTTCTCCGGGCTACCCTGTGAGGTCAAATGAGGTGCAGATGGCGTGCAGCTGTTCCGAAGAGGGGTTACACTTTATCAGGCGTGATGTGCTTTGCCGATCTCGCAACCCCTCCCTGTCGGCAGCCATCTTAAGATAAAAGACATCCTTGCACCTCGCCAATTTGCTACCCTCATATGTGCCCATAGAACAGACAAGTTTTCTTCCCCATGGCATCAGTCGAAGGACCCGAGCTCATACGTCACGAGCCTGTCACAGAGACAGATCCTAAGCACCTCCCCACTGTGTCTCTTGGGTCGCTCATCAATGAGTTAGCTTTGTCTGAGAAGGCAGACGGCCAAGCTCGTCCAGCTTTTGAAATCGAGGAACATCCAATTGACGAGATTCGTCCGATCAAAGTCGGTGTGATTGGGGCTGGTCTGGCTGGAATTACAGCAGGAGTCTTGCTCCCAGCAAAACTGCCTGGTCTGGACCTACGGATCTATGAGAAAAACTCCGGTGTGGTAAGTAACGAGTTCGAGTCACATACCATGCATTTCTAACACTGAAAACAGGGAGGTACTTGGTAAGAAAGCTTACTTATTGCGTGCGACGGCTTGTGCTGATGAACAGGTTCGAAAATACTTATCCTGGAGTACGATGCGATATTCCCGCGCATGTCTATCAGTCCGGATTCGAACCGAACACACAATGGTCTGAGGAGTTCGCACAAGGCGCCGAAATTCGCGAGTATTGGGAATCCCTAGCGCGCAAATATGATGTGCACAAATACCTCCGACTACAACAAAAAGTCGACCAGGCTGTGTGGCTTCCTGAACTGGGTAAATGGCGGGTGACCTTGCAAGACTTGGGGAATTCCAATCAAGTATGACACTGCTCCTACTTAGCGGCTTATGCCCAGTGGCTAATCAATTTAAGACATATGACGAAGACCTCGACGTGCTAATCAACGCTATTGGCCACTTCAATGAGTGGAAGCTGCCCGACTACCCAGGCAGGGATGAGTACACAGGTGTGCTTTTCCATTCGTCGCACTGGAATCACAATGTCGACCTGAACGGCAAGCGCATCGCGTTGATCGGCAATGGAGCGTCTGGATTGCAGGTCCTGCCCTCGATCCAGCCAATTGCTCAACACGTGGACCATTATGCTCGCAACAGGACCTGGATAGCTGACTCCTTCGGCACATCTGGTGTGCGTCGACTCGAAGCAAACTTGTTCTCTCCCGAGCAACTTGAGTCCTTTCGCGACCCCGATACTTATCTAGCATACCGCAAGAGCGTCGAAGCAGGATACTTCTCTCGCTTTGGCGCCATCTTCAAAGACTCCCCGGAGAACCGCGGTCTGCGCGAGAAATGGACTGAGCTGATGAAGTCAAGAATCGGCGACCAGCCCGAACTCATTGACAAGCTCATCCCAGACTTTCCACCCAACTGTCGCCGTCCCACTCCCGGCCCAGGCTACCTTGAAGCCTTGACCAAAGACAACGTCAGCTACATTCAAACCCCGATTCAGCGATTCACCTCAACAGGTATCGTCACCACAGATGGTATCGAACGGCCCGTCGACGTTGTCATCTGCTCCACTGGGGCCAACGTCGACCACGCCCCACCCTTTTCCATCGTTTCCAACGGGATCGATCTCAAAAAGGCCTGGAAACACGACGGTCTCTACGGCTTCCCCTACAACTACCTCGGAGTAGCTACCCCAGGCTTCCCCAATCTACTTTGGCTTGGCGGTCCCCACTCCACCGGTCCCTCAGGCAGTGTGCCCAATGCTCTGGAGAATCAAGTCACCTACATAGCCAAGCTCCTGCGAAAGATCCGCAGTCAAGGTATCAAAGCCATGGAGCCATCCAAGCAAGCAGCCGATGACTTTGTCGAATATTGCGACAAATTTTACCCGCGCACGGTCTGGACAGCTAATGACGACTCTACCCCGGGTCAGAAGAACTGTAGCTCATGGTACAATGGCGGTCGGCCTGGTGGCAAAGTCCATGGTCAGTTTCCTGGCAGTGCGGCAGCGTTGAATTACTTGAGACGAGATCCTAGATGGGAAGATTGGGACTATTCGTATACCAATCCGAGTGGGAATAGATTCGCTTTTCTGGGAAATGGATGGACGACGAGAGAGACGCTTCCAGATGCGGATCTGACGCCGCATCTGAAACGCCATGATACTATTGATCTGAAGTCTTATTTGGAGGGGTGGTGGGATGTATAGTCAATTATAGATGATAGAGCCAGAGTAGATGATGAGCAATCAACAGGTCGTTAGCGTATCAGGATGAATGCAAGGACTACCATCATCACTATCTCAATACATATAGCAGACACGCATCTAGAAATTCAGCGGCGACCACCCCAGCACCTCCTCAAGCCACCCTCCATCCCCCGATTCCAGCGCATGCATCCACGCCATATCTGTCATATCCGGATCCATACCCATTATACCACTGCTATCACCACCACCACTACTACTACCCTCACCACTTCCCCCAGACCCATCTCCAACTCCAGACCCCACATTATCTCCATTACTACTCCCATCCCCAGGGACCCATCCATCTACCTCCCCCCTCACCTTCCTAACCACCCACTCCCTCGCCAATCTCAACATCCTCCCCACCTTTCGAAACAAATCTTCATCTGACGTCTCCCAAGCCTCAATACTAGCCATCTCCGCCTTCTCCCCCATCCAGTCCAGCAACTCCAGCATATCCACTTCCTGTCGCACGGCGTCGCGGTCCCATGTCGGATCGTCGAACGTGGAGAGATGTTTCAGGAGCACGATGCATCGGACGAGCTGGAACCACATGAAGAAGGGGAATCCGGTGATGGTTTGTGCTGGGAGGGTTTGGAAGGTTGAGAGCCAGGATTTGATTGCTTGGAGGGAGTGGATGAGGGTGGTTAGGGGATGGGGTATTGGGTCGGTGGTTGTGGTGGGGGAAAGGAGAGGGGTGCTGGAGCTGGTGAGGCGGGGGGTTTCGTGTAGGAGGAGGGAGGTGTAATGTGTTTGGAGGTGGAGGAGGGCTATAATGGGAGAACATTGGTGGTTAGTAGGATTCTGGGACGGAGGGAGGGAAGGGTGGGTTGGTGGCTTACCGCGGTGGGGGAGATGGGGTGGGATTGAGGATTGGATGTCTTTCAGTTGGTTGTGTAGTATTTTGAGGTACATGGTTGTTGCTGAGGGTGTTGTGGTTGAGGTGGTAGAGGTATTTGTCTCGTCTGGGTCGCGGAGGGATAGGGCTTTTTGGGCGAGGTTTTGTAGCCGGATTTGGATTGTGAAGTACTCGTCTGATGGGTGTTCTTTCTTTGTCTCGATTAGATTTAGGGCTTGTTCCATTTGGGAGGTCCATGGTAGGGGGACTGTGCGTCTAAAGGTGGATGAGATGCTGGAATAGTCATGTCAGGAGAGGTACTCTCGAGTTCAAGCAGAGGATGAGGATTAACTTACATCGAGCTAAGAACAAAGCAAGCCAGGACCGCTCGATGCTGCTCTAGGACCTCTTGTAGAGAACCATCACTTGCACTTTGCTCTGGACCTCCCAAGCCCGGTGCCATCTTCGCTATTATGGGCACCTCTGGCGGCGGTGGTGGTTTCTTGTCCAGTTGGAGATCATAGATCATAGACATAGCCAACATTATTATGCGAGACAGGTTACTTGCGCGCTTAACAAACGGATCCGTACTCCAGGCAATGTAGGTCAGGATGCTCAGCAACATGTCAATACTAGACTGGTTCTCAAGCATAGCTGACTTGGTTAAGCGAGACTTCAATCTATCTGCGCGAGCCAGCTTCTCTTGGGTTGTGGGCGTGGCTACCGCGATGATGGCCTCGAGGAGAAATGGCCGGTCTTGATGCAACTGCTGCGCAGTGGTGCTTGGTGGCAGACAGATGAAAGGAAAGCATGGTAGCATGTTCGTCGTAAAGCGATTGAGATACCAGGCTGCTTGGTCTAGGTTCAACTCGTATAGAGGAGGCAGAGGTAGAGATTGCTGGCTCGAGCCATTGCTAGGAGACGGAGTCGTAGTTGACTGGGACGGCGCGGTGGTAGATGGTGGTGGCACAAATACGCTGTCGGTGGTAGTGCCAGTGATAGTTAAATTGCTGATATCTTCGCCTGTACTAGCATTTGAACTAGTCTGCAGGTTGCTAGATACTCCAGTAGCATGCACAACAGACTGAAGCATTGCTGTGAGGCTATCAATCCTCCCCTCAAGCTTTGCGATCTGCGCGCCAGACTCGGGATTCTGACGTGGTTTCCTACGAGTTGATTCTGATGGCTGGCATTGTTTCTTGAGACGCAGGCATCTGTGGCGATCAGATCAATCAAGTCAATGCTTATACTGAGACGCTTACCTTTCGCAGCCGGCACCGTCGGGTCGAGCTACGCACCGACACTTGGCCTTGGAGCATTGTCTGCAAGCCTTGCCATATGAGCCAGAGCCTGGAGTTGGACCTCTCCTCTCCATAATAGCAATGAACTAATTGAATTAGAAATCATGTGTGTAGGTGTGCAGTTGTTGAGACGGAAACGGTCTTTGGCCGTCGGCTGAACCGGACTTCGTTCTGGTAATCCGGACTTTGACTGGCCGAAGTCCGTTCGGCTTACATTGAGTGCCATACTTCATCCAGATGACTTGCCAATCAATCATTAACCTTTGATCCATGTAGTAGTATTCCGTACAGCTAATAAGTAATAAGCTAGTGACACCTCACCATCACGATGAGTACGGCGCAAGTGTCTCCACCGTCCTGCGCCAAATAATATCACCAGCGTTCATGGCCTGCAACTCCAACATCACCTTCCCCTGGAACAGCTCCTTCATCTTATCATCAATGGCGAACAGATCACCACCCTGAGCGGACTTCGTCATAGTCATACCAGCCTTCTGTCCCTCACCAAGCGGAACCCCCCTGCCACCATATTTAGCACTAGTGATCAAATACAACACCTTCTCCGCAGCATCTTCAGGAGACGTTCCGAACGCAGACAACGCAGCTTTAAACAGTGGCCAATACCACTTTCCACCCCAGGCCTTCTTAAAGGCATCTGTACTGACACCACCAGGATAATGATGGATGAATACCACATGAGGGTTTTCCTGAGCCAATTTCGACATTGACAATGTAGTGTAGGTGGACATCGATTTTGTGAGAGGGCCCAGACCGAAGTGACCTGGTTTCTCGAGATTGATGTCGTCGAGGTAGATGGAAGATGATTCATAACCAGCGTTGAGGATACTCACGATGCGTGGGCTATTGGGCGATGAATTGAGTAAGGGGAGAAGTTCAGTCATCAGCAATATTCGGCTGTAGTAGGTGAGTGCTAGTGAGAGGCTTTTTCCTTCGGATGTTTCTGATAATCATGTTTTGTGAGCTTATACTCCTGGTCAATGGTGATCAGAAGAGGCGTACCAATGCGCTCCCCCGAGGAGATAAAGCCAGCGCTCAGGTACAAGCAGTCAAGACTCGTCTCGCGTCTCCTAATCTCATCGCACAGCTTTTTGGTATCTGCTAGAAGAGACAATTGACCTTCCAACCAGGTGATCTGTGCCTGTCTGTTGGATTGTCGAAGCTCATCTAGAAACGATTGATGCTTCTTGCCGTTCCTGCCAATGACATACACCCGAACTGGCAGGTTCGTAGAAATTAGGCGAGTAAGTGTCGCCTTTCCAATGCCATCTGTAGCTCCGGTGAAGACTGCCGTGCGAGGTACAGTCTCTGATGTGTTTCGGGAGTTGGAGGCCCGGATTGCGGAGATGGTGGCCATTGCACGGCTTGAAGATGATTCTTATGACAAACTATAGGTAGAATAGATGAGTAATAGATGGAAGAATATCTGAAACAATGTCGCCCGCTAATTGTGGATGTGGCAGACGTTATATATGATGTTGTCGAGGCTAAGAGGAGCGGACTTGAAGACCGTCCCCAACGGCGATCGCTATCCAAAGACCGTATTACTCGCCTACCCGAGGCGAAGGGGTATTCATAGTGTTATTACTATAGTAGGACTCAAAAATAAATATCCAAGGATACAGTGTACATTATCTGAAACTCTTTCAGTTCTGGGTGCTATTAGTCTCAAGTGGAAAATTGATGATATTGCCCGAAATGTAGACCTGACAGGACTGATTAGAGCCCTGGAAAGACGTAATATTTAGATTGAACTGTCTGTTTCCACTGCAGACTTGTGGCGTGCCTGCAGCCATCTCCCTCACAGCAGTGTGCTGAATAATGGGGAGCAACGGAGGGTTGTGAAATGTCCCTCGTGTATCATGACCTGGTCATGTTGTGAATCGACCCGCGTTATCCGGAACGCCCCAGCAAAATGTATTTTGATGAGGAGCAATGTCGCATAGGTTATGCAGCAAGGCTTATCGTTTGTGAAATATTGGCGGGTATTCTAAACCAGATTGGACTTTGGGGGGTGGGCAGAACAGCCATACCACGTATGCAAACATGGTAGAACTATAGCCCAACATACGATATGGCACCCAATGCAAATAATAAACGAATACCTATGCATGCCAGCATGCTTCAGGGGCGTTTGTTCTGATGCATATAATCACCGACTTACATTGACACCATATGATCGAGCGTAGGTTATTGCCTCGTATGGAATATTGTCACAGTTTTTAATGTATACATACTCAACACGTGGGAAGTCGACATCCGAGGAACGTGCGTCAGCAAGCATTTTGAGCAGACGGCCTGTGACATCGGTGTTGGAGACATCTAGAGCAGTGAGGTTTGATAGCCCTTCTATCAAGGTCTTCACGGTAGAGTCATTGATGCCTGGAAGCTGAGGAACTCCGAGCTCGGTCAAATTGACCGAATTCTCGGCCAGAACAAGACTGAGCTTCTCAGAGTCTAGTTGTGGACAGCGGTCGACCACAAGGTTCCGTAATACAGCCTTGGAGTCGACTATGAATCGATGGAGTGTGCGGTAGGTGACCCAAATTAGGTCGCGAAGCATAAGAGTATGGAGATTTGGAAGGTGTAAGGGTTGCTCGGAAGAAAAGGGGAATTCCTCCCCTGGTGGAGCGGCACCTGCATGAATGGAAAGGTATTCGAGACTCGGCGGTAAGCTGAAAGTGCCCACGAATACACCTTTCAGATCCAGTCTACGTAGCCTGGAGTATTGGATAGGGTCAAATGATAGATAGTATGGCGCCCAGACTTTGGGATACGAGTCAAGCCGTAGTTCTTCAAGGTTGGGCATTGAGCAAGACATTGACTCCTGAGATAGCTGTTAGTACCAGAAGCAGCACGAACACAGACAAAGCTCATGAGACCAGCCAACTTACAGTAGCGGGAGGAATGTATAGAGCAGGAACACGACCTGGTGGCGGAATTGACGCTTCCGTGAGCAAGGTGATACTCTTCAAATTCGGCAGATGTGAAGGCCAATGTACTTTGGATTCGGGCGACGGCTGGGCGTTATGAACCTCTAACCGTTCGAGCTGGGATAAGCTTGATAGAAACTTCGCGATATTTTCCTGAGCCACCGGTGTCTGTTTCGCGATAATAAGAGATTTCAATTGTGTTGAGCTCCTGAACACGTCGCAAAGCCCATTAGGCTGTGTGATAGGGTCCCGGATCTCCAAGTGTTCCAATTTTGGACATCTACTTAAAGCTTCTAGCACTCTTTCCTGAAAAGGGGTGGATATGTTGGTCATGACAGCATGAGTTAGCAAGGCACGAGAACGTTGGACAAATGCCCGAAAGGAGCGCCAATGGACCTTGCGTCGGGCCTCGGTGAAATCCAATTGCATCCAAAGTTCTGGCTGTGAGAGCATTCGCTGCCATCCCTTCGAAACTCGCAGGAGAACCCTAGGAGCCTGATCGTCAGCTTGCTTATAGAACCCTTTTTGTACAGGCTCACTTACGCCAGCTCCCTAAAATTGAAATACTGCAGCACCATCATGGCCAACTCGAGAGGTAGAGTATCAAAGGGATCTAGTCGTTTCACTGATGCTTTTTCTTTCACCTTGCAATACATTTGAAGTATCATCTGAGCCGGTCAGCCTCCAAAAACGCATTTCGCTGCAAGTTCAGCTCAAACCCACTTACTTTACGACGGGGATGATCTTCAGGCAGAGTCTTTAAGCCATAGCCATAAGCTTTGAGAGCCTTTGCACGATCCCCAGTCAGAAGCAATGTCTGACCATATCGCAAAACGCCCTAACGCTCAATTAGCCTACAGTGAACATAATCGACCATCGCACAGGCTGCAAGCTACCCGTCCATCTTTGGTATCTCTGCGGATCATCTGCCGCGAATCATTGAGCGCGCGATCATACTGAGTGAGCTTGATGTACGTTGCGGCCCGGTTGTCCAGGATGCTCATCACATCGGCGCCTTTACAAGAGAGAGCCTGTGGGCCAATTGCCTTAGTAGCCTTTTTCTTATCGGACGCGGTGGACCGCGCGAACGCACCTCTGTAAACGCGGCCAGAGCGTCTGAGTAGTTGCCCTGCCTGAAGAGCAGCTGCCCTCTTCGTTGTAGAGAGTCTCCCTCGCCACGGACTACGCGCGCCATGATGCCAATGGGGAGGATGAAGTTGAGAAGAGGCAAGAGGACGCGCGAGCGACGCGTGCGATAAGAAAAGTGATTTACTTCCCTTTACAGATCAGATGTGGGCAGGTGCATGACATAAGCATACAGCGGAAGTGGGGCGTGGCGGTCACCGGAGTGCGCCTGCTGTTTATGTTCTTCCCCTTTAGGAATCCCGCGGCTGTCGAAAAATAATAATAACAGTCTGGCGGTCCCCGACGCATTATCGCAACCAACACCCCTCGACATCAATCGGCAACTCCTCTCCCTTCAGAGAGGTCGCTGCCACCAGAGCTTGCAGGCAAGCCATGGAGCCACAGAATCTGCAGGCAGCATCTACTTACATTAATAATGTCTTGCTGGCCAGGGGGCTGCTGAAGAGTGGCCATCCCATTGATTTCGCCAACCCTGAAGATGAGGAGGGAGGCACGGCGGCCACAATGGGGAGGATCATCAACTTGGTCAACGATTTGGTTCTACGCAGAGATGTACGGAGCCGCAATGTCCAGGGAAGTTGTTACACTGGCTAACAGCCACAACAGCGTGAAGCCGAACACCGAGAGAATCTAGCAACCACAATTCGCACCCTACGCGCGGAGGAATCGCAAAAAACAGCAGAGTTGGTACGAGAGGCATCAAATGTATACTTTACGACCGCAAAGAAGGCTAACGATCTGGCTGTAGGAGAAAGTCAAGACGAAGGCCTCCGAGCTAAGCCGCTCCCTGGCTCTCGCGGAGGCGCAGGAACGAGCATTGAAGGCGAACGCTTCTAGTGCCGATTCGACAATCCGAGGACTGAAAGAGCAAATGCAGCGCATGAAGACGATCATTCAGCAAGTTCGAGCTCAATGCGCCAACGACATCCGCAAACGCGACCTGGAAATGCAGAAACTGAAGTCGCACTTGGCTGAACGCCAGCGCGGAAAGCGGGAAGGGCTGTCGATGACCACTATCAATATCAACCCAGCAGCAAGTCAATCGTCTCGATCTAGACTGGCGGCCGGTGGTGAGGGCATTAACGATCCTGGATACAGCCTCAAGCAGGAAACGAACGACTTCCTCACTGAACTATGTCAAAACCTCAGCGACGAAAATGATACGCTAATATCATTGGCACGGAACACAGTCGAAACTCTGAAGGACCTCCAGGGTCTATCACAAGCCGAAGACGAAGATAAGTCCGCGACCGGGATGGCAAGCGTTGGGGCTGGACGGTCCCTGCAAGGCTCGGTAACGGCGCTACCTACCTCTTGTGACGAGCTATCAGCACAAATGGACCATGTCCTGGAGCATCTACGAACACTGCTCACGAACCCATCGTTCGTACCTCTCGAGGAAGTAGAAATGCGGGACGAAGAAATTAAACGACTTCGCGAAGGCTGGGAGAAAATGGAAAGTCGGTGGAGCCAGGCCGTTACAATGATGGATGGCTGGCATAAACGCATCGCGGATGGAGGCCATTCGATTCAAGCGGAAGAGCTCCGACAAGGCTTAGACCTACGCCTAGACATTACGCAAGCACTATCTCAAGACGTGGGGCGAGACACGACCATCCAGTCACCCATCTTCGAAGACCAAGAGGCAGAAGAGGAGGAAGAGAAACAAACCGCTGCGAAGGTTACCACCGAGCCTAGTCGGCCTGCAGAGTCCCCCAGGAGAACTCGCCAGTCGACGCGAGAAACGAGATCCAGGAGAGCCAGTAAAGCCTTGAAAGAAAAGAGTGACAACATCATGACTGGACGCTCGCCACGGAAGGTCTCATTTACTGCGGGTCTACAAGACTCGCCTTGCGAACCGAGCGCGGACGATGAGACGCTACAAGTAAAAGCACACCGTTCGGAAGCGGTAACACGTAGACCTTCAAGAAGGAAGGCTGAATCGAAGGGGCTCTCCCGCCAGGGAAGCAGCGCTCAAAGTCCACAGCCCAAAGAGTCTCGCCGGGCAGCTGCTATCCAAGCATCAAACAACCAAGCTCGCCTGAGCGTGCCCCAGAAGCTAGCAGCTGCCGAAAGCGAGGCCCGGGAGGCAGAACAGGCTCGCAAAGAGAGCGAGAGTCGTAAGCGTGGGCGGGCTCTCAAGGGATCCAGCAAAGGACACCGGGATCGACGCCGGAGCACACTCACCAGCGATGAGCTGGGAGAGCTGATGGGGATGCCTGCAAAGTGAAGTGACGATTTGTTTCATGATGATGTTCCTGGGAGACAAGCTTATTCGATACCCCCTCGTTCACTGTCTGAGTATATACCTTGCCTGTTTGCATACTTCCTGCCTTGGTGACGACATAATCATGACCTGCTTCTTTCCTCGTTTTGTATAGTTAATACAACCCGGTATAACTACAATACCATAAGTAATATCTCGAAGCAGCCATTCTATACTTATCCCCACACAGCCCCCTTAGTTCATATGTCGAAATTTCTGCCTTCGGCCATCTCGACCGTCCCTCAGACCCCAGCTCAACAACAGACCTCCATATCAAGGCCAGAGCTCCACAAACCATGTCATGACGCTCACTCAATACATACAGGCTGAATTTTCCGCACCGAATGTATTGTATCGGACGGAATACCAAGCCTAGAGCCGTATAGTTGTATAGTTCGTCCTCGCACCCAAGGAACCATTCCCGACTTTTCCCAACAAGATCCCGAAATTCCCCGGACAAAAGGACGGACCAACCTATTCGCACATATAGTCGTAGTTCTCTTGACAAATATAGGCGTCTTCAAATTACCGCAGATGGCTCTGGGGCGAATGCACAGCCCTGTTCTGACGTCCCATGCCCTTCATCCCGTAGATGTTATTCCAGGCCAAAAAGCGGCGAGGAGTAACTAGATTCCTCAAGGAATAAGAGGAACATAGTCCGGACCGTAGTTGAAGCCTTGTGGTGGTCATAGTTGCAGTCATTGCTGCGGCGCTCGTTTCTCATACCTCATCGTGAAGGCATAGAGTTCGACGGTTAGTATGTGAGCCTTGCCGGCTCGCTTGTTCTTTGCCTCTTATACTTCTCCCATCACCACAACACTCACGCTTTGGCTACTCGCTATCGTTTGACAGAGTAACCACAGCTTCTCTTATTAATCTCATCTTTTCACACTGCTCGTCGTTCTAGTACGCTTTTGATAAAGTTCTCCTTTAGGAGGATAATATCTGATTCGTGTTTGTTAGCGTCTGTTGCTTAGCTTGGCTTTGCTTGATCGCTAAGAGGATAAGTTACTCACGGCTTTTGCTTTGAGAAATGCATCCTTCCCCTCAAGCAGTCAACATGGATTTCTGTCAACAGTACCCCAATGCTATTCCATATCCTGGAAAGAAACCTTTTGGCCCTTCTTTCCTTGATAGTACCAGGAAATGGGTTTTCTTCACCGGGGCTCGTATGCAAGTTGGAGGGCAACAGCCTAACTGGCTGTATATGGATATACCTCCTTGGTGTGACCCTATAATGAGCAGGCATTTGCCTGGATTTCCAAAGGAACCTCAATGGGATGTGATCATTACGGAAAACGACATACCTGATGGGGATCCTTTCATCTCGGAGATGTCTGATGCCGTCCAGGAACAACCTTATATTATGCCTGCCGATAACCACCCGTCTATTCCTCCTAACCGCCGATTTGCACGTATGACCCATCCAGGATTCCCAGTACGTCGAGACACCCCCTTGTACCAGATGCTCCGGCAGTTGGTTCCCACCGTGACCAATAGCCCTCCGCAGCCGTCCCCAGATGGTTCAGTTCAAGCTCAGGCGGGATCAAGTAGTTCTGACACCGAAGATGATATTCTTATTGTCGGAGGAATCAAAGTCACAGATGACAACGCTCAAGATCTCCTTCCTCTTGAAGCTCGCCTTTTTGTTGGAAAGTAAGAGCTAAACCCCCTTCCAAACTCAATAGTGGATGGGACAAAAACTAACACCCTGCAGTCTACCAAGTGCTCTTGATCCACCTCAGATGGAGTTGGAGCTCAAGAGGATGCTCGGCAAATACGGACGTTGTTATGTCAAAGTGAAGACGAACCCTAGTTCTGGTTTGAGAACCGCCTTTGCGCAATTCGAGGTACGCGTCATGCTTCACATCTCAATAGCAATAGCTAATGAAGTGTAGACACCGGAGGTTGCGAATCAAATCTTTCGAATGAAAAATGGTCAAGAATCGGTATTTAAGCTGCAGCAACGCACTCTCCGGTTTGAGATGGCGAAAGGAAGAAGGAGTGCACCCATTGGCACATATTCCTCCGAAGCCCCTCACCCAGTCCAAAGGCCCACACTAGAAGCCATTGAGGGCATAGTTGAGCCGACCCATGAAATGAACGGCGAAGGTCGCGCCGAGCCCGCACATGAGATGAACCGCCAGGGCAGCGTTGATCTCACCCATATGATGAACGGTGCGACCAGCGGCGAGCACGCACTCATAATGAACGGCGATGCCAGCGGTGATCCCGCAATGAATGGCGAGGGCAGCATCGAGCACGCAAATGATATGAACCACGAGAGTATAGTTGAGCTCCCGCAAGACAATACCCAAGCGATCCCCGAAAGCAGCGAGCCAGCTGATGAATCAAATGAGAGGTTCTATAACGCACATGCCAGCGGCACCCGCTCGGCTCCGTGCCTATCTCCCGCATGGGGAGTCTATGTAATCGCCCCGGAGCAGCGCCTAGATGATTTCATGCTATAATAGTGTTGCTTAGCCTGAGAGGTTGATATACCCTTGAGATTTGCTCGTTTCTTTATCTCCATCTTGGTTATCTTCAGGTTGTTGGTGTTGATTGTCTCATCCTTTTTCGTTATTTGTGAAGCAGACTTCTGGCTTCTTGTGTCTTGTTCTGTCTTATCCTGTCCTGTCCTGTTCTTTCATGTCTTAGTATGTTTAGCCATATAGCTTGCAAGTCAGGTCTCGTTGATGGGAAAGTCTAATCCCGTCCGGGCCTGGCAATACACTCTTGCTTGAACTTTCTTGTTCCCAGGTAACTGGTGTAGTGTGTAAGCATCGTAGGGACTGAGTTTGAGTGCGTGTGATACGCGAAGAAAAAAGCCATCTAGCGTCTTGGGAGCGGTGAGTGGTGATTCATTTATTGCGGCATCAGCGGAAGCCATTGTGAGAAGATTCCAGGGTTAGCAATAGTCTGGATCCTCTAGAGATAAGATCCGAAGCGTCTATAGATAACAACGTGGAGGGGAATTGAGTTGGGAAGAAGGGAGGGGAAGTGGGGAGACTAAAGCAGCGAGGGATGGCGCTTCCGATTCCCCAATACGAGCCCGGCGCGTCTGGGTGGATCTTCCCTCTAGTCAATCCCCACATCTCTACTCCGGCCATCTGCCAATTCCTACAGAGTTGGACTATTCCATTGGTAAGTTGACTTAGGTCTAAGTTTATTCATTGAATGGTAATGATATCGAAAGGATCAGTAGCCTACAGATCCACAAATTCTCCTCGCTGCCACTCTCCCTTCTCTAGTCGGTCCAGATAATCGCCCACCTTGGCCGCCATCACTCCGGTCTCGTAGCCGAAGAATTTGTATGCAGCCTTGCCCGGCAAACTGTGGCCGAATCGGCGGATGTTGATGCCTGCATCGGCATACCGCTCCCAGCCGTTCGGCGCATATGGCTCGATTACCACCGCCGGGATCCCTTGATGGCGTCGCAGGACCGTGCGCTTGTATTCGAGGGCCTGCTGCTCGAACAGTCGCTGGCACGGGAAACTGACGACGCGTACCGCAATCCCTTTAGTCTCCTTCAGCTGCTGGGCTACATCAAGCGCAAATGAGAGCTCTGCGCCGACGCCAATGAGCGTCACTGCGGCAGCATCAGCCTCTTCCAGCACGTACGCGCCATGGGCCACTCCCTCCCGGCGTGTTTGCTTCAACTGGGGCAGAGCGTGACGGGAGGTGGAGATAATGCTGGATGACTTCTTGGCCTCCAGGGCTGCAAGCCAGGCTCCTGCTGTCTCCTCACTATCGCCCGGTCGAATATACAGCAGGTTTGGCATAGCACGGTAGAGCGCTGCCAGCTCTATCGGCTGGTGTGTCGGACCATCTTCTCCCATGCCAATGGAATCGTGAGTAGCAGCGTGGATAACCTGAAGGTGTTGAAGAGCTCCCATGCGCACAGCAGGAGCAGCATAAAGATAGAACATGAAAAAGGAAGAAGTGATAGGGATGAATGTGTTTGGAGCGAACGCTGCCAGCCCGTTCGAGATGGCACACATGGCGTGTTCACGCACTCCGAAGTGGATATATCGGCCGGAATAGTTACCGTTGATATTGCAAGTGGTACGTAGATCAGGCTGTATCTAGTAAGTATGGTGCCACGAAATGGTCTAAGAGAAACAGCAAGAATGAACTTACGTGCTGGAAATCAACTTTGCCCGGCCAGATCATGTTCACGGACGGGCTCAGGTCAGCCGTTCCGACCATGAAAGATTTGATATCTTTAGCCAGAGGGTTGAATACTAGGCCGGATGAAGCTCTCGTAGCCGTTGGCTTATCAGGGAAGCTGGAAGGTATAAGGTCCTTCCAGTTCGAAGGCAGCTCTCCGCGAATGCGTCTCTGGAACTCTTCCCCAAGCTCAGGATGTTCTGCGCTATATTGCTTCACTAACGAGTTCCACTGCTGAACAAGAGCTTCGCCTCGAGCAGGGAGCTCCTGGAAGAACTCTCGGACTGTATCACTGATGACGAAGTGCTCCTCAGGGTTAAAGCCATACTTCCTCTTCATCTCTGCTACGTCTGGAGCACCAAATGCAGCACCATGAGCAGCAGCCATGCCCTCCACCTTACTGCCTAGACCAATGACGGTCCGGACGTTTATGAAAGTAGGCTTTTCTGGGGAAACGCGAGCCTCCTCCAAGGCTTGGACAATCCCCTCGATATCATAGCAACCGTCTTCCACATCAATGACGTTCCAGCCACAGGCACGCATCTTAGCGTTGATATCCTCTGTATTGGTCAGATCGACTGAACCATCGCAGGTTATCTGGTTGTTATCGTAGATGACTGTCAGGTTGTTGAGTTTGAGATGACCCGCGAAGGAGATTGCCTCGAGTCCGACTCCTTCTTGCAGACATGCATCTCCTATCATACACCAGGTGTGGTTGGATACGACATCGTACCCAGGACGATTGAAGTTGGCCGCCAGGTTCTTCGTGGCCATGGCAAGACCAACAGCATTGGCGATGCCCTGACCTAAGGGGCCTGTGGTGACTTCGATGCCCTCGTGTTCGATTTCCGGGTGGCCCGGGCATAATGCGTCGACGCGGTCGGAGTGATAGGACTTGAGCTGCTCGAAAGTCATGGCTTTGTAGCCAGTGAGATGTAAAAAGGCGTACTGGAAGAGGCAGGTATGGCCGTTGGAAAGGATGAAGCGATCGCGGTTGAAGTAGTCTGGGGTGTGTGGCGCATATCGCATAACATATCGCCAGAGGGCGACTCCTATGGCCGCCATGCCAATAGCTCCACTGGTCAAGTCAGTCAATACCCTTTGTTCTGCTGAGCTCATTATCGGTGGACTCATACCCCGGGTGGCCTCCGCCGAACTGCTGGCACAGGTCGGAAATTAGAAGACGGAATGATTTCAAGACATGGTCGTGATCTTTAGACAGCTGGCGCACCAGCGGCAAGGCCGATGCGCCATTACTTTGCGGGACAGGACCAACAGCCATAGTTGCAGGAATGATTCTGAGGGCGATACATGGCGCGGGGCAAGAGGGGACATGGGTCAAATTTATAACAGGCACGGTGCCCAGAGCAGAGAAAAGGTGGGAACAGAACAAGCCCAGTTCTGCAGAGTGAAGGTGGACTGAGCATGAAGAACTGGATCCGAATAACCTCATCCGGCAGCATTAAGCCCATTTCCCAATCGGGTAATTGGAGGCGCCAACCACCAGATCGGGGAAAGCGGATGTGGAATACCCAAAAGGGTAAGTACTGGACCCGACCCCAGAAATTCCATGCGGGGAAGGTATGACCTGGACTGGATCCACGCTGGGTCATCCGTGCCTCCAGTTGCCATCTCCATGATGCCCAGGCAGAGGTAGCTTATCTCCGCTGCATCCTATTGCTCGAGTTCAGCAATTGTGTCACTCCCAGCTAACCTGGGGACGCCCAAGATGTTTTCAGCTTAAACCAGACGCACCCCAGGCGTCCTCTCTAACTCCAACGTTCAGATCATACACCATACAACATCATGGCCCCTTCTGTCCTTCTATCGAGCCCGGCTCCAACGTCTACCTCAAAGTCATCGCCGACGGAGCAGGTGCAATTGTCGCCTCCATTCCCTAATCCCTCTCTCCAGATCACGGCAGATCACAATCTCAAATATGTCCCCGCCCCGGTGTATGCGCCACGGCGAGGTGAGGTCCTGCTGCAAATCAAAGCCACTGGCGTCTGTGGGTATGCAAGAATATTGGCTATATTTACATGTGTGCACTATTCACTAACGTGCTTAGGTCCGATATTCATTTCTGGAAAACCGGTCGCATTGGAGAGCTAGTCTTCGAGGGAGATTGCATAATTGGCCATGAAGCAGCGGGGGTGGTGCTAAAGTGTGGAGATGGAGTGACCCATCTCCAGCCTGGTTAGTCACGCTGTGCATTATGTCTGCAATGGATAACTTATCGGAAGGCACAGGTGACAGAGTCGCCGTCGAACCTGGGGTTCCTTGCGAACAGTGCTTCCTCTGTGATGACGGTCGCTACAACCTTTGCGAGGACGTCCAATTTGCGGGAGTATATCCTTATGCGGGTACCATCCAACGCTACAAGGTCCATCCGGCTAAATGGTTACATAAGTGCGTTTTGGTTCCTATTGGATTGAGCTAAGTATGCTAAATTGTCTTACAGGCTTCCGGACAATATATCCTATCTTGAAGGAGCCCTCCTCGAGCCACTTTCGGTCGTCATGCGCGGAGTCCAGGTCGCGCGTCTTCATTTAGGTCGTGCTGTAGTCGTATGCGGTGCCGGGCCTATTGGACTGATCGCCCTCGCAGCTGCTCGTGCATCAGGGGCCCACCCCATTGTCATCACAGATATTGAGCCAAAGCGACTCGCCTTTGCCAAGGAATTTGCGCCTTGGTGCAACACATACCAGGTTAATCCAACACTAGATGCGGAAGGCAACGCTAAGGCAATCCGAGCAATTTTTGGTCCGGACGAGTACAACGCCCCAGAAACTGTATTAGAGTGTACTGGTGTTGAGAACAGTGTGTGTACCGCAGCATTTACCGCTCGTCGGGGTGGTACAGTGGTCGTCATTGGCGTGGGAAAGGCAGTAATGAATAACCTGCCATTTATGCATATCTCCCTGGCAGAAGTAAGCCTTCCTCGTTTTAAGCTTGTTGAAAATAAGACCACTAACCAAGCCAGATCGATTTGCGGTTCATCAACCGGTACCGCGATACCTGGCCGCCTGCAATAGCGTGTCTCAGTGGGGGCCTATTGGACTTGAAGAAGTTGGTGTCGCACGTATTTCCCCTAGAGAAGGCCGTGGATGCCTTGAATCTGTGTGCGGATACCAGAAACGGGAGCATTAAGGTGACCATTGTGGATGAGGTTGAAGCAACGCTGTGAATGTTTGCAGAATATATGGCAGGGGCAGAGACAAATAGAGAAGACCAAACGAGATACCTCTTCCAGTGGCTATTCCAGTCGATAATCCCCAAGTAAGCTCTTCGCTATGCCATAACATTGAGCACGTAATAGTATTCAAGACTCAATTAGACCCGGTGGAACCATCTACTAGTACTTAAGTATGTGCGGTGGGAGATGATGCTAGTAAAAGTAGTATATATTTTCGTTAAGGAATTAGTCTTCTTGTCTTCTGTGCAGTATATATAGTTGATGAGATCTTATGTATATTTGACTTGCTGAATAGATAAGAAAATGAGTGCACTGATCAATACAAGATCATATTAGATATCAACACTGCATATTTATAGTCCTGAGCTGAGTGAGCAATGGCTGGTAAACATGAAACTCAAGTTTCGCTTACGGGAACATAGTGGTGGAGACGATGACGGAGACGGGGAGGGCGGCATATTGATAACTGAAAGTAAGACAATGTCTCAGTCTCTTTTTTCCGTCGGATTATCCACCCTGTATACTTATGATTCGGATATAACTGATAATTATCAAACGAAAACGATATGAATGACTGCAGTGTGCTGTTTGCCTAGATGGCATCTTCAATGACAATGAAGTACTACCCTTGTTCATAGTCACAAGGAGAGATCAACAAACCAGACAAACATTGATGTCCTGTCACATGACGGACCAGGATCGGAGTGTCAAGGCTGACACACGCAGGTACTTCCGCAATTAACTACGGCGCAGAAGTCTAGAACGGCTCATTGCCATCCTGCAGAAGGGGGGATAAGTGCGAAGAATTCAGGTTCACAATTGAGCGACGAACGAGGTCCCATAGTTTGTGTTGGTTGTTGGAGAATTAGACACCGAAGATCCAGAGCAACGGGAAGAACGCTCTGAATAGTATAAACACTTACAGCCCTTCGCAGCGATCGCAAGCTTCGACCCCAAAGCAGGTGACGATCCTGATCAAAGAGCGCTGACGATGGCGCGTCCGAGCAGAGACAAACTCCCAATGGCATTCCGAGTGGTGCTTGTGATGATGTACCCGCCAGGGGGGCTGACTGTTCCCCCCCGATCGGCTGATTGGGTTCTGCCAAGATCACAGGCTGCAATGACAGTTCAAACTGCGGAATGCCCGGCATTGCTTGGTGAGGATTAGCAGTGCTGGGCAAGAAAGCTTGTGATAGCAAGACATGCCTATCTTTGCGACCGGGCGCAAAGTTGCAAGACGGACTGATTGTGGCAGCCATTCATGGGGAAAGGGAAGTCAAAGAGGATCCATGGTACCCGCCGGGCCAGAACTCACTCAACTCAGCCTTTGTTCGGGATTATTGTTTGGTTTCATTTTCCAGGGGCAAAAAAAAGGGAAAGAAACATCCCAAAGAAGAAATTGATGATCGGAATATGCCGTATTCGTATTGTGGCCTCAGGCTCACAATGATATTTATTATCAGAACTTCCAAAGTACTTCCACTTCCATCCAGCCTCAACTTCTCTCCAGGGAACCAAATAAATAAACTCGGATGACTATTGGGGCAGGAATTCCATCACCCTCTTTTAGCTCCTTTCTGAACCCCTTCTGACCCTGTCACACCATGACCCTTGGGGTCAAGAAGAAATGCGAGGGCGAGGACGCTGATTGCACGAGGAGCTGACGTGGACGGGGACCAACTCCACCAGTGCCGATGGTTGGCTTTTTTGGGCCTTTCTTCCCTTCTTTTTTCCCGCCGATTAAAAATAGGCCTGGCCCGGCGTCTACGCAGCTTGATTTCCCTCTTGCTTTTCTTGTCTTGCTGCAATGCCATCATCCCCATTCTTGACTTGACTGTCAACTGTCTCCATCCTATCAACCCCCCCTCTTCCCTTTACACTCTCGTTTACTCTCCGTTTCTGCTGGTCAGTCTCTTCCTTGACCGTGTCCCTCGCTTCTATACATTCGTTTCCTTCCCATCTTCTCCTCCTCCCACCCCTTTTTCTCTCTCTTTCCCTCCCCGCTCCCTCCCGCCATGCGTCTCGTTCGAGATTGCCTGTATGGGGGGTTATTCCTAAACACAGCGCTTTTCTCTCAGCTCTCCCACGCCATTGATATCGATATCAGCAGTACCAGTATGCTTTCCCCCCCACTTCTATCTCTTTCCTTTATTATATCCTCTGCTGTCACCGCCCGTCTCTTATCCCGTTCTCCTTCCCCTCTCCTACATTATTGGAAGCAGTTGCGTCACTAAATTTAGTCCCCCGTGTCTTCCATTCCAACAAGATACACCAATGTTATGAATTGACAACTGACCACCATCATCATCGTCCGTATAGGTTCCATCAAGGATGCCGCCAGTAAGACCGCCTACGGGTCCATGACCTGGTATCATGGAAACGAAACCGGTCAGATTCCCGGTGCTTTCCCTAGCAAGTGGTGGGAAGGTAGTGCACTCTTCACAAGTTTGCTCCTCTACTGGTACTACACCGGAGACAGTACCTACAACGACGAGGTCCGTCAAGGTATGCAATGGCAGGCGGGTGACTGCGATTACATGCCCGCCAACTACAGTAGTTACTTGGTAAGCGACATGACGATACCCATTCCCCCCTGAGCTTGAACAATTGTCTGACTCTTCTCGCTGTCTATTAGGGTAACGACGATCAAATGTTCTGGGGTCTTGCCGCCATCACTGCTGCCGAGATCGAATTCGCCGACAGTTCCTCCGGATACTCCTGGCTCGCTTTGGCCCAGGGCGTTTACAACACTCAGGTCGATCGATGGGACGATTCGACATGTGGCGGTGGTCTGCGCTGGCAGATCTATCCTTATGAAGCCGGTTACGCCATGAAGAACTCCATCTCTAACGGAGGTCTGTTCCAACTCGCTGCCCGCCTGGCCCGCTACACCTCCAACGACACGTACGCCGACTGGGCAGAGAAGATTTTCGATTGGTGTGCCTCGACTCCGTTGTTAAACAACCAGACTTGGAACGTGGCCGACTCCACCGATGTCGATAATAACTGCAAAACCCAAGGAAACAATCAGTGGTCTTACAATTACGGTGTCTTCTTGACGGGAGCCGCGTACATGTACAACTATGTAAGTAATTTCGGCTCCCCGCCAGGTGTGGAGGAAGCAGGTGCTAATTTAATGCCATTCGCAGACCGGCAAGGCCAAATGGAAGAACGCGGCGGAGGGTCTCTTGAACGTGACGCTCGACACCTTCTTCCCGGCGAAGTATGGTGGAAACATCATGTCCGAAATTCTCTGCGAACCGGCCGAAGTGTGCAACGACAACGAAATTCTGTTCAAGGGACTCGTCACGGGATGGCTTGGGCTTGTGGCTCTGATTATGCCGTCGACGTCCAGTCTCATTCTGCCAAAACTGCAGGGGTCCGCCGAAGCTGCCGCAGCTTCCTGCAACGGAATGGGCAACAACACCTGTGGTGTGCGCTGGTATCCCAAGAAGTGGGATGGGTGGAACGGAATGGAGGAAGAGATCGCCGTCACCAACGTTCTGGCCTCCGCATTGTATAGCACGAAGCAAACGGCCCCTGTGACCTCCAGTACTGGCGGCAACAGTACTAGCGATCCGAACGCGGGTACAGGCGACAACACCGACAGCGGCAGTACCGAATCGAAGATCACCACGGGCGACAAGGCGGGTGCCTCCATCCTGACCATTGCTTTTGTGGGCATGTGGGGAGGTATGATCGCTTGGATGGTCATTGGCGGTTGAAATAAACCACCAACCTACAAAGTGTTGTAATTTGTCTGTCTATAGTGATTCGGTAAATATGCCTGGGCGATTCCCCTCTTTGTCCTTGCTATGTTCTTTTATTTGGGCGGTTTCGGAAAGGCGCAATGTGTCTATAGGTCTACTACATTTTGTGAATGCCTTCTCATGCATGTATATAATCTAGATAAGTCGGTTTGGACTGGACTGGTTGGCCTGGGTACGGGTCAGGTTTCCTGTACTTGATATCATTCGTTCGTGTGACTTATTGTCTGAAAACATAAACACTGATTATTTTTGATACAAAGATGTACTCTGGATCATCCGAAGACACATAATCCCTCTCAAAGCCGACCTACATAGCATCTCGGAACGACCTGTTCTCTACTAGTAACTACTAATAGATGAAAAACCCGAAGATTGTTACTATATACCATCTATACGAACTTTAAAATTGTAGCAGCTACGCCCCAGCCCAACCAGAAAAGCTGAAAATGCGATCTAAAGATGTATCCAAGTAAGCCGGGAGCCAGAAGGTAGAGTTCTTGAAGGCATGTGATTTCACATCTGTGTTCAGTGCAAATATATAGTAGTATACTATCAATCGCCTCGATGTCGAGTTGATACTCCTGCTACTTAATAGTACTTCGCATTTGACCGTGCTAAGTACCCACCATCTGATCCAGTACTTCATCCTTAATTTCGATACCTACACTAGTTAGTATCTTGCGAGAATAATATATTCACTTCGGTAGTATGGAACCAACTCAAAGGGTTTCCGACTACGTATCTCTTTGGGTGAAATGGTTGGGGGATGTTTTATGAGTTACTATTCCGTTCTCATTCTCGACTTACCATGGTTCCCTAAAGTTCCAAAGTAAGGGATGACTGTTCATCTATTTTTGTCTACCTCAACATAAGGAAATTCTCCCCGACAGGGACACAAATGAATGACTACTCTCTAGACAGACAGCACCAAAGGAGATTTATCACCGACGACCCTCCACCGTCTGATGGAACTCCCTCTTCACTGTAATAGCGTTTGGGATATTACTCAGCCGCACTACCTCCATCCCCGTCTCCATGTCCACCACCTTCTGCACAGCGAAATCCTGTGGTCCCCCAGGGAGATGGCTATCATTTGACGAATTGCCGTTCTGCAATTGGATCCACTGTTCATTGAGCGTTTCGCTAAGACGGTGTCGGCGAGGGCGTGACCGTGACGTGAAAGTCTTGGACTCGCGCCCATACTGTAGGTGGGGAAGGGAGGAGCTGCCTCCTGTTCGGCTGGTGACTTTCTGTGCGGCTTGCCTGAAGAGGCGGTAGATGATGGGGAGGTTGGCGCAGAGGATGCCCCCGAGCGATTCAAAGCCGGATAGGACTCCGAGGTCGACGCCGTCCCCTTTGTTTGTATCATGTTAGTGTGTGTTCAAGTGTGGTGGTAGTTTGTGGAGGTGGAAGAGGGGCGAGGACGCACAGGTGATGTCGGACGAGCTTTCGGCAAAGACGAAGGCTAGACGGGCAGCGCTTATACCGCATGTTCTGGTGATCATGGAAGTGTTAGTGCCTGGCTAATGCGAGGGCAGGATGGGGGAAGGAGCCTACATGAATCCAATGGAGAATATAATACAGAGGGCAATTTTATTGCTCCGGGTCGTACGGAGCCGCACAATCACTCCTATTGGGAGAGCAAATATGACAAGGTCGGTGATCATGTTGGAGGTGTTGACGTAGTATGACAGTGCGCTGGAGTTGAAGCAATGGCCTTTGATACTGGCATCCCAGAAAGCCTTCAGGGGTCGACAGAGCAGGCCCATAAAGATCTCTATGGTCGCAATCCACAGGCAGACGAATGTGACACAGCCAATTACTGTCCTGCGGAACCACTGTATGGCGAATATGCGGTAGTATAAGGCGAGGATTCCGAGTTTGACGCTTGCCAGGCCGACATTATAGAGGTGGCTAGCAATATAGTCTCCCTATATATGTGTTAGTTGCATTGAAGGTAGTCAATGGCTCATTGTACCTTCAAGAATGCCTCTAGGTCAGTAGTCGCAAGAGTTGAACCATGTTTACCGAATCCATGACGCATCCCTAAGTACATTAGCTGGATTCCGGCCAGAGATGCATCCTCGAGGGCATTCATACCGACAGCCAGCATGATAATACTGTACGCTACCTCCAGTATCTAACCAAAAACAAAAAGGATCGTCAGTATGCGCAGGTACCAGGCGATAGGGAGGTAAACGCACCGTGGCTAGGGTAATTAGGCAGTCATCTGCATGAAAGCGGTCCTCTGATGGACCACGAACTTTCACGAAAAGCCGTAAACCTGTGCATAGCACCATGCAGACGATAGGAACGGTGTATCCAGCTATCACCACAGGTACCCTCGAGGCAGTCTCTTGCGAGCTCATAATGGTAGCCTACATGCTCTGAAACACACCATGTGCCTAGGACCTTTGGTCCCTCTGAGGTTCCTGCAGGCCCCGATCGGTTTATAGGGCTCTAGATCTCATGATGCAGGCCTGCTAAATACTTCCTCCATGCTACAGGGGTAATTGGCACCAGCTGGAATTGAAATCCTTCCAATGAACTAATGGAAAACTCCATGGTCTGGACCTGGATCGAGTACAGCAGGATTAGTCGCGTAATTTCTTTTCCTGAGGCGGGACGAGAATATTGGCACAAATGGTGGGGATTTGAGGACATTGCGATACTATCTAGTAGCCGAGAAAGCTCAGTCGGATGGCCGCATCGAGCCATCTCATAAGGTAAACCTAGATTTGATGGATAACTGTATCATCTAGCGCTCGGTCCAGGATGACATTCCTGGTCTTCGAGTGGAGCCCGATCCTCCGATGAAAGCCTAGGAATGCGCGATTTGAATCGAAAGGCATCAGTAATCGGATTACCGCCGATGGTAAGATTAGTTGACTATGGTTCGAGGCGATTGGACACGCAATCACACCGTTGGTTTCAGCTTGCTATCCCACTAAATGATGAGGGGGGAACTCCAGCGACTGTTGGCTGACGGACCGTTCCTACCGTCCTCAGGGTACGGGGAAACCTCATTAGTGTCCGCCTCGGACGCGATTAGCGTTCCGATGGCGGATGGAGCTTCACCCACTCGCCAATCCCATCCAGCCCTCGATATTAACCGCATTGTTAGGCTTTCAGCTCGTCCGTGGCCGCCCCGAGGTAGGAGATGACTGTGTGCCCGGCCATGCACCATAGCCTTCCCCCTCCGTAAGCCTGTTTAGCCCACTTGGAGTCCCCCAAAGGTCTGTTCCCCGTCTTGTCCTTCTCACAAGGGAAATAACTAGATCTGGCGCTGAGTGTCATAATAAAGACATGATTGACTGTCGATATGTTCATCTCGTGGTCGTTGAACCCTGGCCCTCCAACTTCCTCCGACTCAGATTCGTCGCCTCCGATGACATCCCAGCCCAGAATCCGGTCCCGCAGCGGTTGTCTTACGTGTCGTCGGAGACGGGTCAAATGCGACGGTGCGTGTTGTCCATTGCCTGTCCCATTCCTAGGTTGATAGGAGCCTCGTGCTCCTTATGACTCGATTCGGTGTTCTACACGGCAAATTTTCAACGACAACGAAGCTTATTCTCCGGTGCGTCCAGAAGCTCATCCAGTATGTATGCGATGCCAACGGTCGAAGAATCGATGCAACTACGGGGTCCGCCTTCAATGGGAGGATGATATGCGGGCCGCGGGGAAATGTCATGGACGAACCGGCATCGTAACCAGAAGAGGTTCGCTTCCATACCAAGAATCTGAAGAGGACGATCGGCTTCCGCCTTCGAAGCGGATCGAACGCAAAGATCAGCCTGATAGCGACGGGGATTCCGCATTGATCCTCACTCCACCCTCTTCGCACAGCCCACTGCGGGCCGCGACGTCAAAAGGCGTTTCTTTATTGACCCGAGACACATATCAGAGTCAGTATCATCACTGGAAAGAAAGCAAGGTTCAGTCATCAAATATCAATTTCCGAACCTTGCCTTGGACTCTCGGGGTACCCGATGTTGATGATGTGTGCTTGTCGTTTTACGAGTCGATGATGTGCCCTGCTGCCGTTACTATTGACAACGAGGAAACCAATCCTCTTCGCAATACAGTAATGCGCATGGTATTTCGGTCTGAATTAGCATATTATTCTGTACTCATGACCAGCGCGCAGTACCTGAGATCAATCGATAGTCGCTTTGAACTATTTGAAATGCAGGTCCGGCAAAGGGTACTCAAAGGCTTGCGTCAAGCGTTAGCGGAAAGTTGTTTTGAGATTGAAGACGTGCTGCTGCCGACTATATTTCTCTGCTCTTCGGCTGTATGTAGTCTCCTCGTTCTTGGTATTCTCATGAGTTTTCAGTATTGACTCGCCGCAGATATCCCACAGCTGTGACGCCTCTTGGGTTCGCCACCTGACATGTTTCCAGATGGTCATCAAGCAGAGGGTTCGTCGCCACACAAAAACATATGTGCCGCAACTATTCATGAGTTACTTCTCGGCGCATCTGGTGCTGGCAAAGTCCCTTTTCCCAATTGACAAGGTACTGCCAGCTGTAGAAGTGCGGAACGATCCCTCGTTACCCGTAGAAGAAGGGACCTGCTGGACATCTTCAGAGTCACTGTCCAAGGCCATGAAACCGGATACGCTTCGCGAAATTGACGTGTGGAATGGCATGAGTAACCGCATGCTCCTGCTTATTAATGATATATTGAGCCTCAAGGATGATGTGCAGGTCATGTATGGAGAAGGGTTCGAAGTTGAAGAGAGACGAAGCGCCGTCGAGGCCAAAATTATCACTTTACAAAGGAATCTCCAGGACACAACACATTTGCTCCCTGAATCACTGCGACGATGCCAGGATTCCGCCGAGGTTGTCCATAGGCGTCGTCTTCTTGAGTACACTGGCGAATCCTATCGTCTTGCTGCGTGCCTGCTTCTCTCAGAAGCGTCCACGCCAGCTTTCCTCGGCTACACCAGTGAACACAGTCTGGGGTTGGATGCAACGCGGAAGCAGCGCCATGTCGACTATATCCTATCTCTGGTAGAATCAATAGTCTCATCGCTGGATCACCTCCCAATCTCCTGGCCTTTATGGCCACTCTTCATTGCCTCGTGCTGCAGTACGACCGAATCTGAGAAAGCACGGGCCTTGGCACAATTCCAGGCAGCTCAGGCAAAAGCCCCGTATGAGAATACGGTACGGGCACAGACAGTTGTTGAATTACTGTGGCAGCGACGTGAGCTTTATGTGGCAGGGGAGAGAACACGAACCGGTCGGTTTGAGTGGGAGTTGGTGATGGAATTCCTGGGGTGGCAGACGAGCTTCGCCTGAGGATTCTTCGTCACCTGATTCACGTGCACATGATTTCCAGCTGTATACCCCAAGCATCGTTTCCAGAATTAAGCAGTATCAATTTTTTCACCTTTTCAACCCTACTGTACACTTATCCTCCTGTACCTGCTTCTATCATATCCTACAAACAGTACCGATAATTTTCGTTCTGCCAATCTGTAACATCGCCTGACTCGTTGTGGCCCGAATAAGCCTGGACAGCATCCTCCATCTCTGGTGACTCGGGCTCAATGGTCCGGCCCTGCTTGCGATTCCTTCGCTCATTCTCCCACATCATGTATACTCGCAGGGCAATAACATCCGCGACAGCAATGCAGAAGCAGGCCAGAATAGCGGCGAACGCAGTCTACACTTGCCGTCAGTACCTCAAAAACAGCAGACAAAGGAAGACTGAGTGAGATAGAAGAGAGGGCTCTTACCAAGTATTTTGGCGCTTCGTTGGTCTTAAATAACTGCGGGCCGGCAATATTTCCCACGCAGTACCCAATGAAAAGTATAGCTGTCACGGTACTTTTCTTGGTGAATCCGGCAAAGTTGCTCGAGACCAGACTGAGACTAAGAGGCCATCCGGCACCAAAGACACTGACGAGCCAGACCCCTACCAACCGACCCCATTTCTTCTCAGTAGGAAGCTGCCGCATGAGGAGAATACCGATGAGGCTGACCAGAAGAGTGATAATCATCCAGTAGCAGCGGAGACCACGGAAGCGATTGCACGTGAATGCACTAACAAGCAGAAAGACGAGAGCCACAGCAGCCATGGGGATGCTGTACAGGAGAGTGTTGAAGGTATCGAAGCCGAAAGACTCGATAACCAGGCTAGAGAACTGCCTACTTGTTTAGTGCATGTTTCTTTCATATGGTTCAGATGGCTTGAGAGAGCTTGAGAGAACTCACGTTTGTTATGCCTCCATTTGGTAGGGAGACCATGAAGTTGTAGACGAACAAGAACCATGTCTTCGGGTCAAGCCATGCTTCAATAAATTGATCTTTCTTCCATTCGCGGCTCTGGTAGCTCTTCTGACATGCTTGCGCGCGAAGGTAGGCTGGCTCGCGCTGATTCGGTTGGAGGAACTTGGCGTTACGTGGGGAGTCGGGCAGGGCGAAGAACAGGAATATCGACCATACCAGGGTGATCAGTCCGAATATTATGAAGAGCCATTGCCACGGCCCCAATCTGTCTTCAATGTGACCGATGGCGTAGGCAAGAACGCCTCCGAAGATTGCAGCAACGCCGTTGCCTGCGAACCAGATGCAGCTGCGCAGAGCGTGCTCTGATGGCGTATACCACATACTCACGACCAAGGTGAACCCGGGACTTATGGCGCTTTCAAAGACTCCCAACATTACACGTAGGACGGTCATCCCTGCGAAGTTGGAAGCTGCTGCGTGACATGTCAAGACGACAGCCCATAGAATCCTGGCCCGTTAGTATATTGTTATATAAGTTGGGAGGGTACTAGCGTACATCATAGTAGAAAGGTATTTGCCGAGCGGAAATTTTACAAATCCCAGGGATACAGGGTAGGATGCGACTAGGTAACCAAAATAGAAGGCACTCGAGGTCCATGAGTAAAAAGCTGTGGTCATGTGCTAATATAACGTTAGGTGAAGCTGGAGCTGAGAAGCACACGGGATCGGAGCATACCGTGCCACTCAGAAGGCCCAGGATTGATGCATACGACAAGGTGGTCTTGTCGAGATATTGCAGCAAGTATGAAAAGAACATCAATGGAAGAAGGCAGAGATCAATGCGGCGAATGATGGCCTTCTCCTCCCTCTCTGAAAGAGGTTGGATAGTCTCATTGGGACCCTTCGCAAAGCTCTTCTCGTCCTCCGTTGGAGGAGATGAGTTGGTACTGTCCGAGGCAGACATGTCGGATGATTGTGCTGAACCGACAGAATCCTTGCTAGGACGATGCGAGTAGCAAAGGAAGGACAGGGAAGCTCTTTAACCTCCGCTCAGGGCAATATACTATCATATGCAGTACGGTCTCGACCCGGGATTAATTGACGGTACCATCTGGCGCTGCGCCGTTAGGGCTATTGGCGTGACGCCGCTGCCGAGGCTTGGGCCCGCCGATGTGTTGCCATTCCGACTAGCGGCATGCTTAGGCTCACGCCGGTTTATTACGGTCATGGCTTGTATGCTCAACTAAGCCAGAATAGGCACGGAACATCCTCGCTTCGACCTACTGATCTGGTAGCTTGCAACCCCAAACGGGCCTCGCCAGACTGTCGGCCATCACACGAGTGCCTGGCTTCGCGTCTTATGTGGTCGCTATCGACAAATCAGCCAACTTCGAGTGGACACACGACGTCAAATGAGCACATAGCCTCGGCATCCTGCATTCAATTAATATATGCTGCTTTCCTAGCTGGACTAGGATCACATCCTTGTCAGTGTCAGAACTGTGATCAGAACTGCGTTGAACCCATACTTACCCCTTCAATTATGCATCGACCTCTGACAGACAGCACTCTCTACCGCATCAACGCGGGTATTTTAATTCCAGGAAGGGGAGCACCAATTCCTCGCGGGGCTGTGGTCTGGAAATCCAAAACAATCCTCTATTCTGGCCCGCAGCATGAAGTACCAGTCGAGTATCAGGATGCTGTTACCACAAACGTCCCCGTTGCCATGCCAGGCATGTGGGATTGCCACATTCATTTCTTAGGCGCAACGGCGGCGAGCATGGATTCTATTGTGAATACGCCACAAGCATTGGCAGGGGCACGAAGTGTGCCTGATTTATATGCAACCATTATGGCGGGATTCACGTCAGTCCGCGAAGTTGGGGGATACGGTTGCGAGCTGGCCAAAGTCATCGACGAGGGCCGCATTCCAGGACCGACCATCTACGGTGCGCACAGCGCCATCAGCATGACCGCAGGCCACGGAGACGTACACGGTGTGAATCTCGAGGGCTTGCGTGACCTATGTACGCATGGCTTGCCTTTGACAATCGCAGACGGTGTGCCTGAGTGTCTGCAGGCCGTACGAAAGCAGCTACGGCACGGGGCACGCGTCATCAAAGTCTGCGCCAGTGGTGGCGTAGTGAGCGCTATCGACGACCCGCAGCATCAAGAATTCTCGTTCGAAGAACTGAAAGCTATTGTTGACGAGGCGGCGCGGGCAAGACGCGTTGTGGCCGCTCATTGTCACGGCAAGGCAGGCATCATGAATGCTCTCCGTGCGGGTTGTCGCACGATTGAGCACGGCAGCTATCTGGATGAAGAGGCTATCGACTTGATGCTAGAGAAGGGCGCTATGTTGGTGGCAACACGCAGTGTTATCGAAAGCGGACTTGCTATGCGTGATCTCTTCACGCCCGGCTCATACCAAAAATTGCTCGAGGTAGCTGATACGCACAAGAGGGCGTATCAGCTAGCAGTCAAACGTGGCGTGCCTATTGCTCTTGGTACAGATCAATTCATCAGCTCGGATAATCCCGCATTGGGATATGGACGCAATGGCGGAGAACTGGTGTACGCGGTTGCGGCAGGCATGACACCGCTGGCTGCAGTTGAAGCTGCCACAGCCAATGGACCGTTAACACTCGGTGACCAGGCGCCAAAGAGTGGCCAGTTGAGGGTGGGATTTGACGCAGATATCATCGCACTGACAGCAAACCCACTAGAGAATATAACAGTGGTCTCTGATCCGAAGAATATCACGCATGTATGGCGATATGGCAAACTTGTCAAATCAAACTAAAGTGGTATCTGATAATAATATAAGACTTGTCTTCGTCTCTTCGATATGTCCTTGTTCCATCCTTTCACCTGTCAATGCCTATCTTATATAAGGAGGGGATCGCTGAGTGTGCATACTAGTTTACGCTCGACGCGTCCTGACGAGTCAGTGACACGGAATTCCAATTCAGTTCACTTAGCCCACCTGATGCTGGGGAATACTGGTGTCGACACCAAAGATGAGTATTTTGGTGTATCCCGTGGGAAGCGCTCTCACGAGCTCACTTTGATTCTATGCTGTGCTGTATACTGTATGTCTTCTAGATATTCTCCTGTGTCAATTGCTAAATGCTCATCAATTGTCTAAATTAGGTATGCACCAGGGACCCTTACCTGAAACTGGACGAGTTATCAGAAAGATATGAATATGAGGACGATGAGCCTTGAATTGGCACAGTAAGTTACTGTGGTGGAAGTAAGAGCGAAGGAATGTGACTGGAGAACCTGAGGCTCCAACCCGCCAAGTCGAGCAGGCTGAACTTCTGTTTTTCTCT
This sequence comes from Aspergillus tubingensis, assembly GCF_013340325.1. Classification (NCBI taxonomy): domain Eukaryota; kingdom Fungi; phylum Ascomycota; class Eurotiomycetes; order Eurotiales; family Aspergillaceae; genus Aspergillus; species Aspergillus tubingensis. The sequence goes on from NW_023336276.1 coordinate 991,836, forward strand.
TCACCCCCAACTTAGCCAGCGATATCTTCCTCGTTCGAATCGATTTATCCACCCCTTTTACCGTCCTGCATTTTTCGCGGATTTCAATTCCGGTCTTTTCCGCTCCTGAATGAAGCCAAGCCATTCGTTCTCTTCCGATAGTAAGTAAGCAGCGCCACTTGAAGCCCGGATTCATACCTAATTCGATGATGGGGGCAATGATTGACCTCCTTGCCAACCAGATACCGTTGCGGGATATAAGTGGCATAGGGTTACTTATGCAGACAGATAGTGACATTGCTTCGTTAAACAGGGCTCCTGTGGGTTAGCCAAGACTAGCGATGGTCTGGACAATCTCAGCAATGTGGATTTTCTGGATACCCGGATAGGTCGGCAACGCTCAAAAAGGGAGACTGTCGGTTATCTATGCCGCCAGATCTAGTCGGCATGCCGCCCCCTCAACGCAATGCCTGAAGAGTTTCAAGCGCTGGGCGTCTGCTGAAATATCGATTGGGCGTGGCATCCGGTCATTCGACTAACATACCCCAGCGCAACTGTTTGACGGAGGACGCTTCATCCTCGCCACCCGCAGTTTGCTGCAGCCAAACATTGCTACTTGGAATATGGTTATCTCTACGGCATCGAAAAGAAAAGCGAGAACAATAATGATCTTCCCGAGGTATTCTAGAAAGCCGACCCGCCGAGCTATCGTGGATTTGTCGTGGACATTTCATCTACTGTGAAACAGCTATGGGGCAATCAACCGAGGCCATTGCATTATATTGCCGTTTTGGGAAGACGATAGAAGCCGATCATCCGCCCTGACGATTGAACCAGATCCGGAACCTCATAGATAGTAGATAGCAGGTGCACGGTGCACATAATGTTTCTCATCTGTAAGTACTCCACTCACGGGTACTCGGCTCACCCAATTCAATTGAGGTATTACTAGAGGCCCTTCATCATTTTGGAGACCCCTAGGGGCTCCGTAAATGTATATAAGATGCTTCCATTCTCGTGAACTGCAGAATAGCAATATCTCGTGTATTATCAATCTTGTCCGGCTATTAATTCAGCTGTCATGAATTCTCCTGAGTTCCCGGAAGACGAAAAGTCTTCCGACTTACCAATTCCAGAACGAAAGAGTCTCGACACACTGAATGTTCCCCATATAAATGTTCGAGAAGCTCCAAGTTCAGAAACCTTGACAGTACCCCATGCGAACACCACCTCCCCTCCTGGGAAAGACGCGGAATGGAGCATGACCCCGCAGGTCATCCGGAGCCAGGAACGTGAGGCTGCGGCAGGATTCAAGAAGCGAGAGCTAGGTGTGACCTGGAAGAACCTCGGCGTGGATGTCCTTGCAGCGGAGGCAGCAGTCAATGAGAACCTATTCTCCCAGTTCAACGTACCTCAACGAATCCGTGACTTCACCCGGAAACCACCCCTGAAATCTATATTGACGGAAAGTCACGGCTGTGTCAAGCCAGGGGAGATGCTCCTAGTCTTGGGACGCCCGGGTTCAGGGTGTACCACTCTTCTCAATTTACTCTCCAATCGCCGCCTTGGCTACCATACCATCAAGGGCGACGTGAGCTTTGGAAATTTGTCCCATGAAGAAGCAGCTCAATATCGAAGCCATATTGTGATGAATACGGAAGAAGAGCTATTCTACCCCCGGTTGACCGTTGGTCAAACAATGGACTTTGCTACTCGGCTCAAAGTTCCATCTCATCTTCCTGATGGTACCGCATCTGTGAGCGAGTATACTGCTGAGACAAAGCAGTTCCTCATGGAATCTATGGGGATCTCACATACCGCGGACACGAAGGTGGGGAACGAGTTTGTGCGGGGCGTATCAGGAGGAGAACGAAAGCGAGTATCTATCATTGAATGCCTGGCAACAAGGGGATCTGTCTTTTGTTGGGACAACAGTACCCGCGGTCTCGATGCTAGTACTGCATTGGAGTGGGCTAAGGCTTTGCGAGCGATGACTAACGTTCTCGGACTCTCAACAATTGTGACCCTGTATCAAGCAGGGAATGGAATCTACAACCTCTTTGATAAGGTCTTGGTTCTGGACGAGGGGAAGCAAATCTTCTATGGCCCTGCAGCTGCAGCAAAACCTTTCATGGAGAACCTGGGGTTTGTCTATACCGATGGTGCCAATGTTGGTTAGTCGTCACAAATCATCTCCCACTGCGGAATCTCGACTAACATCTACCTTTTGCTAGGTGACTTTCTAACAGGTGTGACCGTGCCTACTGAGCGAAGGATAAGGCCCGGGTATGAAAACAGGTTTCCGCGGAATGCCGATTCTATCATGGCAGAGTATAAGGCGTCAGCTATTTACAGCCACATGACAGCAGAATACGACTATCCCACAAGCGCAGTTGCCAAGGAGCGGACGGAGGCATTCAAGGAGTCTGTTGCCTTCGAAAAGACCACACACCAACCACAGAAGAGTCCGTTCACCACTGGATTTGGGACCCAAGTTCTCGCATGTACGCGGCGCCAGTATCAGATTCTGTGGGGGGAGAAATCCACATTCTTGATCAAACAGATCCTGTCTCTGGTCATGGCCTTGATTGCCGGATCCTGCTTTTATAACGCTCCCCAGACATCTGCCGGGCTCTTCACAAAAGGTGGAGCAGTCTTTTTCTCCCTGTTGTACAACACGATCGTCGCTATGTCCGAGGTTACCGAGTCCTTCAAAGGGCGCCCTGTGCTCATCAAGCATAAGGGATTTGCTTTCTACCATCCGGCTGCCTTCTGCTTGGCGCAAATAACAGCTGACTTTCCGGTCCTACTCTTCCAATGCACGATCTTCTCAGTCGTATTATATTGGATGGTCGGGCTCAAAGCAACAGCAGCGGCATTTTTTACCTTTTGGATCATCCTGTTCACCACGACCTTAGTGAGTCATTCCAAGCCCAGTAATAGCTCTCAACTAACATTACTTAGTGTGTTACAGCACTATTTCGATGCATTGGTGCAGCCTTCAGTACCTTCGAAGCCGCTTCGAAGATTTCGGGAACCGCTATCAAAGGAATCGTCATGTATGCTGGCTATATGATCCCTAAACCAAAGGTCAAAAATTGGTTCCTCGAGCTCTACTACACCAACCCAATGGCTTATGCCTTCCAAGCAGCGCTGTCGAATGAGTTTCACGGTCAGGTTATCCCTTGTGTCGGAAAGAATATTGTCCCTACCGGCCCTGGATATGAAGATGTCGACTCTGCCAACAAAGCTTGTACTGGAGTAGGCGGTGCTTTGCCTGGTGCAGACTACGTGACCGGTGACCAGTATCTCTCCTCGCTCCATTACAAGCATTCGCAGCTCTGGAGGAATTTCGGGGTCGTATGGGCGTGGTGGGGCTTCTTCGCCGTGCTCACGATTATTTGCACCACGTATTGGAAAGCCGGTGCCGGGGGAAGTGCTTCATTGTTGATCCCCCGTGAAAACTTGAAGCAGCACCAGAAAAGCATTGACGAGGAGTCTCAGATTAAGGAAAAGGAGCAAACTAAAGCTGCCACTGGTGACACGACTGCGGAGGTGGATGGCAACCTTTCCCGTAATACTGCCGTCTTTACCTGGAAGAACCTCAAATACACTGTCAAAACACCTTCCGGCGACCGGGTCTTGTTGGATAATATCCACGGCTGGGTCAAGCCAGGTATGCTTGGTGCTCTTATGGGCTCTTCAGGAGCGGGCAAGACAACCTTACTTGATGTTCTTGCACAGCGAAAGACGGAGGGCACCATTACTGGGTCTATCATGGTTGATGGCCGGCCGTTACCTGTGTCCTTTCAAAGAATGGCTGGATACTGCGAGCAGTTGGATGTTCACGAACCGTTCGCTACGGTTCGGGAAGCTCTAGAATTCTCTGCATTATTGCGCCAACCCCGGACAACCCCTAGAGAAGAGAAACTCAAGTATGTTGATACCATCATTGACCTGCTTGAGCTTCATGATCTGGCAGACACTCTTATCGGCACAGTTGGCAATGGCCTTAGTGTGGAACAAAGAAAACGAGTGACTATTGGTGTGGAGCTTGTATCCAAACCGAGCATCTTGATTTTCTTGGATGAGCCTACCTCTGGGTTGGATGGACAGTCTGCTTATAATACAGTGCGGTTTCTTCGCAAGTTAGCCGATGTTGGACAGGCTGTTTTGGTGACTATTCATCAACCTTCTGCCCAGTTATTTGCGCAGTTCGACACTCTTTTGCTGCTCGCACGTGGCGGCAAAACTGTGTATTTTGGCGATATCGGCGAAAATGGGCAGACAATCAAACATTATTTCGGCAAATATGGTGCACAATGCCCCGTTGAGGCCAATCCAGCCGAATTCATGATCGACGTGGTCACCGGAGGCATCGAAAGCGTCAAGGACAAAGACTGGCACCAGGTTTGGCTTGAGTCGCCTGAACATCAGCAGATGATCACCGAGCTTGATCACTTGATATCCGAGGCTGCCTCGAAGCCCTCCAGTGTTAACGACGATGGATGCGAGTTCTCGATGCCGCTCTGGGAACAGACGAAGATCGTTACCCACAGAATGAACGTGGCTCTTTTCCGAAATACCAACTACGTTAACAATAAATTTTCCCTACATATCATCTCCGCCTTGCTCAATGGTTTTTCGTTTTGGAGAGTGGGTCCTAGTGTGACAGCCCTGCAGTTGAAGATGTTCACTATTTTCAACTTTGTTTTCGTTGCACCAGGTGTTATCAATCAGCTCCAACCATTGTTTATCCAGCGACGCGATATCTACGACGCACGAGAGAAGAAGTCAAAGATGTATTCATGGATCTCATTCGTCATCGGTCTGATTGTATCCGAGTTCCCGTACCTTTGTGTATGCGCGGTTTTGTATTTTCTTTGCTGGTACTACTGCGTACGCCTGCCTCATGATTCCAATAAGGCAGGTGCTACCTTCTTCATCATGCTCATCTACGAGTTCATTTACACCGGTATCGGCCAGTTCATCGCAGCCTACGCGCCCAATCCTACCTTTGCTGCCCTCGTGAACCCCATGATCATCAGTGTCTTGGTGCTCTTCTGTGGTATCTTCGTTCCGTACACGCAACTCAACGTGTTCTGGAAATACTGGCTCTACTACCTCAACCCGTTCAACTATGTCGTCTCGGGAATGCTCACCTTTGATATATGGGATGCCAAGGTGACCTGTAACGAGGACGAGTTTGCGCTGTTCAACCCTACCAATGGCACCTGCGCTGAATACTTGAAGGACTACATCGCGGGTCAGGGCTGGCGTGTCAACTTGACAAACCCTGATGCTACTTCGACTTGTCGGGTGTGTGAGTACCGCCGTGGAAGCGACTTCTTGACCACATTGAATATCAACCACTACTTTTACGGATGGCGGGACGCGGGAATCTCGGTCATTTTTGCAATTAGTGGGTATGCGTTGGTGTTTGCATTGATGAAGCTCCGGACGAAGGCTTCGAAGAAGGCGGAGTAGAGGGAAGCCATAGACTTTCTGCTTGTCTTGGTGCAGTGGTGTGTTGTGTGACATGAGAGCGAGGGGTTATGGATGCATATGAGATGAGTGTGTAAGATGAGTGTGTTGATTTGTGGAAGTTTTCGGGCCAGTACCCTGGCCCAGGGGATGACTGTACAGCTGTTGCATATATAGTGTATAGAGAGATAGACTAGCGATAGAGATAGACTGATCATATAGAGTATAGAAAATAAAAGCATCTTTGCTTAAACAAGCTGTACACAGCAGGATAGCACTTCCAAATGCAGACAAACACAGAATCACAGCACGCAATGCAATCACATATCATAACATATCTTCATCACACATCATCAACATCATATCATATAACCAAACCCCAACCCCAACCCTCATATATACACTTCTCACCACACTCCCCTCTGAAATAACATTTACATCTACTCCAACCTCACTCTCCCTTCTCTCCACCTCCTCGCCCCCCACTCCACCACGGCCGGAATGCCAAAAGCCCAATGACACAACAAGCCTCCCAAGAACCCAACAGCATCATTCTTAAACCCAACCAACAGTCCCACCGTAACCATCATAACCATCCACCTCTTCTTCCTCTCAAAATCACTCAACATAGGGCCCAAATCCTCCCCGGTCAACCCTGCCTGACCCGCAACCGCCTTCCTTATATCCCTCGCGCCCGTCGTATTCAAGCTCTCGCCCACACTAAGCAACTCCATTCCCGCCGCAATAACCATAACACCTAGCAAAGCCGTCGGAAACCGCTTCAACAACCCGACCAACGACTCACCAAAGAACACGCCGATCACGAGCTTAAACACACCCAGGAAGATAATACTGGCACCGGAACGCGCTCCGAAGCGGTACTGGGCCGCGAGGCCGCCGGAGCCATGGCAGACGGGCATGGCGCCGAACCAGCAGCCGAGGAGGTTCATGGCGGAGACGCTGAGGGCGATGGAGGTGACGTTGAGGTGGGAGGAGTTGGTGTGGGTGGGGAGGAGATCATGGGCGAGGTGGACGACGGCGACGATGGAGTTGAGTGTTGTTAGGGGGATTTGGCCGATTCCGGCGTCGAGGATGCCTGTGGACCAGTCTGAGGGGGTGGGGAGGACGGTGTAGGGGTGCCAGAGGGAGAGGGAGGGGAGGTCGGAGGCCAGGGCGGCGAGGATGATGGCGAAGAGGAGGCCGAGAAGGAAGACGAGGAGGGCGTAGGGGACGGTGCGGTAGACGGTGGTGGAGAGGAGGAAGCAGAATGCGGCGAGGGCCCAGAGTCGGTTGTCGGCCCAGGATGGGGAGAGCCAGGAGAGGTTGCTGAGGAGGGAGTTGCAGGAGGCGATTATTAGGGAGAGACCGGCGCCGACTTGGATTCCTTTGATGATGGGGATGGGGATGGCGTTGGCGAAGCGTGTGAGGAGTCCGGTTATGCTGAAGAGGAGGATGAAGGCTGCGACGAAGAGGCCGGCGGCGGCGATGGAGCCGTTTGTGAAGCTGCGGGCGATGGCGACGGCAGCAATGGCTTTCATGGGTTGGACAGGAAGGGGGATGCCAAAGAAGACGCCGGTGAGGATGTTGAAGAGGCCGGAGAAGATTAGCGTGCTGGAGAGGGAGACGGTGTTATTGACCGCTAGGGCGATGGCGATGGGGAGGAATGTGCCCAGGTCACCGAGGGAGCCGGAGATCTCGGAGACATAGTGGTGGCGGAAGGTGGAGAGGTTGTGGGCGTTTATTTGGCGGAGGTTCATGGTGGTGGACTTGTAGAGGAGGGAGAAAGGATGAGGAGGGAAGAATAGAGAGGAGAGGGGAGAGTTGATGATGAAAGCAAGGAACGAAGCCGAAGCAAGGCGGAGCAGAAACATTCCCCGCATCATCGATGGTCTGATAAGATCAGCCGATCATCCCGCGGAGATGCGACCAATGGCTCCGTTGACTATTTCCTCTACGTAAGTGATAATAATTATAGCTAATTTTGATAATAGAGCTTGTTCATCTAGGCTTCTCCATGGCCTTTACATAAACTATATACAACACAAAGCCTGTGGATGTAACCCAGGATCACACCAGATGTTATCTGCGGGATCGCCATCCGAACCAGCCCAGCCGCCAATTAAAGTTATCTTGATCTTCCTATCTTGGCGGCTTTCGGAGAGCACAATCCATCCCAGTCCGGCGAATCAGCCTACTGTCTGTCCCTCTGAGGACATTAGAAGACGTTTTCATGATCGCCTTACTCCACTCCCTAAAACTCCAACATGTCACCGCGCTGCGGCAATCACCTGGGATGGCATCACTGGTCCTTCGCATGGCACCGTGAGCCTCGATATCGAACAGCAGGTGCTGCTACCAGATCCAACGAGAACTGTTATCAACGTTGGCTGATCAGGGGGATTGACCTGTCCGAAACGATCATTGGTATAGAGGAGCTGCCCAGCCTCCGGCCGCCAGTCATCGCCCTATGTAGAATTGATCAACAAACAGATAGCCCGTACGACACCTGTGTACGACGGGCCGAACCATGCGATGCAAGTCGGACAAGACCCTCGTGAAAGATACTGAACAAGCTTCGCGCAATCACAAAAACTTCCCACTCGTAAATCTCGACCCAAAGTCCGCCGCCTTATTCATCATCTCCCGTCTCTGCGCATGCGTTATTTTCGACGATAGCGACATATCCTTCTCCTTATCAAACGCCCGAGCACTAGGATCATCCTCCTCCTCTTCTCCATCCTTCTTCTTCTTCCTTTCTGCATCCCTCGCCTTTGCCTCCTCCTTTCTCTTTTCCTCATTATACCGATGGATCTTCTCCTGCATGGCCCGCGAGGGCTGTGCGCCGCGCGCTCCTCCTGCCGAATCCCCCGCATCAGGAGCAGTAGGCCTTGTCTGTACACCCAGCACCTCATCCTGCAAGCGTTTCATCTTCTGCTCTGGGGTCTCGGTCCAGGAAACATCTAGCCCGCCCGCACTGGGCGTAGTGTTGGCTCCCCGCCCGGTTTGGAATTTCCGATTGCGGAGTTTCGTGGGGTCGACACGGGAGTTGCGGTTCGAGCCATCGATGGGCTCGAGCATCCAGGCATCGCGCTGAGGTGCTTTTGGTGCTTCTGAAGTAGTTTCAGAGCGGGCGGGCTGTGTTGCGCCGCTGTCGGGAACAGAAGAGACGGTGCCTTCTGGCGGAGGGAGGCTGGGTCCGAAGTCATCGTCCGAGTCGTCATCAGAGGAGCTGTTGTCGGAGGTATTGGCGTTTGCGCTGGCGGAGGGAGGAGGGGGAGCTGGACCGATCACTTTGCGGCGTTTGCTGGAGTCATCTTCGCTGGTGGGTGGCAGGGAAGGCCCGGCGGCGTATTTGCGCTTTTCGGGTTCCATGTTGTGAGTTGGAAGGACGGGTGGGTAGAATCACTGAGGGGTATTATGGTGTGCAAGACCTGCTCGCTGCTTTGTCTTTGGGTTATCTAGACGCGAATTGTGGTCTGTCTGAGCAATTGCAGTGAAGTGGGTGATGGAGGATGACTTGAAGCTTTACGATGGGAGGCAGTGAGGCAAACCGAGCAAACATGCAATCATAGGGTCACGTGCAATTATCTATAATCTGCATGGGTATCACCACCTGTGGATAATCTCATTTCATTGGCTTCCATATATATTATTTATCTGGCCTACATAATCATCAACTCATAATACATCTCAAACTGACTGACAATCTACTTCCTCCAATGTCATCCGTATTCCTCCAGGCTTGTTCTCTTCTTATCCCAATATGTCCCTCCCAGTCTGTGGGCGCCCATGTACATCTGTCTCATTAGAAGAATCCCGAGACAATTCTTGCTGCAATGTATACTCGACATACGCTGGGCTGCTCTCCGGATTGCTCTCCGTATGCGCCACCGTAGTCGACTCACTACCCTGACTGGCAGTCCGCGTCGTCACCCATGTCTCTGGCTTGGGTTCGTCATCCTGCGGTTGCTCTCGTGGCTTGATGATCCCCATCTCCACAAACCGACCCATATCACGATCGTCTTGCTGCGAGCCCTGGCGTCGGTGATGGTCACTAAGCTCTCGAACGAAGGTACGGCTCTTCTTCCACCAGCTGGGCTTCCTCTGCCCGACACCCACAGCATCGGCAACTGCATGGTCGAATTCGTCTCGCTGCACGATCAAGGCTTTATCCTCATTCAGCTCACAGAATCCACAGATGTTGAACAGAATGAGCAAGAGCAGCACCGGTGTGTATCCCAGCCCGTAAAACCATCCAGAATCGACCCCGTATCTCAAGGGGGATATCGTCCAGTCGAAGGCAGAAGCAATAGCGTAGCCGATCTTTATGCCAAGCAACACAATAGCTATAAGGAATTGCGATGGAGCCGCATTCAGGTAGAATAAGAGCTGACCTATGGTACTGGTCGGTCGCGCCCGGTAGCGGTAGATGCTGTGCTCCAGGCTGTAGCAGATCACTAAGACGCCAGCTATTGCGACAAATCCGGCAGCACGCCATCGTACATCTGTAGCCACTGGCTTGGCTTCATTGAGCTGTTGGTCGAGACTGCGTTGCATCTCAATGGCAGTCCAGGAGCGCGGAACGGTCAAGACAAAATTGGCCAAAGCGCATCCGTAAAAGACGAGCGGGAGCACAAACTCCTGCCCTTGCCGGCTGCTGGATACTTGAAATGCGTACGGATCCCGATCGTAGATCTGTCGCTCTTGCCAGGAGCCCCTGCAATTCGTGTCAGTTCTGTTCCACCAGACTGGAGATGCAAATTATCATCACTGACCAGTGCCGCACCGCCTCCCATACCGCGGCCATCATCCCCGGCGTCAACAGCGTGTAGAACACACTCTGCAGAATCAACGGGACGCTCACGATGTACCCCCGATCCACGTCGATGCTCATGAAGCAGCTAATGGTGCCGCAGGCGGCAATGAAAAGCATCCAGATCCATTTCGCCCGACGGCCCAGGAGTGTCCACCGGCGATCAGCAGGCAGGTACCGCCGGCTATGCTTGCGCATGTTGATCAAGGTGAAAACAATGGCGAAGACAAACATGAAGGCAAAAGCCAGGCCGGCCGACGCATGTCGACCCATATCCCGAATGGGTGCATAACAGGAGGTCCCGTTCACGAATGTCCCATTCTCGTTCATGTGTGGTTGGAATTGATTAAAGGCGAGATAGCAGTCCGTACCATTGGAGAGAGTCCCATTGCTGAAAAGCGTGTAGTGATAGTAATTTAACGCGGTTCGATTGAAATGGACCTCGTTGATGAGCACATCGGTGGCATTCGCCCCGGCCTCAAAGGGGACTACAGCCCGCACGTACAGCAGAGGCATCGCAAGCCAATTAGTCGTGTCAATTGAGACACTCCGGATCACCTTGATTGGCTTGAGCTCCTGTCAACAACTTCTGCTGATGCCTTGAAGCCGCGCATGCATCGCGACCGAGCAGCAGCGGAGGGAAAGGGATGAGACAACATCAGAGTAAATTGTAACAGGGGTCATAGCACAGCGAACAAGCTACGGTATCCGGAAGTTGACGGATCGATGACGCTGGCCAGCGATTGCAAGGTTGTATCCAGGGCAAGTCGATGATGCTCGGAACCGCCCGCGAGCCAATGGGGAGCTCGGATGAGATTCGCGACCCAAAGTATGAACAGTTGGGGGGGATAATTAAAGTTGAGTCGTTCGGGAACGCGACTGTCAGCCAGGCCATGGCAAATAATTAGGTTTGTGTGATGGTGCTGTCGTTCTCCTGGTTGAGGGTTGTGTTTAGTCGCCGGATGCGGTCGAGATAGGGTTTTCAAACGGTGCCACTTGGCGGCCATCACTAAAGATGAACGACGGTCGGCTCAGTGGTGACCGATTTTATCTAATCAGTGAGCATTCAAAGGTTTGGCTTCTATTCCACATTCAATAATGGCATTGTCGTGCCACATCATCTGTGATGTCGATCCCTGGCTGCCTCAATGGCAGCCAGTTCACCAGTGTAACTGCTGATATGCAAGGTATGCAGCAAACTGCAAGTACATTACGCCAGGAAGTTACACCGCTGGGATGGTTCGGGGTAAATCCAAGTTCATCAAGAAGGCACTGAGTGCGGAGCCCAATGGATGATGGTCATCCAGTTCATCTCAACACTGCGATTGCCCTGCACCTTGCGTCAGGTTCTCGGCTGCTCTATCCGCGGACAATCTGAGATAGTCGCTCCCTCGCACAACCATAGAGCATGAGCTAGTTCATAAGCTTGTACTCCCTTATTGGCTGTTGGAGGTTTTGATGTACTGTTATCTGGTAGAAGCTTCGGTTGCAGTCCGTTTTCGGTTGTACTTAATATCACTTCATCGCACGTCCCATGTTTCAGCAATGTTTTGAGAAAGCGGTCCGGAATGCTAGCTTACCTTCCTTCTGCATGATAAAGAGAATCTATCGAGGATTAACGGTCGCTCGTAACACTAGTTCGTTAAGGATCCACCATTTCTTCAGCCAGCAAGCGCGATGGGGTCGAGTTTCGTGGCTGGCCATGGTCCGGCTTTGGTTTTTCTTTCCTTCATCCTCTATATCGTAATTGTAAGTTGACTGCTGTTTCTGCGTGGCAGTTTGAGGCTAAACGTGCAAGCGAGTAGAATATTTACCGCGAACGAAGGAACCCATTGTCATCGGTCCCCGGCCCCTTCCTGTGCAAGTGGACGGATATCTTCGTCAGATATCAAACGGTCATAGGGAACCGGCCACGATATGTGCAAGCGCTACATCGACAATATGGTAAGGGTATCTCGCTGGAAAGAAGCATCCTCAGCGCTAATTGCGTGCCCTGATGTAGGTCCTGTCGTCCGGGTTGGCCCAAACGCAGTCGACATTGCTGACATTGCTGGGGTTCGGGAGATCCATCGCATAGGAAGTGGCTTCCTGAAGTCGCCAGTGTACGAACTTCTCAAGCACGACAATGCAAAAAGTGTTTTTAGTGCTACTGATCCCAAATTCCACAGTAAACATCGCAGGCTCCTTTCGTCGCCCTTCGCAGATGCAAACTTGCATTCGCTGGAGCCCTTGATAGAGGCCCGCATCCGCTTCACTATGCAACGCATGCAAGAGGAGATGGCCACCCGTAAGGTGGCAGATGTCCAAAAGTGGTTTTTCTTCATGTCCAGTGACATTATCGGTGAACTGTCCTTCGGGGACTCGTTTCGGATGTTGGAGCAAGGCAAAGTATTATAGCCTATCGCGATTGAGCTTCTTGACGTGTGTTGACCAAGCTGTGCAGAAAAATCTACACATCAAAGACCTAGAGATAGCGGCCTTGGTCGGGGAGTCTCGAGTTGCTTTCCCTTGGCTTTTCAGGCTCGCGGAGTTCCTGCCGCTTCCTCTCCTCAGGGAGGCTAACAAGAGCCGAAATCGATTCGTGGACTATGCTGACGAGTCCATCAATCGGTACAAAAGGCTGCTAGACGCTAGTCCAGACAACGTCAAGCCCACGCTTTTCTCAAAACTCTACAACGGTGGCAAGGAAGGATTGTCTGACGCTGAAATCCGCGACGATGCCACTGACCTCATCGTTGCTGGGAGTGACACCACCGCCAACACTTTGACCTATCTCACCTGGGCAGTCTGCAAGACACCAGTCATCCGGCAAGCACTTGTTGCCGAGGTGGCCACACTGCCCGAACGATTTTCTGATAAGGATATCCGGAAGTTGACCTATTTGAACCAGGTCATTGATGAAGCCTTGCGCCTATATCCCGCTGTCCCTTGTGCTCTCCCTCGCGTTGCTCCACCACAGGGGGCAACACTCGGTGGTCACTGGGTCCCCGGAGAGAGCACTGTAACGACGCAACTCTGGAGCTTGCATCGTGATCCTGTCGCGTTCCCGGAACCCGAGAAGTAGGTGGTCCAAGCATTCGCCCCCGGGCTGATCAAAACCGGAGTTGCTTACTCTACTCGTATAGGTTCAATCCTTCCCGTTGGGCTTCACCAACCAAGGAGATGAAAGATGCATTTATGCCATTCGGAGTAGGGACACGTAGTAAGTGCCGATTGTCAACAGTTAGGAGAGCGTCCGCCAGCAACTAACCTGACTGTAACAGACTGTCTTGGGTTGCATCTGGCTCGGATAGAGCTGCGCTTGGCTACTGCTCATTTCTTCCGCCAATTTCCCCGATCCGAGGTATCATCTCGTGAAGGGATGAGCGATGAGGACATGGAGCAGGTTCTGCATTTCCTTCTATCAACAAAGGGACATCGGTGTCTGCTAGAAGTTCAGTGAGATTTTGAGATGTGCTTTTGTAAGCATTTGAGGAATTGATCAGTTTTGTTCTTGGCCTTTTTCTTCCTTATTGTAGTCAGATTAGCTATCTTTGTAGTGTGTCCATTATCTATATTGTCCGCAATCGAACGGACTGGCACTGTATAGTTCCGCAGCAGCTCTGCAGTCAGTTCAATTCGAGTGACATGACAGATGCGGCGCACGAATGACTGAAACTTAATATCCACTGAGTATTCGATGTCAATCTCTTTCTCTTGTTACCAAAGTTGCCATGAGAAAGTTATCGCCAAGTGAAAGTTGCTCTGGGGAGTAGAAGCAATGCAAACAAGACAAACTGCGGTGGAAGACGCTCGGACCACCGCTTATCGATTGCGGGAAAAACGCAGAAAAAAAGCGAATCGGCGAGAAGAAAACTTCCCCCTTCAACTCCCAATTGCACATCGTCACATCATGCCTCGTGAAAAGGTCAAGAGAGGCCGTCGCGCCACCGAAAAAGCCAACAAGGAAGCCAGCAAGCGGAAGCGCGACGACGCCCCCGAAGATGTCGTGCCCAAACGAGTGAAACCTTCCGAGGACGAGACCAACGACATCGTTAACGGTGCCGACTATATTGCTTTGGACGATGGACAGCAACAGGACGAGGAGATGGCGCAGACGGGCGATATGCCCTTCTATGGTCTTCTCGATCCCGAGGAGCAGGAATACTTCTCGCGTGCAAACGAGGTGTTGGAGACCAACCAGTTCGGAGATGCGGAGGAGCGACGAGTCTTCGTCGAGAGTGTCTACAAGGAGGCCGAGGGCAAGGAATTGAAGATCTCGTGCAGTCAGTCCTGTTCGCGACTCATGGAGAAGTTGATCTCGATGTCGGACATACGCCAGATCCGGAGACTGTTCAACAAATTCATCGGACATTTCTTGCACCTGGTCCAGCACCGATTCGCCAGTCATTGCTGCGAGACTCTGTTCATCCACGCTGCACCAGGAGTGTCGCAAAAGCCATCCAAGAAGGCTAGCAAGACCGACGCCGAGGATGGAGACGAGCCCGAACCCGAACTGTCGCTAGCGGAGATGTTCATGAAGGTCATCGAGGAGCTGGAAGGAAACTGGGGATACCTGCTGACGGAGCGTTTTGCGTCGCACACCATTCGCGTTCTTCTTCTGGTGCTGGCAGGTGAGCCTGTCGATCTGTCCTTGAGCGACTCGGTCGTTGCTAGTCGCAAGAAGGAAAGACACGGCGTCCTCAACGAAGTGCAGGACGAGAACCCGGTTGCGCAGAAGCGCAGCGTGCCCGAATCATTCGAGGGCACCCTGAAGAAGGTCATGCAGGATATGGTCTCTGTGCTCGACGACACCTATCTTCGCGCACTTGCCACCCACCCCGTCGGAAACCCAGTCCTCCAAGTCCTCGTATACCTGGAGCTCTCCCACTTCGGAAAGGCCAGCGCGAAGGACCCCAAGTCGATCATCCGCCGACTGATCCCCGACGACACCTTCGAAGAGGGCACAGAAAGCACCACCTTCATCCGCGGCCTTCTCTACGACCCCGTGGGATCCCGCCTGCTCGAGACCATCGTCCGATACATGCCGGGCAAGCTATTCAAGGGACTCTACAAGAACTTCCTGCGCGACCAACTCCGCTCCCTGTCGCGCAACATCACAGCCGGCTACGTCGTGCTCAAAGTCCTAGAACGTCTCGGAAAAGACGACCTCGAGAACGCCGTGGAACTCCTCGTCCCCCAGATCCCCAACCTCATCGAGCGCTCCCGCGTCATCGTCCCCAAGACACTAGTCGAGCGATGCATCGTCCGCGGCGTCGACACCACCCCAATCGCACGCTCCCTCGAAACCGCCTACGACAGCGACCCGGCCAAGCGACTGGCCCAAATGCTCACTCTCGAGGACACCACCACCCCCTCTGAACCCCAACCCCAACAAAACCAAAACGAAGACCAAGACGAAGACCACCCACAACCCCCCGCAATGCCCAACTTCGACCCCGACAACGCCAACGCCAACATCAACACGAACCCCAAGGGCGCCAAACTCCACAACTCCCTCTTCGTGCAAACCATCCTCACAGCTCCGGGCCCCCTCAGCGCCCTCGTCTACAGCAGCCTCCTCTCCCAAACGCCCGAATCTCTCCTCACCATCGCCAAAGACCCCACCGCCTCCCACGTCATCCAAAAGTCCCTCACTCTGCCCACCTCGACGCCACAATTCCGCCGCCAATTCACCGGCCGCTTCACAGGCCATCTCGAAGAACTGGCCCTGGACAGCAGCGGATCCCGCGTCGTGGATGCCCTCTGGCATGCTACGAAGGACGTGTTCTTCGTCAAGGAGCGCATGGCGCAGGAACTGGCGCGGAGTGAAATGGCTCTGAGGGATTCGTTTGTCGGTCGTGCCGTGTGGCGCAATTGGTCTATGGACTTGTATAAGCGTCGCAGGGGTGAGTGGGCGGCCAAGGCCAAGGGACTGGATGTTGGTGGTGAGGGAGGTCAGAAGCCGAAGTCGAAGATTGAGTTGGCTAGGGAGAGGTTTGCGGCGAAGAAGGCGGAGAGTGAGAAGATGAAGAATGGGGAGGATGCTTAATGATGCTTTCGATAGCGATTGTTATGGTTTTATTTTATTGGATATAGAAGGCAGCATGTATATATGTATATTAGGACTGACTGTCTTGGGGTTATGGATAGATCAAAAGCATTTTATTCTGTTTACAGTGGTTTCATTCAATATAAGTAGTAGGACTATACGATATAGTATGGTACTAGAATTGGTTTAAGCCAATCCTACGATCTCGTCGCAAGTGGTCACTTTACGAGGACTGGAAAGCAGACCATCTTCTGATTTATCTCCTACGTCATACGAGGTGATAATGATAGGGTCGTATGTTGGAATTTCCATCATATTATACAAGTATATCTTATATCTAGAGTAGAGACTATGCCATATTCACGTGGTATCTGTTATGTAGTATACAAGTCGATCACATATCGAACACATTTTTAAAAGAAACATATTGCACGCAGTCCAACCACAATGAGAAGAAGAAGAAAGGAAGAGCTCATCCCCGAATAGATATGCGGCACTATTATAACAAGCCGTTTTCAAAGGTCAATTTTAGCAGGGCTGCGTTTCATAGGAAGGGTATCGAAGAGCGTTAATGATACTGGACTCAAGCACCGGGATCAGTAGCGGTTGTAGGAGCGGCTCTCGCGACGGCCCTCGCGACGGCCACGAGAGGAGCCTCTCTCGTTCCAAGGATTGCGGGAATCGCGGGATGAAGAGTGTTGGTAGCGGTCATTATAGCGGTCATTGTAGCCACCACTGGAACGGGGCTTGTAGGAATCCCGGGACCTGAAGTCGCGGGGTCCACCACGCTTGGACCTCGGAGGGGGCTTGTCGCCCCTCTCCAGAGCTTGTTGGATCCTCAAGGGGAGCTGCGGAGGCTTGGGCAGCAAGTATCCGTACGTGCACAGGTCATGCATGGCAGGCAGGGTCGCCGACAGAGGTTGGAGTTTGCCTATGATGGTACCCGCTTGGGACCTCCATGCCTCCACTCGATCGTCGATGGGAACCTCCTGCGCGGCAAACTTGTATTGTTGTAGAGTTCGGCTCGTCTCTGAGCCATCATCCTCGATCTCTTCGCGCATGTTGATATGCGCAACGGGAACCGAGGTCTGATCCTCCTCGATAGGCAGGTCGCCCAATATCTGTTTGAAGGCACGCTTCTCGTTCTTGTGCAGCAAGATCCAGCCCTCACCTTCCTTGTTCGCACGGCCCGTGCGCCCCACGCGGTGGATGTAGGTCTGACGCTCGTTGGGAAGTCCGTATTGGATGACGTGCGTGACGTCGGGGAAATCCAAACCACGGGCTGTCACGTCGGAGGAGAAGAGAATGCCGCGGAACGCGCTGCGGAAAGTACTCGTGACACGAGTTCTTTGCGCCTGAGTCAGCCGCGAATGGATTTGGTAGATAGGGAGGCGGCCAAGAGCATGTCCTTTGGTACGATCCTCAGGATCATTCTGAAGCCGCCGGAAAACGTCGTTGGCCAGCGAGACCATCGTCGTTGCGTTCAGGTAGACAATGGCCTTGAAATGCGAGTTTTCAGCGTAACCCTTCTTTGCCAGCTCCAGAATAGCAGGCAAGCCGTTCTGGAAGCCATCCAGGTAGACGACCTTCTGGGGCACCCGCAAGTGGGTGGGCACCTCATCCTCCATAACAGTCTTGATGAACTTGAAGTCAGGCTTCATAGTCTGACGCACCATGTCCATAACCTCACCTGGTACGGTGGCGGAAAACATCAGGGTCTGGCGGTCGACCTCCTCGGGTGCTGGCAGGAGGTCCTTGATCTCACCGATCTCTTGCGAGAAGCCATCATCCAACAAGCGGTCAGCCTCGTCGAAGACGAGAGCTTGAAGCTGCGGCGCCTTGACACCGCTGTAGGGATCGGAAAGAAGATCCTTCAGACGACCAGGAGTTCCAACCAAGATATTGCAGCCCTCGGTCCGGATCTTGTTTAGATGCAATCTCTTTTGAGTGCCGCCAACTGCCGTCTGCACGGCCAAACCCAATCCAGACACCAAGCGTTGTGCCTCGTTGGCAATCTGTTCTGCCAACTCACGAGTCGGAGAGATGACAATCGCCCGAATGTCGGGTGAATTTCTCCCCCGGTATCCGGGACGCGAGCGTTTGATCGACGGATCATTGAGAAGGCGCTGGATGACGGGGATCAAGAACGCAAGGGTCTTTCCGGTTCCGGTCTTTGCCTGTGCCAAGCTGTATGGGAAGAAAAATCAAGGTCAGCCGCCATGCAAGAGGATGAAAGAAGGGAGGCAGAGACGAGGAACTACTCACACATCATCGCCGCTCAGTGTTTCACGGATCGTCTTGGCTTGGACATCAGTCATGGTTTGAATCTTCATGGAATTTGTCACGGTTCGGATCAGTCTGTCGTTGACCAGGCCGTCTTGTGCCAGGCTGTGGAAATCGGTACTGGGTAGCCGGGGCTCGATGTCGGCGGCGACATTGAGTTGTGCCTGAGCTGCTGCTCTGGCATCAAGAAAAGCCGGAGACGGGTGGTAGAGGGCGCGAGCACCGTATGAGACCGCAGGCGCTGAAGCAGAGAGCCATTGGGGTTGCTGAGGAATCGATCTGGCCAGCAGAGATCGTGAAGCTCGCAGCGCATGGACGGCGCCGGCGGAACGGCGGAAAGCGCCCAGCATGATGAGGAGCTTAGGAAGAGTGAAATGGTAACAGGGAAACAATTAAAAACAAAAAAATATCTATTAAACCAATGAAGATGGGAAAATAAATAAGACAAAAGGAGGGAGAATGGGAGGATGAGAGGGAGGTGAACGGAGAAGCAACGGATTTCGGGGATCTATTGATAAACGGAAAAAATGGACGGCAGAAAACCAGGCACGTCCGGGCGGTGACGCCACGGTGGATCACTTCCATCCTTCTAGATCTACATTCAATCCTCCAATTATTCTACTTCATTTACACAGCTAAGCTCAGCTAGTTCAGAGATGGCCATCTCCCCAATAACAATAGGTACACGACTAAAGACCAAGAGAGGAAATCTCTATACCATTACCAAGCGACTCCAAGAAAGTATCTGGCTAGCAACGTAAAATATCCACTCACATCCCTCCCACAATTCCATCAATCCCTACTCCTGGAATGAATGTATAAAGCTCCCAATCCCACAAGCAACCAGTCATCGTGAAGAGCGTACAACACTTTCGTCTCAAGACCGAAAGAGAGGTTATCTGTCGCTTTCAGCACCAATGTCCACATATCCGACCACTCCTAGATGAAGTCGAAGACCCTCCGGGCCCACCAGCTCTCATCCTAAAGCATCTCGACAATGATCTACTGCATGCATCAAACAGCAAGACACTGAGGATAGGGAGTTTGTGTGTAGGATTATAAGGTTGGATCCGAGGGATAGGCCGAGTGTGGGGCAGATTTTGGAGGATGAGTGGTTTGAAGATTGTTGTTGATATTAAATACGGGGGTGATATAGAAGTCACTAAGGAATGAAGAAAGGTGTAGTTTGTTCAAAAGAAAAGTATTATCATCGCTTGTAGTGTGGTCGTAACGCTCGTTTCTAGCCATATGTCCTGTCCTGTCCTGTCCTGTCCCATTCCAGATCCCATACCTTTCTATGATCCATCCGTGTGAAAGAATAAACATTGCGTACCCGCACGAGAACATAAACCCGAAGTAAGGACCTTGTGAACACCTCTATATGCCGTCCTCGTATCTATTCATAGCTCAGATCAACTAGGATTCGATCTCCCCTTGGAATTCCCGGGTCAACGAGTACACCGACAGATCCGAGAAACTCTGATGCGTGGCCGCTGGAATGCCCGGCCTCGCTGATGCTATCGTTGTCGTTGGCGCCGGGACACAACCTCCCGGCGACATGTGCACCGGCGACATGAGTTCGCGTACATGGCCCGGAAACAGTCCCTTGTCGAGATCACTTTGCCAGAGACGGCGGGAGGCGTCAAAGACTTTGTTGACGAGCTCGCGGCGCAGGGACTCGTATTCTTGAAAGGTGGTGGCGAGAGGGGCGTGCAGGTTGCGGGAGAAAATTTGTGTGAAGATGAGGGCGTCTTCGATGGAGTATGCGGCGGATTCGTCGCGGGGAGGCATCTATATTCGATGATCAATATCTGCTTCAAAAAGTAAAGTATGGGTGTTAGGTTATGGCTTACCGCATGCGCAGCATCCCCAAGAAGAAGAATCCGTCCCTTGTGCCATTTCCCTCGTTGCCGGACCTGATATACCGGGTACAAGGCCCAATCTTCAGTGTGGTCGAGGAGTGCGCGGATGCTAGGGAGGGCGGATTTGGCGAACTGTGTGCGCACCAGATAGCGAATGGACATCTTCATGCTGGCTTGTTCGGGACAATCGCTTTTCGAAGTAGCTTGGTAGCGCTCAATGAGGTGTTCATTCACGCGAAGGATGGCGGCGGAGAAGATCTTCTGGCGATCAGGGTCGCAGTAACTGGTAAGGAGGGAACTATGGCGGGTGAGGTGGATGGCGGTCTGGTTGAAATGCATGGGGACTGGGAGATCGTGGGCGTCGGAGACGCTCTGGATGAAGGAGATGCCGGTGTATTCGGAGCGGTTGCCGGGATCGACAATGCGAGTGCGCGTGATAGAGTGGACTCCGTCGCAGCCCAGAACAAGATCTCCGGTAGCGAAGGATCCATCTTCGAAAGATAAGGTGACGGAGGAGTCGGTTGTGGTGCCGCCTACCACTTTCTTGTTGAAGTAGACGGAAACCGAAGGAAGGTGGTTTTGGATGACGGATAACATGGCGCGCGAGAGGGCGTTTCGCATGACTCGACGGCCCTTGTAGCCACCGTAACCGAAGCCATTCTCGTCGGTAAATTTGAGGGGCCCAAGTCTGCGACCTGAGCGGAGGGAGAAGAGTTCAATGAGATCGACTTCGATGCCGGCTTCACTGCCCATGCGATTGAGTTCGGACAAGACGCCCAGCTTGTCGAGATAATTTTGCGCCGTTGGGGTCAGACTGATGGCGCCCCCTGAAGCAGATAGTCCTGGCGCGCCTTCGAAGACGGAGATTTTGAGGTCGGGGATGGAGGAAGCCAGTTCCTTGGCGAGAGAGATGGCGCTGGCCAGACCCGCGATGCCGGCGCCAACGATGAGGATGTCGCGAGGAACAGGGGTGGGCTGCATCATGATCGCGTGGGGTTGGGAGTCTGTTACTGCTGCCGAATCCTGCTTTATTCCCCTGGCCGGTGTGGGGGAGTACAATCGGATACTTATAGCGCAACCCCTCCGGGGGGGATACAAGTCACACAAGTCACACAGGCACGGCGATGGTGGCGGATCTGACAGTCAAACCATGGTTCATCTGGGAGGGCCAGAGATGTTGATCAGAGATGTATGTTTGCTCAGGAATTATTCACAGGGGGGCGATGGTAATTGTGGGTGTGCAATCTTGCAGAATTGCAAACTAGACAGACAGACCCTTTTCGGCCAAAACGGCAAACGTAACGGCTTGATGACGCCGCGTTCTCCGCCGGCCGAAACTGTCAATCCCAGCCAATCAAATGCCGACAGGGAGAGTGCCGGCCTGCACGACGACCGAGCCAGGCCCGGCCATCGTTTGTGATTGGTGGGGCGGGCCATAAGCTCGCGGTGGCCAGACCCGCCCATTTTAATTACATTTCTATTCTTTTGGGTGTGACACCTCGGCTTTGCAATTATTTAATCCCATCCAATAGATTGCAGACTGAAGATACTACATTGAGATGGATGCAGGGAACTTAAAACAAACACTGGAATTGAAAATACATCCAGACACGCATCACAGGCATAGTGACATAATGTAACTCTGTATCACCGACTTCTAAAATTAACCAGTTCCTGTAATCCCAAACCAGTTCCTGAACTTTTCCCTTTCTATAGTATCTCTGTGACGTCAAGCACGATTCCCCCCCTCCCCCAGATCAGTATCATGATTACATCTCCATCTGCAATGCATCTATACTACTATCCGACTTATTCCTTCCCTGCTTTTCTCTCCTCCCCCACTCCAACAATTCACAGCCTATTACCTACGACGATACAATAGTAGCATACAATGGACCTCACCGAAGAACCCAGCACCAGCACCATCACCCTCACCACCCCCAAAGCCTCCATCACCGGCACCGCCATCGCCATCATCCTCGAAGAACTCAGTCTCCCTTATACCCTCAACCTCCTCCCCAACAGCCACAGCGACAGCCACACCCACCATGATTCCCCATTCTCGTTCTCATCCCCAACACCAACACCACCACCACCAACAACCCTAACAGACACCAACCGCCCCAACCACGACCCTCCCCTACAAACCCTCTCCTCCATAACCACCTACCTCCTAAGTAACTACGACAAGGACAATCACCACATCACATACCCACCAAATACTCTCGAACAAGCAGCAGTGGAAGAGCATTGCTCGAAGCTAGAATTCTGGATGGGAAGCACCGACCCTGAACCTGAGCATCAACAACAACAATCACCCCCAGTGACAACCGAGACTGGATCGAATAAACACACCACACCTATTATTTTAACAGCGCATACATTGATGGATCGCCCCTTCAGGGAAAGGTTAATCGATCTATATCGCCTTCTGGAGCTGGCTTTGAATCGGCAGAGGTGGGGTGAGGGAAGTGGGTGGTTGGCTGGGGAGAAGTGGTATTTTCCCTGTCCTGTCCAATTCTTTTCTTTACTTTGTGTGGAGAGGAAGGTGTAGGGTGATTGATGGCTGATGGTGATATGATAATAGTACGGTGGCTGATCTAGTGCATTTCCCGTATGTCGCGGCGGCGAGTCAATATGAGTTTAATCTGAGGTTGCTTCCTTGGTTGAGGCTGTGGTTTGAGCGGATGAAGAGGAGGGATGGGGTGAGGAGGGGGTGGGAGATGGTTCATCCTGGTGAGGGGGAGTAATTTTATCAGTTATTGTAATGGTGATAGTTAATAGTAGGTTAGTCGAGGTAATAGTAGGGAGATTTTAATGCACAACCAGTCATTATGTGATATTTATAGTAACCTTGTATATATGTAAACATCACGGCCATTTCTTCTTCTTCTCAACACTTAAAACTCATGATTAGTTTGTATAATTAGAAATAAAACATGAACATCCGTATTATCTTTATCTTCCAGAAGCCAGCCATATACTCTTATGGCCTCCAAATCCGTGGGTATCAAGGTTCTCTGTAAACTATTCTCCCATCACCATCACCATCACCATTATCATCCAACAGTCGGTAGAATATCCATACACATCATTTTTCTTTTCTCTTTTCCTTGCGTCTGGGTATCTAGTAGTAAACCTTCTCCTTGAAGATCGGAGGAACACCCTTGTCCAAGTCCCAGCAGATGTGGTTCTTCTCGTCCAGCCAGGCATCCTCGTCGGTGATCTTGATGACCCGGGAGGTGTGCTTGACCTCCTGGCGACTGACACCGAGCTCATCGCGAGGAATCCAGAGCAGAGGAGCCTGTGCCTTGATGGACGGGTTGAAGTAGGCGTCCCGCTCCACCTCGGGGTCATACTTGGTGATCTCCTGTCCGCTAGGAACCAGGCGGCGCATGTGCGCATAGCTGTCGTACCTGTCGGGACGAAGATACCGGAGCAGGAAGTTGGGCTTAGCCTGGGGCTCGTCGGAGGTCAGACCCCGTTCGGCGGAGTCGATGTTGGCCACGCCGCTGTCGCGTGCCTTGGAGCCGCCGGCGGCGGCGTCATCCGACGCCTCGCCGGACTGGCTCACCTTGGTCTGCTCGCGAGACAGCAGGGCTTCTTCCTCCGACTCGAGGTTCTTGGGCAGGTAGTGGATCAGGGGCTCCAGGGCATTGTTGAGGGCGATGTGGTAGAGAACACAGAAGATCAGCAGAATGATCATGAGGACCAGGGGTCCAGTGGCAATGCTGTCGGCAGCGGTAGCGATGGCGAAGAGACCAATCAGACAGACCATCAGGAGGTAGCAGCCCACAGTCAGGTGCTTCAGACCCTGGACGTAGGCCTTGCCCTGGGTGTCAATATTGGCGTTCGACACATACAGCATGTTGTAGCGGTAGGCGAAGTAGAAGAGGTAAAGACCGATGGTGGCGAACCCGAGCACGAGGGGTGCAATACACGAGTAGACGATAGCTGTATGTATTGTCAGCTGGCCGTTCCCAACATCCTTAACGAACAGTTACTTACCGATGACAGCGAGAAGGGTAAAGATAGGATACACAGTTCCCCAGCCCAGACCCGCAAGGTTGGACCAACGGCTGTACATCTTTCGCGGGGTGTTGTCCAGGAGCCGACCCAGGACCTTGCCGAGGATCAGTCCACTGATCTGCAGCAGAGCACCGGCACTGAAAGACAACCCCTGCAGGATGATGTACGAGATGTAGAAGTTCGAAGCGGTGGGAATCTTTTCAGCCAACAGAGACGCAGCGGAAGTGGGATCGTTGATAATATCGGAGACGACACTGGAGGCGGAAGATGAAATAGTGACAACCAGGAAAACCTGGATGACTTCGAATGCGAAATAGAAGTTTTGTGTAGTCAACTCCACGGCAGCCAAGCTGGGAGCGCCACCGAGTTTGGCCATCACTATAGACAGATGAGAATGCGCTCAGACTTCACATACATGGAGGCCTAGGGTTGCAACTTACATCGGAGGATAATTGGCAGCAAGGCCATGAGTACGGACATCAAGACCGTAGGCAGAAGAGACGTGATAACACCCAGAATCCAGCTTGGAACGTCATTGATAAAGCGAAGGAAAGGAACCTTCTCAGTCAGGAAGTTGATGTTCGAGATGCAGCCAACCACGGCAGTGGGAATGGCCCAGAAGACAATCAAAGCGACAACAAATGCGATGGTCACAGAGTAACGAACGAGTCGCTCCCACCACTTGATGCGCAAGTTGGACCAGATGACCTGGGTGGGCTCCAGGCCGATGTAACGAGGCGCCATGTGCAGGGGGTAGTTGTGGGCCACTGTGCGCGAGTTAGCATAGCTGGACACAAAAGATGGACGACATGGAACACTAACCAGACTGGAAAGCCTGCTGAGCATCGGCCTGGGCGTGGAATTCAACGAAGACAGACGACACCAGGTCCGCATTACCTTCCCTGTGTTTGGCCTGAAGTTCCTCGATCTCGGGTTGAAGACGCTCGATCTCAGATCTCGCCCAGTTGATGGTATCAACTTTCTTACCGACCAGGAATGTGAGCCGATGGGTAGGGCGGTCTTGGGGTCGAACCCAGCGAGCTGCAACCGAGCCGGACTCATCGTCATCGTCGCAAAGGCTATCGCCTGCGTTCTGGCCTTCCTCCACGGACCCTTGCTTCTTGAGGGCCTTCAGGCGAGCAGCGTTGGCCAATTTGATGAGCTTCGTCTCCGCCGCCTCGAGCTTCATCGCAGCGTCCTCGCGCTCGGCAACCTTATCGTCCAATTCGCTGGTGTTGGTCGTAAGCCAGACATTCTTCACCTTCTCGGGACCAAACATCTGTCGAATCTTTTCGCGGCTCAAGTAATCTTCGGTGACCGCAGTAAAAAGCACGGTGCGAGACGAGAGACGGCTGGCATATGCCGGAGCGAGGGCGTAAGCGTGGCGCAGATTAATGTAGAACAGGCATTCGCGAGTGATCGTGTAGAAGACGAAGCCTAGCAATATCATTAGTGACGGACACCCCCAAGCCATACTTTACAGAAGTACACACCGACAAAGAGCCATGCAATGAATGCGTGAGCGAAGTAGCGAGCATACTTATCGGCGCTGACGTTCGACATGCTCAGCATGTCTAATTGCTGACCGCCGCCGCCGCCCGTTGCATTGACCGGGAACAGGATAGGCCAGGTCATGCAAGCTCCCACGAAGCAAATCATCGACACAACCTTCAGGAAGCGCAGGAGGAGATAGGCATCCATGGAGTGATGCTGCAAGACATATTCATCGGGCAGCCGGTACATTTGCAAAATCCAATTCCAGAGGCCAGTAGGAGAAGCAGGAGTACGCTCCGAGGGGCGCAGAACACCCAGATAGGTTCGGGGCATGTACATGCGAGTTTCACTGCGTCGCAAAATAATGAAGATGATTACCATGGCCGCGGCAGAGATCAAAGAGGGGACCAAGGTCGTGACCAGGCCCGAGGCCGAGTTGGAAGCGCTTTGCGGATCATCACTGCTCTGTGGGAGGGTTAGAGATGCGCTCTTCAGCATCAATGGAAAAATGCGACCGAGCGCGATCCCACAACACCATTAGGACTCACCCGTTGGAATAGCTGATGAAGGCCTTCCAGGCCGACATCATGGATAGCCATGATGGCGCGAATCAATGCCCGTGGCAGTACGAGTCCGTCGTGGTCAAGTAGAGTATAGGTGCGGTTACGTCAAGAGGCAGAATGTCGCACGATCGAGAGCGGTCGACCGCAGAGAGGGGGAGGGGATCACAGGCAAGGGCACGGCCAGGATCGAAAGAGTGTGAGATCCAAACAGGGCAGCTGGACAGAAACGAAAAGGAGGGAGGGAGGTTTGTTTAAACGAAAAATGAGAAAAGCAAAGGATAGACTCAAGGGGCGCAAAGCTTAAAGGGAGAGGGGGAGCCACCCAAAGAAAGGAAACCTTTTTCTGTTTGGGTCGCCTGGGACTTGAAGTGGGTTTGCTGATCTGCCCACTGTAGCGAAAAAAGAAATTGAAAAAGTAGAAAAGAGCCGGCCAAAGCAGATTGGGTGCACAGCTCAACGCATGCCAATTGGACCCCTAGGAATGGCAATGGGTTCGGCTGAACCGAAAGAATGGTTCCCGTGAAGGAAATCTCAGGCTAGCATCACGAGAAGAGTTAAAAGGGGAGCTCATCCGGGCTTTGGTCAAGTCTGGGTGGGATGGTGAGGGATTGAAGCTAGTGCCACCCACGAGGGAACAAGCCACTCCACTTGGGGCCGGGCATGACGAGTGAGAGGCGATGCCACTGGCAGGTCAACTCTGGATCTCAGATGGGATCGTTGGGTCGCCCGGGTCACACTCCTGTGAGTGGAGGAGTCGATGACGATTGAAGGGGAGGCCAGCGTAAGGGGAATTCCGATCAGGAGCGCGCGCAATGCTAGATTTGCATTTGACTTTTGGGCTGATCAACAGCAAAGCGACGATCGCACTCCGTTTCAGCCACTGCTCGTCATCATGATATGAGCAGCATCATGCCAGCCAGACTGATGTTGTCCGATCCAAGGTGAATTCTCATCTGCCTTTTCGCCATCGGACCGGGACAGAATTCAATTCCCAGCCACCCATTATGATGATTGTGTTCACCGAGAGAAGCTTGCTTCCCCTCTTTTTCTGTCTGATGTGGCCCGGTGACAACCAGGAATTGATGGAAAGCTGAACAATTCTCCGAGGGGATTCCGTTTGGTGACTGTGGCTGGAGAGACCCGACGAGGGAAGATGATAAGGCGCGAGAGTGGATGAGTTGGTCCCAATAGATCGGCCTAGCAGATTGACTAGTGTCTCTTAGTCTGACTCGCAACTCGCTTACCGTATCGTATTGTTCCGACGCGCTTTTTGTAGTGGACTCTCCCATACATTCACACAGGAATGTCTGGTAATTCTCGGTAATTCTCTTGTATGCGGATTGCTACCCAGGTGGTCAATTCTGTGTAGATAGAATAATGGCCTTTCGTCCGGTAGCGAAGGTGGCAAATTCGAATCTGCCCGAGGAGGAAAATCGAGGAACACAATCTCTTCTCCCCCAGACGGCCGGCTAGAGTGGGTTTGTTCCAGTGGTTGATTGAGACGGTCTTCTCCGTGGGTTGTCGAAAGGGGCAGCACTCTGCGACCGACGCAAACGGCAGCAATGAAATCATTAGTTATTAAAACTATCAGACTATGGTGTCACAGTATAAAATTAGAGATGTACCTGTGATCTCATTTCCTTTCAAATTGAGAAGCCAATAAATGTATGAAATCATAATAATAGTAAAAAGCAATCTGCAAAAACCTCAACCCGTGACAGTTGGAAAAAAGCCAAGATCGGGATCTGTCCGATGGTTGGCTTACGACTCTCTTTCTCCTCTCCCAGTCTCCAGTCTCCAGCCACAGCATCCACGGCGCCAATGCGTTTCAACTTGCGAAGATTCTGACACGGGCCGCCCGTTTCATTTTGCGCCATCGTGTCTGTGGTCGGTCTGATCTGTCATTCTTTAATAACAGTGCTATATATACTGGCATGTAGTAAGTACCAGGATTAGAGGAGAAGGGGGTAAACGGAATGCTAGAAATGGAAGGGCATGGAGGGCATGGATGCAGTTGTGCTACACAGTCAACAGTCAACAGTCCTCAGTGTAAGCATCTTTTTTAGTCGCCACCGCGCAAACTCCCCTCCTTCACACACACACACATAATAGCAAACAACAAACCAGATCTTCCCTATCAACAGGTGCATCATCTATGATCCGTACATACGCATCACAAGACTAGCTCATTTCCACCTCATATCGTCCCTTGGATCTCGGATCATAGGTTCATCCCATCGATGCCTATGGGGGACCCGCAGGCAATCAAACCAGTCTTTCAGCCTCGTGCTGGGGCCACCATCTGCCGTACCAGATCAGAGACCTTTTGCCCTTGGAACCACTAGCCAGGCAACCCTTTTTTTCTTTTTCCGCTAGAAATTTGTCAACGCTAGCCCGGCTGTGTTTAGTGTTCTGTTTGAATTCGGCGGTGTGTTTGACTGAATGCAAGCACTGCTTGCTGAGTTCTGGATCGCCAGTGCGGAAGAATGTTTATGTGACTGTTTGTTGTCACTTGCGCGATGCGATACTTTTTCTTTCCTCTCTGCTTCTCATCATCGTTACGCGTGTCGAGGTAAATGTGTCTATGTGTGGTTTCTGCAAATGACGATGCTATCTATAATTGGCATCACCACATCATACACAGGAGGAAGCTTGAAGAAAGGAAGCTTCATGCACCCGTAGTAGCAAGTAGCAGCAGACTTTGCCACGAAGTTATGTAGTAACACCAGCGGCAAATTGAAATCCCGTTGCCTAGACAAACAGACAGACAGACGGACAGACAAGCAAGCATGCAAGCATGCTACTTGTCTACGATCACCTTCTGCCAGAATAATATGGAGCAAGTCCGTCCGTTAATCCTAACGCTCCGAGGACAGGACGCGAATAAAAAACCATGTGGCTGGACACGGGCTGGCCATTGGCACCTATCATACTGCAAGCAACTGGAGAACCTGAGAAAGATTTATCGTATTCCTGAGGCAACATCCTAGAGTTTAGTTACTGTCACGGCTTTTGCTTTTGTGGGATACGGGACGAGGGCTATGCCAGGTCTAGCCTTGATTTTTGGACTGGTATCTGAGACAGGACTTTATGGAAGTGTCATTTCCGGGGCAATTGACTGTTGTACAAGCATTTGAAAGGAAATTTGATAGATGCCAGACTCAAGGCGTGTATCGCGTGTATCGCGGAGGGATTATTTCTCTGTCATACCAGAGGAGAATTGTCCTACAAAAAAAGTAGTACTCTGATAGCTAAGATGATGTACGGAGTATAATCCTAGTAAATTGTCTCAAACACAAAATGTGCAAGGTTTGCATGAAGAAGTGACATTGAAGAGTGTACATTGTACAACTTCAGACCTAGCAGCGATCCCACCCTCAAACTATGCCCCTACAGTAGTATCCGGATCATCTTCTTGTGGCACAAAGTTTCCCAGATGATACTACCGATGCTAATTCTGCACAAGCAGCTTCACATATACAAGTCCCGACCCACGAGCACATAGACACTATACTATACAACAGTCCCGAAACAAACTATCTCCAAACAACTAACTACTATTACCTTAAATAGAAATAACGAGCTAAATTAACACCACACTCCCATCAAATAAATTAACTAATTACCCACTCACCCGCCCACACCTATCTACTCTACTTTCAATACTTCCACCTTGACCAACCAACCGAAGTAATCAATAAGCTTAACTAACCACTCAGACCATACTACCAGCCCAGCCCAGTCCAGTCCAGCCCAACCCAGCCAGTCGTACTTCTGCTAGCCCCGTCTAGTACCACAGATCATTCCTCTCTCCCGTGAGACACACACAGACGGACGGGGGACGGGCGGACGGCATGCCATGCCCTGACCCAAAACAGCGGCCTGCAGTAGCGTGTGTAATCTGGTGTGTGTGTGTGTGTGTGTGTGTGTGTGTGTGTGTGTGTGTGTGTGTGTGTGTGTGTGTGTGTGTGTGTGTGTGTGTGTGTGTGTGTGTGTGTGTGTGGGAGCAGGGATCATTGATCAAAAGTACTAAAGTAGCTAGCAGTTGACTGCTACTAATTTATTCAACTTGTTTGGTTATGGAGTACTACTTGTGCTGTGTTTGGAGTAGTAGTAGTAGTAGTGGCGTGAGCTCCAGACCCCTCTTTTCTCTCATTCTCTCTCTCTCTTTAAAAGTCAATCCCAGCCATGTTATTTCTTTACTAAGCGGCACCGACACTAAATAACTCGTTAATTAACTAAATAACGAAACTATGTCCCGCCACCATCATCAGCCCAAAGCTCAGCTGACGGACATGATAAATCTATCCTCAACCCAAGAATCGATTTATCTAGTGATATTCAAAGTGTGCAGAAATTCCAATAACAATTATGAGAAAGACAGAAAAACGAAAAAAAGTACCACAAACAGGACACCAACCATGCAGCTTTGTGTACTTAATACTGTACACTACTACTTCTACTACTCCGTAGTAGGGTAGTAGCAGATACCACAAATAAATGAACTCAATGAAGCACCTTCGTATCCAGCGGATTCTATATCCGGCAGGAAGGAGAAAGGAAAGTATGTGACATGTCCGTCCCACCCCCACCGGACTAAAATAAGTAAAGAGAAAAATCTATCTATCTACTCTTTTCATCCATTAATGGAAATGCACATCGTTTTTTAAGAGTCCGTGCGCGTGTGAATGATCCTCATACGTACAGTACTACTACTGTACACAGATTGGAAAATAATATCTCATATTTCTCTCCCTCACCGTAAGTTCTTGTGTTTTCTTCCCCACTGATATTCTGTTAGTTGGTGGTGGTTGGTGAGGATCGATCGAATGAGGGATTGTCGGGCTGTTGATCGAATTACGCGGCGTCACGGTGAAGAGTAGATAGATATATCTATCTATTAGGATTTCGTTTTCTTTACGGGAGGTGGATGATGATCCGATGGGGGGGGAGGGGGCGAGGAATAAGTGGGTAGGTTTGTTGTTAGTTTGCTTTGTAGAATGGGTTAGTTAGGTTAGAGGTTTCCGATGCAGATCGGCTTACGTGGCAAATGTCATCCTAACTAAAGACAAAGTAGTTTAGATACACGGAAGGGTAGATAAGTAAGCAGACCTGGTAGTAGTAGTTAGTATCTGTGAACAGTGAGTGACCAATTGCCCGCAAGGGATATTGGTCGCGGATTGGGAACCGTGGAACAGGTCGTTCTAGAAAACCCGATCTGAGGTAACACCAACCAGTCAGTAACCTATTGGGAACCCCCGAAAATGCGGGGTTACCACCACTACTTACTTACTTTTACTTCAGACTGCTAGCTACAGGCAATTAAAGAGGTCACGAAAGTACGAAGTAAATAATCATGTACGACTCCTGCGACGCTTCTGCACGTCGGGGAAAACAATCATGCGTTTGGGATTCGTACCTAATCAGTACTTTTTTCTGTTCTGCCCGAAATATACAAACATACAGAACACAATACAAAACGGCACAACACACGCTCCTTTTCAAAATAGAGAAGAAAACACTGGCTAAGTAGATGAATGTCGACAGGGGAAGGGGTATCTCGAAAAAGTAATTTGGATCGTCTCTCTCGCTCAAATGGGCCCAAGCAATTCTTCCTCAAACGCATCAATTCCTCGAATTGGCGGATGGAGCATGAGCAGACTGAAGAGGATTTCGTTGTATTGGAATTGAAGGTCCGGTCGGAGTTGCTTGTGCATCTTCAGTAGCTCGCCTGTGGACCATCCGCGTTCCGACTCCTTCAGGTCCGCTCCATAGCCTTCTTCCAGGAGCAGCCAGATGAAGGTCTCGCAGGCTGGGTATCGGTCCAGGTTGTGCAGTCGCACGAGGTGGTGGAGATGGTTGAGAAACCGCCCGGTTTTGTTCTCCGAGGCTGCCAGATCCCACAGCGCCGCGGTAATGTAGATCAAGGCTGCGGTTCTAGTAATCTCCTGGGTGGGCGCATTGTGCACAACATACATGCGGTAATCCTGAGGCACCTGCGAAGGGCGGGGCCCACTGGAAAGTAGAGGAAACAAGGGACTATCCATCTGGAAAGCAGTCCGTCGCTGGGGCACAGACTCCAAGTAGGAAGGTGTGCTATGCTGGTGCATCAGCTGCTCTGCTGCATGAAGAAAAGAGACGAGCCAGCGCTTCCCCTCTTCGCTCATTTCCATCGGTGGCGGGATCATCACGTATCGCACGTAATGCATGAAAACCTCGACCGTGCTCTGCGTGCCGGATCGAGACCGGAGGATTTCGACAGCCTGGTCTTCGTACTTCCGAGCGATTTGCTTGTCACCAAACCGATCCTCGTGTAGTGACATGCCGCTCAGCGCCAATGCTAGGTTATCTTCGTCGACTCCCGCAGATCCAATCCTTGCTTCTTCGACTCCCTTTACGGCTTTGTCGAGATGATACTGAGCTTCCTTGCTGTCTTTCAGGTTGTAGAGCTGGGCTTTCCAGCGGGCGCAGTAGGTGAGAATGACTGCTTGGAAGCACAATGGGTGGCTCATGGCGGCCTTGAACACAAGGTCTTTGATGTATTTATTTTGGCCCGACCAGTAGGTTAGCCGATTAGTCCAGTAGTCGGCCAGCTCTTGGTCATCACGGGAGTAGACGCCTGGAAGAGAATTGAATGGATCTTTCCTCGAGGCATCAAGCATAGTGACAGGTGAAGGTGACTGGTATCCATCTACCGATTCGGGTGGTGATTGCACAGGAGGGAGACCAAACGGAATCTATATTATTAATTAGATTAGTATGGCGAGCGGTGGAGACATTTGTGTAATTAATGGTGAAAGTATTGTATTGATGATAAATGATGAACTTACCAAAGAATGTCCGTTTACTGAAGTTTCGCTGGGAACCTCCTGAGGGGCAATGGATTCGCCATCATCATGATTGTCTACATTTGTCCTCTTATGAGGCCATGGGGAGTAGCGAAGAGGGCGACTACCCCTCCGGTCGCCGTCCGCCCGGGAGTGGGATGACTTCCTCTGCCGGCGTTTCTCCTGAACATGGTGACGCATCACATGAGCCCGTTTTTCGCGGGACGAGGAATTGGAGTCAACAAAGTAGAAGATTTGGTTCCTGGAGGATTGATCATCGGACATAGGCAAATGCCTTCGTCGTCTGATCCTCACAGGAATTTGAGGGGGGTCGCTGGACGTTCCTGAGGAAAGGGTGTTGGTAAGTTCGTCGACTGGACGGTCAGATCACAGAGAAGGCGGCAAAGAAACCAACGTTGTTGTTCTGATTCAGACGAAGAAGTACCCCGTACGCCTGAGGTAGAGGAGTCGAGAGGTGTTGAATCCGCCAAAGGAAGTCTATCCGCCGACATGGCGGGTTTTCTTTTCCTTTGATTTTTATTTTTGTCGTTCCCCTCTCTCCGTTTTGGTATTGTTTCTTACAATCGCACAGGGGGGAGGGGAGGGGAGAAGGATTGACAGCTGGGCGGGATGACAGGGTGAAACGAGAGCGGAACTCGTTAAGACTGCATATTCGGGGGGAAGTGAGATCACGAACACACACACACACACAAGCCGCCAGCGAATGGGGACGGGAAGCTTTCTAAGAAGGACAAGGAGAAGGCATTGCAGAATGGGCTAGTAGAATGGGGACTAACCAACTCGGACCACCTGTCAAGTCAGAGTAGTAGTAGTGAGGGAGCAGTTGATGAAGAGAGCAGCAGTTTGGTTTGCTTATCTATCCGTGGCATAAGGACTAACGACAAACCCCCCGACCTGTCCGTTCCATCTTATTAGGGATGGACGGGTTAGTCAGTGCTAGTGGTGGGGTCAAGGACAACTAAGAGGCCCCGCTAGTCCGACTCCGAAAGTTTATTTGACCTGACGGATTGCCATGATTGGTTGCTTGTCAGCTCAGGCTCCGGGAAAAGTGTCTCCGCCGGCGCTTATTGGGTGCGGAACGAAGCCCTCTGCCCTTGGAAGGGATCCGCTTCTGGAGGCCAGGTTGGGCCGGTGTGGGCTCGAGGACCTTTGCCCGCAACCAGTCTAGTCCCGGTGGGGTTGGCATGGCGTTCCGTGCGCAACTCCCACGCTGCTGATCTAAGCAGACTAATTCTGCCCCTTTGGGAAGGTCTGTCACAGTCCTGAACAAAAGCACTTTACGCGTCGGTATTCCGCAATAACTATTCCGCCGACGCGTTCGTGTTGCATTCGCGTCCCATTGCAAAAGCTCGAACAAAAAAAGAAGCGAAACCGCAGCAACCAAAACATCAAACGCTGCCTGCCTGCTCTTGGTCAATTATTCTCTCAAACCCCACTACCTCTATAACCACCTTTCCTCTTTCTTCCTTATTTTCTTTTCTTCTTTAAGGCAGGCCCTAGGGACCCGTTCACGTTTAATTCATTAGTCTACGCATATATTGAAGTCGCACCCCTCACCCTTTTTAGCGGCCTCCCTTTGGCCCTCCGCCTGACCACCATGTCTTCCCTTTTTGACGCCGTCCTGCAATCCGAGTTGGGCTCCACGGCGGGCTCTCGCGACCATCGTCTTCACTCCGATCAGATTCCCAGCTCACGACCCCAACCGCCTTCCGAAAGCAATGGCCCCATGAGTGACATGCATGGCTTTGCCGACGACCAAGTCGCCGATTCCAGTGCCTCGACCGTTACCCGACTACGCAATCCTTATCTTCCCGGTCCGCCCCCGGTAAGCGATGTGGCAGGCGAGAAGGTACAGCAGGCTTTCGCAGAGCTCCTCGAGACCTACCAGGAAGAGACACCTTCGTCGGCACAGGCGGCGCCATCGTCACAAGTCTTGAGTGAGAAATACTACATCGCCCAGATCATGGGCATGGCGAAATGGGAGCTGTCCACCCTTTACGTCGATTTCACCCACTTGACCTCTATGAGCAACCCCATTCTTGCCGATGCCATTGCCAACCAATACTACCGATTCCAACCTTTCTTGACCAAGGCTCTTCATGACCTTATCGCCAAGTATGAACCAGAGTACTTCGCCTCTCACCGTCAAGCTACGGCCGCAGGCAGTGTTTCTTCCCAAGCCGGCACTTCGATGATCGCTGGCAACTCTAGTGTATCTGACAACCCTGAATTGGAGCGCAATATCCGCGAGAAGACCAGGCATCAGCAGACGGATAAGCTGTTCTCTTTGGCCTTCTACAACCTGCCCCTTGTTTCCAGACTGCGCCAGCTGCGCACATCCCAGATTGGAAAATTGGTCTCGGTGTCTGGTACGGTCACGCGGACGTCTGAAATTCGCCCAGAACTGTCACTGGGAACCTTCATTTGCGAGGAGTGCAAGGCCGTCGTGACCAACGTGGAACAGACCTTCCGTTACACTGAGCCCTCCCAATGTCCGAACAACACCTGCGGTAACCGCTCCGGCTGGCGCTTGGACATTGGCAAGAGTACCTTCGTGGATTGGCAAAAGGTGAAACTGCAGGAATCTTCTCACGAGATTCCAACCGGCAGTATGCCACGGACAAT
The DNA here is from genome assembly GCF_013340325.1 of Aspergillus tubingensis. NCBI lineage: Eukaryota > Fungi > Ascomycota > Eurotiomycetes > Eurotiales > Aspergillaceae > Aspergillus > Aspergillus tubingensis. The sequence goes on from NW_023336276.1 coordinate 1,027,847, forward strand.
GGATGTCATCCTTCGCGGTGAGATGGTTGATCGCGCTAAGGCTGGTGAGCGGTGTATCTTCACAGGTACCTTGATCGTGGTACCCGATGTCAGTCAGCTTGGACTTCCTGGCGTGCGGCCGGAGGCAGTTCGTGATGATGGTGCATTCCGGGGAAGTGATATTGGAGGCGGTGGTGTTACTGGGTTGAAGGCGCTCGGTATCAAAGATTTGACCTATCGACTCGCCTTCCTTTCTTGCATGGTTACTCCCGATACCACGACGCCGGGTCAGCAGTCCAACCAGCAGCTGAATGGACAATCGCACAACATCTTGGCTTCGCTCAACCAAAACCGGGATCCTGAATCCAACGAAGACCAGGCCCAAGAAGCTCTGCTTCAGAGCCTGACACCCTACGAGGTTCAAGACTTGAAGAATCTCGTTCACTCTGAGTACATCTACTCGCGGTTGATTGACTCGATCGCTCCCATGATTTACGGTCATCGGCAGATCAAGAAGGGTCTGCTGCTGCAGCTGATTGGCGGTGTCGGCAAGTCCACGGAGCAAGAGAGCCTCCAGCTTCGTGGTGACATCAACATTTGCATTGTCGGTGATCCATCCACGAGTAAGAGTCAATTCTTGAAGTGAGTTTCATACCGGCTATTGCATACAGCTTTGCATGCCATGCTTACACGAAACAGATATATTTGCTCGTTGCACCCTCGTGCAGTCTACACTAGTGGTAAAGCCTCGTCTGCCGCCGGTTTGACCGCATCTGTTGTCAAGGACGCTGAGACAGGCGAGTTCACGATTGAAGCTGGTGCCTTGATGTTGGCTGTAGGTAACCTGATCCATCTGGTTGGCATTCGAAACTGACGTATCGTGATCTAGAATGGAGGTGGTATTTGCTGTATCGACGAGTTCGATAAGATGGACATCAGCGACCAGGTCGCCATTCACGAAGCCATGGAACAACAAACAATTTCCATTGCAAAGGCAGGAATCCACACCACCCTTAATGCTCGGGCTTCGATTCTTGCTGCCGCCAACCCCATCGGCGGCCGATACAACCCCAAGACTACGCTACGCGGCAACCTTAACTTCAGTGCTCCCATTATGAGTCGATTTGATCTGTTCTTCGTGATCCGTGATGATCCCAATGAAACAGTGGATCGCAATTTGGCTGATCACATTGTCAATGTCCACATGAACCGCGACGAAGCTGTTCATCCCGAGCTCAGCACTGAGCAATTACTACGCTACATTCGATTCGCCCGTACCTTTAAGCCTGTTTTCACGGAGGAGGCCAAGGCTTACCTGGTCGAAAAGTATAAGGAGCTTCGTGCTGGCGATGCTCAAGGTGGCATGGGCCGCTCTTCATACCGCATCACAGTTCGACAGCTGGAATCTCTGATCCGTCTTTCTGAAGCCGTCGCCAAGGCCAACTGTGTGGAAGAGATTATACCCAAGTTTGTGCGCGAGGCGTACGACCTTCTCCGACAGAGCATTGTGACAGTCGAGAAAGATGATGTCGAAGTCGACGATGATGAAACCGCAGCAGCGGAGGGTCGTGCTGCTGAGGAGGATCATGAGATGGGCGATCGTGACCGTGATGGAGACAGCCCTATGCGCGAAGATGCCGAAACTGCCCAGCCCAAACGCTCAAGGACGAAGATCACATATGACAAGTACATGAAGATCCTGAACCTCATGGTCCGTCGTGTAAGGGACGATGAAGCGAACTCTGGTGAGGGTGTCGAGCAAGAGGATCTTCTCATCTGGTATCTGGAGCAGATTGAGTCCGAGATTGACACAGAGGACGATCTCCAAAATGAGCGTGACTTGGCTGTGAAGGTCCTGAAGCGAATGATCAAGGTATGTGCAATCATATCGCTGTCACTTTTACTTGAACCCATTGCTAATCTCAATTACTCCCTGTAGGATAACATTCTGATGCCCATTCGCGGGCAAGGCCTTGTGGATGCCGATGATGAAGGGCAAAGTGAGCAAGTTCAATGCACTGTCTACGTGATGCATCCCAACTGCGCCATTGATGAGATGTAATGTCTGTTTAGTGTTTGGGTTTAGAAAAGGAAACGCTGAGCAATGATTGAAATGGGTCTGATAAAGGAGCTGGTGGTTATGAGTGATGATATCCCTGTTTGACTTTGATTTGATATTGACCTTACGCATGATTTATCGGTGAAGTATATGTCTATAGAAGTGAGGTCTGGAGTGCATTGGTTTTAGGCATATCTTCTAATCTCATATACGTATGACGCTTCATGATCTGTCAGACTTTTCCGTCTTTTTTGACTGTATGCGAGCTTGCATGTAGCATCCCGAAACAACTCTTCACCCGGTTTGACTTAGTATGGCTGTTGTATGAGCAGTCTCACAACCTTCTACCTTACTGCTTTGACCCTCGTCACCTTCCTTCCATTCTCGGCCACGTGAACCTGAGCTGGTGTTCCTCGCTTTGCTATCTCTTCGCTCTCTCTTCCTGATTACTCTTGTTTATCTACGCGATCGTATGGCAAAGACTGCGATCTTTCTATCCATCTCTCATCTCTGAGGTGTCCCCGAGCTCATACTTCCTTCCTCTCATCTCTCTCGGCTGTGTCATCTTCCTCATCTTCTGTTCACCTTCCTCTCGTCTCTGATCTTCTTTCCTTTCGCCTCATTTGCCTCTCTCTTGCTTCTTCCGCCTTTGTATAAGGTCCCTCTTCCCTGCCCTGTTCTTCTTCCCTCTTCCGCATTCCTTCTTCTCTCTCTATATAAACCCTCTTCTCTCCCCCTGCCCTCCCTCTTCCCTTCTCACTCCTCTCTTCTTCTCTCTCCTCTAGCCAGAGCTCTCGTAGATCCTTGTTCGACCCCCTCTCTCTTACTATCATCCTTTTTCTATAACCTCCACAACCAGCTTTCTCAAAACGGAAATCCTCCGTACGCCATCGGCGAATCGAGCAAAGATGGAAGGCTCTAGCGAGGAACTGGAACCACCTAAGATCACGCAGGAAGCAGCAGCAGGCTCTGAAGATGTTCAAGAGCTCGATAAGCAAGGATCTTCTCTCCAATCCGAAAGCTTCGATCCGCAACAGATTCTGTTGGAGGCAATTGATCGCCGTAGGCAACAGTACAATCCCAGGCAGGCTTTTTTCCTTTCTAATTTGGGATTTGATATCCACAATCGTAAGGCCTCCCAAAGTTTGCAGTCACCTTCGCGGATGATACTGACTTCTTTCTAGCAGTCCGGCATACAGGAAACTCGCCATCTGAATTTCTTCCTGTACCAAACGATCAGGTAACCGCTGCGCAAACAGGATTTGAGGAAAGTCTATTTGTGCCGCAGGAAGAATATTCGTCATTGTATCTTCCACCTTCGGGACCAGATGTGCCTCCGATGTCTCCAGATAATCAAAATTTTCTCGAACTATTTCAGGGGCTCAATCCAGAAGGTGACACAAGTCCACCTGTTCAACAGCTTTCGCAGGTTGCACCTCACTCGAGTGCCAGTGCTTCACAAACAGGAAATGCAGGCACAGCAGCTGCACCTGCCGATGATGAGGAAGATCCAAGGCTGTCCGCACCGTCATGTGTCGACTTATTATCAACCTCATCTTCGACTTCCGGGAACACTGACGTTCCGGTAGAAGACTTCCCGGATGATACTGGAGACCAAAGCTGCCCAACAGAATGGCCTGACGAGGAGCTTGAAGCTAGTACCAGGGCTGACCTATCGAAGCGGCAGTAAGTGTATCTTATCATTATGTCCCAGTGTGAGTCTAACTGCTTTCCCTAGATTCAATTCTATCAAGAAATGGTTTGATGGTTTGGAGAAGCCATCTGTTGCAGATGAGATACGCTTAGAAAAAGCAAGGCAACAGGAATTTTCTCGAAAGGAAAGGGTGGCAAGGAGAAAAGCCATCGAAAACCAGAGTGACCTCTTTCTCTCAGACATCGACGAGCCCAATGAATCCACTTCACGACAGGTTCCTGTCGAGAAAAGGACTGAAAGCTCTCATGATGTCCCTGTCAAGCGACAGCCGAAACAGCGACGACAAAACAGGATTTCAGCAGACGAAAAGCGAAAGAGCAAGGAACTCGGTCTTGCTGTTGTTCTTGCGCGCCAGAAGAAGAGGGAGATGTCGAAGAGAGCACCCCGTAAGCGCAAAGATAGAGGGTTCGACAACGGAATCCCTGGCCCCAGTAAAAGGCCGAAGCGAGGGCCCCTGGGTACCAAAAAATACCTAGAATACCTCCTTTCTTCTGGAGTCGTGGAAGATGCACATGTCAACGCTTCACTGGATGCGATACCTGCTTCTATTGACAAGAATAAGATGAAAGCACTCAAACGACTTGTCGCTACTATTCCGAGTGTGGATCAGAAGGAGGCTAAATCTGACAAGAAAAAAATTCTTGAAGCTACTCGCAAGTTCACATGCAGTCCGAGAAGCGATGGAAAACTCGGGTGGAACATCAAGGGAATGAAAACAAGTTTATATCACTATCAGGTTCGTGTGTATATGCCCATTATTACTATTATACTAGCTGACAGGTATGAAAAGCTACTTGGGGCTGCTTTTATGGTAAGGAGAATATACATCGAGATCTTGGAATGACTTGCGGCTAAGATTAGAACAGCGTGACCGCGAAAGTTCGTCAGAGGGACCCTTCGGGGGACTCCTCTGTGATATCATGGGTTTCGGGAAAACTATTCAAGCACTGGGTGAGTGCATGTGGAAAGAAAAAGTGGCACAGCTAATCTGGGTCTAGCAAATATCGTAGATGGAAAACCCTTTGATCCGGAGGATCCTGAGAAGACTACGCTCATTGTTGTTCCATCGCACCTAGTCACTCACTGGTAATTTTGGTCAATGCTATGTACCCAACTTGCAGTCTGACTTGAACAGGAAAACACAGATCAACAGGCACTGCGACGAGAAAGCAATTGGTGATGTCCTTATATACAAAGCTAGTTCAAGGCTTGAGTCCCTCAATACAGTAGGAAGCCTCGCGAAATATGATGTTATGTACGGATACTATGCAGCTCTTTCAATATCAAGGTGGTATACTGACGCAGTCATCAGAATCACTACGTATGATGAGGTCAGGCGGTCTTATCCACCAATGAAGCTCACCGATAGTATTAAGGACGACGAGAAGCTTTCAGCCTGGTGGGATCAATCCTTCGATACAGAGACCGGCCCGCTACATAAAATCAAGTTCCACCGAATCATTCTTGATGGTATGCTGTCTCCCTCCCGCTCACTCTTACCTTTTGGCATCAATCGCGAGTCTAGGTTTGACGACCAATTTGCAGAAGGCCACACCATCAAGAATCACATCTCCTCAGTGTCGATCGCCGTCCGCTCTCTGACTGGCCACTATAAGTGGATTCTAAGCGGAACCCCAGTGCACAAGTAAGCTCGCACCTGATGCCCAGCTGCTGACTGGCGTTTAATATTTTGTGGTTTCTGACATAGTATTCATAGCCATCTAGAAGAATTCTATCCGCTTTTCGACTTTCTCGGCGTTCCCGGCATCAAAGATGCTGGAGTTTTCACAAAGAACTTTTGCAGCGTGCGTGACTTTCCATTGATCTTCAGAGTCGAATTCTAAAGCTAATCCTTCTGTAGGATGACGAAGGCCATGACCGCCTCGTAAACCTATTGCGAGCTTTTTTGTTTCGGCGAACACACAAAAGTCGACTTTTCTCACTGCCAGTAATTAAACTACCCGATGTCAACGAAAGAATCGTCAGGGTCCAATTCTGCGCCGTCGAACGAGAGCTTTACAACGCCATATCAGAGGTATTCATAGAAAACATCAATGGTACGCCAGAGAAATATTTTGCTATATCAAGAGTTTCAGGAGAAAATCGCTGACATTAAATCAGGTTGTGCCCATTTCGATCAGCCCAAGTTAGCACAGTATCGATGCTTTCTATCAATGATTTTGATGCTTCGTATGTTCTGCAGTCATTTGCTTACAACGCAGTGCATAGTTAAGAGGCTACTCTCAGAAGGGAACTTAATGAAAAGACTTTCCAAAATCGCCAAGGGAAGCGGGGAATCAAATCCGTCATATACTATAGTCCAATGGCTCTCAACAGTGAGAAAAAACACGACAGTTCTTAATGAGCGTAATGGTGGAGACACAGGCCAGTATGCCACAGAGCTTCATGGGGATGAGACAGCATTGACGAAAAATTTCCGCCAACTAATGGACGAGCTTCATTTGAGAGAAATTTGGGAAGAAAGACTAGAAAGGACAAATTGCCCCGTCTGCAAATCTGCACCAGTGAACCCCCTGATAACTTCATGCAGGCATTTATATTGTGAGGAGTGCTACTACTCCTTACGGATGGACAAGGACAACATGCTTATGGAGCCTAAATGCGTCAACTGCCGTGTTTCGATCACGGAAGCCGCTTATTTTAAGGAAGAGGGTAACGAAAAGACACAAGGCGCATCTATTCACGGGGCAACTATCAGGAAGGAAAAGCAGCGCCAAAAGAGAACCACAACCAAGAAACAATCTAGGAGCAGCATTCGCCAGATCACGGCGCCACGAGCAGACGAAACGGATGAAGAGCCGGACGCCGACGAGGATACGGACTGGATTAGAGCGTGTGCCCAGCATATGCCGAGTGCGAAACTCACGAAGATACGCGAAATTCTTACAGAGTGGCTTGCTCAGGAATCCTCGGGCAAGATAGTCATCTTTACCCAGTTTCTAGATTTCGTTGAAATCCTGTCTACCATGTGCGAAGCAGAAGGGTGGCTGTTTGTCCTCGTGAGCAAATAATATTCAAATATACTCAAGACCCAGGGTGGCTAACTTTCCACAGTTGACTGGAAAATTGGGTCTATCAGTCCGCGAAAACAACATGAAGACGTTTAGTGATAAGAATAGCGAAGTGAGGATTCTTATTGCCAGTTTGAAGGCTGGAGGCATCGGACTAGACCTATCAGCCGCCAACAAATGCATTCTTGTTGACTTGTGGTGGAACGAAGCTATTCAGGAGCAGGTATTTATACTTCTGTCCAGTCATATTGCCTAATAGGATTTTGGTGCAGCTGTTAACGCTCTGGAGTTTAGGCATTTTGCCGCTTGTTTCGAATTGGGCAAGAAAGCGAGGTGGAATTTGTGAAGCTTATCATCGATAATTCCATTGATGACTACCTGCTCAATTTGCAGACGCATAAGACGGCTGTTATAACCGGAGCTATGGGCGACGGAGTCCTAGCGGGACGGGATACAATTGAGGATCTCCTTCGAATGTTCGCAGATGTCGAAAAGGACTCTAGAGGGGTACTTCATCTCAGGGCCAAGACAGCGTCGAGGGATATCAGGATTGGGGCTGGATTCCGACCATCTTTTGGCGTCTTTTGAACGGAAATCTATTATGATAAGCAACGACTATATGTTACAGATTTGATGACAGTTCTTTCCGTTTTGCATGCTGCTTTTATGATGGGGTTGCTTGATTCAAGCCCAGCAAATATGACCGAGAGGAGGCCGGCGTACTCGGAGGTTCTGGTTGTTTCGCTTTTCATTTGACATCAGTCTCGTTTTGCGATTTTTGCAATGGTTTCATTGATATTGATATTTATGAGCGTGGCCAGGATAGCACATTTCCTTTTTAGTTGCTCTAGTTTCAAGAGGAAATACATTACTATTTGAGGTTTTCACTCTTCCCGATCAAGATACTATACACTCACAGTTCAGTGAAATACCGACGCAGGCAAATTCAGATCCCCGATTAACCCAGCACACAACAAACGCAGTAGTCACCTTACTTCAACCCTCAACCAATGCATACACCTACAACCTTCTCGGCCCACGCCTTCCACGCCCAGCAACACCACCAGCACCATCACCCTGCACCCTCTCTCCAAGCATCCTCGGCACCAGCACATTACTACTATTCAAGGCCACCGACCCCCTATCCTGAGAGCCCAAAACCCGCGACTGCCATCTCAAACGATGATACCTTCTCCTCCTCCGATTCGCATAATCATGCACCCCCAGTCCCAAATCATCAGGATCCACCTCCGTATCAGCATACTCTGACTCCGACTCGACTCTCCAAGTAGGAACCCCGGAACCCCATCTTCCACTTTCACCTCCACCTCCACCAGCAGCAGCAGCAGGACTACCTTCATCATAATCGAGTCTCATCTCATCCTCATCAGCATCAGCATCATAATGATCATGAAATGAACGATCAACAACCTGCGAAAAATTCTCAGCCTCAGTCTCAGTGATCATTCCCACCGGATCGTGGAGGGTCCCAGCAACAATATTACTATTGATGTTCTCTTTATCTGAGTCCCAGTCTTGGTGATAGGCACGTACTTCTTGGTTATCATTATGATGATGGTTGTTGTTATTGTTGGTGTAGGGATAATGAAGGTACCCGGGTAGCAGTGAAGCTACTCGGTTTGGGCGTGGAGAGAAGGATAGTAGACCCCCTCTGTCTGGGATGATGTCTTCGAAGATGGTGAAGTCGAGATTGCTGCTGTTGATGGTGGGGTTGTTGTTGCTAGGTCTGGTTCTGGGGGTGGGGATGGGGTAAGAAATGGGAATGGGTGTGAAGTTGTTGTTGCTGTCGAGGCCGATGAGGCTGCTGGTAAGGCAGCCGCTTTGGGTTGGGATGGTTGGTTGTGTTGTCTCTTGGACTGTGGGTGTCTGGTGGTGATGAGAGGGGTGGTGAGAATGTGATGTTATTCATACCTTACCAGAAACAGGGGACGAGATATTCGGAACTTACTACCATTTGTCCTTCTTCACCTTCTCCATTCCCGTTATGATCCTCAAGTTGAGGGTTATGATAATCGTCACCATCGACATCCATGTCCATGTCTTCATCAACAGCAGCAGCAACAGATGGATTCTGTGTGGAGATATACTGCTGTTGCTGCTGATAAGTCGAGCTCACGTCCATGGCATCCCTAAACGCTCTATCATGCGCCTCGTTCTCCAAGGCTCGCACCGCAAGCATCCGGTACTCGTTAATGCGGAGGGCATCTTCCTGGTCTTCAATTTCTCTGTTCAAGGCCTCTTCAAACCGCTCAGCTTGTCTGGTGAATGGGGAGGGGAGACGAGGGCGTTTGAAGGGTTGGTGGCTGTTTTCTTCATTGTTGGTTGCGTTGGGGGTGAGGTTGTTGAGAGAGCCTGTGGAGGTATGGTTGTTGGAGGAGTCGTTGTCGTTATCATCACAGGCTGCTCTTCTTTTACGAGTGGTGGTATTGTTCATGACGGTTGTGGTCTGGATAGGTTGGGGATATGGACGGTAATCAGATGATTTTCAGTGATGGAGAATGAGAAATGGTGGGTTGTTGGATCTGGATTGGTAAGGAGCTGTACTTACACTCGTATCTTGGTTCATGTTGTCGTCGATGGTTTTAGTCATCGTAAGTTTATGAGGATAAGTTTGGATTGGCTGTGTGAGATGGAAGGTTAGCGAAGGCTGGTTGTCTTGTAGGACAAGCTGTCAGAGTGGTGCTTGAGATATGAGGATAGTAGAATGGGTTATTCACGCGTTGGGGCATGCCATCATCGTAGTTATCATCAATTGGGTATAGAAGACTGCTCCTCATAGAAGAATACTCACCTGGGGTCTGAGATGATTTATCTTGATGCAGATGAGTTGAAGTAGAAGCTCGGCGGTCAGAGTCAGAGTAGCCGAATCCTCAAGCAGATGTGAAGGGATAATAAAGTAGGAAGAAGAAGTAGGAAAGGGAAGCGAGATGGCTTAAAGCAATCGTGGGCAGCGCGGAGTCCACCGGTCATTCACTACAGCTACTTCGCCTCAGGCACCTGTGCCAAATATAGCCTACACACATCTACAGGTTAAGCACGGTTCAAGCAATAGGTTTCATTGAAGCCATCATGTCAGCTAGTGATTCAGGTCTGCAATATAATGGCTTTAGATCACATCTCAGAGATCTGCAATCTGCCTATTGCTTTCCTTTATGTAATCCCCCAGGGTTGTTATACATCCAGACACAAACGAGTCCGGCTGTGATACAGTCTCCTCATCAGTCCCAAGCCTCAGCAGGTGGCTAGGTCTCTCCTGAACTCCATCAAACTAGCCCTTTGTCATGCACCAAATACACACACATAGATAAATCAGATACAAGAAGATTAGAAGGGTGCATTGTTCTGGCGTAACAAAGACATAAGTATGAGAAGATCAAGGACATATCTCATATGGCGTTTGCACATTCTCCTTGAATTCGTCTCCCTAGGACACTGTACGAACCACCCCGGACTTCGCGCAACCCCTACCGGAACTGTCCAGGCCCGAGCATGCCGCGCGGGGCCTCGCCGCCAACTTGGCCGAACATATCCAACAGGTGCCTGGAAGCGGGGGGAGGCACTTGAGGTCCAGGGTTGCCCTCAAAAGGACCTTGGCCACGGTGGGGAAGCCCCATGAGAGCATCACCGTTGGGCGGCATGGGTGGGAAACCGGCTGGCGGGGGTCCGTTCATGTATCCGGGAGGAGGCATCATGCCTGGAGGGGGAGGACGCGGGAATGGTTCACGCTCGTTGAGGGGTGGTGCATTCGCATGCATGGGCATCATGTTCGACATGTAACTTGGGTTAACGCCGCGTGTAGGTGTCGGAATACCCGGAGGAGGTGCCAAAGGCGCGGGTCCAGCAGCTTGCTGCGGGGGCATCTGAGGTCCTGGCCATCCAGGAGGAGGCAAATGCTCGAAGCCTGGAGGTCTCTGCATGCCCATGGCAGGATGGCCTTGAGCCTGGGGAGCTCTGCTTCCGCCGGGCGTCATAGGAAGTTGTCCGCCCTGGGGGAACGGCATATCTTCGAAATATCCCATGGGGGGCCCATTTGCGGGCCGACGACGAAGATGCTCAGCATCGGGTCTCTGCATGTTTGCTATCGCAGGGTCATCCAAGAAGTTGGGGCCCTTTTGCGGGGTCGGGATGCCTGGAGGGGGAGAAAGCACTTCCGGCATGCTCAACAAACCGGGGGCCGGGCCGACAGGACCAGCACTTTGGGGCTGGCTCTGGGCACCCTGGTTGGCAACGGGACTAACACGGACCTGCTGCATCAGTCGCAGTAGATGTTCCCGGTCTCGAGCATGTGTCTCCTGGACATAAGGGTTAGGACCAGGGCCACGAGCAACTGTCTCTTGCATGGCGAAGTACTCCTGCCGCTTGAGTTGATCTCGAGCAGGAGATGAAACAGCACTCCGGATCTGTTCGGCCTGTACCTGCGAGGGAGGCCGGTTGTACGCAACAGGGTCATTGTGAGGTGTCGCGTTGCGCGATTTTCCTCCACCAAGCATCTGCAGGATGCGCTGGAAACCTTCCTGATCGGCATCAGTGTTGACGGTGTTCATCGAAGGCGACGACCTGGTCTCTGGATGAGTTTCGGGTTCCTTGGCCGGACTTCCCGGTGGTGGCGAGAATAGTCCAGCAAAGCGCGACGACTTTCCAAGCTTTCCAGGGAGTGGCTCTTTCTTCATTGTTGGTTCCATCATGGGAGGAGGAGGAGGAGGAGCGCTTATCTCCTGGGGTAGTGGAGGCGCCTGGGGTGGCTTGGAGTCCCCAAGCAATCCAAAGAACCGCTCCATGGCCGAATCGGACGTGAACGGAGCGCCATTGCTGCTGAAAATCTCGCCATCTGTAGGCCTAGGCTCTGGCTTCGGCGCGGGAGCAGGAGCAGGAGTCGTCTCCAAGGGGACCTCCTTTTCTTCGGCTTGAACCTGCGAGGAGCCCGCCTTCATCCTTTCCTTCCAGCGTTCAAAGTCTTCTTGTGTATGCACTCGGCGAGGCTCATCTCGATCAGTCGAATCCATCCACTCGGGATCCTGTTCGAACTTGGCTCCCCGCGTCCAGTCACGATCTGCACCGTGCCGATCTCGACGCCATTCCCTGTTTCGTATCGGAGTCTTCTCCCCCTCCGCATCAGGCGCGTCGTGAGTGTTCTCCTCACGAAACCAACTTCCCTCGTGTCTCGCACGTCCGGGCGTGCCATCCTTCCGTGGGAAGAATCGTGCATCCTTATCTTTAACTCCACGGTCATTGTTGGGTTCTCGCTGGTCGCGGTTCTCCCACCGATCGAACTCTCCGTTGCGTCTCGGCTTTCGATCCTGTTCCTCGGGGCCGAAGGTACGGCGGGGGCGTCCACTGTTCCAGTCCTCCCTGTCCCCACGCCGGTTGTTGTTGTTGAATGTTCCTAATTTTCCATCTCGTCGGTCAAAATCTCTGTCACCAGACTCCCGGTCCTTGAAGAACTTCTCCCGTAAGTTGAACCGGTCGTTCTTCGAGTCATCCTGGTCATTAGGCCTTGACGATCGTTCCGTAGCATCTATCGATCCTTTACCGGGTATACGAGATGCCGAAGCAAAAGCAGTTTTCGGGGGTCCGAGAATGATGTCCTCTATGGGCGATCAACGACGTCATGCATCAGTAAGGTCCTCGAATTTTCAATCCAAGAAAAGAGAACAATGGACATGGGGTATTCGACATCGGGAGAGAAGAAGAAGTGGGATGGTTATTACCTGAATTGGAATTCCGGGACACATGACGAGTTTCAAACAGACTGGGCCTTCTGGGGGTCGATTCATGGGGGTTATTGGGGTCTCGCGTGTTTGTAGCTTTCCGTTGGGTAGCTGGATCGGGGATTGGGCTAGCACGTAGGATGACTGCGTCAGTTTCGGGGATATCGCAATTGATTGATAAGGTAAAGGAGCAGGCAGAGTGAACTTACCCCATCCATTCTTCTACCGGTGGTAAATTGGTAGGCTTTGTAACCAGAGGCGACGACCGCAGCCATAGCAGCTCATCGATCTGGTACCGTCGCGCCATGAGGATGGCTTGGGTGAGGTGGGTGTGTGTGATGCTATCGGTATGCCGTTACGTCGATCTCATTGGTTGCCGACAGTTCAAGGAAGAGAAAAGGTGGAGTGGAATTTATCGCGGGACAAGGAAAGGAAGAAAAGGCGAGTAAGGTAGACTGCGAGGCACCGAGGCTAGGCTGTGGGCGTGAAAGGCGTGTACTGTGTAGTGTGTAGAGGATAGATGATGAGTGGGCAGCAGGAAGCGAAGCCGCTTGCCAGTGGCAAGGGAAAAGGCGGAGGAGAGGAGCTTCGATCGGTCAAAGGTCCAGGAGCGCTCGTTGGGAAGCAGATGAGGGGCACCAGCGGTGCAACAAACCGTGTGGCCGGATTTGTTTGTGTAGAGGGATCCCAACTGGTCTCGGATAGATCGATAGACAGTAGAGTAAATGGAAGGAGGACAAAAGCTGGTGGGGAACAAACAGAAAGGGGGCAGCAGCAGAAGAGGTGGTGAAGGGGAAGGGGAGTTTGGGCAAAGTTGCGGGCAAAGATGTCGAGGACCGCCGGACCGCAACGAAGTTCAAAACGTGTGCACTGCCCAATGGGGAAGGTCGCCTGTCAGCTTGTCGACGCCTTGTTCTTCACTTCTTCATTTCTCCCCAATTTATCTCTCCATATGTCGGGATTTTCCTTCTTACTGCTACAAATTAATCGCCGTCGCACACATGGGATTTAGTGACTATTTACTATTATTATACTAATTATCCTTCCCCTACCCATCATTCACTACGGTTTCCATCATCCCATGTTCCCCAAGCAACTCAACCCTCGGTACCGCCAGCAACCAACCCCAACGCAGAGCAGAATCCTGATGGAGTAAGGCATCGCTTAGGATACGTCATATAGTACATTCCATCTCCCAAAATAACCTGTCTTTCAATGGCGCAAAGATGAGGCCAGTGTGTACTTGGCTACAGTGCAAGATCAGATTAACCTATCAGATTTCATAACTATTCCATCCACAACTGACTAAACAGACCATTCCGGATTGCTCTAATAACTATACGCCTGATTCAAATGTCAATTACTATGCAGCCAAGTGCCTAGATTGAGGGCAGCATCGTTCATATCCAATCTCCTACGACCGGACACTAGCCCACAATGCTCTCTACCGCTCGCAAAGCGGCTCCTCCACTCCATTTCGAAACCCGATCATTATCCGAGGTTTGCTTCAAGGAGTCGGCAATCGCCGCAAGAGTCGACGTCTCTTTGCCCTTGACAGCCGGAATCTGACTCTGAATCCAGCTGAGAATACCCGCTCTCGTGACAAGTGTTGTGCTTCCTTGCACTTGCGTCGCGCGGTACACTAATTGCAAGACCTTTCTCTTGGCTGAGTAGCCTGCCGAAGGCGACTCGTAGAATGCAAGCGCTCTCTCGAAGACCTTCGCACGGCGGTAGATGTCCATATCCTATAAATCGAATGAGTAACATGACGGTGTAAGAAAGGGAAGACGGTGACATACAGCTTCAGTGCGAAGACCCTTGATGAGTAAATCAAGGAGCCAGCTAGTCTCGTCGAAATAACCGTCGTCAAGCTCCGGTTCATGCAGGAAGATTTTGTCAATCCAGTAGGATGGGATCTTCTCCACCTCCCAGGAAGGAGCTTTCTGCAGGAACTTGTTGACCTTGCCGTACATTTTGTGCATCGGGTCCGTGAGAACACTCAAGCAACTGGACGCGCACTCCCCTACAATCCACGGTACGGGCGATTCAAGCCCAGTCTGCTTAACAGTCTCGAGGAGCTCTCCCGTGAGGATGTAGACTGATCGCCATTCCACATATTTAGACTCCTGCCAGTATGTTAGCTTATATTTCTACTCTGTTTTCCGCAGAAGGTACCGGCTCAACGGTTGACCTACCTTAAGTTTGCCCATGAAACGAACAATGCTTGTGAATGCTTGCTTTCTCACTTCCTCGTATGCCGAGCACAAGCAGAGAACCAGTTCGGCAATCCGGCCTTGCTCAACTGCCACCTCAATGTCATCCTTCTCCCATCGGTGCAACTCATTGTGGGTGGTACTTTCTGTCGGTAAGGTTCCGAATACCTCTTCCAAGTCTACCTCATCCTTGTTGGCGGTAGTTGTAGTATCTTGGGCAGGAGCATCAACTTCCATCGCATGGTCATCTTCAGCATCTTCGGTGTCTTTCAATGCTTTTTTGAGGGCTGACTTTGACTTCTTATTCTCAGCACTCTCCATCAGCTTGTCCCGGGCGATTTTCAGTGCCTTGGCGTTTTCTCCAGCGCGCTTCAGGCTTCCTAGCGTTTCAGCAATCCAGGCAACCACCGCACTCTCGACAGCCGCGTCTCCAGATTTGACAACAAATGGCCACTGTTCGATGACGGCAGCTACCAGAGGGCTAACCGGGCTGGAGACACCCTCGACCAAGGAGTCGACGAGGTCTTGATAGTGAACCGGTTTCTTTGCGATACGGCAGGCGCAGTTATCGAAGAACGATAGTTGGCGCTGGAGTTTCTCCGAGTCTGAAGTCTCGAAGCTTGACAGAATTGCGGGAAAAGAGGAGGGGTTCTGCAGGACAGAGTGCTCTGTGAGGACGGTCCGCAGCAGCTGGTCAATCTCACGCAGAGAGTATCTTGATGCTGTTTGAACCAGCACCTTTAGGATTGACGTAAAAGCGGAATACTGCATAGACCCCGGTTGTTGCCACCAACGCATGGAAGTAGACTGTTTGATGATTCTCATGATGTTTTGCAGTTGGCTCAGCACTGACTCGGTATCATCCTCGTCGAGCTTGCCTTCATCCAATCGCTTCAAGACGTCAACCAAAATGAGTGAAACGTCAAGTCCTTCCTCGAAGGCGGCATCCGGTACTACCTCGTAGAACGAAGCGAGAAGCTCTGAGACAGCATCCTGCTGCTGCAAGTCATCCTTATCCGTTCGCTTGAAGAGCAGAATGACTTCCTTCACTCCGGGGCACCGGCGACTGAACTCAGCAACCAGCTTGCTTGCCGCCTGTGTCCACAGGGGTTGGCTGACCCCATGGTCGGCGTTGAAGATCTTGAGAACAGCCCGCAGCTTGTTGAAGGCAATTGTCAGAATTCGGACAGCAAACAATGTCACTATCTCAGCATTCATGTTCAAGCAGCGGGTAAGTATTTTCTGGGTCAGAGGGCGAGGAAGCACATTTTCGATGACCACGGAAACGGGCGGCGGTGTCGGAGGTAACTTGTCTTTCCAGCCACAATTCGAGGGCACAGGCAGCTGTACGGAGGAGAAGAGAAGCGCAGACTCAGCCATCCATGACGGGGTCGGCTTTGGGTCCGCAGTAAACATGCTCTTCTTCGTGAAGAAATCTGCAACTAGCTCCGGGGCCGCCTTGAAGATGGCCACTAACAGCTCAATCTGGAGACTGTCGGTATCCGGGCGAAGTGTCTGGATCAGATATGACAGTGTTCCGTTGCGAACAGGTACAGACTGGCTGTACTTGTCGATATGAAGAGCAGAGTCAAGACCCAAGTCGATCAGTGTGTCATCGTCCGTGGGTAGCGCCTCGGGATCACTTCCATGTGGATACCAACCAGACTCTGGAAGCAAGACTCCAAGTTCGGTGTTCGTACAGACATTCATCAGGATCTTGTGGATTTCGTCTGTAGTGGAAACATTCGCCGGGTTGGGCTCCTCTGACTCACGATCATAACCGTAGAGGGTGACGAGTCGCTCCAGGTTCCATCGGTTGAAGAACTTGCTCTTTGCGATGCGAGAAATCGAAGCATCTTGGATAATGTCTTTGTCAATACACCTGATAGTCTCCAAGATAATATCTCTCGGGTCTTTCCTAATGTACTCAAAGAATGCTCTGATAACTTTGTGTTGCTCAATAATATCACTCTTCCCGTTTGATTGCAAGAATCGCAGGTTTGCAAGAACATACTTCTGAGCATTCCTGCGTAGTGTAGGCTTGGAGCCTGCCTCTGATATTTCTTCCAGCTGAGCTTTGTTGGGGGTGAGAAAGACTTCGATGCGCTTGAATGTGATATACCGCGCGGCATGGACGTGGCGCGCCACAGCTCCACCATCGAAGCTGACCATCTCCGTGAGAAGACGAAGACAGGGAGAAATCAAATGCTCCTTTGATTTGATAGCGGTCAAGCCACGGTTGAACAGTCTCAGCTGTTCTTTCTGAAGGAGATACTTGCATAGTGCCACTCCGAAATCCCGAAATTCCAGGTTGGTGGACACTGTCTTGAGGAACTGGGCGAGGACAGATGGCACAACAGTCAGTAACGACTCATTGTTGTTGGTATCCGCAAAGCTCCAGGTCTGGACCAGATCGGTAAAGCAGACTGCTTCGTTCTCGTTTACGCGTGAGAATTGCGAATCACAGTATGCTTTGAGGATGCGGAACTTTTTGGCTTTTTCAGCCTCATCCTCACTCTGCCCAATGGACGTGAGAAAGTCCTTGAACTTTCTTATACCTGGTTTGATGAGTATTGGAACATCATGGGGGACTTGGCTCAGGATGTTACTTACCTTGCTTGGATTCAGTGGGATTCTGTTGGAAAGCCAAGGAAGAGCGAAGCTGCGTGTGCGAAGAGATGGTGGCAGTAGCATCGACATCTTGGCCATTGTCCAACTTTCTCCTCTTGTTACGGAGCTGACCCTCGTGGGAAGACATTTTGAGCTAATGCAGATGTTGTGTTATGCAATAGACCGGGGACTGGACCTCGACGAGGATTAGTAGTAGGCCGGCAGGAACTTCGCCCGATTCAGACCTTCAGAGTTTTGCGACTGCTGAATTGGTCTTTTATTAGTGCCACTACGGCGAACTTAGGAGGACAAGATCGTCCAGCTAGCACGCGTGTTCCTGGGAAATATGTAAATATATATTATAGAGGAAGATAATCGTAAGTGGATGAAAATATTGCGATAAGAGGCTCGCCGGTAGACTTCTGGAAAGTCCTGCGCAGATGAATTGATCCACTGCCGTGAATGTATTCTGGCCTCCCATTGGTCAGATCTAGTATGGTCCAGACAGGACGGCGATTCAGATTAACACTTGGAGGCGACTCACTGGTAGTAATAAAGGCTAACAGAGTGCCTATATTCTATAGTGAATGAGGGGCGAGGCTCCATCACTCCTGGTGTAAGTCTCTGTCGTATTCCGATTGTTCCATCCATGACGATGTAACTACTACTGAGCCATTTTTCCATCTTTCTGTCACCATTATTGATGCATTGTTATACCATCAGCGGAATAAGCAATACATCAACCAGCTTCTATGGCTCAGTTGGTAGAGCGCATGACTAGTAATCATGAGGTCCGCGGTTCGAATCCGCGTGGAAGCATTTTTTGGCTTTTTCGTTTTTGTCAATCTTGTCTACCCGGGGTTAGGCACAACCAACAATCCTCTACAATTCATCCACCTTCCTTATTCTTCTTTTTGAGAAAGAAGAACAGAAATTCAACTAATTCTATGCTCGTTAATTAGTCTACAGCATGCAAGAACTTTCAAGAAAGCCAGTACCGTTGGCAGCCACACCCAAGGAACTTCGAACGTCTAAATTATATATATCCGGCACAGGCACCCCATCACTTGCCCCGAACCAGGCACTCAAATATCCTGAATCCAGTTTCAGTAGCACAATTGAACCTACCACCATTCCAACCCCCAAATCCGCACCCATTCAAGAAATGTGTAGATCCCCACCCTTCCATGACTCAATCACAGTCTCAACACCAGTAGCCACAGACCATTATGCGCAGAGTTCCCAATCTGTACATACACCCTTGCTTTCTCAACATATTCACCACATACAAGTAGTTCCCAAACAGACTCGTTGCAGAAGTCTATTCTCAAGGATACTATTGTCACAGGTCTCTCAGTCGGCAATGGTGCTTAACTACCGTCTAAGTTCATAACTAGTATACTACTATACTTCCTCCTCCCTCCCCTCGCCTCTCCTAGACGCCGTAAGGATAGTTCCCTAAACTAGACCTACCATTCTCAAACCAATATCAAAAGGCAAAAGTCATCTATATCATACAATGTCCCCACTCCCAACCCCAAACCCCACCCCCATCACCAAATCCTCCCTCATCGGCGCCTGGACTCTCATCTCCTACATCGCCGAGCCCCCCAACCCCCAGGACAATGACGCTCCCACCCACCACTATCCCATGGGCTCGGACGCCCGCGGTACCCTCGTCTATACCCCAGATGGTCAAGTGACCGTGAGCGTGTTGCCGAAAGTTGCCAAGAAGGCGTGGGAGAATTCTAATGATGGGGTCATGTACGCGGGCCGGTACTGGATTGAAAACAGCAGTAGCGATGAAGATGATGCTGGGGATGGGGATGGGGATGGGGATGAGAGGCAGCAGCAGCACGGTCGCGTCCCGGTTGTGCATCATGAGGTCGACATGGCGTCTTCGGTGGAGTTCGAGGGGTCGCAGAAGCGAGAGGCTGTGATTTCTCCCGACGGGAGGTTGAGGTTGTCCGGGCTGGGGTTGTTGGAGGTGGGGATGGTGAGTTTGTTCTCTTCCTTTGGGGGTGATGGTTGGCTGTTGTTTGCTGATGGTGTTCGGGGTGTTGGTAGGAGCAGAAGATGAAGCCGGTGTTGGTGTGGGAGAGGGTTAGTCGGGGTTGATGCTGATGATGTGGTGGGGGTGGGTTATGGGAGGTTATTGACGGGGAGAAGGAGTGGATGAGTGTGGTTGTTAGATACTAGGGTACTGGTATACTATATCAGACAGGTTGGAAGCAACGATCAGTCTATTTGATACATTCACAAATACCTCATTAGAATACATCTCTAGCCAAGAGTGAAAAAGCGCGCCATCTGGCGTCGCGTCAAGATTCGTAAGGGGTATGTTTTAAACTACCATATATATGCCCGAAGAATGATTTGAAAAGGAAAAGAAAGATGCCAAAGAAAGAGGAGTGGAATAGATAGCCACGAAAAATCTGAAGATCAACCCCAGGTACCTCCACCTCCACCACGACCCTGCCGTCTCTGTGCGGATAGACGCCAATCATCCTCGCCGGCAAAGCGGTTGTGGAGAGGCTGGATCCGCTCGGCCTTCTTACGTTTCGACAGACGATCGGTTGGTGCCACCTTGAAGAAAGTCGGGGCGGCCTCAACGAGCCACTTGGGCTCGATGGAGGTTGTGCAGTGCATGTACTCCTTCGTTGTAAGAACCAGTGTATGGTAGATGACATGCTCGGACGGTTTGCCAAACAGTGCGGAACTGGGATGCATGTAGACCGGCGTGCCTTCGACAAGAGTCTTGTACCCTTCCTGAGGGTCCTTGCGAGCTGCATTCCGGAAGAATCCTGTACAAAGTGCCTGGCGTACTTTGAGGGTGTTCCTTCCGCAGGAGACGATCTTGTGGTGGTAGCGATCCATAATGCCAAGCAGCTGCTGACGGACGTCCTGCGCACGGCGGATCTGACGGGCTTGGATGAAGTTCTCGAAGCACCAGGCATTGTTGAAGTTGGAGTGTTTCCATCCATTGTAGACGTTGAGAAGAGTCAAGTGGTCGCCGTGGGGATCGTGGAACTTGGCCTTCTTCTGATCTGCCTGCTGCTGCTTCTCCTTGGGACGGTAAAAGACCGACTGAATGGAAAGCATGGCCACAATGCTCAGCATTTCCTCTGAGCATCCCATGTCGACCGATGCGATGAGAACCTTGGCGAGGGCCGGCTCCATGGGGAAGTCTGCCATCTTTCTACCCAAGCGAGTCAAGAGACCCTCGTCATCTAGAGCCGACAGTGCATAAAGCTCCTCCAAGGCAGTAAGCATAGTGTTCGTTGGCGGAGGATCCATAAAGTCGAAGTGCAGCAAATCGTTGATGCCCATCGCCTTGAGCATGAGAATAGTATGCGAAAGGTTCTGGCGTTGAATTTCGGGAATCGTGGTTGGCAACATTTCCGACTGGTAGGCGGCTTCGGTGTACAACCGGAAACATTTTCCGGGACCAGTTCTGCCTGCACGACCAGCACGTTGCTTGGCCTGCGCTTGCGAGATGGGCGTGACCACCAAGGAGTCCATACCCAGTTTGGGATCGTAGGCGTTCTGCTTGACAAAACCAGGATCGATGACGTAGTAGATGTTGTCGATAGTGATAGATGTCTCAGCAATGTTCGTAGCGATGACAACCTTTCTACCTCCTGGCGGGGCAGGCTCAAAAATCCTACTCTGCATTTCACTCGGAAGAGCAGAGTAGACGGGAAGAATGACCAACTCCGGTACTGTTGACCCTAGAGCCTTCATCCGTTCGTATAGAATCTCGCAGGCAGTATCAATTTCCTCTTGACCCGTCAAGAAGAGCAGAATATCACCCGAGGGCTCTGTCAGGTGAATCTGCATAACTGTAATGAGAGCGGCATCAAGATAGTCGGACTCGGGCTCCTTCGAGTACATGATCTCAACAGGGAATGTACGACCGGGAATGGAGAAGATAGGGCAACCGTTGAAGTACTCAGAGAACTTCTCAGCATCCAGCGTAGCCGAAGTAACAATAAGTCTGAGGTCTGGTCTCCGCTTGATGGTCTTTTTGAGCAATCCAAAGAGAACATCGGTGGCAATAGTTCGTTCGTGAGCCTCGTCAAGCATGATGACAGAATACCTTTTCAAATCCGGGTCCAGGAGTACTTCTCTTTGAAGCATACCATCAGTCATGTACTTGATCTTGGTGTCAGGACTTGTGCAATCTTCGAAACGAATCGTGTATCCGACTTCCGCGCCGAGTTTACAGCCGACTTCTTCCGCCACACGTTTGGCAACAGACATGGCTGCTACACGACGAGGCTGCGTACAACCGATAATACCGTTGTTTGCATAACCTCCCTCGGCCAGGTACTGCGTCAGCTGCGTCGTCTTTCCGGACCCAGTATCTCCGACAACAATCAGCAGTTGGTTATCGCGTACAGCATCGAGAAGTTGCTTGCGGAACTTGTAGACCGGCAGACTTTCACGCTGCTGTTTGATGGACATGCTGGTCCGCTTTCCGAAGGACTGGTTCTTGCCCATGGTGACCCGTTTCCACTCGGGGACCGAGTCATCCGGCTTGGACTGCTGAGTACTGCGCAGATCAGCAGCAAACTTCCGCTCTTCAGGCGCAACCATAGGATCCTGCCATTGCGCGTTAAGGTCGACTGCCGCCGCTTGCTCAGCTGCTTTGTCCTGAGCTTCCTGTTGCCTGATATCTCGTCGCTCCTTGGCCAGATTAGTTCCTGCCATCGCAGCCCGGTTCATAGAGCCATCGGGAGCCTTCACGACCCTGATCGGAGAGAGTTCCAGAGACATCTTAGTTTGACCAGCCAGGAAGGGCGGTTCCTCGTCCTTGACTTCAATATCGACATCCTCCTCTTCCTCAAACGTGCCCTCACCCGTCAAGGTGGCATGGTATTCCTCATCGATGTCAGGATAGTCTGCTGCAGAGACAGCGCCAGATGCAATCAACTGCTTGATCTCCCATCTCTCAGGGGAGGTCATGCGCTTCCTATTCTTCATAGGCTTTCCATCCGACTCTTCGATAACCGGCACTTCAGAACTCAGGTTACCATATCTATCCTTGCCAGTCATGCCGTCAAGACGCTCCATATTTGCGCCAGAGGCCAGACGTCGTTGAGGGATCAAATCGAGACCAGTAACCTGATCCACCTCCTTCATTGACAAACCGATTCGAGAGCCTTGAATGCTAACCACCTTAACCTTAACGGGCTGGCCACGCGAAACCAAATCGGAAGGATGATTGACACGCGCTCCCTCCTGCATGGCCGAAACATGTACCAAGCCATCCACCTTGCCCTTCACACCAAGCAAGTTCACGAAAGCGCCAAAGTCCTTCACTCCCGTAACACGACCATCGTAGACCTTGTATAGCACCGGTTGATCATCCAGTTCCACAGGCGGCGGCTTCCGGAAGTACTCGCCATCCTCATCGCGATCCCGGCGACTCCTCCGCTCACTGTGTCCATTGCGATAATCATCCCTGCTGCTGTATTTGCTCTTCGACCGGCCAAACTCATCCACCTCATCATCACCACCCCTCTTGCTGTATCGAGGGCTCTGCGATCGCGACCGAGACCGGTATCTATCATGGCGTCTGCGTCCACGTCGGTGATCATCGTAATCGGGGCTTCTGCTGCGCTTCCTAGTACTGCCGCGGTCATTCCGTGACGACGACGACTGCGGTGCCGGGGCAGGTTTATCCTGACGCGCTTTACCCGCCAATCCCTCCAGCATAGCAAACGTATCATCCATAGCATCGGCCTTCGCATCGCCCTCATCGACATTCTCCTCATCCCACTGCTGAACCTTATCCGGCACAGCCAATCCCTTAAACACACGCGCTTTCTTCTCCAGCGCATCCAAAACATCCATATCATCATCGCCGGCCGAGTTATTCGTCGTTTCCGTCTTCTTCGACTTATACTTCGGATGCATCGTAAGCACCAGACGATCGATACTCTCCAGCAAACTCCGAGGAAACTCGGCGCCCATCTCCTCCATGCTCTTGCTGAAATCCGCGAATGAGCCACATTTTAGGTGCTGGTCGATCACAAACTCTGCTAACGTTTTGTCGTTGACGCCGAGATGGTTCTGGATTTCACTCGTTATCCGCGACACGAGCGAAAAGAGCTCCAGCGACTGGAGGTCGTCCATGGCGGATGGAGGGAATTGTGGTTGTTGTCGGCCCTAGAGAAATGAGGTGGTATAGATGGATGACTGGAGTAATGATTAGAAGATGTCGCGAGAGAGTGCAAAACACTCCTCTGGTCGCAAAGTGAGGACTGCGTCTTTCTCTCCGCGGTTCTGGAACCGGCAAAGCTCACTGGCGCGGAAAATCGTTGTGGCGTTTTCGGGAAATCCGCCACCGATAAGATAAGCAGCTCTAGTTATCTACAGTACGCTCGCATTGAGTATGTTACAGTGTGCAATTCTGTGGACATACTGCAAGTGATATTCTATAAGAAGTCAATGTCATTACTCTCATGTTGTACCGTGTATAATATGCTTGGTAGAGAGGACGTCGTGGCGTCTCTGGAGTCGAGTTTTGAGCTATGTACATGATCATCTCAACAAAAACTATATTACATGTGTGTATATGGTATCTATGCAGCGCGCGCTTGGGGAGCTTCTCCAGATTCTTCGGACTGCTCTTGTAGCTGCTCTTCCATCTGCTCCTCGTCAGCAGACAGATCAACAGCGGCGGTCTCATCTTCGGTGCCGTATGAGTCAACATCTGCATCGGCGAGCAGCCGTTTCTGCTCCTGAATCTGCTTCTGCAGCGCGATTTGTCGTCGGAGAGAGGCATCCTTTCTGAGCTTCTTGTTGGCCGAGAATTCAGTCAACGCTCTGACCATCCTCTCCTCCACCAGCTGCTTGACATGGGATGCCAACGTTCTATCCGTGAAAACTCCGCCACACCGGTAACTGAGCCACAGATACAAAATGACTGATTTGTGCAAGGTCTCCAGCTCGTTAAGGTACTCCTTGTTACCGGAGACCGGCTCTTCCAAAATCTCAAGGTTGAGCGCCTGGATGTCTAGCAGACGACCATCGGAATGCTCTGCGACGCATTTGATAAAAGCGATGGCAGCATCGCGGCCGGCGATGAGCCTGGTGTGCATAGGTGAGGCCATGAATGTAAGCTGGTCTGCCGTCCGCAATCCATCGACAGTATCGATGACCTCGGCGTTCTCCAGCTGGTTGCGAGGGTCACACAGGAAAAACAGCGGGTGGACCTGGGAGACCACCATCAAGCGTTTGATCAAGTATTCTAGCGGAACATTGCTCGGGAAGTATGCCGCAACTTTCTGGTAGACTGAGTCAGGAGGAAGGATACCAGCCGACACGAGCGGTGGGGGTTCGCTATCCATTGCCTCGCGAATATACGGTAAATCGATATCTTCCAAAGAAGTCACATAGCCGACGTTGGTGTCTTCCTCGGAGCCGCTATCCTGCTGCTGTTGCGCGGCGGACCGATAACGTCCAGCGCGTCCACCGATCTGCTTGATCTCAGGCACGCTAAGTCTCTGAAGGCCTCCGGGAACGCGTTTGATCAACGTTTCGAAAATGATGCGCTTGCAGCTCCTGCTACAGTTAGACACGATACATAGACAGTATGTAGAGACAACTTACAAGTTCAAACCCATACCGATGGCGTCACTAGCAACGAGAAAGTCGTAGTCATTGTCAGGGTCGTTGAACAGACTGGCTTGCTGGGTCCGAATCTCAGCCGGCAGACTTCCATAGACGATGGCTGCCCGCTTTCCAGTATTCTTTTCGATGTCTGCTTTCAATGCATGGATACCGACACGAGAGAATGAAACCAAGCAATCTCCCTTTTGGAGATTCTTCAGGTCACCTTTGAGACTGCGGTTCTGAACCTTCAGCGGGTTCAGTCGCTCATACCGATGGATCTCGAGCTTGTCGCCAGTCAAGGCAGCCAATTCTTTGATCAAAGGCACAGCTCTGACTTCACCGCAGAGGTGCAGTTCCGTGGCACGCGCACCGAGCACGGCACGAGTCCAGGCCCACCCACGGTGAGGGTCCGCGATCATTTGGATCTCGTCAACAACACCGACCTCATATTGATCTCCCAAGCTAACCATCTCAACGGTGTTGCTAACAATTCTGGAGGGCTTTCCATCTTCAGGGATCTTGACATCATCACCAGTGATGAGACTGCAAGAAGTTCCATTCGCTTGGAAGCGATGGAAAACCTCCTGTGCCAGCAACCTCAAGGGACCAGCGTAAAAGCCGCGCTTGGATGCTTCCAAACGCTTGAGAGCGTGATACGTCTTTCCTGAATTTGTCGGTCCCACGTGCAGATGAATCGTTCGCTGCAAAGCGCGCGCTTGCGGATACCACTCGGCCGGGCGTCGCAAATCCGCCACCTTCTTCTGTGCTTCCAGATTGGGGGCTGAGTATCTCGACGTGACATCCTCTGCGTACATGTGAAATTCCAGCTCGTTGATTAAACCCCGAACACCATTTTGGAGGTAAGATCTATGCAGCGCATCCTTGATGTGGCGTAGTGGACCAACACTTTTTCGCTCGTCTAGTTTACATGCGTTCAGCATGGTTCGTTCAAACCGGGCCCAATTAGCCAAAGCTGGGTCATCTTTATCTGTAAGATTCTGCCGGTATATGCTCAAAGCGTGTGTTACGACGCCTGCGAAATCTTTGGCTGCAAGCGTTTGTCGGGTGTTCCGTTTCGAAGCGAAGGATGGGGGAGCAGATCTCTTGGAGGACTATACGTAGATCAAAAGTCAGCCATTTGAAATCAGAGATAATGGACGAGTAGTGGGGTAGGGTGATGGATATGTACCGTAGCTCCCTCATTTTTCTTTTCAAGGCTTTGTAGATGGCGCTGTTTCTTGGAAGGCCTCACGGATCTCTGCAGCACCGGAGATGTCACAAATGTCCTGACGGGACGTGACACCGACTGGAAGGTGCAGAAGAGGCAATAGTTGCCTCTGCGACTCCATGACTGCATCCCACCGAGCTGTGCCGGGAGCAATGTCAAATCGAATGATTGCCGTTGCTATCAAGCTGCGGAGCGGGTGCTGCGGAGATCGGAAATGTAGTTTAACTGTTAAAGGCGAAAGAGAAGAGAAAAACGAAGGACTGATTTGGGAGATCCAAAAGGAACCGAAACAAGTAACCCCTGACCAGTCAGAGACCAATCACCGCATCGTCCTGCAACCGCGCACGAGGGAGGGAATAGTTGTTGAAAACCGAGGATACTATCTGGATGGCAATCATTCGCCATCGGCTTTTTCTGGCGGCCTGAGTGCCTGGGTGCCTCATTGCCTGCAGCTGACGATCGCCGCCGACTAACCGGAACAGGAAGGGGAGGGGTCACACCGCCTGGCGGATCGGGAGATTAGACAGGAAGAATGATGCTTTTGACCCGCTGGGGAGAAAGAGCAGAAAGAGGGTCTCTTCTTGTCTCAGTCTCCAGTCTCGGGGATATCCTGAGTCCCGACTTACGTTTCAAAAAGATAGCCTGCCCGCATCGCTGGTGTCCATTACGGCTGCCCCTGAGTATTGTTCTCCATTACATCCCCCCTCCATTGCTGGCTCTGGCTGTGCCTTATCTTCCGGTTCCCTCCCTACCGCTCCCCCGTCATTCCCCTCCCCAGCAATCGTGAAGTCTAGTGTCTATGCCCCCGTGAGGGCTGCCGGTCAGCCACAATGAGCTCCTCAATCCTCAACATCCAGCGTGATCGTGAGTATTCCCTGCCTTATACTTATAGACTATTCATATATTAATTTATTCATCTGCTAGTTATTTTGAATACGATCCGTTATGCGGCGGGTAATGAGGTGCGATTGCTTCCCCTCCCCTTCTCCTTACCGTGGATTTGGCCCCCGCTTCGTTCCACCCCGCCGCAGAACTGACAATTTGTCTACAGTGGAAGGTCTTGGTGGTGGACGAGACCAGTCGCAAGCTGATCGACAATGCGGTCAGTGAGGATGATATTCTCAATCTCAATGTCACCAGTAAGTTACCCTCTGTTCATTCCTCGTCGTCCCGGTGCGGCGCTAATGGCCTCCCGCAAGATGTTGAGCAGATCGAGCATCGGCGCTCCCCCAATCCGACGATGGATGCGCTGTATATCCTCTCGCCCCTCCCACACATTGTCGACTGTATTATGGCGGACTTTGAGAGGAAGAGATACCGGAAAGCGTGGTTGGTTTGGACATCATGTCGGGCACCTGCTTCCTGAATGGCCGCTTGGTGCTGACGTCGCTCGCAGTTCTCGATCCGCAACAGCGCGCTAGATTGGACCGTTCCCAGATTGCTCGCGACCAGATCGCCAATGTTCAGATTATGAATGCCGACTATTTCCCCAGGGAATCGCGCCTGATTACCTTCCGAGACCCGTGGAGCTTTCCGGTGTTGTTCCACCCTGGTTGTAATCACTTGATCCGCGCACACTTGGAGGGTTTGGCGCAGAAGGTGAGCTAGGCCACCTGTGTATATTGAGCTGGTTTTGACTGGACAGGTTGTGTCGCTCTGTGCGAGCTTAGGAGAGTACCCAGTGATCCGGTACTACCGCCCCCGGGCCCCGACACACGAGGCCAGCGTACTGTGTTCACACCTGGCGCGGTTCATTCAGAACGAGCTGGATCAGTTTGCGCAATTCCAGCGCGACTTTCCGCCCCCGTCTCCCAGACCGCGCGGAGTGCTGTTGATCGTGGATCGGTCCATGGACCTGGTCGCGCCCTTGCTCCATGAATTTACATATCAGTCCATGGTGCACGATCTGCTTCCGATCAGCGATGGCGACAAGGTTACTTACAAGACTGTCATCAATGAGGGAAGCCACAACGAGGAAGTCAAGGATATGGAGATCAACGAAGAAGACAGTGTTTGGGTGGAGTATCGCCACATGCATATGAAGGACGTGCTCGGCAAGCTAGGTGAAGACTTTGCCAAGTTCCGAGCTGCCAACCCTCAGTTTGCGGAAGAGTGAGTGACGGCTGTTGATGGTCTTTCTTTCCTTACTAACGGCGCTGCAGCAATGATAAAGCGAACGTGAACACTATCAAGGACATGCTGGCGGGCCTGACAGAGTTCCAAAAGGGAAGAGATGCTTATACACTGCACCTTAACATGGCGCAGGAGTGTATGAGTTACTTCCAGAAACACAAGCTCATCGAAGTAAGCTCGGTTGAACAATGCTTCGCCACCGGCATGGACGAGAACTACAAGAAGGCAAAGAACCTGGCTTCCCAGCTGGTGCAATTGCTAGACGACGATGCGATCAAGCAGCCAGAGCGACTGAGGTTGTTGCTGCTTTACATTATCTACCGGGGAGGCATCCTCGCGGGTGATATCCGGAAGCTCTTGGCACACGCGCAACTTGCACCGCAGGACGGTGAAATTGTAGCCAACCTCGATCTACTTGGAGCCCGTGTGGAGAAGCCTCTGAAGGACGATAAGCCACCCGTGCAGCCGCTGTTCACCAGGAAGCCGCCGTCTGGGCCCATCGACGAAGAGGAAAGTCTCTCGCGCTACGACCTGAACCTCAAGTTGATCTTGGAGGAGCTGGTGCGCGGCACGCTGGACCCCGGCGTCTTCCCGTTCACGCGGCCACACACGGATGCCGACTCGCCGGGACAACAAGAGAGTTTGTCCCAGGCGTCGCTGCGCAGTGCCAAACCGACGTGGGCACGGACACGGTCTACTGGCGAGCAGCCGAAACAGCGGATCATCGTGTTCATGGCAGGTGGTGCTACATATGGAGAGGCACGCACATGCTACGAGATCTCGCAGTCGTGCGGCAAGGACGTGTTCCTGGCCACATCGCACATGCTGTCTCCCGGACTGTTCCTGCGCCAGGTGGGCGATCTTAGTGTAGACCGACGCCGGCTCGACATTCCCGCCGAACGGCCCAAGCCCACAGCGCCGGCGCATCTCTTCGAGCGGGAAGCTCCACCGCCACCGGCACAGCCCGTGAAGAAGCCGGTCCCAGTGAATCTGAACCCGATGGCACCGACATCCGCGCTGGCGACGATGTCACTGGGACCGAACGGCAGAGCAACGAACGGAGCAGCGCCGCCAGAGAAAGAGAAGGATAAGAAGGAGAAGAAAGAGAAGAAGGAAAAGAAGCACCGCTTCTTCCGGTAGCCTTGGCCATTCTTTCAACTGAACCAGCCTTGTTCCGCAGCACACCTCCTGCGAACATTAATACTAGCCTCTAGTATCTTCTGTGTATGTAGTGACTATGTATGTACCATGCAGACCAGCAGAACCCTAATACTTATTCGAACTCCTGGGTATATACCAAACAACCAACGCCTCCCATCCCGAAACCAATGATAAAAAAACAAGAACACAACCTACTTCCCATGAAGATACCTCAACACATCCTCATCCTGGAAAAACAACTCCCGTAACCTCTCCCCCTTCTTCCTCTCCTCCAACTGTCCCTTCCTCGCCTCCTTCGCATTCAACACCTTCTTCTTCTGCACCCTCCCCCTCCCACCTTTATCTCCACTCTTATCCTTAACCTCAGGAACAACAGCCCCCAACCCCACCGTATCCTCCTTCACCTTCCCCTTCACCGGCTCCCGTATTCCCTCTCTTCCTTGAGGTCCCAATCCCACCCGCGAATCCGGATCCCAGCCGTACGCAGCTAAGTAGCGCAGTCCGGGACGTGTGCGATCAAGATGAGACGGCGGATGCGAATGCGGGAGACTCAGTTGATGCGGGAGTGTAGCTTCATGTATATGCCTCCTCCTTTCTCCTGTTCCTCCTTCTATTCCTCCGTCTGATGTGTCATGTGTAGGCGTAGTGTAGGGAAGGTTACACACGGGACAAATCTCAACATCTTCTCCTCCTTCCTCCTTCTGCTCACTATGTGATCGTGAATCCGAACTCGGTTCTGATTCCGGTGTAGGTTGTGATTCTGTAGGAGGAGTAGCCGGATTCGATTTCGACTTCGACAGAACAATCGAGAGGTATTTATTCGCTATACTTTGCCCGGTCGAAGTAGAAGGGGTTGCTGGCTCAGAGGATGATACTCGTGTGGTAGAGAGATGTTGCTGATGTTGTTCGGAGGAGCGCACGAACGGCACGCGCTTGCGACGGATCCCTGCGCCGAAGACTCGTTGATCTTGCAGGGGGAGGAAGTATTCGTCTTCATCTTCTTCGTTATCTATTTCTCTGTTGTTGGGTGGCATTGTCCATACCCTTTTATTTTTCTTTTTCTTTGTAGGATAGTGAGTGAGAAGTAAGGAAGTTAGGGAGTGTAATGGCAGGCAGCTCAAAGTGGCGGGAGATCGGCCGCTAAGATATGTACCGTAACCTCCGACGGAGTGTCTGGACTTAACTCCGTCAGACATATCTGTCTCCTCCGTCTGTCTATCTTCCCTCCCCTCCCTTTCACTACAACCACAACCAACAATAGTTGTTGCTCCGGCAAAATGCCCATCCCCATCATCACAACAGCAATAACAGAAGGCACAAACTCCATCCCACACCTATGGAGCATACTAAAACTCCTCCCCTGGGCGGTGCTCCTCGCGGCCCTGAAATATTATTTCGGGGGTGCTAGAAATACCTCTGAGCGGTTGATGCATTCGAAAGTCGTTATGATTACTGTAATCCCTCCCCCTCCCTTATCCCCATCCCCAATTCCCCATCAATACTAATATATTCCCCCTGGGGGAAAAACAGGGCGGCACATCCGGCATCGGCGCCCAAGTAACCTCCGCGCTCGCCTCACGCGGCGCCCAAATCATCCTCCTAACGCAACATCCACCAACCGACATCTTCCTCTCCGAATACATCGAGGACCTCCGACGGAGCACCAACAACCAACTAATCTACGCAGAACAAGTCGATCTCTCCTCCTTACACTCCATCCGCACCTTCGCCACGAAATGGATCGATAATGTGCCCCCGCGACGCCTGGACATGGTGATTCTCTGCGGAAATGCAGCGCCGCCCGTATCCCAGAAACGGAAGCTGACCGTGGACGGCATCGACGAGGAGTGGATGGTGAATTACCTGGCGAATTTCCATCTGCTGAGTATACTTTCGCCGGCGTTGAGGGCGCAGCCGGCGCATCGGGATGTGAGGGTTGTGTTTACCACGTGTTCGAGTTATATTGGCGCGAAGTGGGATTTGAGGAAGGTGGAGGAGGCTGCTGCTGTTACTGCTGCGCAGGGGGATAATGGGGGTAGTGGGGGTAATGGGGATGGGAGGAGGGTAGTGATGAAGAACGGGAAGTTACAACGGGAAAAGGCCAAGCCCAAGGCTAAAAAGGCGGCTAAAGGGGTCAGTTTATACGGACTCAGCAAGCTCTCGCTGATGGTGTTTGCGCAATCGTTCCAGAAACATCTCAATGCGTTTAAGAGGCCGGATAACCAGCCGTGCAGTGCGCGGGTGATTATGGTGGATCCGGGGTTTAGTCGGACGCCTGGGATGAGGAGGTGGATGACCGGGGGATCGTTGTGGGGACTGTTGTTGTATTTGGTGACGTGGCCGGTGTGGTGGTTGGTGTTGAAGTCGCCGCAGCAGGGGGCGCAGAGTGTGTTGTATGCGGCGATGGAGGCGGAGTATGGACGTGGGGAAGGGGGGTGGATGATTAAGGAGTGTAAGGAGGTGGATTTGGCGAGGAAGGAGATCAAGGATGAGGAGGCCGGGAAGATGTTGTGGGAGTTTAGTGAGAAGTTGATTGAGGTTAAGGAGAGGGAGTCGGCGGTGCGGAGGGCGTTGGCGAATAAGGAGAAGGAGGTGGCAGAGCAGATGGAGAAGAATAAGGCGTCTGGATCTGGGACGAAGGAACAGACGCCCGGGTCGAGGAGGAGTCGGAAGGGGAAATAGGTGTATACTAAGTAATTTTATAGATTAGGTAGGGTTGGGTGTACATTATCACATTGATCTGTATTGATAGAGTTACGTGATTCAGGTCTATCCTATCGCTGCATATTGCATGGCGAAATCACAGTTACATCAACATCACATCAAGCTCTGCTCTCTAGATACAACAAGGAAAAAGGAAATTCGTCATCCAATTAGCAAGTCCAATCGTGTCTCTATCGATTTTCCTGGCAAGAAAAAGAAGAAATTCTAAGCATATGCGGGGTCATTATTTATTTCTGCAGCTTCTCCAGCAGCTCGGCCGGGGGCTGTTGGCGGTAACCCTGGGGGTTGTTGCGGGTCCACAGCCAGAGGTCCTCGCAGGCCTGCTCGAGGGTGCGCTCGGCCTTCCAGCCCAGCTCGTTGTTGGCGCGCGTGGGGTTGGAGGTCAGGTTGAGCACGTCACCGGCACGGCGGGGAGCAACCTCGTAGGGGAGGTCACGGCCCACGGCCGCCGAGAAGGCACGGATCATCTCGTAGACAGTGCTGCCCTTGCCGGTACCCAAGTTCCAGGCACGGACTCCGGGGTTGTTGGCGCGGAGGTAGTTCAGGGCCTTCAAGTGACCATCTGCCAGGTCGAGGATGTGGATGTAGTCGCGGATGGCGGTTCCGTCGTGGGAGGCGTAGTCTGATGAGTTAGTTAGATGCTAAGTACGAAGTATATTACTGCAAAAACTTACCATCTCCGAAGACGAGGAGCTTCTCACGCTTGCCGGTGGCCACCTGGGCAAGAAGGGGAAGCAGGTTGTAGGGGACACCCTGGGGGTCCTCACCCATGATACCAGAGGGGTGAGCACCGGCGGGGTTGAAGTAACGGAGCAGAGCACCGTTCCACTTCTGGGCCTCGGCCTCGTTGCCGGCCTTGATGGCGTTGTTGCGCTGAGCGTTGATGACATCGGTGATGGCAGTCTCGACGGCGAACTTGGTGTTACCGTAGGGGTTGGTGGGGCCCAGAGGGCACTCCTCGGGGATGGGGATCATGTTGGGGAAGCGAGTGGCATCACCGTAGACGGTGGCGGAGGAGGAGAAGACGATGTTGGTGACATTGTGGCGGACCATGGAGCGCAGGAGGCAGATGGTGCCGTAGACGTTGACGTGGTAGTAGTCCAGAGGCTTCTCACCGGACTCACCGACGGCCTAGATACTAGTCAGCCAGGAACCTCAATTGATGCGCGAGAGATATGCAGAGAGGTAGATCGACGCAGAGGCAGATAACGGTATAGAAAAGAGGAAAGTAGGGGAAGCGCACCTTCAGAGCAGCAAAGTGGATGACGCTGTCAATGTCGGGGTGGGCCTCAAAGACACGGTCGAAGCCAGCCTCGTCGGTGACATCGAGCTGAGCGAACTCGGCCTTCTTACCGCTGATCAACTCAATGCGCTTGAGGGCCTCAGCGGAGGAGTTGTAGAGGTTGTCAGCGACGACGACCTTGTAGCCAGCCTCGAGGAGAGCGAGGGTGGTGAAAGAGCCAATGTAGCCCGTTCCACTGTTTGGGGGGAAAATTGCGGGGTCAGCGGGTGGGATGGAGGGACAAAGGCATTGATGGGAAGCTTACCCGGTGACAAGAACTGATCCAGCAGGCATGATGATGGTGTATGATTAGGATGAAGGATGAGAGGGAAAGATAGAGTCGTAGGTAAAGAGGAAGAGAGAGAGAGAGAGAGAAGATGAAGAGGGAAATGGAAAGAAGATGAAACGGAAAGGTAAGATGGCGCAAACGGAGATTTGGGGGGGAAGAAAGTCGGGCGGCGGGGACGGGATATTTAAGGGGCGGCCGCAATTGGTGCTTCCAATGGAGTCACAAGTAAGTACTTACTCCGTAATATTCAGGTACAGGTGAGTGAGTGAGTTACTCTTCTTGCCTAATTGCCTCTTCTACTGCCTTACTCTGTCTGCCTTTCTCACTCTTCTTCTCTAACAAACCCCCTTTTGCCATATTCCCATATTACCATATTCCCACCTGCTGATCAACCAAGACAGTCTACGTAAACGGCCCTCAACCACGGGACGATCCATATTAATTCTCCCCCCCGCCATTATTATCCCACATCCCACCACCACCACCACATCACACCATCCAGATATTGATTCAAAATACTTTGTGTTTTGTATATGTATCAGTATCACAGCTGCAGATGCATGCATATATGCAACAATGCTGCATAACAATCGGAGTAAAGTTCAGGCCAAAATAAAAGTAAAAAAGTACTGACTTACGGAGTTTTTCTACCCCTCCAAACCAGATCCAGCCATGTGCATACTGCATATCCATAAAGATAATACCTTGTTTGATCATCATCTTATTCATTTACAGTCTTCCTTCCAATCGGCTAATTAAGTATCATACAAAGTAGATAGATAGATGAATAGATAGACAAAGAAACTGAAACATACACACGGCCCGAGACAAGTCCGTCCGTCACGGCTAATTGACTTGATTGCACCACCTCCAGATACTATCTACATATGCCCTGTTCCTTGCAAGGTACCATACTAATACAACAATAGTATTATTAGTATGATGGCACCATGCTATTATTCTCTTATTCTCTCATTTTCCCTTTTAACCAGCACCAGCACCAGCCAGACTCAGGAACCAGACTCAGCAGTGGATCCAAGGCACCTCAAGTTCCCAGTTCCCACTTCCGACTCAGTCAATCAGTAAGTACTAAAGTAGCAGCTGAAGTGGACCGCTTCCACCCGATCCCAAGGGTCCAATCAACCATGGGTGGGCTGTCACGCTGAGTGCCATTTGCCTCTTTCTCTTTCTCCTCCTACCTTGTAATAAATTCCATGGTTTGTTAAGGGGCGATATTATGTTACGGAATTAAGGAAACGATCTGCGAGTGTCAGGTTGCTATACCTAATACCTACCAACCTATCTACTTGAGTCTGTTGCTGATGACGATTGGCGATGATGATCAGGGTAAATGAGGGAGGGTCCATGTGCTGATGAGATATGTCTGGTCATTTTCAGGGGTAGATGCAATGCATTGTTAGTATATTTTCTCCAGTTACTTGTGAAGTAATTAATGCTCATCCCGAACAGGTGGTCTTTGTTGGTTTGGTCTGGTCTGGTCTTCTCTGGTCCGAGTCCCCACTGGTTTACTTGCTTGCTTGCTAATAGCTTCCAGGTAGGATACGTAGTATATTCCTGTGTAGTATGGAGTATATTAAGGAATAGTATACAGTGAAATAGAATATAATGTCATAATGTAACTAGTTAGTTTATGTGCCTGCATAATCCCTCACTCCAAAGAGCAAACTAGTGGAGGTTGGAATGAAGTAGTGGCCTGATGAACCATAAATCGCAGGTGACAACTATCCGCATGCGGTTGTGTGGGGTAGTGGTTATCCCTTCGGATTTTGAGTACTTCTTGTGCTTCGGAAGTTCCGACAACCCCGGTTCGAACCCGGGCACGACCTGAGTAATTTATTGCTTTTTGATCCATATTTCTTTTTTTTTTTTCTTCTACTTTGCATCATAGCATGCATGCTACGTAAGATGGGGATGGTGCTGTTGTTCTGCTACTGTAGATGTGAGATATTTACTAGAGCAGTGTTTATTTGAGGTGATGTCTTGATATCAATTGCTAGGATGATGTAGTACTATATAAATAACTACTACAGCAAAGTTACTTGTTAGTCAATTGGCATTTATCCTGATTTTGATCATATTTAATTCACTGTTTGCTACTCCACCATATCCGTCACCTTTGCATACACCCGCACCAACCCTTTCTCCGTCCCAGGAACAATCCTATCGCATGTGATGCGTATACTCTCCGTGCCGGTGCTCTCCACATCAAAGTTGAACCGACGCATCACATGCGCAATAGTCAGGTAGAGCTCAATGTATGCCAGACTGTTGAACTCGTTAGTAGCAGACACTGCAACAGCGGTAGGGGCAGAACTGACTTCATCCCAATGCACGCTCGACTCCCCCTCATAAACGATACAATATATCGTGTTAGATTTACCCCTTCCTCGGCAGCCTTGATCCAGCGCTCCGGATCGAATCTGTCCGGCTCGGGAAAGAGGGATGGGTCGCGATGGACGAACCAAGTGGAAGTGCTCATTGGTGTCTATCCAGGATTTTAGCTTATGACAGGTTTGCAAAAGCAGAGCGATAGATTAACGTACCCCCGGTGGAAGCACATAGTTCTTGTACTTCAGAGTTTCAGTCGGTGCCACGCGGGGCAGCCGCATAATCAGCCCATAGGACAATCTTAGTGACTCATTTACAACGGCCGCCTGGAGGTGCAAGTCAGTAAGGATGAAAATCAGTGTTGCAGGCTCACGACATACCAAATACGGCAGCTTCTCCAGCTCCGGCCAGGTCGCTGTACTGGTAGGTGTGGGCAGGACCTGCTTCAGTTCACTCCGCAGCTTGTCTCGTATGCTTTTGTCTCGCGACACATAGTAGGTCATGATCATCAAGGTACTCGCGGTCGTTTCTGTGCCTGCACCAAGAAGCGTGAACACCTCGTCCTCGATGCGACGCTGGCTTCTTTCCGCGACTGGTAAGCTGGGGTCCGTCAACCTCTTGAAGATGGTCCGGTCGCCCTTCCCCGATGCCTTGGAGCCATCCTGCGTGTTTTCGGATATCGTACTCAGAATGGAACCCTGGAACTGGAGCATACCGGCCTTGCCGGGGAGACATAGGGCCATCAGATGCAGCGGAATCTTGCGCATTGTTTCCGGCACAAAAGGAAAGAAGCGGTTGAAGTGGGCAAGTCCAGTATTCTCTTCATTACCTCCGTGAACGTCGCTGCGGAAGTCCTTGTCCTCGATGAATCCCCAGCGCTTTCCATAGCAGTAATAGGTGATTACGTCCGAAGTCAGCGCGGCAAATGCATCGCTCAGATTAACTACACTCTGATCGCGATAGAACCCCTCGAAGCGCCCCATAAGCTTTCCCACCCGCTCCTCGATGAAGGGAGATATGGCAAGGACAGACCGCTTGGAAAAGAAATCATTGAGGATGTTGCGTCGGAAGCGGTGATGTTCGTGGCCGATCGTACCGATCATGGAGTAGGGGAGCGCAAATGCGCCGTAGGCCAGAGGGTCCCTTTCGCGTTTGCGAGTGCTGGAGGCATAGATCTCATCGTAGAAGGCGGGGTCGCTGATATGAACTTCACGGGGGTTGATGCGAACAATTGGACCTGAAGAAGGAGTTAGCCAAGCTTCAGCTGGATGAAATTCTCTGTACCTACCATATTGCTGATGCATTTTCTCGATCTGAAACAGAAACCTTCCATGGCAGATAACATCATAGTAGAACTCATATAGATGCGTAACTGCTGTGAGCTTAGGCCCAGGGATTCCAGATAAGGGGTGGAAATAGAGGCGATAGATAGATCGCAAGACGTAAAAGCTTGCGATACCGACAAGGGCGAGCCAGATGTGGGAGATATCCAGAGCCATCATGGCGGCTGTATGAAATGCCAGGGCAATTATCTGAAGCTGTGAAACAAAAGATCTGACATGGGCAGTGATGGTGTAGCGACAATATAAATACTATAAGAACCGGCAACATATACCCACCCACCCTAATGCATCTGCTCGTAGCGCTGTCGGCCTTGCAGATGGTCGAAGAGGGGAACGGGATGAGAAGCAAGTGGTTCACCAACCACCGATCATGATAGCTGCTGGTCTGGGGCTGAGAGGTGCCACAAATGACCTGGAAATATAGCTAGCTTGGTGTCTAGAGCAAGGCGATGCATTCGCTAAGAAGAAACCCCGCCTATGAATGCGGGAGAGATATATTGGAGGTGAGATTGCCACGTCCAGCCTCCGCATTTAGTCTCTCTGGGATGATGTGTAGTAGTAGCAATACATTCCATCGGTGTGATGTAACCGTGAACCGCACCGAGACTTGCAACTGATCATGATCCCCTGTAATTTCTCTCCACGCTGAAATGGTGTGGGAGATAGAATATTTCCGGGCCTATAAGGAGCTGTTAGTTACTCGTTACCCAATAACCCCAACTAGGGCGCGGGGTCGCAGCGCTAATGCTGCATCTTTAGCACGTCAGCTATCTGTCTTCTTCAATAGGCCAATGGAGCTACCCATGCAGGCGCTATCACCGTCTGAATCTACATACCAACTAGTAGTTGGCCAGCTGAAAATACGGGCATGTGTGATCACGCTTCTGACATGTCTGCGTATCAGTCAAAGCCGAGCTGTACATTCCGGGCATCTCGATGGGTATTGCGCTACAACCTGTCAGATACTCGCTACAGCCGTTGATTCGAAGTGTAAATGACACCACCAAAGTTTGAAAGACGCTTGATTGATGTTTGGTGATATAAATATAGTTCAATGATATCATGAGACCCGATCGGGGCGAGACACAACTGAATGTATCAGGGTTTGCCAGTACACATCCTTCAGAAACACTTGGCTAGGAACCATAATGGAATGGGGAATGACCTTGTTTTGAAGCGAACCATGAACTCCCGCCCGAGAAACAATCAAGAAACAACCTCATTTCTGTCGCATCCGAAACTGCAACACCGGACCCTCCTTTCCAACCGCGAAATGGTCCTTGATCTTGTATTCTCCTTGATAGCCGACGCCCAACTGCTCCCTCCCCGGTGCCAGTCGTATATCATACAACCACAATGCCCGGGAAATAGTCAGCTCGAGCTCCAGAATGGCTACATTCCGCCCGATGCACGCTCGCGGTCCGATACTAAAAGGTGCGAAGGCCTGCCGCTGCCGACTGAGCACCTCAGCACTCACTCCCTCGCCTTGCTCAGTGCCTTTGCTGCCACACAATAGCCACCGACTTGGATCGTACACAAAGGGGCGGTCGAAGTGTTCTTCACTGTGGTGCAACGCGTAGGTGGGGACTGCGACAATCGTGCCGGCTGGAAAATGCCACTCTCCTACTCGAAGCCCTCCAGGGAGGACTTCTCGTGGCAGATCAGTAGGTACAGGCGGGCATATACGCATGGTCTCATCGATACAAGCGTGGAGGTAAGCCATCTGCGACAAAGCCGGACCGGCAACGATCGCCTCCAGCGTAGGGAAGACGGTACGAATCTCTGCGCTTAGCCGAGCAAGGATAGCTGGATTATGAGCAAGGTAGTAGAAGATGGCGGTTAAGGTTGTATTTGTGGTGTCGTTACCTGATAATTAACTCCGTAAGTTCCAGCCAAAGGACTAAGCAGGGCAAAGTCACACTTAAAACGAGGTTGTGTACATACCGGCTCCTAGCAATGTCATAACCTCTGACATCAACTCCGCCTCGGAATAGCCTTCATTGGTCTTTGGGTCCCGTGCTTGTTGCAGATAGTAGATAATATCTCGACGCTGGGTGGACTCTGCGGCCAGCCGAGTCCGCAATTGCTGCCGGGAGAAACCAATCTGTCGCTGGCGATTGGCGACGGTGCCGCGCCGGAGATACTTTTCGAAACCCAGGGAGCGTAGAATAGGCATCTGCCCACAGATGTTCATGATACGGAGGTTCAAGGCCATCAGCGGGAAGAAGAAGTGGTTGGCGTCGCTGTATGAGGTGTTGAATGTCTTGCCGAAGCAGATCTCCCCAAGTGCATCGAAGATCACACAGGCACTCCAGTGCACCATATCCTTGGGCTTTGACCAGCTGCCAGGACTGGAGGGCGCAGATGGCACCTGCTCATCGGGATGCCGATCTACCAAAGCGGCACACCAGTCGCGGATGGCTGACAAGATATGAGGTTCCATCCCACGTAATGCTTGGCTGGAAAAAGCATGAGACATGACACGACGTTTGCGGGCATGTACCGTGCGATCAATGGCAGTGAAAATGCTCACGCCATAAAACATGGTGTACGACTTGGCCTTCTGAACGTTGGCATGAAAGCCGTAGATGGGCTCCAACGCCTTTGCATCGAGAATGGAAACGCGCTGCGGGCCGATTCGCACAACGGGCCCATAGCGTTGATGCAGGTAGTATAGGTCCTCATGGCGATCGCCGCGTATGGCGTGGACCACCGAGTAGAGGTTGGTCAGCTTGGCGACAAATGGGCCAGGGTAGGAGGACAGTGGATGAAACCAAACTTGGTAAATGATGTAGCCAGCTAGAGCGATGACTACACACCCCAAGAGATCCATGATGGCTGTACTTGTTAGGTTCTCCCGCTGATCCTGAAAAGACCGTAGCACACTTTCCAGCATTATCGAAATTTAAAGTAAGTAGATCGCTAAGCGAGGGCGTGTATAGTAAGATTGGCTCAGAGATCGTCCATCTACTCAACTTCATTAAGCATTCACTGGGAGAGCTCAGAACCCAAGATCGATCTTATATGAGAATGCAACCAGAACGAGAGATGCAAATTGGTCTGTCACCTGCCAACACTCATCGTTCCTTCCAACGTCGACGTTGAAAGCCACGTTGGTCCATATTGGATCCAATTTTACGTTCCCAAAGATGATCATCATTATTACTCCTGTCTTA
This sequence comes from Aspergillus tubingensis, assembly GCF_013340325.1. Taxonomy (NCBI): domain Eukaryota; kingdom Fungi; phylum Ascomycota; class Eurotiomycetes; order Eurotiales; family Aspergillaceae; genus Aspergillus; species Aspergillus tubingensis. The sequence continues at coordinate 1,068,491 of NW_023336276.1, forward strand.
TAGGCGGAACTTGAACTTATCTCAAATATTAGGCTTAGCCGACTAGTTAAGTGGATCCGCGTACAGTATAAACGGAGTTGGTGACAATCACAACCGATCCACGTTTTGTCCCCAAGTAAGTTGCTGTGTGACAGCAACAGCATTAGTGCTGATGGGCTGAACGCGCTTCAGTCGTATTTACCAACTTTGCAAGGATTATCCTGGAGAGTACCACAGGTCAGGGCATGAGGCAACATGTAGCCTTGCATTAGTACTGTTGGGGCTGTCACTAAGCTGGCTAGCACAAGGTGACTATGCAACTAGCGTCCAGGGAGAGCCGCTAAGCTCGTGCACGGCGCTTAACCAGCGATGAACAGACTTCTCGGGATAACGATAATTCGCAGGTTCGTCTCTGCACCTGTGATTGTTTCGAACGAGTCAATCTTTCAGCTTCAGCCACTGATTTTTCCATTGTTTTGAGGACTTGTTGGACTCTCAAGGCCACTCGAGGCCGCTCACTAATATGCAAGGTACCACATCTATAGTTACCTCGAGTACCCGGACACCCTGGCTCCCAATGCATGTCAGGACTATGGCTCACTTGTTGGTTATTCCTTAGACCGAGGGATGGTGTGTGAGGCGGAGCAAATGGCGCCTTCAGAGCGCGGATGGATACATGGAAACAAAGGGAATTGGTCATGTGGGCGCACCTGCATTTGTTGCAAGATCGTCAAGGCTTTACAACTACATGTTGGCATCATCTTTCATTGCGAATACCGTACGTGGTCTGAGTTATGGTGATGCGACGGGATTGGTGATCATCCAACCATATTGGAATCGATCCGGAGAAGAGGTGAAAATGCCATCTTTGGAGGGGTCTGCAGACAGCTGGAGATGAAGTCAGTGGTTGAGATAGATCGGGATGGTGCACTGCCTCAGACAAGGCTGGAGATTTGCCGGTGAATATGAAATGATAAGGTGGATAAGCCTGTCCCTCCACATTGCAGGGCCAGGCTACTCGGCTGATCCATACAAAACCCACGGCTACCGACAAGAATTTTCCAAAATAAGAGAAATAGGATTGAAAAGAACACATGAAGACATAGCTAGAAGACATCACTATTGACAGACCCACCAAACATGTCGTGGGACGGAACATAAGAATCATGGTGATGCGTACATAATACATCACTGGTCGCACGCGCTTCATTCGCCAGTGCCATTATTCGGCTGCAATCGCACGCCGTCATACCTCGGCTTCGCGTCTCAAGAGAACAACTGACCTTTCAGCCAGTTGTCCCCTCCCGAGCACCCGTTTACCGGGTATCGGTCTTTAAGTATAGGCCAACTTCACTAAGGACATCTGCCCGGAGTCCACCTAACAGATCCTGTCATGTTGGGACTCGGGTGTTCACGATTGATACTGAGATAGGTTTCTGTCCGGTCCTGGATAACGCATAATCGGGGCAACAGCCTGCCCAAGGAGCTGTAGGAATTGGCCAGCGAAAGAAGTATCTCGTGGAGTTCGCCCCCGTCATCTAACCTAGAAGTTCAACATCGAGGCCAATAGCCCGCATGAAGAGGTTGACGTTGCCAAGACGCGCGCTGGCCATATCGGCAGGAAGCGTCTTGCTGTAAGTCACCGTCTCCATCACCCGGTCCCTGTAGAACGGTTAATACAATGTAAACCATGTAGACGAGGGGGTTGAACTTACTTGACCGCAATAACAAGGCGTTGCTGTTGTTCGGGGCTAGCTCCGATACCAACGGCCGCCAAGAACTGCCAAACATACATGTCGTCGCCAGCATTGATCGCGCTGGGGAAGATATCCGCAAAGGTAGGTTCAAGGGTGTCAAACAACACATTGAACTTCTCAACCCACTGCTGCCAGTCCCGCTCCGTAGCCTGTCCAGCTTCCTTCACAATTTCGGCGCGACTGAGAAGCATGGTCAAGATTCCAAGTCCAATGCGGGTCCTCGAGATCATCTGGACATGCGTCTGCGCAATGACAAGCCCCAGCAACCCAATGATGATATTGAATGGCGCCTCGTTGACGTATCCCAGAAGACTGGGCATGACGGCCTGAGAGAAAAGCTCGATGGCTTCCCGAACGGCCAGAGAGGGCTGAGTCTCACCCGGAACAGGCTGGGCGCGTCGGACAACGTCCAGAGAATCCAAGTGTACAACAATCATAGTAAGAATAGTAACGCGCTGCTCCTGATCAATGTGGCGGAAAATGCGGGGAATGGCCTTCTTGCCCTTGGGATAAGCAAGGAAGGCAATGAACGGGTGGGGTGTGTTGGTGTTGGGAACAATGGGTTCCATGACCTTCAGATTGCGCCACAGCTTCTGGTTGAGCGAACGGATCTTCTGTCTCCATTCCATGTGCTTCTGAATGGCCTCGGGATCATTCTCATCCGGCGGGGGAGGCATCGTGCGCTCCATGTCTTCCATATCCATAAGCGTGCTGTATACACTCTCCAGGTTGGTCAGGACTGATTTGCGATCGCTAACGCTCAAATCAGTGTGCGGCTTCTTCACCGTCTTAGCGCCCTCCGAGCTCTCCGGACGCTTGATGTTGAGCATGGGCTTTGGCGTCTTAGCGTTGCTGAAAGAGATCTTACCCAAGCTGCCCTCGATGATAAGCTGCTTATTCTTAGGCTTCTGCTTAGCAGCCTCCACCGCACGCTGGACCTGCTGCTGCATTCTCTGCATGTGGTTGTCGGCGCTCTGGAACTGCCGGCGAGAGCCATGGCCCCCGAGCCTGTTGCCTGTCTGGAGAAGGTATGTCTGCGCAAAGTGACCAAGAGGTTGGTGCGGATGTTGCCGCGGCGCACCCCGGATCTGGCTGTAGACCTGATAATAGAAGTCCTCTGCCAAGACAGCTTCTGCATCAGAGTCCGCCACGTTACCAGCAGCAGCGACTAGTTGCTGAAGCTGGATCCGGGTGATGAAGTTCTTGTCCTGCGGGGTCATCAGTCCGTTACCCCTGGACAGAAGGAAGATCTTGTGGTTGCGCTTCGCACGCTTGGCATCTTCCATCAAGTACGCTACGCGCTGCTCCTCCGTCAGGTGCATCAACTGCTGGGAGTTGGTGATCACGGGCAGTTGCGCGTTGTTACCACGGGGAGCTTGGGGCAGGGGCGGTTGCTGCTGCTGGGGTCGCTGAGCCGCCGGTGGCATCGCCTGACGTTGGGGAGGCACCATGTGCTGAGGAGGCAAGTTGGCATTTTGCAGCATATGAATCGGCAGGTTTGGAGGGAGCGGGTACGGCTCCGGAACCATGGGTGGCTGGTGCTGCAACAGTGCCGGTGGGACACCCTTGGCGAACTGGGCCTGTAGAATCTCAGGCGGCAGCTGCGGGAAGCCTTCGGGCAGAGGGGGCATCTGAGCTCGCTGGAGAGGCTGAGTGGGCTCTGGCATCGACTGCGGAAGGGACAGCGGGATTTGGGCGGGAAGCGAAGATGGACCCTGTCTCCGCAGCTGCGCTTCCACCTCCTCGAGACTCAGCATCTTCTTTGCTTGCGCTACCATCTGGGGCGTGGGCTGCTGCAGCTGCTGCAGCTGTTGCTGGAAATGCTGTTCCGGCTTCTTTGACATGCCCCAGACGCTAGACTTGGCCTGAAGATCGGGGATGTAACCCGGGTCGTTGTACTTCTCATAGCCAGACCGTTTGGGCTTCTGGTCCGCAGTGTCTGGCAGAGCAGTATCGGCCGTGGGTTGCGAAGGAGCGGTCGCAGGCGCACCGGGTTTCTGAAGGCTGTAACGGATCTGCTCCTCTCCGATCACATCCGCGACCTGAGCAGTCTTTCCGAAGAAGTCGAAATCCTTTCCAACCGGGCCGGTGTCGAAGCCGCCACCAAACGTGTCATCGTTGAACGCATCCTGGTCATCGTCCAGTTGGTCTCCCAGGCCATCGTACGTATCCTCAAAGTCGATGCTATAGCAATTGAAAGAAAGCGCCGCTGGTCAGCTCCATGGCCCCCGTTGTCTCAATTGATTTAAGTGAAGCAGAGTGGGGGAGACTTACACGTCGTCATCCTTGTCGTCTCGGAAGTTTGCTGCCAGTCTGGCGCGGGCAACTTCGGCGAACGGATCAGGGGTGTCGAAGATACCCCTCTGTTCACCCGCAGGAGCTCGATCCCTAGGCAGGGTGGTATTAAAGCCGAAGAAGGACATCTTCGGGGGAAGCGGGGGGTGGGGGGGAGGCAGTGGGTGTAGGAAGAGGGCGAGAATTACCACCGCGGCATAATTGGGTAGTGCGGGATGAGGTTCACAGCCGGTCTGATATCACCCGCTTTAGCTTAGTCCGCTGTGGCCTGAAAGCCTGAGGCAGTAAGACATTAAGGCATTAAGGCATACAATTAGCCACCGCATCACGGGGAAGCGGTTGCCCCTTAGTCATCAGGTCTCCTGTTGTCTCCGTTGGACTCGGAAGATAATGGACTTTGTAGATATGAGAACGACCCCTTTTTGTATCTATCTATATCACACCACACTCTTAAAGCCCTCGGAGTACACGGATAATTGTCTACTTTATGAAGTAGTATCCGGGGCAGTGCTTTGCATGTATTATACTATCTGGTCCTCATCTCGCCCTATAGGGAGTATGTATGTATGTGGTCCCCAAACCCCAAGGCAGGATGGGATCGACGCCCAGCCAGATGGACTGATACACTGAAGCACCGATCGCATCCCTTCCTTAACGTCATCTTTGGTATAGACCCCTCCCTACGAAAGAGTAAAAGTTTCCTCCTTGTAGATATTAAATGTCAGAATGTATACTTTTCTTATCTCACGCATCCACTGGGTGGCTCAAAATCGGTGCGACGTACGTGGCCCGGCCAATAATGGGGGAAATTACGTCGCCCTCACCATACCGGGGCGAATAGGCTAGACTGCCAACGTACGCTGGCGCTTTGTTGACATCTGCCTTTTTTCTCCCACATTTGATCTTCCATCTCCTTAAATATTTCTGTCGGACTCAACTTTTTCTAATAAAGAACGGTTGGGGAAGCACGAGCGCCGTGGTCAGGATCGACAACCAGTGCCCCGAATTGCCAACTAACTTTAATCTTTACCTGATGCGCCGCGGGTCCATCATCTGCATCGTCGTTACCGATCGCCCATAGATTCCCAAGAATATCTGGGAGGCGCATTTCTCACCGGGCCTGTCACAACTGCCTAGATCGAGGGAGGCCCCATCTGTCGGATTTCTTCCTTACTTACACACTAGCTGTCCGTCATTCGTTTGTCAACTTCATCAGCATCTTGATCCTCACTATCCGTCCTCCTTTGTTCTCCGACACTGCGCAACAGGCACCCGTATTCAGCCCTGCGCATCTAACCATTGCTCCTCCCACCTCCTCACCGACGCTTCGGCACTGCGCAGTGCCCTTCACATCATGGCTATAGGGCCATTGCGATATCTTCTGTTCGCCATCACGGTGAGTGTGTCTGGCCTGCCACAGAAACCCCTTTCGCATCACTGACTGGCTTCAAGGGGTTGGCCGTCTTCTTTTTCATCTCTAGGAGCGCTATCCCAATCCCCGAGAACATCGGCACCAAGTTGAACCCCGCGACCTACAAAGACACCTTTTCCTCCTCTCACTCCTCGCAAAATGATGCGCTGTCATCAAGTGGACCGATCAAAGACATCCCGACGGATCGCGTGAACGCCACCTTCGTGACCCTCGCTCGCAACACGGATCTTTGGGAGATGGTTAAGTCCATCCGGACGGTGGAAGACCGCTTTAACCACAACTATCACTACGATTGGGTGTTCTTGAACGACAAGCCCTTCGATGACGAGTTCAAGAAGGTCACCTCAGCCTTGATCTCCGGCAATACGTTCTATGGCGTGATCCCGAAGGAACATTGGTCATATCCCGAGTGGATTGACCAGGATAAGGCGAAGAAGGTCCGACAGGAAATGGGAGAGAAGAAGATCATCTACGGCGACTCGGAGAGCTACCGTCACATGTGCCGTTATGAATCCGGATTCTTCTTCCGGCACCCGCTGATGCTGAACTATGAGTACTACTGGCGCGTGGAGCCTAGCATTGAGCTCTTCTGTGATGTCAGCTTTGACCCGTTCCGTTACGTGAAAGAGAACGACAAGAAGTACAGCTTCGTGCTGAGTCTGTACGAGTATTACGACACCATCCCGAGCCTGTGGGGTACGGTGCAAAAGTTCATGGAGGAGCACCCGGAGCATATCGCAGACGGCAACTCCATGAGTTTCTTGAGTGACGATGGCGGCAAGACTTACAACAAGTGTCACTTCGTGAGTATTACCCTTTAATCTCTCCGCTGGCTTAACTAACCAGTTTGTAGTGGTCCAACTTTGAGATTGGAAGTCTGGAATGGCTGCGGTCCAAGGAATACATTGACTACTTTGAGACGCTCGACCACGCTGGTGGCTTCTTCTACGAGCGTTGGGGCGATGCTCCGGTGCACTCTATCGCCGCGGGACTTCTCTTGAAGAAAGAGCAGATCCACTTCTTCAACGAAATTGGCTACTACCATGTCCCCTTCACCCACTGCCCGACTGGCGAGCAGCTAAGGCTGGACTTGAAGTGCCACTGCAACCCCAAGGACAACTTTGACTGGAAGGGATACTCTTGTAAGTTCCCCTCTCTCCTTCCGTTGGGGCATCATAACTAACGAGCAACGTACAGGCACGTCCCGGTTCTTCCAAACCAACGACATGGATAAGCCTAAGGGCTACGAGAATGAGAGCTAAGGGGCTCATGACTGATTATATCACTCAAAAAGTAAATGCAAATTCTGTCCTTGCGCAGCGCAAGGTTGGCCGTGCATGTGATCAGCAAAGTCGGACATCTCTTCACCAAGCAAGGTGGAGTGACATTGTCCAGGCATAAAACGTCCACTAACGGGACACTTCCCAGCTCATTACCGAACCATTTCCAACCATCCTGCTGTATGCTGGGCGCAGGTTCACAACATTTGAAAAATATTCTTCATTTCTTGATTTCCGGACGAGGGTGTCATGTGTTTATAAGATTGTCGGGAACTTCACTTCACAAGCGCGCATCATTTTTTCTCTATATTCCGGGTATAGGGGTTGCAAGGTACAGAGATCGTGTGCAGGATGTACTGGATGGAGTCGGGATGAACTGGGAAAGGAAAATAACTGCTCTGTAGCCAGGCAAGCCTCATAAATGTACATAGCCGTGTTCTAATGATAACAACGATATAAAGATCCGTCAAAGCACGATGTAATGATACAAACAATACCAAAAAATGTAATCAAGCACAAGCAACATCCCTCACACCCAACTAATCCTTCTTAGGCTTCTTCGTACCATACTTCGACCGACTGTTCAACCGAGAAGCAACACCACCCTGAAAGAAGTTAGCAAACTGCCCCCAATCCCTAAAAACCCAATCGCAGAGAATGAACCTACCAAATCCATCGCACCACGAACCAAATGGTACTTCACACCAGGACAATCAGGCACACGACCACCACGCACCATAACGACACTGTGCTGCTGGATATTGTGTCCTACACACAGTGACAAATTAGCCTCATTCATCCAATTCCACTATTCCCATCTACTCTCATTCTCTTCATCCCCAACCCAATCCCACAAAGACCAAAGCGGAGAGGAAAAGCGAACTCACCTTCACCAGGAATATAAGCCGTAACAACCTTCCCACTACTCAACCTAACTCTCGCCGTCTTCCGCTCACCAGAGTTCGGCTTCTTGGGCTTCGTAATACCCGTCTTCAAACACACTCCCTTCATCTGAGACCGGCCGATCAGCGCCGGAGACCGAGAGCGACGTGCGCGCTGCGCAGTACGGCATCCGCGCCGCACTTGGTTGTAGGTAGCCTGGCGGAACGGGGAGGTGGAGAATTGCCGGAGAATGGAGGAAGAAGAGGATGTGACGGAGATCTTGCTTGCAGCAGCAACTGCAGTGGGCGTGCGGAGGACGGGCTGGAAAGGTCGTCGGGGAGCGGCGGCGAGGGTGGTGATGGAGCAGGAGGTAGTGGATTTGATAGCGGCGGGACGCTGGACAAGAGTCCGGAGCGTGCGCAGGGCGAGGGAGGAGACGAGAGGGGCCATTTTTTGCTTATATGTCTCCTTGGCGATGTGCTTTGGCCTGGGGGCTTCCGTATATTGGTTATCGGGATGGGTAACATTTCCTGGACGGGCTGAGAGAGATTGTATCACGTGACGGGTGGAAGATGGCGGAGGTGGTGGGTGTGGTGCGCCGGAGGAGCTTGCTGCGGGAACGCGCCAGTGGACTGGCTGCCTGGCTTGGCTGCGATGTCAGAGCTGCTGGTGCTGGTGCTGGTGCTTGCTACGTCGGTACTACCTTTACTGACTGACTGCTTAACTATCCTCCTCCGACTTTCAACCTCCCATCTCACGAACAACCACACTCATCTAACCTTTCGATTTACACAACCATCTTTTACTCTCACCCTCGATACTACACATATACCACCCTGCAAATAAAACTCCCATCACAACCGTCACAATGGTCCGTCCATCCATCTACTCACAACCTCCCCGATACCCTCATCTCCCAACCCTCATCCATACAGAAACGGATAACTAACAAAGATCAATAGTCCCTCCGCATCGCCCCCCCCTCCAGCAACCCAACCCAAACAACCAACACGACCACCCGCGCCGTCATCGACCTCCCCCACCCCTCCAAGGGCGCCCCCTCAGCCCCCGGTCTCCCCGACACCCTCCGCGACAACATCACTCTCCAAGCACCCCGGGGCCCTCCCTCCACAGCGACCACCACCCCATCCTCGACGCACCCGCTCGAGGCCCGTCTTATCGCGTGGCGCGCCACCCAGGATGCATTGAAGATGGAGTCGCTGCGTCGGGCGTACGGTATCGCGGAGCCCGTGCGCCGCGGCATGGAGTTGAAGATCGTGCGGGATGGTTCGTTCAGGCCTGCTGCGTTGGGTGGTCTCGGAATGGGAAATCTTCATGAGGATATTTTGGTCCTGGGTGGTAGGGATGCTGAGGTGGGTTGGGAGGATGTGTTCAAGGGTGAGTTTTTACCTATACCTTCTTTCATGTTTTGGTGAAGGAGGTTGTGTGTGTGTGTGTTTTGCTAACGAGTGGGGGTTTAGGTGATGAGTTCCGTGAACCGCCTGCTTTCCATGATGAGATGGAGAAGAGATTGCGTATGGATCACTGAAGGGGTGATGATGGTGGTGGTAGTCTGGTCTGGACATGACATGGCATGGCATGGCTTTACTTAACTCATTGGTTGGCTGTTGAATGGGTTGTTATGAATCGGATTTCATTAAGTTTGTTTCTTTTATTTCTTGATACAGGCGCTGTCTGCGGTAAACTATACAATACAATCAATAAATGGTGGTTTCATCTACTTGAATACTTTTGAATAAGCCTACGTTGGTTGAAAGGGAAGTACTACTACAGGCTGAATAGCTACCATATGTGCAATCTTTGTACATTATGTAGTTTCCGCTGGCCTCAAACCAAGGAAACGCTATATTTGACATCAACCTGTGGGTCGCACAAGCCCCGTATCTCAAACTAGATTCAATCAGATGGCTGGCCAGATCGGAAGAGGGCCACCAGGGTCTTCCGTGAGCACTGCAAATTCGTCGGTCCAAGCCCTAACGCAACAGAAACACAGCAGAACGGCAAAGGACCATGTAAGCAATTGCAAGAGATAGGCTTCCAATATGTGAACATAAATGCAACAAATTTGAGACCGGCCAACGAGACAACACAGGGGGCGGGAGAGCAAGCGAGAACATGAGCTTTAGGGTATATACGAAATAAGCGGAAGCGGAGCAGCATCAAGCAACTCATGGAACTATGCAAGCCAAACGGTGACCACTTGGTGGAACAGACAACGGGGTAAATGTCAATGCAGCGATGCTGGTAAAGCGATGATAACCCATCCATAACGCCGTCTCATTACGGTCAGACAGCCAACCACATGCAATGTCTTGCGGCTATAAAGGCGAACAAGCGTGAGGGAGGACCAAAGCCTACTCGAACCCAGCAGAGAGAAGCAACAAGGCTCCAATAAGGGGTCTAGAAGAAAGCTCGTATCGACGAATCTTCATGTGGCACAAGCAAGTGAGCTTGGCATTGGTATCTGGGAGGGCAAAGCGATAATGGCAGTTCCCGAGGACGCAAGCAAGGGAGGACTGCCTTGAGTATTTAACTTCTGTCGTCTCCTTTCTCGGGCGGAAACAGTCCTATTCATTATTGGATGATGCAGCGACAGCCAGGGCTACGCTCACTGGACTCCCGCTCCCGGGTGTACTGGGGTTTAGACTTGGCGTCTTCTTCGTCAACGATCTCCTGGGGCTTCACAGTCATATGAACCACATTAGGAGCATCCCGGCTGAACTTGGAGTCTAGATGATAGTAGATCAGCACCAGCACCAGCACCAGAGAAGCGGTAGAAGTGACAAATACCTGATAACGGGGCTTTGTCATCAAGCAGCTTGCCGAATGAGATGAGTCGGATGGAGCTGGGCGATGATGGCCGCGGCTCCCAGTCTGCCAGGAATCATAAGTTAGCCACCCGCAACTTCCGAGACAACCCTGGGCTATTGCACGCATACCTTGGCGCCATTCTCGCCAGATCAATTCCTTCAACGTGTATACACTCATGGCGAAGGGATCGTAATTCTCTACATTGACCGACCGTTTCCGTAGGTATTTCCCATCGATCTTGAAAGGGTGTCGGGAGCCTGTTATCAAGAGCAGGGTGATCACCAAGGATGGGCCCGTGTCCTCCTCCTCTTTGGCAGCCTCATCTGATCCCTGGGACGATGGCTCGGAGCCAGCTGCCGGAGCCTTCGCCTCATCGTGTTGTTCCGGAGATGCGCTTGCAGATGGAGCCGCATCTACAGGGTCCTGCTTGGGAACGGGAGCTGGCGTATTGTCCTCATTATTGTCTGTGGGCTTCGCATCCACCGAACTGGGCTCTTGGCTCTCGGCCTGGGCGTTATCGGGATGAGGGGCGGCACTAGGAAGCTCCTGGGTTTCTGACGATGGCACGGCAATGGTTGTGGACTGCGAAGTCAGGTTGGAGTCGGAGGTGGGCGACATGGGATCAAATTTGGGGTCTTCGGTGACCGACATGGTTTGTTCTGACACACCTCGTGAAGCCGCACGAGTCAGATAGCGCGAGGGGAAGAAAGGAAGGCTAAGCTAGCAGTTCGGAATCGATGAAAACTTTAAAAGAGAGAATAGATCGCAGCGAAAATTCCGTTGGGGATAGTTGAACCGATATGGGAGTTGACTGATGAGGGTAAAAGGGGGGGAGGCGAATCAGGCTGGGGATTGAAGACAGGAGCGGATGAAGCAAGGCGATGCGCGCACGGAGGAGGGAAAGGAGGGCAGGCTGAGAGAGGGTGCTAAATTAGGTAGGCGAGGAGGAGTTTCCAAGGGTGGCCCGAACAAGAGACTAGAACCTTGATCGGGGATGGGTGAAGGGGGCCATGCGACCCGAAGGAGACCAGCGAGAGCGAAAAGGGGACGGCGTGAGTAGTGAGGAGACGAGGGACCACGAAGGCGATCGGGCGGGCCCACGAGTGGAGGAGGAGAAGAAGAAGAAGAAGGAGGAGAGGATTGATTATTACCCTGTGTGTAAGGCTGAAAGGGAGACTAAAAAAGGTTTATGGCAATAATGAAGAAGATGGGGAATGTATAAAGAATGGGAGAGGGGGAGGCAAAGGGGAGGGGGAAAGAGGAAGTAAGTACGGAGTAGGAGAAGGGGACAAAAAGACTGGATTGATTGATTGATTGATGGATGGGATGGACAGGGAAAGGGAGAGAGAGAGGAGAGACAAGACAAGACAGAACAGACAGAGAGGTCCAAGCCAGTCACTGCTGAGGGGAGCCCCGATCTGGTTGGTTGTTCCCCCGGGCGTCACCTTGGATCGGTGGGCCACCGCCCATAATTAACGGCCCTTTCTACTCTTCCTTCATCCTTCTCCTTCTTCTTTCCCTCTTCCCCTTCCGGTTCATCTCAATCATCGTTCGTCAGTTGAACTTGGCTTTGCATGCAGGTGATTCTTTGGGCGTCAGCATCGGCTTGAATGGACGGAATGAGAATCAATTCCCGCGTGCAGCTGAGGCCTTGGTGGCAGCGGATCCTGGTCGCTTCCGGACATATCTGCGTCATGAGGAGGTCGTGACACCTGTCATGCTGGAAATCGCTCCTGTTGACTCCATAGAAGCTGTGCGATAAAACCTCTACACATGGTTTAGATCTCTACGCTTAGCTTAGGGAGATAAGCAACTCCCAGACAATTCATGTTGTTAACTGGGCCCAAGGCATGCACGCGGAAGATAAAGATGTTCATTCATCAGATGATAGGTTCTATCTAATCAGTACAGAATGAATGCACCACTCCGACCATATGCCCCTTACACACTATACATGGTGCATTAGCGCTCTACACTAGAGTATGCCGCCTTGCTAAGGCTGTCGATTGAGGGGTTGCACCTGCTCAAGTGATCGTGTTTCATACCACCCTGCATACGTCTACCTTTCGAAGGAAAACGACGAACTATCCTTAAGAGAGCTCGAGCGCATCGACGAATTGATATCCGTGCGCTACTATGGTGCTTCTTGAGATAGACAAGCAATGACAAATTATCGCACATCAGCGATAATCGTTGCTTTACTTTGTGCGAGCACGTGCTGACGTGACCTGACATCTATGCAAGATCTTTAGACCAAGTGTTGGCCACGCCGGGACATTCAGCGGGGTCAGTCCCCTCGTAGCAGAACGAAATAGCTAAATCAAAGATAGGCATAGAAATATACCCGAAAAAAGACATGCTACGACGACGCAGTCGATTGGTCTGATTGACAAGCGTCTGAGACATACTACAGTCTAGAAGAGATCGCCAACACTCTAATCACGATACTAGTTCTAGGAGCTCTGCAAAACCCTATCTTATTCTTCTAGGCCTTTCCATGACTAATCTTGCAGAAATCTAGAAGCAAGAGGTTCAACTGCCTGCTTCGTCAGCTATGAATGAGATATGCGACACTGGAACTAGCTAGTCACTCTTGTCTATAGGACGACACCGACTTCATCAGTACCATGTTAAGGTCAGGGAGGAGACTATCGAACTTGTCAGTCTTATACCATGGTTAGAGGCACTGAATACTTAGACGTAGCCGTTCGATTACAAACACTACGCTTGAGTAGTATCTGTCATCTATTGGGGATGTTTTACACTAGAAGCGGTTGACTTTGTCTTCATGAGTGAACAGGACCCCGTTGCCTCAGGCCATTAAATATAAGTGGGTCGCTGATCAATCCACAGTCATATTTCAACTTCGAGAACTATTCTAGATCACAGGCCACCAGTTGGTTTGTCATCGAATATCCCGTCGCGCACACCTGCAGAAAGGTCCAGATATTATGGACTGGAACTTGTTTGATTTTTTCGTGCCCCCACGGTCTAGGCTTCTACTTGACCACTACATGATCAACACACTGGCACCTCTCCGTGGTGACTTTTTCGACAGCTGGGTCTCGCTTAGTATACGAAAATAAACCAGAGCTATCTAGACACAGGATAACGATGACGCTTCATGTCTCGTTTTGGAATGTATCACGGCTGAATTATATAGACTGAACTGGAGAATGTGTCCTCGCAGTCGCTCCATATTCCCGGCTCGTCGGCCGTATACTGTCGCATCTGTCGCACCGTCATAGATACACTGAAGCTCGGATACTCCAGTGCTAGCCTTTCCCAGAGTACCGATGGCTATCATAGCTGTTAACGATCGGTTCTAAGCTACCAGTTACTTTGTGTATATGCGTCAATGCTTGCAGACTTCGCACGAGGGGATCTCGTACTTCCTACTACGGGTCTGGCTCAAGAGCTGAATGGGAGCATTATATAGGGATATTACGAAAACTCGCATAGATAGTCAGCGCGGACTAAGAACAGATACAACCTCGACCGGAGACTCTGGTAACTTGTTCGGACACAGCTTTGTGCTCTCGTATATCTTCTGCGATGTCAGCGCAGATCGGCAAAGGATGGCATACAATGCAGCGCCATGAAGTCTACACCACGACAGGACCAAATTGAGGGATTATCCAATGTAACATGGCTAGACTTTCCCAAAAACCATGCTACCGTCTTGCAGTGTCTGCAGGCATAAAATCACATTCTCAATACGAAGGCACCGATAGGAAATGTAGCGAATCAGTGGTTGAACACGCATCGAGAATTCCAGGCCAGGGGTAGAAAGAGGCAGCCAATGCCAACTCACAGAGCAATGGCGATGAAGTTTATACCAATCTCACCAAGATTCGGCTCCTGTCCCATGCATAGGCACAGTCGAGTCGTCCAAGGCCTGACAGTCAAGCGATGGTGTTTCCCCAATGGCAATAGGAGCCATTGCCAAGAACCCTTAAATGCGTTAGAGAATCTATAGTGTAGCCATGAATCACAGTTTCTTCGATGTAGTATGTGTAGGTGCAAAAAGTCCGATACAATGGACGCAATGTATTGCTTCAGGAAAGGTTTTGTCCTCTTGGGAAGAACTGGGATTCCTTGAATTAGCCTTCTAAGTGGAGAGAGTTTCTCGACGTGTTTGAAGTGAACTTAACTCTGAGGAATAAGGATCCAATAAAGATGAAGTAGATGACTTTCTGAAGGTTGAGTACGCGTACTAGGAATGTGGACAACTACGTTAATACACAGTAGTAAGGGAGAGATGTGTAAGACATTGTATCAGATTTAACTTATTACAAGAGGCGAGCGAGGCAAGTGGGATCAATTCATTTGGAATGACTAATTCTCAGTCGCGTCTTTGTGAGAGTATTTAGAGGGAAGGCAGATACAAGCATAGTGCGTTGCTGTTTATCTCATTGTCATCCCGCCACCCGCACCTCCCCACCTCACACTCACTGCCACTCGACTGAATCATGCTAAAATCATCAGAAAGCAGCATGGTTTGAGCAGTATGTTCATCTTCCCAAATTTCGGACTTGGTGGGGCATCATCTACATTCCGCAATCTAATTTCTGTACGAGCCATCTATATCCGAAGGGCTCGTGGTCACGCCACACCGATAATGGTACGATCGACCAACTAGCTTGATAAATTAGCTTGATAAACTACAGTCCTCTTTGACATACAATATCAAATCGATTATAGTGAGCCAATTTGAAGATTCCAGAGCAAAAGTCTTGACAATTCGACATCATGATCGCTCGGTGAAGGGGCTTCATATCGGTGAATGTGTTACTGGATGATCGACGAACTTTTGCATGTTTGCTTGACCCATTACCCATAGGTATCCGACTTAACCGGCAGTCTTATCCCGTCTAGACTATCTCTCTGCTATTGTTATTGTGAAACTTGGTGCTAATTCGAGAACAGCTCGGCGATCCGTCGTCTCCTGATTGCCTAGGATTCCTGAAGATGCCAGGTCACCAAGAACATGTCCACGTGGACAAACAACCACCATGCCATGGTCCAGGATTCAGACATGGCTTTATGCCTCGCATTCGCAGGAAGCATTTGGTGGGCTAGAATAGCGGTATCCGTGGTATCTTTCCTGCCATGTTCTCGCCCGGTGACCGGCCTTGACAGTGACATCATTCTTGCCTGGATGTGCGTCAATGGTGTCCACGCCCAACAAAGACTCGTCTGAACTTGACCCAACATTTTGATTGTGAAGAAAAGAGGGGCGTCGTGAGGCTGGAAGGTAAATCATTCAAGTCCGGTTTAACCTCGAGGGGTAGCCTACCCCTCTGGAGCATTCCTCTCACCGAGGCATCCCTGAAAAGGTTTAGTTAACTGGATTGGGATAGAGAACAAGTAGACAGCAGCCCTTGCTGTCACACAACCCGGACCTGATACGGATATGCAGTGGCCCAGACCCAAAACTTCCCTGATGTAATTAGCTGTTTACGAAGCATGATCTGGATTTAAGTCATATGGCCACCCTACTGCAGGCCTGATTCCATATAAATGGCCTTGCCCCGTCACCCTAATCCTCAAACAGCGCCCCCTAACTCACTTATGCTGATCACCCGGGAAGGCTTAATCTTTCCTAGAGATGCTTCGACAGTCCCTCTCAATCGCAAAAAAGGCGACTCGGAAGCTCTACACTCATGATGACTCCAGTGATTTGAGTCTGGACTTAAACATCACAGAACCAGCGGTATTTGTGCCTACGTTTACGAACAAGCCGGCTGTCCTTCGGGGTACCTGCCAGTTAAGATTGAAAAACAATCTGACGGTAAAAAGGTTGACTGTGAACTTTCGTGGGACTAGTCGTGTGACATGGCCGCATGGTGAGGCTAACGTCTTGCTTGTAGGACCATCTGTCTTCGAAACTAATTCATGACGATCTCTCGCAGGGCTTCATGACACCCAAACCGTGACAGATAGCACGTTGACCTTGGTTAGCCCACAGGTCACGGATCCCGCACTTCCCTGCTATTCAAGCGCCCTGTCCGAGGGAAGAAAGTCCACATGGCATAGGGATAAACGCAAGCTGCGGAATGCAGCTCCGTCCACGTTATGTATGGACGGAACACACGGA
Source organism: Aspergillus tubingensis (assembly GCF_013340325.1). Classification (NCBI taxonomy): domain Eukaryota; kingdom Fungi; phylum Ascomycota; class Eurotiomycetes; order Eurotiales; family Aspergillaceae; genus Aspergillus; species Aspergillus tubingensis. Next base: position 1,085,048 of record NW_023336276.1, read on the forward strand.
AAGGCAGCAGGGCCAAAATATCAACGTCTACCCGCTGGAACACATACGTACGAATTTGAGATGGTGTTACACTCTCATCTACCAGAATCAATCGAGATTCGACAATCCCATGTCCAGTACCGGGTTCGCGCGTGCGTCGAGTGCCCGGGTTTTCTGAAGCGAAGCTTTGCAAAAAAGCGGGCTATTGCTACGGTTCACTGTCCAGCTGAAGACGACGTGGAAGACGCTGAACCAGCATACATTGCGCGGGCTTGGAAAGGGCTGCTTCAATGTGGAATCCTCGTTTCGAGGCGAGGCGCTCCCCTCGGTGACCGGCTGCCTGTTACAGTATCCCTTACGGAATCGAGGAAATCCGAGTTCCGGGGCCTGCAGGTTTTTCTCTCGGAGAACGTCCAATATCACCAAAAGGATGGACTTGCATGCTGCCCGGGTCCTTTTAGACGCGTTATATTATATGAAAAAGTGGAGAAAACTGGACCCACAATGTCGTTCCACCGGGCCGAGAATGTTGATGATGAGCGGCCAGAATCGGCTGCGAAGGATGACGGAGCACTTGCGAAGTTGGTCGGGGATCCCGAGATACCAAGTGGACTAGAGGCTGCCGAAGAGGAGACTGTGATGGACCTTACCTTGCAACTTCCAGATTGCCATTTACATTGTGTATCGACTGGAACGCAAGGCATGCACTATGATACCAAGTATAAGAATGTGAGGGTGAGCCACTGGCTGGAGGTAAGGCCACAAAACTTGGGAGAATGACTCGAAACGGAAAACAAAAGGAAAATCAAACTAACGAAGAGCGTGCAGTTTGTTTTTATGGTGTCCCCAAGGGATAATACCCTCGGTTCAAGCAGCGAGCGCATTGTGCAAAAAGTGGCGAAGGTTCCACTCGCACTTCGGTCCTGTTATGCTCAGCATACCAATGCTTCTCTGCCAGCGTATGGTGATGCCTAGGAATTCCGCTGTGGCCGATAGGTTCGGTTCGTCCACACACAAACGACTACGACCAGCAGCAGTACCACACCACCACCCACCATCATCTCCACCCCCTCCGCCTAGGAATGATTATAAAGATAAGCATTAATAAAAATGGGGTAGGCCGCTGGGCGTACCACTGGACCGAATGCCGCGGGAGGTCGGGAAAGCTTCGGTGGCACCGTCGATTGGCGACCGTTCCCGGTGGCGATCTCCAGCCGTGTTCAAGCCTACCCGCGGCCGTGGCCTGCATCACAGTCTACCGAGATCCACCTTCCGTCTGTGAGTGGATGGTTGAAAACTCTTCAGAGAGGTTAAACGCTTCCAGGGACAAGGGAGGCCCATTATGTCCAGAAGACCCACGCTAAACCTGCCCTTGCACGGGCCTTGCCTCCACTAAGTGGGGATCTAGTGAACCCTGTGTGGGCCATCCGGTTTATCAGGCGCCATGAAGTTGCATCACTCGCTGCGCTTTCCGACGATCATCCACTTCGGAATGCATCATCCTCACATCATCGCGCAACCTGCCCCGAAACCATCGTGCTGCTCACCGAAGATCCTGTCGTGGACAGTTGGCGGTTGCCCATTCGCACCACTGGCCTGTGATGTCAGTCGCAGGTCCATACCCATGGGTGAATCCGCTGAGATGTGGAGGGCTAAGACGCTTCCAATCTTTCCCCGTGGGTGTGCCCCCCTCTGGGACGGCTCAAGTTGCGCTCCACTGTCGGTGGCCGCATGCGGTTTTCCATTCTTTTAAGTCTGCTACATCTGCCAGTTCGTTTCCTCTCCGCTGTCGCCTTCTTCACGATCACTCTTCCTCCCTTTTCCCTCTTTCCCCATCTCCTCCTCCTACCCCAGTTCCCCGGATTTCGTGCGCAGTCCCAGCGCTGTTTGGTTTGATCGACTCGGCATCATGGCGCCCCCAAAGTACGCCGGCATGTCTGGCCGGAAACTATCCCTGTTTCTATCAGGCATTGCTACGATGGGTTTCCTGCTCTTCGGTTACGATCGTAAGTTGTCGATCCCAGTATGTAACCATGCAAGGGCAAGCTACTAACCACTATCACTCTAGAGGGTGTAATGTCTGGTATTATCTCGGACCCCGCGTTCAATAATGTCTTCACGGCTACGAAGGACGACAATGTCATGCAGGCCACTGTCACTGCTGTCTACGAAGTTGGTCAGTAAATGTCACCTCGGCATCAAGTGTATGTCAAGTCACTAATGCTTGCCTTGCAGGCTGCCTCTTCGGTGCTATCTTCGCTTTGATTTTCGGTGAAACATTGGGTCGCCGTCTTATGGTCATCTCAGGCGCTTGGGTGATGATCATCGGTGTCATCATCCAGGTTACCGCCATGCCAGGCCATATTCCTCTGCTACAGTTCATCTTCGGTCGTGTTATCACTGGTATCGGCAACGGCATGAACACCTCGACTATTCCCACTTATCAAGCCGAGTGTTCTAAGACGACCAACCGTGGTCTCTTGATCTGTATTGAGGGTGGTATTATCGCCATTGGAACAGCGATCGCTTATTGGATTGACTTCGGTGCCCACTACGGCCCGCCTGATCTTGTCTGGCGCTTCCCCATCGCATTCCAGATCTTCTTCGGTATCTTGATCATTGTCGGCATGACGTATCTTCCAGACTCTCCTCGATACTTGATCGCCCACGGCAAGATTGAGGAAGGCACCCGGGTTCTTGCTGCGCTGGCAGATGCAGAAATTGATGACCCTCATGTTCAGTTGGAGAAGCAGCTGACGCTCGACTCGATCAGAGCGTAAGTTCTTTCGATATAAGATCTGATGGCTAGCAAAACTGACATTGTATTTAGGTCCGGTTCCTCCAAGGCTAAGTTCCGTGATCTGCTCACCGGTGGTCCTTCCCAGCATTTCCGCCGGATGATTGTAGGATCATCTTCCCAGTTCTTCCAACAGATCTCTGGATGCAATGCTGTCATCTACTATCTTCCTGTGCTGCTGGAACAGTCTATTGGACAATCACACAACTTTGCCCTTTTGATTGGCGGTGTGAACATGATCTGTTACGCTATCTTTGCCACCTTCTCTTGGTTCTTCATTGAGAAGATTGGTCGGCGTAAGCTGTTCCTCGGTGGCAGCTATGGTCAATGTGCTGCTATGATTATTGTTTTCGGATGCTTGATTCCGGGTGACTCCGAGAGCGCTAAGGGAGCTGTCTTTGGCTTCTTCCTTTACATGTGCGTCTTCGGTGCCACCTGGCTTCCCCTGCCTTGGCTCTACCCGGCCGAGATCTCTCCTCTCAAGACCAGATCCAAAGCGAATGCCGTGTCTACTTGCAGCAACTGGCTATTCAACTTCACTGTTGTCATGATCACTCCTGTCATGGTTCAACACATTGGTTGGGGTACCTACCTCTTCTTCGCCGCTTGGAACGGTCTCTTCATCCCCGTCATTTGGTTCTTCTACCCGGAAACTGCCGGTCGCAGTCTGGAAGAGATCGATTTGATCTTCGCCAAGGGTTACGTTGAGAACATGAGCTACGTCCGGGCGTCGAAGGAACTGCCCAAGCTCACCGACGAGGAGATCGAGGCCAAGGCCGCTGAGTACGGAATTCTTGGCGACGAGGAGAAGGCTGAGGAGAGAATCGCCGAGAAGGATCCTCCCGCGTCTGCTGAGTTCTCTCAGTTCCAGCCTACCCAGCTGTAAAGGGTGTATACCACACATTACCACCTTCCATTACTTGGTCTTTGAAAATTTTTTCGCATGATGATATGCTTTGGACATGAGTTTTATACCATTTTGTTTTGATTTTTCTACCGAGCCGTTGCAGGACAACCAAGCTTACGCGTGTATTATCTGGCACTTTGTGCTTATTGTGGCTCTTTTCAAAGATTCTTGGCTATGGTCCAAGGTGAGGGAAGAGGAAGCACTTGTTCATAATTTACGCGTGGTTGTTGAGCAGCCTCGAGATGTATTATGGTCATCTGCGTGTAGATGTTATGTCCGATAGAGTGATCTATAGATCTCTGTTTGCTCTTGGCAGTTTGATACCTTTTGATTGCTACATGAACAATCGAACCATGTCTTTGACAATATGCAAAATCCATACAATTATTAGGGTAACAATGTATATCATTGAACGACGATCCCAAATTATTGCAAAGCATCTATTACCAGAAACCTAAATTATCAAGTCTATCAGAAGACTAGCGGCAGGACCCATGGATCAAAAGCAAACATACCTGTAGTCCGGGCACTAATGTTCTAACCTGCAGATCCGAACTCTAAATTCATCCTCCGCTAGCGCCATCGAGTTCAATAACCAATAGCTCAAGCCACATTTGATTGTGGATTCTGAGGACGGACATGCCATTGACTGCATTCATGATCTATTTAGCCCTACGGTTCAATAGTGTGCATGAGGGAACATACTGGAACAACTTCTTGGAGACCAAGTAGACACCAGTTCCGACAATGGCAACCTTGGCGAACTGCCCGAAGCCTGGAGCGCCATAACCCCGAGCATAGAGATGGCGAGCGTAGTTCTGATTAAAATAGGGAGTTGGTGAACGCATATTCGATGTGATCCATACAGATAATAATAGCCGTTTTAGGCGATAGTAAGCCAGTCTATGTCCCCATGGTGGAATGATTGATTTATACTTGGTGAAGTTCGGGGTTCGAGAATCCTTCGCGGGCTCGGCCTCGGTCTTTAGCGCTGGGAAGACCGAGTTCTCGGCTTTTGACTTCAGTCAGCCTCACCATGAACATCACCACCATCACATAATCACTATCTCAGCTCCTGTGAGCAAGCTAGTTTAGGAAATTGGCATTCTGTGTGTATAATTTTGGTCCTATTAACCCTGTTATCTATGGTATGTGCAGACTAACACCATCCAGCTGCATACGGCATCCATGACCGACACCGAACCTCGCAAACGTCGCCGGCCCGCTAAATCGTGTGAGCAATGCCGCCAACGCAAGGTTCGCTGTGACCGCAATGTACCCTGTGGGCCTTGCACACGAGCTCGCTCATCTTTGGGTTGCTCTTATCGTCGGGTTAGTCGTTCTCCGTCACCGACTGATCACCAAGCATCTCCCCTTATCTTGCATGAGCCGCAGCGCAATGCACAGGGCTACCCGCTGCCATCTGGGATGCCAGATGGCTCAACGGGGTCCCTGGACGAAACGCCACACATTGGACCTCAATGCGGTGGCAAGGAATGCATCTCGTCGCAGCTAAGAGCAACGATCCGTGACCTCCAGCTTCGTTTACAGCGTCTGGAGGAACAATCAACCAGCCCGGACATAGCACGGCCATCGGCCCCAGAACCTGATATCCAACAGGTACTTCGAGAGCTGTGCGACAAGGTCCAGACCCTGGAGCAGCGGTTACTATGTACGCAATCAAACCAAGCACCGAAAGGAGAACTGGCCATTGCTGCAGCGCCTCCTCGACTGCACTCCAGTTCCAAGAAGATGAAGCTGTTCGGGCCAACTCATTACATGCACACGATGGATAAGGTGCGAGCCCTGTCTCCATGATGAATCGGATGAAGACTAACTATACGTAGCTCCAACTCGTGGGCTCACTGGAAACTCGGGGTCCCCAGCCACTATGCCCCGAATTCAAGGCAGAGCTAACTGCTCAAATCAAAGAGCTTCATCATCTCCGTGGATCAGTCAAAGCAGCACAGAGTCCCCGGTTGAACAACCCTGTGCCAGACTTGCTCTCTACCATCCCAGCCAGATCGGTATGCGATGAGCTAGTGCAATGCTACCTGCGAACATTCGAAAGCATCTATCGCATCGTGCACATACCATCCTTCAATAAAGAATACCAGCAATTCTGGGACCACCCTCCAGCAACACCCACTCCATTCCTCATGAAGCTGGCATTGATCCTCGCCATCGGCACAACCTTCCACCCACAACGAGGCAAAGCCGGCAAAGAATACAATACTCGACTCATTCAAACCTGGATCTACGCCGCCCAATGGTGGCTCACAGGCCCAACCGAAAAGAACACATTCAACCTGGACGGCCTCCAGATCTTCTGCCTACTCCTCCTCGCCCGCCAACTGGGATCCCCAGGCCCATCTCTATACCTCTCCGCCGCCTCCCTCCTACAGACAGCCACAGCCATGGGCCTGCACCGCGACTCAGCCCACTTCCCATCTCTCTCCCCATTCCAATCCGAAATGCGAGCCCGTCTCTGGGCCACCGTCCTCGAACTAACCCTCCAGTCCTCACTCGACTCCGCCTCCCCCATCCCAATCCCATACTTCGACACCAAACCCCCATCCAACCTCAACGACACCGACATCCACCCAGACCTCAAGCACCTCCCAACCCCTCATCCCAAAACCACCCACACAGACACATCCCTCCAACTTCTGCTCCACGACTCCTTCACCCTACGCGCTGAAACCATCCACCTCATCCACAGCCCCAACACGATCCCGTACCAAAAGGCCCTCGACCTGACCACCAAACTCCGCACCACCTGCCACACCATTACCACCACCACAACACAATCATTCCACCACTCCCACCTCCTCACAACCCTAACCCGCTACATCCTCCACCTACACCTCCCCTTCGCCCGCGCCGCCCACACAAGCCCTCAATACCACTATTCCCGCAAACTATGTCTCGAAGCCGCCCTCACAATCGCCTCGCTCGCCCCAACCACCACCACCACCACCTCCTCCTCCACTCCCCTCGACAACGACTTCCCCCTCCTAACCCTCACAGCCCGCGGTCCCCTCCGCGGCCCGCTAAACCTCGATGTAATCTGCACATTGGCGCTGGAACTCATCACCCAGATAGAGGAGGCCCCGGACATCACAAATACCCCCAATAACAGTAATAATAGTCCCTTAAGCATGCTAGCATCAACAATACGAACCCCCATCCTACACACCCTCTCGAACCTCGCACTGCAGAGCGCACACGTCCTGGAAATGCATGGGAAGTCGCCGGCGCTGAAACGGTATATTCTCTCTCAGGCGCTGGTGGCGCAGATTAGGGCTTTGGAAGATGGTGCTGGTGCTGGGGATGTGCAGGGGGTGGTGTATGAGGCTGTTAGGGGGTGTTTGAGGGATGGGGTGGGGATGTTGAGGGGGATGGAAAAGGAAGGTATTGCGGAGGGGTTGGGGGTGGTTACGCCGGATAGTGGTGGTGCTGGTGGTGATGCTAGTGCTGGTGCTGGGGAGTTGGATGGGATGGGAGAGGGGTTGGGGATTGGGATTGGTGTGGTGAGTAATACTTGAGCTTGAGTTGTTGTTTCTGGAAAGAGGCTAATTGTTGGTTTCATGTAGGATGATCTTGAGGGGTGGGATTTGGCGAGTTTTTTGTATGCGCCTGGGTTGGTGGATTTGGGGGGTTGGTAGTAAGTAGATGATAAGGATGATAACATGATCATGGATGAAGGTTTAGAAAAGTCCTGATGGTAAACTTGTGATAAGATTAATGAGTGTATGAAAGGGATGATCGTCTCTATTATTAAGGCATGTGATGGTAATATTCTCGCTTATGCGTGGTCATGTTCATGCTAACAATGCACTCGTGGTAAAATAGTATACCTCAGACCTGTAGAGGGCTAGAACCACCCTACATACTGGTCCAACGACTCATTCTGCACACCGGCAGAACCATGGCGCACCCCGAGAAGGCGGACATTCCCGATCTTGCCCCCAAAGTCATCTTCCAGTTTGCTCTCCCATGTCTCAAAGAGCTGAGTCAAACGCTGGATGACATCCGCCTTGTCCTCGATGAGCACGGCCAGGGCATCGTACCCACCGGCGCCGGGGACGACTCCGCCAACAACACCCTCGATGCTGGTGATGGCATCAAGCAGCTCGGTTTGCACCTTGGGCTCGATGGGAACGCCGGCCTTCTGGGTCATGGTGCGGATGAGGTCCCGAGAGCGTTCGATAAGACGACGAGTATCGTCAAAGCCGTTCGGGGTTTCCACATCTGGGCTCTGCGATAGCTGCTTCAGCTCCAAGCACAGTCGCTCGTTGTTGGACTGAAGTGCCTGCCATAGCATCAGGGACTCTTCCGGGTTCTGCTTGCGCCATTCCAAGACCTTCCGGACCATGGACGGGGTCTGAGAGCCGCATTCCACATCACACAAAACCATCTGCATTCCCCGGGGGAGCTTCATGCCGAAATCCAGACACTCCGTATCCCACGAATGCTTGGGGTCGGCATCTTCGACGATGGCAAACAAGCGCTCCTCGAAACCTGGTGACCCAACATCCCCCACTGACTCCAAGATGGACGGCGAGAACCGCCGGTACAGGCAGGAACCGTAAATCGCTGCCGCCACGTCAAACCCAGATCCCACTTTGCCTTGTGCTGCACAGTGAGCGGCCTGCGCCAGGTTGTGCAGCTTCTCGCGAGCAGCCCCGAGGTCCTCGGGCTGCAGGGTGCGGTGAATGACCAGAGCGGATACAAAAGCGGTGACCAGGGCTGCGGAGGAACCCAATCCGGTTTTATGTGCTTCATGCAGGGGCACGCCAAAGTTCACGAATCGTCCCGGAGACTGGAGGCTGGAGATCTTGGAGAAGGCGGTTTCCGAGTAGTAGTCGTTATCGGCAAGGATCGTGATGGAAAGGGAGCCGAAGTCTTTCGAGGCGGCCACGTAGCTGATGTACGTCAAGGCGTAGTTGAGAGAGGTTTCGACAAACGGGTTTGCTCGTCTGCTGCAAACTTAGCCCTGGTAGCTCCAAATGCGAGTCTAGGCACCTCACCCATCGTTCTTCTGTACGACCTTGACCCCACCTCCGTTATCGCAACGCTGGATGCCATACTCCCACACCGCGTCGACAAACTGCGGGGAACGAACGACGATGACGTCCTCACTAGCTTGTTCATCTGCAGCCTCATCTTCAGTTATCTCCGCACCATCCCTGTTTTATGTTCGAGTCCGGACATACCACTGCGGTGAGATCTTCTCAGTTGCTGAACAACGACATGGATACGAGCGTCGAGGGCGAAGACTGTGCCGGTGTAATCGCGGTCCAGGACTAGGTAGCCGCCGGTGAGAAGGACCTTTCCAGGGGCGGACACCGCCGTTACTGTAGGAGCTTTGTAAGACATGAGGGGGAGCGAGGAGAGTGTGCGGTTCGGGTATCACGAAGGAGTGGGCGCTCTATTCCGTCTGGCACGGGTGAGGAACTAAAGGGGCGAGACGGTTAGTATATAACCCCAACCAAACTGCAAGCGATCAAGTTGAAATGTGATCTTCAAGGAGATAATGTACGCACTGTCAGACCAGTAAGCGTGGTCGGTGAATAATCCAATGGGTTGGCAAATGCGAAGGGCTGCAAAAGCAAATCGGGGCTTGGAACAGTTTGCGAACTCCGTCAATATGGAGGAGCCCCGCTTAGAGGGGAAAGTCTACAAGTCTTGCGGGGAGAGACAACCTGCAAGGAGAAAAAGGATAAGGAAGAGGCCCAGAGCGGATGCATGATGACTGACTGACTGACCTGCGTCTGGTAGCCGAAGATCGGAGATATGTGTAGAGCTGCAGCGGCACCCAGCGTCTGTCAGTTGTTGATTGTTGAGTTGAACTGAACTGGTTGACATGTTGATGTGCCACTTTCCACTCATTTCCTTCCAAACAGGCAAACTGTGGCTGGAGCTCTCCAAGTGTGGCTTGACGAGTGGCTGTCATCCAAGTGTGGTCCCGTGATCTGCATCTGATTACTGTTGATAGAATACCCGCCAACTTACTCCGGAGATTTGACTGGAAAATTAGCCCATGGCTATCTCTTCCGTACTTTGTACTCTGGACTGTCGTCATGGAAGATAGCCCTATGCGCTAGAGCAGCAATTGCATCTACGTCAGCGGAAGAGTGACATCCGGTGGTGGCAGTGTAGAGTTAATGCATGGGTGTACTCCGAAGATAACAATCTAACTTCTCTGTACTGTCATCTGATGCCGGAGTGTTTGACAGGCAGCAGCTTCAAAGGATGCAGTTTATCGCGTCACATCTTGTTTTATTAAGTGATGCTGCAGGCTCATCGCGGAGCAAGAGCCATGCTGGGAGCAGGACCGAGAAGGTCAGTGGTAACAGCTCATAATCTGCTCGGTCACGCTCCTCCATCTATCGTCCTCTCTAACACCCGGATTTAAGGTACCCCCTAAATTGACTTCCGTCAACGGACTGTGTACCAGGGGTCCGGGTCCAGAGACCTGGTCAACAGTTCGTATCTGATCGAAGGGACCAATTAGCAGTCTCCTTATTTGAGGCCACAGTGTCTTCCACACGGAGATTAGCCTGGGACCACGCCGTAAATACGTCTCGCGATCTGAGACCATAGGGCAAGGGTCATCATCCCTTTGGGGAGAGCCAAACCCAAGACGGAGAGTCGGCCATCCGGGTGTCCGGCGGGCTGTCGGGGTCTGGCAGTCAAACTCCGGGCCCGAAGAAAAAGAGCCGGAACGGAGGGTGACTCACTAAGAGGAGCGGGCCGGCCAGACTGGTCCGGAGGGTGACAGACAGTGGCAGAAACCCATTCTAATGGCAGAGAATGGCAAATGGCAGATGCCAGGGGAGGATCCAGAAAATGGCGCTCCTGTTCTTCCCTACGGCCCCAGTGTGTCGCGTGCCCCGATTGGGTCTGGCTTACGATCCGGGGCTTGCCGTGAGACCACCTGATCAGCTCCTTTTGGGAATTCCCGCTCCTCCTGCGCCTCAGGCAACAACGACGCTTCTCGAAGGCTGACGTTGCTTCTGTTTCTGCCTCTGTTTTCTTGTTTCGTGTGCCTGTGGATGCCGGAGAGAATTTTTCGTAGGATTTTTTTACTTTTTCTTACTCATTTTCTTGTTCGTCCATGGCTCATGGTCGTACTCCTTTTTTGACTTTGTAACTACTTAAGACACTGTTCCTTAATTTTCCGTAGGGGCGTTTTTCTTGTTCTTTACCCCTCTTAACGGATAAACGGACGAAGTCTACAAATTTATAGCCCAGAGTCCCTTCTTCTCGGTAATACTCAATGTCTTCCCCACATATACTAATTCCCATCACTAATACATTCAAGACCAACAATACAATTAGTTTTCCCTTTTCAGCTTGTTGTGAGGGTTCCTCATTCCGCGCCCCAGTGAAAAACTCAATTCTCCGCCTTCCCATTGGTCCGCAAAAGTACCTAGTCTCGAAACAGGAAAAGTCGGGATAGGATCGGCGCTAACCCGCTTTAGGCACGCCCGGCGATACAGATCAGCTTTCCGGCGGCTTTGAAATACCCAGCATTTCCCTCCACACGATCTGCAGCTACTGAATTCTCATCCTCTTGTCACTGAAAGGCTTTTGCCAAATTTCATTTTCCTCCCTTCTGTCCCCTTCCCTCCTTTATCCCGCGCGTTCCTTTGGCGACCTGACGTCGTCAAATGAACCTGCATCTTCATTATTATTTTGATTGCAAGGTACGCTTTCCCGTGGCGTCTTCGGACAAAAGGCACACAAAATCCGAACTATCAGAAAATACCACGTGTAGACACAGTCACTGACATTTTCACCAGCATTGCCTCTTCCCTCTGAAGAGGTCACCCGCTAGATAAATGGTCTTCAAGCCGTTTACCCACCTCGCGCGTCAGAGTTTCACTAAAGCCTTTACTCATGGCTATGCTCAATCCGTAGTCGCGGCGTCGCAGTCGTCATACGCGTCGACCACCACATTCAACCAGATTGCCAGTCAACCCGCCGCTAAGCTATCTCGGACGACGCAACTACAAAATGTTTTCCAGCCATCTAGCTCGTCCGGTGCGGGCGCCAAGGCCAGCCAGGGCACTTCGGGCTCCGGCGATTTGGGCTTGGCTGCCTACTATGCTGCCTGGCAGCATGCCCAGCAGACGGGCGACGACAGTGACTGGAAGCAGATGCAATTGAAAAGGAAGGTTGGCTGGAAGCCGTCCTTGAACGAGGATGGCGTCAAATCGAAAGAGTCCGACAACCTGCCCTCGACCGACAACAACTTCCAGAATTCGCCTCATATCACCAAGGCGTCCGCCAACGCAGATGTCAGTGCCAAGGTTGAAGAAGCTGTAGCTCGGGAGATTCAAATACAGGAGGAGCAGGCTCAGGTCGATGAGGCTTCCGAAGCCAAGGAGAACACGGATACGGAAGCTTTCCCTGACTTGCCGCCGGATGTTGCTGCAGTCGCCGATGCCTCCTCCGAGCATTCCCGCCTTGCTTCAGAACACATCACCGATTTGGCATCAGGCAAGAAATACGCTGAAATCCCCGGAGCATTTGCAACGCTTCTGCGGGACGGTCTTACGCCTACGGTCGGTGCCTACAATGCTCTTCTCGAATCGGCCATTCAACTCCATGGCGATACTGCTCAGGCTATTCAGAAGGCACTGGATGTCTACTCGGACATGCTTCGTCGCAGGGTAGTTCCCGACGAGCAGACCTACCAAACTTTGGTGCAGCTTTTCGTGGTCCGTGCCAACGATGCCATCAAGTCTAAGGGCATGCTGGAGCAGGAGCGTGTTCGCTACGGTGGTATGGAGGAGCCGGGCAAGTTCATGTTGCACTCCAGTGAGCTGGAGCGCGCCATTCTTGCCGAGGATCACTCTTTGGGAATTGCCATGAAGTTGTTTAACACTGCCGCCACGCGTCATGCCGATCTCGTCTTCCCTCTCGACACCTACCGCCATCTGATCAATGCCTGTGCAAAGGAGGGCCAGGTCGAAGACATGATCCGAGTGTATGGGCATATGGAGTCCCACAATGTGACCCCGCACGCTTCGATTTTCCCGTCCATGATTGATGCCTTTGCCTCCACGGGAGATCTGCAGAGTGCTGTGGAATGTTACAACGAATACAAGGGATTGGCGGTTTCGGACGATAACGGAACCTTCTGCATTGTGCAGCGGTTGGATGGTCAGGTGTACGCTGCTCTGGTCCGGGCGTACCTGGTCTGCGGGAAGGAACAGCAAGCTTTGCGATTCCTGGAGCGGATCCAGGCCTCCTTTGAGGAGGTGACTGAGAACCGTGAGGCGCGTCAGCAAGCCTTGGAATCGGCCGTCGTGCAGGATGGGCTGGTGCAGCATGCGCTCACGTCGGGCGAGTACGGGCGGGCGTTGGACCAGGCCAAGACCCGGTTGCGCGATGGAGCCCTCGATCATGCCATGTCCCAGATCTGCATTGCCGCGGCGGATGCGGGTAATCTGCAGACAGCTTCCGAAGCATACGATGCTCTCCCCACCGACATGACCATTCGTCAGAGGCCCGCCGTCTCAATGCTCGCCTTGCATGTACGTCAGGGCAATGTGTCAGCTGCCCGGGCTGTGTGGCTCACCCTGAACACCACCGGTCAGGCAACACCGGACATGGTCCAGCCGACTGCCATGTATGCGGTGGCACTGTTGAAGAGTGGTCAGATCGAGGAAGCCTTGGTTCAAGCTCGCAATATGTTTGCTCGTGTCCGCAACGCTTCCGCCGTCGCTGACAACTCTATTCTGAACCCCATCCGTGAACAGATCAACGAAAGCCTTCATCTCATCGGTCGCATTCTTGTGCAGACAGCGGCTGTTCTCTCTCCTCAAGCTGCCATGTCTCTCCTGTGGTCGATGGTCGAGAACGGTGGCCTGATCTCCCCTGTCGCTGAACATGTCGTCGCCAGCCTTGGTCCCATCGGTATCTCTCAACTGAACGCCCGCGATCTCATGCTTGCCCTCCAGGTTCAGGCTGGCATGCTGCTCAACCACAGCGCTATGTTCGACGTGGCTCACCCCATTCGTTTCTCTCACATGCTCGACATTGCTCTGGCTACCGGGTTGCCCATGGATGCTGCCACTACTCGTGTCGTTGACCAGGCCGTCGGCAAGCTTTTCAACAGCCGGCCGGACATGGTCAAGAGATGGCACGACCACTTGGCTTTGACCTCCAGCCCGTCCTCCTTCATGAGCGGCCGCCACTCTCCCAGCTCGGATGTGTCGACGATGACCCCCATGTCCTCAACCGATGATTCGTTTGACCCTTACGCCTACGCCACCGACTTCCGCGGATCGTCGATGATCTCCGACGAGCTGGAGAGCACCAGTGGCAAGCTGGAGGCTCACCTGAACGACGCTCTTTCTCGGGTCCGCAACATGCGCCGCAACGGTCGTCACCCTCGCTACATCACGTACGCCAAGATGATCACGGCCGCTACCAAGTGCAACCGGGTCGATCTGGCCTACGAGATCCTGAGTATGGCTAGACGCGATGTGCCTCTCCTTCCTCAGTACAGCGCCGTCAAGTACGGCTGGGTTTCGATCCTAGATGCCATGGTGGCGTCGTGCCTGACTCTGGGCGACCGCAGCCAAGCCTCCAAGTTCCACCAGGAGCTTCTCGAACTTGGCTCGGCTCCTTCTGCTAACACCTTCGGTCTCTACATCACCACCCTCAAGGAATCCACCAAGACGTTCGACGAAGCCACCGAGGCCTTGAAGATCTTCCACCGCGCCGTGGCCGAGGGAGTGGAGCCTACTTCGTTCCTGTACAACGCGCTCATCGGTAAGCTGGGCAAGGCCCGCCGGATTGATGACTGCCTGCTGTACTTTGCCGAGATGCGCGCCAACGGAGTCCGTCCGACGAGTGTCACCTATGGAACGATCGTCAACGCCCTCTGCCGGGTCAGCGACGAGCGTTTTGCCGAGGAGATGTTCGAGGAGATGGAGTCCATGCCCAACTACAAGCCCCGCCCGGCCCCGTACAACTCGATGATCCAGTACTTCCTCAACACCAAGCGCGACCGCAGCAAGGTCCTGGCCTACTACGAGCGCATGCTGACCCGGAACATCCAACCCACTATGCACACCTACAAGCTGCTCATCGACGCTCACGCCTCTCTGGAGCCCGTGGACATGCCAGCGGCTGAGAAGGTCCTCGAGACCATCAAGGCTGCTGGCCAGCGACCTGATGCCGTCCACTACGCGTCCCTGATCCACGCCAAGGGATGTGTGATGCACGACATGGAAGCTGCTCACGCTGTGTTCAAGTCTGTTGCGGAGGAGCGCAAGGTGCGGATGCAGCCCTGTCTGTACCAAGCTCTTCTGGAGGCTATGGTGGCCAACCACCAGGTCGCACAGACCGAGGAGATCGTCCGGGACATGGCCCGCCGTGGAGTGGAGATGACTGCCTACATTGCCAACACTCTCATCCACGGATG
Source organism: Aspergillus tubingensis (assembly GCF_013340325.1). Classification (NCBI taxonomy): domain Eukaryota; kingdom Fungi; phylum Ascomycota; class Eurotiomycetes; order Eurotiales; family Aspergillaceae; genus Aspergillus; species Aspergillus tubingensis. The sequence continues at coordinate 1,100,180 of NW_023336276.1, forward strand.
GGCTACGGAGGGCAGCGTGGCTCAGGCTAAGACGGTGTATGACAGCATCGGCATCGAGAAGCGGGAGCCTAGCACCTATGAAGCGATGACCCGGGCCTTCCTGGCCAACAACGACCGGGAGGGAGCCTCGCGCACCGTGCAGGAGATGCTCTCTCGCGGGTATCCCCCGGCTGTGGCCAGCAAGATCGCCGATCTGGTGGGCACGGGAGCTGCTGTCGCTGCTCTGTAGAGTGTTCTCTTACAGTGTTTTTGCTTTACATCCAACAAAAGTTGCCATCCTTTTTGATTTTCGCGGATTACAAAACCTTATTGACTGAATCACTATCCGGTTTTAATTCACCAGGGCTGGATCCCTGCTTTTCGGCTTTTTCCAGCCCGATGGTCTCGGCAGAGGCATTTGGGAGGGCAACTTGTGCTGGCTGATTGATAATGTTGATTTGTTTGAGACTTGCATGCATTTAGCGAACTGGCACAGGCGTTGTGGCAGCATTTGGGACTGGCTTGTATATACCATGATTTGATGTGTTTCGATAGATCCTCTCAGCTCTTTAGTGTCTATATGAATGGACCATAAAATATTTCCAGCATATTTTGCGCAGAGATCTCGATTTATCCATTGTAGATGTAGATGTAGATGTAGATCCATTAGATGGTGACGTTGAGGTGCCGAGCCGGCTGATGGTGTTTTGGCCGCGAATGACTGCATGACCCCGCCGCCCTCCGCATCGCTTCCTCCCACTTCTTTGATCAGCCCATCTTCACTTCTCTGACTGACTCCGGCAATTGAGCATCGCACGACCAGTCGATGCATCCTTATCGCCTGCGTCTATCTCTTCATCAATCCCTCCGTCAGCTACAATCAGTCACCTGGTGTCATCATTACAGCTCCGGCCGTACCTCTACGATGAATCCCGGATCACTGCCCGATGGGCCCAGCCACGAGGCAAAACATCCCAAGAAGCTGATCTGTACGTATTCGCAGGATACTCCAAGGGATTCTATTACTCACCACATACCTAGTCGCTCCAGGAGATATCCAGACCACCTCCGAGCCCAAAATCACCCCCACCGAGACGCCCGATCCATCCGCTACAGCCATCGGAGTCACAACAGCACCAGCACCCATCTCTCGTCTCGCCGCAGAAGCCCTTCGCTCGAACGCATCGACGCCCGACTCGGTGACTGAAAATGAGATCGTTTCCCACCCTGCCCGCGCTCATCAGTTCGTGAGCAACCCGCCGCTCACCATCTCCCAGATGCACCCGACCAATCCCCTCCACCAATTCCACAACTGGTTCCGCGATCCTCGTCTCCTTCCGTCGTCCGCACCTGAAACCTGCACCCTAGCTACAGCCAGCATGCCCTCCGGCCGTGTGAGCGCCCGTGTCGTATACCTCAAGGAACTGGACGAGCGAGGCTGGGTAGTATACAGTAACTGGGGCAGTCGAGAAGGCAAAGGCGGACAAGTATTCGGCAACCACGCAGACGGCGAGGACACGCTCAGCGCCATGCCCGAGCCAGGCCAGGACGAGTCTCTCCAGGCCGGATTACAGGAGGGCAACAAATGGGCGGCGTTGACATTCTGCTGGTCGAATCTGGAGCGTCAGGTGCGCATTGAGGGTCTTGTCGAGCCGCTCAGTCGCGACGAGAGCGAGATGTACTGGCGTACTCGGGAACGAGGGAGCCAGATCGGAGCGTGGGCGAGCTGGCAGAGCAAGGTGCTGTGGTCTATGGAGCCGGAGTTGCTTCTGGATCGTCGGCGCAAGAGCCTGGACCCGACTTCGTGTCCGCAGATGCAGGTCCCCGGGGATGTGGATGCGACGGACATCGATGATGGGCGGGCGCTACTAGAGAAGCGAGTTAAGGAGATGGAGGAACGGTTTGCGGGGGTCGAGCAGATCCCTCTGCCTCCGTTTTGGGGAGGAGTGCGCTTGGTCCCTGAATCGGTGGAGTTCTGGCAGGGTCGGCGCAGTCGCTTGCATGACCGATTCCGGTATGTGAGGGTGCATAAAGAGGATGGGGAGGAGGGGGGTTATAGATGGCGGATTCAGAGGTTGTCGCCGTGAGGGCACATACTATTATAAACTTATACAAGAATAGTATCATTCAAGCTTAATCATAACACTTGGCATCGCTACTTAGCTGTTATACTCCGTATACAGTAGCTATCAGCCATATCCGGCAGCAGCCAAGACCTCACCTTATCGATAGGAGCGCAACCTCACCTCCCTCCCCAGTTCCCCAGATTAATACCACCGAGGCCTCCTCCATACACTCTATCCTATACCACTTACAATCCACACCTCTTACAGTTCACACACCAATACAACCAATCCAACATGACCGACCCTCAATCCCCAACCCAATCACCACCCCCAACCCCATCCCCGGTACAACAAAAACACCACCACCAAACCAAATGGCTCCTCCTCGCCCTCTCCAGCGGCGCCTTCGCAGCCCTCAACGGCCTCTTCGCAAAGCTGTAAGCCATTCCATTCCCTTCCCCTTCCCATTATCTCCCACCCAAGCCTAATGAAAACCAAATACAGAACAACCGACACCGCAACCACCACCTTCGCCGCACACCTCATCCACCTCTTCACCTCCACCTCCAGCCCAGATGACCACCCGATCCTAATCCTCCTCATCCGCGCACTCTGCTTCGGCCTCAACATCCTCAGCAACATCATCATGTGGGCGTTATTCACGCGCGCCCTGACGGCGGGGTCCTCCACGACGAAGGTGTCGATTACGAACACGGCGGCGAATTTCCTTGTTACGGCTGTGCTAGGTATGGGGGTTTTTGGGGAGAGGGTGGGTGGCTGGTGGTGGGTTGGGGCGGGGTTGATGGGCGTGGGGTGTGTTATTGTGGGGAGGAGGGATTGATTGATTTATTATATTATTTTGGGGGGAGAGGATAGTATAGGGTTGTGTGTATGTACAATGTGTATGTGTTGTGTTTGTGGTATCAATGCTATCTATCTACTGCGTATCTATTCTTTGGGTGGGTATGTGGTATGTGTGTGTGTATATCATGAGAGAAGGGGATGGGGGGAAGGGTTAACGCTCTTCTAATTCCAGCATGGCGTCTGTCTCGTCTGCTTCGTTGGGAGCGGTATCCGCGTCTCGGTGCTGCTCGGGGGCTGTGGTGTCCCGTCGTCGGGGTGGTTGTTGTTGTTGTTGCTGTGGTTGGGTGTGCTGCCACGGCAGTATAGACCCGATGCGCTGGAGGAGGTTCCACAGCCGTTCCTCTAACGTGTCACCACTGCTTCGGCCGTTACTTCCCCCCAGAGCTAGTTGGGGTGGGCTGGTCGCCGCGAGTGCCTGTTCCTCGGCTTCGACCTTGAACTGGTACTTCAGGCAGTCCTTGACGGTGACAAGTCCCATCAGACGACCGCGATGCTCGACCAGGATGACGCGCGGTCCCATCTTCTTGAAGATCTCCATTACTGTCTCAAGGGCGAGACGGGGGTGTACAGTCAGCGGCGTGTGATCCGCGTATCGGCTGAAGTCGACGTAGTCGGCCCCCGTGTTCGTTTGGATGTCGTCGAATGTCTCCGGCGCGTGGAGATGCGATGCTGTCGATGCCCTGCGTGTTACCGATGCCTCGGCTGCTTCTTTAGTAAAGAGGCATTTTGCTGTGGGCGATAGCGGCCCCTCGGCTTTGGCGCGGTTGATTGCGTAGCGCAGCTCCGTACGGCCGATGTATCCCACGAGTGTCTTTCGGGTCCGGTCGTCGACGATGGGGAAGCCTTGATATTTGTTATCGCTTAGTAGGTGCTCGGCTTCGCGGACGGGAAAGTCCGATGCGGGCAGTGAGACTGGGTCGGATGTCATGGCTTGGGAGACTGGTACGTTGAAGACATGGTCTTCTTTGTTGTCGAGGAATGGGAAGCCGTTGGACCAGATCATGCGGTCGGCGATGCCGCCCTTTCCGAAGCAGTCGCTGACGGCTTTGGTGACGCCGACGACGATCTAGTGTTGAATTAGTGGCAGTATGGAGATAAGTTTGCAATAAACGCACCATCGTTGGAAGAATGTAGTTCAGGGCACCTGTCAACTCGAACATGATGACCGTCACGGAGATCGTCAAATGCATGATACCACTGAGAGCCGCGCCCGCCCCCAGGAAAGCATACGTTCCTGGTGTGATGCATGGAATGTCTGGCTCACAGGACGCAAAGAATTGCGACTTCGGATACGCTTCGTGCAGCGCCTGAACGAGGATACCGACGAACCGGCCAAAGGACGCCCCGATGGCCATTGACGGCACGAAGATACCAGCTGGGACCTTGCAGCCATATGATATGATGACCAGGAAGATGCGAAGAATGGTAGCTACAGCCAGCGACATCACCATAGACCAGCGGTTCTTAGCCCTACAAGTTGTGAGTACATGTTACGCCAATCGGAGGATACCACTTACTCGCACAAGCCGTTATAGTCGTGCCCTCCCTCGCATTCCCGGAACAAGATCTCCATCATCTCCGTCATGTTGATCTTCAGGAACATATTCGGGTAGCACAGAATAGCCGTGATAAGGGCGAGGACAACGGATTCCATGACGGCGTGCTGCGACAGGTACTTCTTCCTGAACGCTTGCACCCGAAGGTTCCACTTGATCACAAAGGCGCCGTACAAGCCACCAAAGACACCGATCAAGACGAAGAAAATCAGCTCAAAGAAGTGCCAGGTACGGTCATATTGCACTTGGAACATGACTAGTTGCCCTGTCCGGAATGGATTCATGACCTGCATGTGTTAGCGACGAACAATTAAGACATTGGTAGACATACCGCTAGCACACCAGTCGCAACCAAGGCACAGAAATAACTGCGCCATAGAGTCTTAAGGGGAAAGTAAGATGCCACTTCCTGCCAGCTAATCAGTATGAGCTTTCACATCAGCCCTGCTGCGCATACCTCGAGAGAGAACAGCACCCCGCCAATGGGACTGCCAAATGCGACTGCTACTCCGGCCGCTGCTGTTGCCGTCAAGACCTCCCTTGTCTTGGATGCATTCTGCTTGTATTTGCTGAAAAACCGCGATATGACATTCCCCGTGCACACAGCGAAATGCACACTTGGGCCCTCTTTCCCTACGGACAGACCAGATGCAATGGCCAGCGGCAGTGCGATCGACTTGATCAGCAACGTCCATGCGCCCAAGAATCCCTTCATCACAAACCCCGCAATTATACATTTGATCTCAGAAATTCCGGAACCTGCGGCATACGGCGCGAACGATTTGACGAGGCTTGCGGCGACGAACGCGAACAGTACCTATACATGTCAGCCCCAGTCATCCGAAACGAGCAAGGTAGGAATGCATACAGCGTAGAAGATGTAGATGAAGTAGTTCACGATCCAGTAAGAGGTCCAAGGCCTCCACTCCGGACACCCTAAACACAAAGAACCATTAGCTTCGACAACGAGGGGCGATCGCACTACCATTCCACATACCTCCTTCAGCACCCCAACAACAAAACTGTTCATTGAGATAGAACGCAGTGGTACAATGCCCCAGCTTGACATCTGACAGCCACTCCGTAATGATGTTCAAAATCGCCGATATCAACCCAATGGCCGCCCCCACAATTGTGATCACCAGCCACGCCTGGCCGGCATCGTAGGACTCGCGCACTTTGCGTCTCCATCCAAAGGTTCCTTCCTGGTCCCAAAACCCAGATCCATCTCGTCGCTTAGCTCTCCGACGTGCCTGCTCGTGAACCGCGTCCTGCACCCAGTCAATGGTTGTGAAATCTTCGTAGCGCTTGATTTCGCTGATCTCCTCGGTGATAGCGGAGGGCTGGCCATTTTCCGGGGTCGGGCGCTCGTGGATCGGTGAGACGACAGATAAGCCTGATAACCTCCTCCAATTCCGACGCTCAGATGAGAGGGGAGGCGGACGAGCCGAAGAGGGTGAGACAGGCATCGCAATTCATTCCATGGACTGACAACGCAAGATGAGCATAGCTGAAGCTAGTAAGAGGGGAACTCTGGGGGGGAAGAGGGAATTGTGTTGGATCGGAGATGACGACGATAGGATGCGCGGCCGCCCACGTGAGGGAGCCGGACTATGTTCCGCTCTCGGGCTTCTCCCAAAACGAGGCTGAATAGACAAAGACAAAATGTGCTAGGATGTTGGACAATAGAGTGGAATATGTAGATACGTAGCAGGGATCTTTCATCGAGTGCCGGCTGAGAAATCGCCTAATAAGCGTGAAGTAACTAAATAGCTAGTATTGATCCTCTACCGAACCATACATCCATTATTCATTTACTTTCCTCTTCCGCCACGCGCGAGAGTGGATTTCGACGCCGCACGCGCCGGATTTCCCCTTCTTTGCAACTTCACTTACTGGCTTTGTCTTTACATCAACGCAGTCGCTGGGGTAAAAGTACTGCCTCAACTACACCTAATACTTCGTGTCATTCTCGTCAGGTGTATTCCGGTATCATTCAGAGCGTTACTTGCACAACTATCCCCGACGCGACAGTCGCGATGCCGCCCAAGGACAAAGCTGCCGCGGAAGCATCATCTTCCCAAGAGATCACGGGCCAGAGCGCACTTCCAAGTATGTGTGACGCTGTTCGCTATATGTTACAAGGCTAACTTGAGGTGAAGTCTCGCGGATCAAGAAGATTATTCAATTAGATGACGATATCGTACAATGTTCGAGCAACGCTACGTTTGTGATCGCAATGGCCACGGTTCGTGACTACGATACTTTTCTCCCCTTCAGTCAATTTCGAGACGATCAGCAACTCACATTCTTCCCACGAAATAGGAATTGTTCATTCAATACCTCACCGAACAAGGCCACAACGTCGTTAAATCAGAACGGAAGCCGCGCAAGCTTATCCAATACAAAGACCTGGGTTTGTGGCCACTGGGCGGAGGGGATGATAATATAAATTAATTACTGACGGATGGATCTCCAGCTACGGCCGTATCACGCATCGATAATCTCGAATTCCTCTCCGACGTGATCCCCAAAACCACCACCTATAAGCAGTTCAAGGAGAAACGGGCAAAGGAGAAGGAGCCCGGACCCGAGAAGGGACAGCGCACATTAAACGGCAATATACCTGCAGCGGTTGAAGAGAAAGAGGAAGTTGAGGAACAACAGAGTCTACAGCCGGTAGAGGACAAGCCTTCGAGGGGTTCTCGACCGCCAACGGTGACAATGATGGTGGATCGAACGGTTGATGCATCTGCTGGAAATCAGGATGTCGAGATGACGGACCAGTGACGGATTCCGACGATTATGAGTTCTGGAATTATATATATGTGTGTATCTTTGCATGGTGGAGTTATTTGGGAGGGTATTAATTTGCTTGGGTTTCGACCTGTGGGTTAGTCAATTGAAAATATGCTGTTAACTTAGTAGTTGATTTCGCATTGGAATATTCGGATACTATGGGGGCAGCGGAATGGAACGGACGACGGGATGAGCGGGAGGAAGGGAGTGAACGACGAATGGCGTAATGAGGGTATGCAGTGTTAGCAGAACAAAACAAAAAGGAATCAATGCATATGAAGATACATAGGTCGTTGAGGAAATAAAAGTAAATAGTAAGAATGAAAGTAAATGTGTATACTAATTAGTTAGTAGTAGTAAGTGAGTAGTAATAGGCTGTGATGATTGACTGTCAGGTGAGAAGCCTGACTAAGACGGGACGACGGGCCAATGAAACGCCCCGTGATTCCGATCGCTTGTCGTAGCGAAAGCTTTGGTTCGACTCTTTCCGTATGCCGGGCCTCCGACCTCAACCTCGACCTCTTGGGAAAATCAAATCCTCCCTCCGTCCTTATCTCTCCCTCTCCACCCCCCACACCCCAACCCACCTCCCTGCGGTCGTTCTCTATTGCAATTGATTGCAATTGCTCGTCTCGCCATGTCTCTCTCCGCCGCTTCCAGCTCTATCCTGCGCGCTTGCGCCCGGCAACAACTGCCCTCTTCTCGCGCCGCCATTGCCTCCTGCCAGCAGCGGAGGGGAGTCGCTGATGCCTCCAAGTCCACTTTCGATAGCCCCTTCGGCAGCTCCAAGGAGTACTCTTCCACCCTGAAGATCCCCGATTTCAGCAAATACCAGTCCAAGAAGCCCCCACGCTCCAACCAGGTCTTCTCTTACTTCATGGCCGGTTCCCTCGGTCTGGCCTCTGCCGTCGGTGCTAAGGCCACTGTCCAGGGTAGGTACTTCTGGAGATATCAATGTTGCGCATATCCAAGAGAGAAAAAGGCGGAAAGACTAGGAGACGGGAATATCAGGTTGAACAATTGAAGGGAATTGGATGTGTGCTTGACCGCTCGGGACAAATCGCTGATATGGAATCTCTTTAATCACTAGACTTCCTGGTTAACATGTCCGCCTCCGCCGATGTCCTCGCCCAGGCTAAGGTTGAGATTGGTCTCGGTGCCATCCCCGAGGGCAAGAACGTATGTTCCATATTCCCGAGCCATAGTCCTCTGGCTCGTTCCCCCTATGCAATCCGGTATCTGACCCATTCCGAAACAGGTTATCATCAAGTGGCGTGGTAAGCCCGTCTTCATCCGTCACCGCACCCAGGACGAGATCCAGGAGGCCCAGAAGACCGAGTGGCAGTCCCTCCGTGACCCCCAGGCCGACGAGGACCGTGTCCAGAAGGCCGAGTGGCTTGTCATGCTTGGTACGACATCCCCTTCTTCCCCGAACCCGCCATTGCCCCCCCATCTAATACCATTCCCCCTGTTTAGGTGTCTGCACTCACCTTGGTTGTGTCCCCATCGGTGAATCCGGTGACTATGGCGGCTGGTTCTGCCCCTGCCACGGTTCTCACTACGACATCTCCGGCCGTATAAGAAAGGGACCCGCTCCCCTGAACCTCGAGGTTCCCCAATACAACTTCCCCTCCGAGGACACCCTCGTCATCGGTTAAACGATTTAGAATTGATTCGATCTTCTGAGACCGCGGGAATCGGGCGATGGCCGTAAGAGCAGAAGTAGAAGTCGGGAAGGGAGAGAGAGAGAAAGAGAGGCAGAGAGAGGGGGAGAGAGAAGGTTTGTATTTGTGCAATAGACGAGAGCCTTCCTCTCTCTCTTTCTCTCGCTTTCTACTCTATTTTGTGTGTCTTTTTTTGTCAAGATTAAAGAGACCTTGTGTTTTTAATATGGACCCTGGAAAAATGAGCCTCTTGTTCTATTACAGTTAACACTGTTTTTTTGCCTTTTCCTTCTTCCCTCCGCTTGCTCATAGAGAGCCTGTATCATTCACTCGTTGTCTCTTCAGGGCCCCCCTGTGTTTTTTTTGGCTTTTCGCTCTTCGGTATAGACGTTGTTAAGGAGGATGTGTGAGTGGGTGGGTGGGATGAGGATGGACATACAGATGTGTATCTTATCTGTTTGTATGTTCGATGTTGTTGAGTATATGTGTCTGTTCTCTATTTCTGTTCCCTTTTTCTATTTCGTATAGTCGCTACTATCAATGCTGTTCCGGTTTCTTTTGTACTACGACGAGGTCACCGTTCCGTTTATTTTACCAATACGTAGGTGAGTACTAGTAGTAGATTCAACGAAATGCGGACAGGAGGACACCAATTGGCTGTGAAATGTCTATCTATTTATACATTTATTCATCTGAACGCTGTACATCTAATAACTAGGATGAACATCACATGCTAATAATTACATCAATCAGGCTATCAAACAGATCAATGAAGATGACCTCATCATCACCGTTGCCGAATAATCATCGACAACATGCCGATCACCGCCGCACCAGCAGCAGCGCTTTGAAGGGCAACGGTGGAGAGATCTCGTTGCGTGAGCACGACTTGGCGATCACTGAAGAGATCGTGGAGGTATTGGCGCAGGGTTTCGATGAGTGGAGAGATGCGCGAGAGCTGGTATTGGAGATACTCCCGGATATTGTCAGGGGTGGGTTTGCTGACTGTGGTATTGGCTGACGGTTCCGCATCAGCTGGGTCCGAACTAAATACCTCCGGTTCGGTGCTCTCGATCGTGACGATTGCATCCGTATCAGAGATTGGTTCGTCTGCTGGAGTAGAAGCGGACGATTCGGTAGTAGTCTCAGCAGTCTCGGGAGTCGCAGTAGAGGCGGTAGATGTAGTAGACGATTCCTGCGCCATCTGGCTCTGAGCAGATACGATCTGAATTCGATCAAGGGCCTTTTCCTTCTCAATGGCTTCAATGACCTTCTCTTCAAAGCCCTTGACGAGTCTCTTGCGACGCCAGGGTTCCACGGCGATCTGGAAGATCAGGAAGAGAAGCACGTTGACTCCCATCAACCCCCAGGTACCCCAGGTACTCATTTGGCGGATCTTGTCCGACCAGACTTGTTCCTCGTGATACCGGGACAGAATGCTCTTGCTCAATTGTGCGGCAGCCTCTTCGGCCTCGTGTTCGGCCTGGCTCAAAGCCTCCTGTGCTTCGTGCTCGGCTACTTCGTTGGTGTGATCGTTGCGGTAGAGATGGGTGAATCGTTCGAGGTCAGTGGGGGACCAGGCATGTTTGCGTTGAAGAAGCTCGTTCACTTCGCGCTGAGAGGTCGATCGGTTGTTGATGGCAGCTGCGTAGGCATCTTTCGCTGCACGGACTTGGAGGCGGGCGTTGCGGAGTCGCTCCTCTGTTTACCCATGACGAAAGTTAGAAACGATACTCTGATGACTATGTTATGGAATTTGAGTGTAACATGCCTTGTGTATGAATCTCCTTCTTCAGCGTCTCAATCGCCGAATAGCCTGTAAGATCGTTCAATCGCTGTCCCGCCACGAAGATGTTGGACTGCAAGTTGTCCATCACATCACTGAACCGCTTGGTGAACTGTGACCTGCGTTGCTCTATGTAGGATGGAAGCCCTCCATCTCTCCACCCCTTTCCATTGGCCTCGCCCTTATCTTCTTGCTGCTGCTGCTGCTGCTGCTGCTGCTGCTGACTCTGTGTACTTTCTCCCGTCTCCGCAGCAGCGGGAGGAGTCTGTTGCTGAGTCCCCGCATCGGCTTGTAGATTTGCGTTCCCTGCGGGAAGAGCTATGACTGGGCTTTCATCTTCCTTCGGCTGCTCAGCAGGCTTCCCGTCTTTAAGGGGATCAGATGAGTAAAGCGAGGACTGGGATCGGAATTGACATTGCAGGCAGATGGAGAAGTTCCGCGGTGCAGGGTAAAGAGAGTTCGGACCAACGGCGGGCAGGAGCGGTCGTCGTACTGGGCGGGTTGTTCGGGTGAGATTAAGGGTTGATTTGAAGGACTGCCTGAGCAGCAATGGCATAGACTGCATGGCCGTTGCTAAGGCCACTGGGACGTCGACCAGACAGACGCTGGGTTCGTTTGTTGTGCTGGATTATCGGGTGGGTTTGAATGCTGCTCGGCGCCGGGAGAGAAGGCGGTCATGCGGAATCGCCGCGGTTCTGCACGGTTCTGGTGGGTATTTTAGTAGCGCAACGTTGGGGATGGTTTTGTTGGTTCCGACGAGACTATTTCTCGTGGCATTATTAGAGACCTTTGTTCGTCTGTTTGATTTTTCTTTGCTTTACATAGTGTATATCCTGTTCGCATAGTGATTTTATTGGTATCAGAGTGAGCTAAACAAACGTGAAACAACATTAACCGCCTGTGTGTCCTAGTCCGCTGATACGAAAGAAAGTGGTAGAATGATGTAGGCAATACATGATTAACAACGTCATTATGCGTGATCGCAGAGTTAACTGCATAAAAAATATCCTGCGATGGAAGCCACGGGGCAAGAAATGAGTAGGATGTGTATAGCGAGTGGACTCTCATGAAGCAATAACTCCAGGCACTGACCACTCCTAGCGCACTAAATGCGAATGGAGCTGCCGGTCTTCCCTTGCTCTAAGGCATTCAGTCCTGCACTTTATGATCTCCCTTCACGGCCTCGGCATAGGTAGGAGGTGGGCGACTATCCGGGTGGTCCTGGCTGCTGCTGCCAGCTTGGGCTTGTTCATGGGGGTGATTCGGGGTAGGTTGCCGGATCTGTGGCGGGGCGTTTGCTGCTTGGGGCTGTTGTGGCGGCATTGTACCATAGCCCCTCTGGGAGGGGTGCTGGATCGGTTGGTGGGAAACATAGTAATATGTTACGCGACCGTTTTCCGCATCGCCAGGAAGAGGCTCATAGCTAGGGTCATCATAATCTGGTTCGGGGTACTTGAGGATAATGTACCAGGCGTGTAAAAGCCCGGGCACGTAGCCAAGGCAGCAGAGAGCAAGGTTGATGATGGAATCGGCCGTGCAAATGCCTACTTTGATCCACACTGAGCCAGTCGGTTAGCATGCGCCACCTCATGAAAGCAGTGTGCGATGAGTACTCACCCGCAACTGGGGGGAAGAAAACCGCGAGAATTGCTAGAAAGATGTCTGAACCACACATGGCTGTAATGGTAGAGAATAGGTACTCTATTGATCAACCTCCTGACCATGCAAGTGTTCACTGTAAGATCTTGGTTGGTATCCTACGGTGTAGGGATTAGTATAAGAGAAAGTACGCATGAACCTGAAGCGGGCAGGTAGTTGGTGGGATGACGAACGATAAGGATGGATGGATGCCTGCCTGAGCCTCCAAGTCAGATGACGTCGTTAATATCACCTGACGGCGCGGCTACTACTGTGATTCACCACATTAATCTCTCTTATCATTGTCTCGATGCGATAATATGACGCTTCATGTATATGTGTATATATTATGAACTCCTTTCATTGGACATAAAATTCTTTTACGATGATTCGGAGACTACGCGGTTCACGGCTGAATGTGCATAGGATGTTGGGAGCTGCCTGGGCACCCGAGGCTGCTGGAGACGGGAAACTGGGGGTAATCAGCGTTGGTATAGAACTCTTAAAAACCAAGATTATCCAGTTCAAAGGACTTTTTATAGACACATTTTCTGAGAGATAGCTTAGATCGCTTCGTCTTGGGACGGTAAGTAGTTGAGCTTTCTCGGCTTGAGCAATCGAGGAATCTTCAATCTAGTACTAGCAGCATCATCCAAGTCTTGCACATTTATATATAGTACTAGTACTCTCTGTCGTTCGTGAATCCCCCCCCCATTCACAGTACTATTTCCCCACCAGTTGCTACTAAGTACTGATACTAAGTAGTAGTACTTACTAACCGGTATTCGTATCATAATAATCCTTCCTACTGCATTCCCTCTTCCATTTTGCCTCCGGAAACATACTACTAGTTCCTGGCCCACAACATATTACTGTAGTTGCACTCCGACTGTCAGAGGGATAGGGCTGAATATACTAAAAGTAGGAATACCAACAGATCCCACATGAACAAAGTAGTAGAATTGATACTAGATTGCTTACTCTGAGCGAAACAGATGGTTCATCCTGGCCAGACTTTCTTGTTACTTCTTTCTGTAAGTGTCTAGAAGCATTCCACAGAGCGGAACTCTATTTTCAAATGATGCCAAGGGATCGAACTGAGTATACTCGAGAATGTGATCAGTAGAAACCCAAAACGGAACCTTAGATATCGGTCGAGCAGCACGGACAATATTTTACACATCCATCAGCCACAGAATTGGTGCCATGATGTGTCAAGACCAGACAGGCGATGGACAAGGTTGCTTACTCGATCTCCGGTGATGTTGCCTCCAGATACGCATGGTATCCATCTTAATGGCTTCCTAGAATGACTTCCTGCAGGACACATTGCAAGGATTAGGTGTTGTTTCAACATGTCTCCTTGCCAGAGAGCGAGATGTGATACAGATGCCATGATACATTCAGAGTTACGGAGAATATGTGGGGTAACTCAGAGCAGCCCGGTCGGCTTTCTTACATCCCTGAAGTCGGACATAATCGCGGAAAACCGAATGGGAATCTCAGAGCGACCTTGAGATGCATCTCGATAGTGGTCATAGTGGTCTAGCATCGAGCTCGACGACGGATAATCGCAGAAGCAGCATGCCAGATTCTGTGGTAAGCGAGCTCCTCGCCTCTGTTAGATGACCCTAGCATCGTGCGGGAAAGGGCGTATGCGTGACACGCAAGGGTGTATTATTATCAATGCTATTCTTTAGTTGGGGCAGAACTATTTCGAATAATTGGTAGGTATTGCGACGCCATGTTATACACCTAGATGTCGCGCCAGTTGTGTTGTTGTATTGCCGTAGATATGGATGTATCTGAATTAGTACATAAGCCTCTACCAAGCGTGCCAATCTTCTGAGGTAGGGTCAAAAGGGATAGTAATTCGAGGGACCAGTCTGATGAAAGCGATGCAGCAGTCTTTCGTGGGCATTCGTATAGTAGAGCCAGGCGAGTGAGGCGACGATAGCGATCGGCCCAAAGTGGATGTAAGTAACATACTTACGGTACACCGACAAGTGCTCCGCGGATGGTGTCTCAACTCTTAAGCTTACATCTCGACCACTTGAGAGGCGTCATCCTGGGACAATGCTTCAGCTGTGGAAATCTCCGAAAAACAATAGCAAATATTTGCCCAACCAGGCGGTTCCTAGTGTACCATAGAGTTGCACAATTTGGTTCTGCTCCCGTGTCGGCCAGGCCCACCCTAATTGCTACTGCGGCTTTCCCTGGTTCCTTCTCCCACAAAGGTTCAGGGTGCAGATTCAGGGTAGATAGTTATTACAGTGCTGGAAAACATGCCACTGCGGAGATGTATACCACCTGAAACACTGTTCTGTGTTGGCTTTGAACAAGGCTAACGGCAATGGATACACTTCATCCGAATAGTGGAGGCTGGGCCATTCGCTGTGTCCAGCACAGTCCGTGCCTCTGGCACCAACAGCCTCAAATCGGACGTGTGCCACGTCAGTCGATCACCGCTAGAGATAGATAATCCCTAAGAACTGCTCCTATGCATCACAAATTCCTCGCGATGATCAGGGCAATAAAGTTTCCGGTTCCTGCATTGATTCTTCCTTTTCTTCTCTTCTTCTGCCTGCTTGTTCCTGAGTTCCTTGCAAAAGACGGCTGCCCCCCCTGCAGGATCTCATTATTTGGTCTGACTCTACGCCAGGGAGTGGAAGAAAAAGTCTGACCATTTCTATCCTTGCTGCAAGCGACAAGGTATAGACAAAGTGAAACGACGCACAAAGGCAAGTGTTTACTTTCCTTCTGGAAAGTTTGATGGGTGTGATAATGAACCGAGTCGGGATCGGCTCTTGTACCTCAGTTCCGGGTGCTGGTGGAGCTCCGACTCAAGATCTCATTTGATAACACCGAGTCTCGCAACAAGTGAACTAACTCGATCTGTAGGCGCAACTGAACCTTCATGCGGAGGGACTCAATCGCAGCGCATTGCAGTGGAGCAGTTTAATTGGAAAGACGCCGGCTACTCTTGCGAACCGCCCGCCCCGTCCCCCTTTTGAGTCAGTCTTCTCCAGTCGCGGCCCTTCTGGTGCTTCTGGTGTTTCTGCCCTTTTACCTTTTTCTGTTCATTGCACTTCTTCCATTATTCAGTATTGTTCCGTGAAGGAACCGACTTCTATCGAAGTCCAATCGCGCCGTTCCTGCCGGTACTTTTCTAGGTTTCTTCTTTTCCCGGGGGGGCCTCGAACCCAAGCGGCAATCACAACAAGCCCAGACTGGGAAAGCACGGCCTTCCTCCAGGTTCCTTGTCTAGCGCCTGCCTTTTCTGCCGTGGATCGACGCCTCTTTTCATTTCTCCTCCCGTGACTTTTCGATTATCCTGCGCTTTTCTCCCCGTCCTTTGACTTCGCCGTTGGGGTGCTTCCCGGCAACTGCTTGCTATAAACCCAACCAAGACACTCGTTCATCCCCAGGTTCTAATCGCATCAGTGGAGTCCCTAGTGCTCTATTCGATCATTCGTTTTCGTTTTCTCTACAATTATATTTGTCGCATTGAATTGGACGCGTCGACAATTGGCACCCACTCGAATTAGAGACCATCGTTGCGCACACCCAATCGTTCATTCATTCGACCCCAAAGGTGATCGCGAAAGAAGGAAAAGAGTATGGAAACAATTGATTCGCTCTTCTGCTGAATGTTCATATCCGACTCGTGATCCGCTCGTCATTGTTCTGCCCTACGATATCAATTTTCGCATCCAGAAGCACCTGGCAGTCGCCAGTGCTGATCCAACCATGTCCAGCACGTGTATCTCATTGTCGGGCTCGACACAATGCCCGGCTTTTGACAGTTCCTCTGTCTCGACGAATTCCAGCCTGTATACAGATTTGTATGTACAAGCATCCGACATGGAAAATTCATTGCGCTAATTGCTTCCTAGTCCCTTTATGCAATACGTGTCGAACCTCACGCAATTCGACAATGAGTTAAGCAGCTATGTCATGCAGGGATATGTCAAGGAAAAGTAAGTACCTCATTCCACAACGGCAAGGGAAGTGTCTGACTAAAGCACTATTTACTAGGTATGAGGAATACTTGGGCTGTCAGGGGGTAAACTTGACGGAAACCGACGATTATTACGCCCGCTATACGACAAGTGTTTTATGTAGCAGCCTGGTACAAAGCTCAAAGAGTGATTGTAACCTATCAGATGAAGAGTCAAGACCGCTTTGCGCTGATACCTGCGTTCGTTCATGCCCTTCTCATTATTTATTACCTGGAAATTCTCACTAACTACTGTTAGGCATCAATGGCGATAAGTGAAGAGGCGATAGTTACGGATACTAACCTCTGCTCCGAAAAGGCAAGCGACTACATGTCTCAAATTCGGTCTGACTTTACGATCTGCGCCCTACCAGCCGATTCGCTTACGGTAACATGCATCACGGGAGCTGAAAACGAACCGAAGAACTGCGGATATCGTTCAAATCTCTTGGGACTGTGTTCATATTGCGCCTCAGGATCGTCAAATTCCACCGATTTGTGCTGTACAGATTCGAATGCTGCTACTCGGTGTTCGAATGTCACAGTTCCGTCTTCGACGCTTCCCCCGATATTCACCTCTTCAGCTGCGTCCAACTCAACAGCAGGCTCCAATGACTTATCGGGAGGGCAAATAGCGGGAATTGTTATAGGTTCGGTAGCTGGATTTGCCCTTCTCGCCGCATTAGCCGTGTTGGCATTGATTTATTGGCGACGCAGGCGCCGGGCTGAGAATGATAGCTCACTGAATCAGCCCAACCCCCAGAGGAAGGGGTCACCGTCAATGCAGCAGGACCGAAGTCTGCATGAGTTTGCTGCCATACCCGGCGGTCGAGTCGCGAGGATGTCCGCCTTGCGCGAAGTTTCCAGCTCATCCCCCGCTCGATCTCGGTACTCTG
The DNA here is from genome assembly GCF_013340325.1 of Aspergillus tubingensis. NCBI lineage: Eukaryota > Fungi > Ascomycota > Eurotiomycetes > Eurotiales > Aspergillaceae > Aspergillus > Aspergillus tubingensis. Next base: position 1,117,428 of record NW_023336276.1, read on the forward strand.
CTTTGTTCGGTGGCGGAAAGTACAGCGACACCTCGGATTCCGACCACGGTGCTAGCCCTGGAGCAATGTCGAAAAAGATTCCCCCCACAACAGGAAAGCGCCATGGCTCGCTATCCAGTAACTCAGCCTTGGCTGGTGCGGGCACAGATTCATCCCCTCGTTCAGGAACCGGCGGCCAGTATTCGTCACCGGACGGACTGACCAGCGGCCAGTCGGAGCAGCTATCTGCCTTCCAAGACTACTACTCGCAGGATGACATTCATCCGGGCGACAAGGTTGCCGTACTCTGGGCATACCAGCCTCGGGCAGGTGATGAATTCGCGCTGGACCGCGGTGAAATGCTGAAAGTGATTGGCATCTGGGACGATGGGTGGGCTACTGGTATTCGAATTCCCGAAACGGCAGAGGATCACGATGCTCGGCACCGCGAGCAACGAGATAGTGGTGTATCTAATGGCTCACGGCGGGCCGCTACATCTCCCGCTCCCGTTGGGGATATCAAGGCATTCCCTCTGGTCTGTGTATGCCTCCCACAACATTGGAGGAAGATCATCGACGGCGGACAAGCTGAAGACGACTGAGGATTGGCAGCAGCTATTTGCCCACCCGTCGATTCAACACATGTCACCAATAACGCCAGATTTTATGCCCCAGTGATGATCTTTCTTTCTGATGTTGATTTCTTTTGCGCAATTGCTGGTTATAACGGTTAACCTCTCATATTTTGTCTTTTGCAACCAACCCTGTCTTAAACTTTTCTGACATGGACGATATCCTGAGACGATGTCATACGTTTGTCATTTGCGCTTATTCTCTGTTGAATTCTTTGAGCTTCCATATACCCCATTCTCCTGCAACAACTTGTTGCCACTTCATGTATGATTTTTCGTTCCTTTGCTTCCCTTCATCTCTACATACGATTTTCCTCTTCTGTGGCTCCTGTTCCCACCATGTACACACATTTCGTGGACGAAGTGATGTCGATTATTGGTGCGGCAGCGGGGTCCTTATTTGTGGCTACCTATTCACCATCGTGCAGGTTGAACGATGGCAAATTTTACGGTCTGGAAGTATAGATTATTCTGATACCGTGTTTTCATAGACGTTCTGAATGGTTGAAAATGACACTGAAATGTAGCTGTTTTACGCATTCTGTATGAAATGATAAGGAAGTACGATGACCATACCCGGACCACATGGATCCGATGCATCCTAATTGGAGTTAGGGCATAGGTAGGTAGAGTATACACACGTCCGACTTGGGCCATCAGGCACCATGAACCCTGTGATGATGACGGACAGCCATGTGCATTGCCTGTAATATATCAGGTTCATGCCCTGACGTGATACTGTTCGGCTAGCCGGGGCTAGTTCCATGGTTGGTAATCTATCAACGGCGGATTCTTCCGGTGTAAAGCAAGATTCGCCTGCCTGGAGGTACCAAGAATAGAAAAAAGCCAACAGCAGACTGACAAAGGCAGGCAGGCGTCTACGAAATGCTAGCTAGCTAGTCTAGCTGGTCGACATATTATTACAGCTAGATAGATCTCTCCCAAGATAGCAGGCCCCCACACTTAAGAGAGCGACCGCCGAGGTATGGTTCGCAGATATGTCCTATGTACCAGGCACTGGCCCCAACGCACCGTCATAGCCCGTGAATGAATGCCTGACATGCATCAGGGTGCAGGCAGGTGCATTACCAACAGTTGTGCGTATGGGTTGGTCACGCCTGCCTACAGTAACTACTGGACCAACCCAACCTCATAGTAAAGTCCAGGCTCATTTCGTCATAACCGCAGGATTCAGGGGGAAAATAAGTATGGGTGGGAAGGGGAAATAAGCGGCCGGTGGTGCGACGGGTGGGTCACGTGCTAGGCATCCCCCCCCCACCGCCGCCGCCCGCCGCAGCAGCAACCCAGCAAAGCACAACTAAATGCCCCTCTATCTCCATCTCGGTTCCCATCCATCCTCCCCCGTTATATTCCTCTCTTACATCCCCTCATCCTGTCCCCGTTGCTCTTTCGCAGACCCCCTTTAAAAGTCATTTGAACAGTCCCAACGGTGCTTGGTGCGTATGCCACTTTTCCCTTTTCATTTGCCGTCTTTTCTCTTCAACCATTCTGCGATTATGACAAAGGACAAATAAGGGGGAATCCGGCCAACTAACATCGCGTGCATGCGCAGGTCATCCGTCTGTCAACTCGTCTTACCTCTTTTCCATCTCACCCCTTTATCCACATAAACAACCATGTCTGTGAGTAATAATCCATCTTGTGCTTCCCGCTCAGGGCTAACCGCTTATTTCCCTGTTTTGTAGCTCGCATCTGGGTATGTTCCTGACTGCTCCAAATCTCCGCATGTGTCTTCGAACATCCCTACCGTATCGGAGAACTCGACGATGGCAACCCCGAACAAGGCTGACTAAGTTACGGAGGACAGTGTTTCTATCACCGATGAGTGCATCACCGCATTCAACGAGTTCCGCATGAGCGGCAACAGCAAGGGAAGCAAGACGAAGTTTATCATTTTCAAGATCGCCGACAACAAGAAGGAGGTCGTCATCGACGAGGTCTCCCAGGACGAGGACTACGAGGTCTTCCGCGAAAAGCTCGCGGCCGCTAAGGATGCTAAGGGCAACCCCGCTCCCCGTTATGCAGTTTACGACGTCGAGTACGACTTGGGCGGTGGTGAAGGCAAGAGGTATGATGATGGCGATGGCTTAATGTCCGTGCTAGGATATCTGCTCACTTTCTTCTCACCACAGAAGCAAGATCATCTTCATTTCCTGGGTTCCCAGCGACACCCCTACCCTCGTACGTTTCGCACCGTCTCAGCTGTTTAAGCCCCAAATAATTGCTGACACCGATGAACTAGTGGTCCATGATCTACGCCAGCACTCGCGAGAACTTGAAGAACGCCCTCAACATCCACACCTCTATCCACGCCGACGACAAGGGCGACATCGAGTGGAAGACCGTCCTGGCCGAGGCCAGCGGTGGTAAGGCTGGCAAATAAACAATGGCGCCGGCTGGGCCCGGGCCAGGTGACTTGGTTGTTGCAAATTGCAACACATCACACTGACTCACTTTGCGGAGTACCTCGGAACGACCAACTTCTTCAGTTTCTCTGCACAAACTTAGTTAAATGAGAGATCGTTACGACTTGATTTCTTTTGATAGTGACCGTATCATCTTGCGATCGTGGCACTTTTCCTTTTTTTTTCCAATGATGAACGAATATTGGGGAGGGGATTTTCTTTCTCTTTATCAGCGTTTGTCTGTACAGAATACTGTTACGTGCCATGATGTGTGAATACGCGATTCGATGTAGAGTAGAAACATCAGGTCACCCTGCACACAACGAACCCCCCCAAAACTGTGCTTTCAGTCGAGTGCTTAGGTCTGATATTCGTGTGAAATAGGCTATCTCGACTATTGAGTGCTGAGAAGGAATGCCGGCCAGGCAGTATGAGTTGTAGGTAGTAGGTAGTATCACTTAGTTCTTGGATTGATGAAAGGGCGGCTGGTCAGCGTTGACTAGATGTAGGGAAGGTAAGGCGCCGAGGATGAATGGGAAGGGACGCCCTAGAAGACAAGACGGATTAGCCTGAGATTATACTAGTAGTATAACTATACCCTATAGGAGAATTCTGGTGCTGACGGGAAATGGGAACATCATCGTAAGATGTGTCTTGGGGGCAAAAGCCATGGCGGACGGTCGGGACGGGCAGCGGGCGTGGACCAATGAGGGCGGCGGTAAAACGGACTAAGCTAGCCTGTCCGGATACTCGACTTCCACCTCAAACCACAAGTCGAACGTCGTCTTCGTCTCCCATCGCGACTCTTGGTACCCCCCTCCACTCTACCCCAGGTATTTCCCATCTTGAATTCCGACGAATCGGCCCTCTCGCTGCTGGAGAGTTGCTTTTTGGCGATCAATTGATTCTAATACGCGCGCACACCCTTAGCACACAATGTTCCTTCGTTCCGTTACTCGCGCTGCTGCTCGCAGCTCGGCTGTGCCCACCACGGGCCTGCGCTCCTACCGCACCGTTTCGGGCCCAATGGCTTGCCTGAACGCTCGTCCTCAGACTGAGAAGAAGTCTATCGCTCCCCAGCAGACCCGCGCCGCCTCCGAGCATGCCATCTCGAATCCCACACTCGCCGGTATTGAGAAGCGCTGGGAGGCCATGCCCCCTCAGGAGCAGGCCGAGCTGTGGATGCAGCTGAGGGACCGCATGAAGGTCGACTGGCACCAGATGACTCTCCAGGAGAAGAAGGCCGGTATGCTGCTCTTTCTTGCCCCTTTCCGCTATCTTCCCCGCGTCCAGCAGAATTTTGCTAACATGGGTATTTTTTTCTTCTTCCCCACGATTTAGCCTACTGGATCTCCTTCGGACCCCACGGCCCTCGCTCTGTGCCCCCCAAGGGCGAGAACCTCAAGATCTTCTTCAAGGTCGCCCAGCTCACCCTTGTCAGCTTTGGTATCTTCTACATCATCCACTTGTTCGCCAAGCCCCAGCCCAAGACCATGACCAAGGAGTGGCAGGAGGCCTCCAACGAGTATGCTAAGGTATGTGGAATTGACTATTTGCATTATTTACTTGCCAATTGGCACTGTCTTCATGGTGGAACGGTCGCTGATACGTATCATCACAACAGCAAGAGAACATCAACCCTATCTACGGTATCAGCTCCGTGGGTTACGAGGGCAAGGGCTTCGTCCAGAGCCCTCCTGCTGAGAAGCAATAGATTGCCTCCACCCCTCGGGAGGAACAGGTATAACGACGGGGTGTGCAGTGGATGGGCAGTGTTGGGCTACAGGAATGAACTGCTGCCTCCCACCGCACGACCTTTGATGACGCCGGTTCTGTGCCCATCAATTTTGGACACGATCCTTCGCCTCTGTTCTACTTGTTTGTCAATGTTAGCCCAAAAAGACCTCTGTATCTCGTACTGTGCAATAATCAATCATCTCCTTTGTAGCCATAGAAAGATCAGACTGCAGGTTCTTTCGTGTTACTGCTGTAATTGCTGTAGTAGAATAATATATAGGATAGGAATCGTATACGCTCCTTAGTAGCTAGCAATACACGCGTGCTACATCTTAAATCAATGCTTCTATAGATAAAGCTTACATACAATGTATATGGGGGAAATGCTACGATGATCACTGTATAGGTGATTACATACAAGATGACGTTACTTTGATATTCCCTGCTGGGCAGGGCAAAGAAATGGGAAGGTTCGGAGCCACTGTTCGGTAGAGAGGCGGTAAGTCGGTGGTTCAAGTAAAACCGGAAGAGAGCTGTCACAGTTCGAAATGCACAGTCTAATGCTCCTCTAGAAAATTAAAAGAGCAATAACAGTAATAACAATAATGTAAAATAAAATATAAAAATAACCACAGTAATGTATCTACTCCATGTTCAGGAATCAATGGGTGGTGGTGGCTGGGTTGGTTGGTTGGATCCCAAAGTGAAAATGCACGGTCGCCCGGTTGTTTACCGTCGAGACACCGCAAAACCAAGCTGGGACCCCCGAAAGGGTAATCACGGGAACACGTCAGATTTTTTTTCGTTACAGCAGCGTTCGTCCGATATCGTCGGTCTGCCCTTCCGTTACAGCGAAAGAACAACTTGCCTTGTTGTAGGGAGGCAGCCCCAACCCCCTCACGAAAAGAAATGGCTTGAGCGCCATGCAGATGTGAGGGGAAAGGGAGGTACTTCTCGGAGTTGGTTGTTATGATGATTTTATGAATATTATAAAAAATTCACCGTATATAAAGTTTTATTTTTTTTGGTTGATGTATTTTTATTTTATTTATTATAGCTAGCTCTCTTTTTATTTATATAAATATTTACCTAGGCATAAAAAAAAGAGAGAGAAGAAAAGGAAAAGAAAAGTAGTCTGTATTAGTATTATTTTGGATGGGGTACCACCTTCCTCCCAGTGCATCCGGGCGCCAAGACCATCCCCATTTGTGTGCGAATTTCCCCCTAACAACCAAACAGGGCAAGGTGGGAAAGCTCGAATTGCTCCCAGTATCGAATCAACGCCCCGACCGCCAGCATCACGGACATATGGGTGTCATTAGATTCTGCAGAATGGACTGGTAAAGATGCGGTCGCCATAGTAGAACCTCCTAGTGACTGTCGGCGAGCTGAAAGCTGGTTACCATGCTGGCCAGCGCGTTGCTCGGTACATCACGGGATCGTCGGCAAAACCGCCCCGGAAAGGCTAAGCCGGACACATTCGCCCGTGTCCACCTCAACCTCAACCTCTTCCCTTCCTTTCCCTCTTTCTTCCCTCTCCCCATCCTCTCGTCCCTTTGACCTTTTCTATACCCCATTTCGCTCTTCAACACCATCAAGATGTTCAAGAGGTGTGTGACTATACTTCCCCGGATCCCTACTCCAACCTTTTACATTTTAAGATAATTTTTTATCTACCTTTCAACCTTTTTAAAGGCTTGCAACTAACCATTTCTTTCCCCCTTGTTACAGCGGTCTTGCCCGGACCTTCGGGAGGGCTGCTTTTGCCCGACCTACCTCCGTCGCCCGTCGCGCTTTCCAGCCTAAGACCAATGGCCTCCCTTCCCTGGCCCGTATGGCCAGCACTGAGGCCTCTTCCGTTGGAAAGATTCACCAGGTCATTGGTGCCGTCGTCGACGGTATGTGCCGGTCCCCCGTTCCAGAGAAAACCCTGCCGGCGGCTACGCGAAAATCTTTTCCGAGCCTCGATTCCATCCACAATCCCATCAAATTCGACTCAATGGCCATCAAATGAACACGATATCTGACTCTCGCCAACAGTGAAGTTCGACGGTGACAAGCTCCCTGCCATTCTCAACGCCATTGAGACCGAGAACGGTGGCCAGAAGCTCGTCCTTGAGGTTTCTGTACGTACACCAAAAATTCGAAGCTACAATGACATCAAGCTCTGATAGCTAACCCAATCTAGCAACACTTGGGTGAGAATGTCGTTCGTACCATTGCCATGGACGGTAAGCTTCCTCTCTCTCCCATGATCAGGAAAATAGAGATTTGCTTGGCAATATCAACCTCTCTTGTCACCGCTTTCTCTCTAACCTGGTCCTTCCACGTGTACTCGTCTCGCCGTGGCTAACATCAATGTTCCACAGGTACTGAGGGTCTGACCCGTGGTGCTGCCGCCCGTGACACCGGTGCTCCCATCACCATCCCCGTCGGTCCCGGCACCCTTGGCCGTATCCTTAACGTCACTGGTGACCCCATTGACGAGCGTGGTCCCGTCAAGGCCGACAAGTTCCGTCCCATTCACACTGAGGCTCCCGAGTTCGTTGAGCAGTCCACTGAGGCCGAGATTCTCGTCACTGGTATCAAGGTCGTCGATCTGCTTGCCCCCTACGCCCGTGGTGGTAAGATTGGTCTCTTCGGTGGTGCCGGTGTCGGTAAGACCGTCTTCATTCAGGAGCTGATTGTAAGTTTCAAATCCATCAAATGGAGATTTTGTGTGACCCATGGAACTAACATATCACCTAGAACAACATCGCCAAGGCTCACGGTGGTTACTCCGTCTTCTGTGGTGTCGGTGAGCGTACTCGTGAGGGTAACGATCTGTACCACGAAATGCAGGAGACTGGTGTCATCCAGCTCGAGGGTGACTCCAAGGTCGCTCTGGTCTTCGGTCAGATGAACGAGCCCCCGGGTGCCCGTGCCCGTGTCGCCCTTACCGGTCTGACCATTGCCGAGTACTTCCGTGACGAGGAGGGTCAGGACGTGCTGCTCTTCATTGACAACATTTTCCGTTTCACCCAGGCCGGTTCTGAGGTGTCTGCCCTTCTGGGTCGTATCCCCTCTGCCGTCGGTTACCAGCCCACTCTGGCCGTCGACATGGGTGGTATGCAGGAGCGTATTACCACCACCACCAAGGGTTCCATTACCTCCGTCCAGGCCGTCTACGTCCCTGCTGACGATTTGACTGACCCTGCCCCCGCCACCACCTTCGCTCACTTGGACGCCACCACTGTCTTGTCCCGTGGTATCTCCGAGTTGGGTATCTACCCTGCCGTCGACCCTCTCGACTCCAAGTCCCGTATGCTCGACACCCGTATCGTCGGTGAGGAGCACTACAACACCGCCACCCGTGTCCAGCAGATGCTCCAGGAGTACAAGTCCCTCCAGGATATCATTGCCATTCTGGGTATGGACGAACTGTCTGAGGCTGACAAGCTCACCGTCGAGCGTGCCCGTAAGCTCCAGCGTTTCCTGTCCCAGCCCTTCACCGTCGCCCAGGTCTTCACTGGTATCGAGGGTAAGCTGGTCGACCTCAAGGACACCATCCGCAGTTTCAAGGCCATCATCAACGGTGAGGGTGACGACCTTCCTGAGGGTAAGTTTAAATCTTTTGATCTTCTAATTTGTTGACCAACATGGATGCTAATTCGTTTTTCTACAGCTGCTTTCTACATGGTTGGTGACTTCGAGTCTGCCCGCGCCAAGGGTGAGAAGATCTTGGCCGAGCTCGAGAACAAGGCCTAAATGTAATATTGTTTTTAAGCGCCCTTTTCCTTTTTTGTTAGACATGGACTTCCTTTCTTCCATGTGCCGTTTTCTACCGATCCGTGTACAGTACTCGAATTGAGAAAAGGGAGTTGAAAGAATGGCGAGGTCCCCCCTATATAAAAGGATGAGAGCGCTCTTAACGTACACCTCTCTGAAAGTCTGGATGGAAACTTCCAGGCTTTGTGTTACACTACGTGCTCATGTAAGTAAGTTAAAATGACCACAGTCAGCCTGATACCCGCTGGGCTGGGACAATTGTACTCAATTTCCTTTGTTACTCCGGGAGACCGTGATATCTGCTTTGTAGACATCAGTAGTATAGTACGTAGGGTGTAGTTCTGTATGATTCTGTATATCAAATCATAACATCCCTTCTAGGACACGTATCAACATCTCGTTGCCACAGCATCACCGTTCTACTACGTATATCCCATAAATACCTCAACTGCATTGCAACCATCTCAGCAATTAATATCATACTCATGTTAATTCAGGTAGTACTACTCCCGTTTCGCTACAATTTTAGGGAATAGTCAGCTGGCTAGTACGAGTAAGTAGTCCCAAAGTCTGATATATATATATTCATATAACGGAATGAAGGGCTGAAGGAACGCAATGGACTCACGGACAGGATGAGCTATCATGGCCAGGTACTACTTACTAGTACTAGTATTCAGAAGTAAGATCGGAATGGAGAACAACACTAGTCCTTTTTTATAGGTGTTTGTTACTTTGGGGTTTGAATGGATATATAGTAGTACTAGTACTCTCTGCATGGTGCCATGTACTATCATCTATCATTATTACTATGATGAAGAGATATAGTAGGTAGTAGTAGGGACCCGCCAGGCTACTACTAGTAGTAGTAAGTACTAGTTCTAGGTAAGTAGTAGTGGTGGTATGGTTCGGCCGATAGTGTGTGAGAGTGAGAGTGAGAGTGAGAGTGAGAGTAAGTGGGAGTGGGAGTGGTGGGTTTAGGGTGTGCTTAATGGTACTAGTTTATATAATGAAATTATAAATGACTGAAATCTCATGGTACAATATCGAAGGGATAAATCACAGAATGAACATTAACAGACGCTATAGACTAACTCAAACAGAACAATGAGTGGTGCATGTTTATTCACACATATCATCCCCTAAGATTTATGCTGCAATTGTCTGAACACAATGGCTTTAGCCGTGTGGAAATGTCGGGAGAACTACATGAGATTGACCTATAGAGTCTCTTCCAAGGCAAGAACCTATAATTTGACATGAATGTTAGCATGGTGAGTCTTGGTAAATGGACTCGATCGCACTTACCAGTGCTGTTCTCGTCGGGATATAGACCTGCAGATAATTGCTGCGGTTGTTCCAAGGCAGGTCTGTCGTGAAGAAGCGCGTCTCCTTAAGGTTACGACCGAAGCCACCGAACTCCTTGTCATCGGTGTCAAGCACGATTCTGTAGGTTCCGGCTTGCTCAACGCCCACTCTGTAGTCTGTGAAGCTGTTTGTAGGATGGAAGTTAAAGATCCAGAGGAGGCCTGCACGTTCAAAGACAAGGACCTTGTCACCCTCGTGCTTCAGGCTGATGTATGCTTGTGGGGAATGGAGCCAGCCGTATTTCTCTTCGGTTAGCTGCATGGCGCGGTCGAAGTCATTCAGGAACTTATAGCGGAGAAGATGGTCTTCCGTTAGGTTCAGTTGGCGACGTGCGTACCAGAACGAGTTGTTATTACCGGCACGAGGGAAGTCGAGCCATTCGGGATGACCAAATTCGTTACCTTCAAAGTTGAGATAACCCTCACCACCGAGAGCATGGGTAACCAGGCGGAGCATCTTGTGAAGAGCCATGCCTCTTTCAATGATGGGTGTAAACTCTGTCAACACGGACATGTGGGTGTACATCTCCTTGTCGCAGAGCCACATCATGATAGTTTTGTCGCCAACAAGCCTGCCATGATTTAGCTGTGGTCAAGTTAAACAATGGAAAAATGAACTTACGCCTGATCATGGCTCTCCGCGTAGGCAATCGTCTTCTCCCCGTGACGTCGGTTGACCAACGTGAAGGAGAGGTTGCCAATGTCCCATTCACTATCCGACTTCTCTTTCAGGAGCTTGATGTACATGTCTGGAATTGCCATGGCAAGTCGGTAGTCAAATCCAACACCCCCAAGGGCGTGCGGCAAGCACAGTGCAGGCATTCCAGATACATCCTCTGCCACAGTTATGCACTCGGGGTATAGACTGTGGAGCATTTCGTTGGCCAAGGTCAGGTACATCACACCTTCGCCATCTACTGAACCGCCGAAGTATTCGTGATATCCGCCAGAGAATCCACTAATGCCGAGTTAGTATTGCAACGAAAAGATATAGGAGACTAATCACGTACGTTCCAATCCCGTGGTGGACATAAAGCATACTTGTTACACCGTCAAAACGGAAGCCGTCAAACTTGTATTCTTCCATCCAGAAGCGAAGGTTGCTCAGAAGGAACCTCAGGACTTCATGGCTGCCGTAGTTGAACAGACGACTGTCCCAAAGATCATGCTGACCCTTCCCACCGGAATGGAAGTAGAGATGGTCAGAGCCATCGAACATGTTCAGCCCGTCCAGGACATTCTTGGACGCATGGCTGTGGACGACGTCAAGAAGCACCACCAAGCCCATGCTATGTGCTGTGTCTACTAACTCTTTCAGGTCTTCCGGCGTACCATAGCGACTGCTGGCCGCGAAGAAGCTATTGACCTGGTACCCGAAGCTGGCGTAGTAGGCATGTTCCATAATGGCCATAAGTTGAATCGCATTGTATCCCAGATACTTAATGCGAGGCAGCATATTGGCAGTAAACTCTTTGTAAGTTGCGACCCTCGTTTCTGGAGAAGAAATACCCACGTGGGCCTCGTAGATACGAAGGCTTTCGGGCCTCTTTGGGCGCGAATGCTTGAATTGATAGCGCTCAGTAGCTGGAGGGTTCCAGAAGACCGACTCATATGTCGGAGACACAGTAAGATCTTGCACGACACGCTTGATCCATGCAGGGATTCGGTAGATTCGTTCTCCTTCAGGAGTGACCATGGTTATCTGCGAAGCGCAGCAATGTTAAAAGAAATACGTCCTGCTTGGTTGACTCTATGCACACTCACCTTGATTTTGCTGTCATGAGGGATCACCGGGACCCCATCTTTTGCAGGCAATGTAATCTCCCAGACACCGAAGCTGTTCTTCGTCATCGGGTGGGCCGTGACATCCCAATTGTCTGCCAGTCTCAGTAATGTTTCACCGGCTGATATCCTCCGCATAGTTAGACGTACTAAAGTCCCCAACTAGCTCAGCTTCAACAGCATTAGGCGCCCATTCTCTGTAAGTGATGTCTCCATTGGCGTTGACATTGAGACCGTATCTCTCGTAGCCCTATCGGAAACGCCGTGTCAGTTGGTGTTGGTCATTCCAAACAACCCAGTTGAGTGGTGTCAATCATCTCGAACAACAGTAGCAGCAAGATAAGTCACTTACCCTGCTAAACTTGTCCAACCCGCCCTCAGTTTCATTAATCGTCTTGACCCAGCTCTCTACATACTGGAACCTCTGCTTCAGAGCATCGCGGAAGGGCTCAAGCCAAGGATCAAGCTGGATAACACCTATCGAAACAATTAGACGAAAGAAGAGACAAATGACTCTCAAATCAAACCAACTGACCTGTACCATCTGGAGACGCCGTTTGAAGGGCAGTTTGAGTTTCGGTAGAAGCCATGGAGATTGGATCGCCAGTGGCAAGAGATTAAGCTCTGGGGAATGTGGACCGTGGAGATAGAATAGATAATAGTACAACAAACAAGAGAGGAATCTAGTTAACGGCGTCAAAACAAGATGAGCTCTGGAAAAGAATAAACAGGACGAGAGGTGGGGAATCCCAACCGATGGGAAAAGTAGTAGGAGGAGGAGGTGGTGGTTGAGGGACATGCGGGGGAGAGTCGAGGCCAAAGCTCCTCTTTCTTCCCTGTTGGTTTGCTGGTTTGCTGCTGCTACCCTTCCCGCCGTGACATCACTGCAACACCCCTGCTTCTAGACCTGGTCTGCCCAGCCCCCCTCCTCCTTCTCCCTCCCTTCATTATTTTCTCGTCGCGCGCTTTGAATTTCTTGACATTGAATGTCAATTCATCGATGTGAGATGCTGGTTTACGATCTATGTTTGTCTACTACTACTCTTGGATGGTGTGTATATCCGTGGTTCACTGTGTTGTGATAACGCGACAGGAGGAAGCTGAGCTTTGACTTCAGGTACGGAAACAGGTACCCGCCCTACGCAGCAACTCGGGGCTCAGGGGGTCTGAGGGCCGGTCAGATTACTCGCGAGGCTTTGCGATAGCTACGGGCCACTTAAATACGCAGTGCGACAATATGTTTACAATAAGGCTTAAAGCAACATCATTTGAGGAGAATATTAAAGTCACTATGTTACACAAAGCTTGCACAGCAGCTGTTGAGAATTGAGCTACATGCTAAGGTACTAAAATGCCCTCTACCATGAACTTCCACTCAGAATCAAGCTGTGGGATGCGCAGCCTCCAGCATAATCCGGATTATAGCAGGTCCGGCTTTACACGTAGCAGACCTCCTGTCCACCCTGCTCGCCCTGTTCACCCTGTCCACTCTGCTCGCCCTGCTGGCCCTTCTGGCCGAATCCAGAAGCTCCGCTGGGGCCCTGGGGAGAGTTGCCAGCACCGCTGGGGGCAGCAAAGCTGGGAGCGGAGGTAGTGGATCCCTCCTGGGCACCCACAGCCGGGCTGGGGGTAACGGCAGCAGCGCTCGTAACAACGGCGGAAGTGGCAGCGGGGATGCTCTCGCTAGGGGCGACAGCGCTGGGCACAGAAGCAGCAACGGAAACGCTGCTGCTAGAGACAGTGGCATGGCTAGCAAGGGAAGAAGCAGCGGCAGTAGAAGCGCTGTCGGCCATCAGAGCACTGTAGGGAGTGGCACCCGGGTAGAAAGAGGTGGGGATAGTCGGGATGGGAATAGAAACAGTAGAGCCGAAGTCGGTGGTCAGATCGGCCGCCATCGAGGTGGCAGAGTAGCCCGAGGGAGCGGAGTCGACCGTGGAAGTGGTGGCCGAGTAGGAGACGTGGTCGTCGCTGTCCTGAAGGCAGAATCCGCTGCCATAGGCACTCTCACAAGAGTACCACTGAGAATCACCCTCCTCGGTCCACATGGCGAAGTCCTCGATGGTAATGTCGTAGCAAGGGGCACCATCGGCACAGATCACCTTGACAGGACCACGCTCAGCACCGTAAGCTTCGGTTCCCTTCCAGTTCTTGACAGTGATGTTGCTCAACTGAACACCATCGCCGTCCACTGCGCTCATACTGGCCCAGTAGCTGTCGATATCCAGGGAGTAAGCGTTGCCGTGGCCTGTTTACAGACAGAAAGAACTCTCAGTTAGCCTCATCGGGGACACATAATGTTGCGTAAGATATTACTCACCAATGAAGTTCTCGAGGAGGACATTCTCGACGAAGCCGCTACCTCCGTTGCTCTTAATCAACATCATGTTGTTCGAGTTCCAGGTGTAAATGTTGCGGTAAGTGATGTCGCTAACGTTGGTATCAGAGCCGAACGAACCCATACCACAGCCACCGCTCCAGTTGCAGTAGATGCTTTCAATAAGGATGTTCTTCGACGGACTCTATGATTGACGGTTAGTTTAAGACTTTCTTACGGGACACATATCGCCGGGATGGCCATACCTTGACAGTGACACACTCGTCCTTGTTCGTCACCTCGACCTATTGAAACAGTTAACGACCTGCATGCATGCAGGCAACATTCTGCTCTTCAATACTCACATCATGGACCCAAATGTTGTTACTCCAGACATCAATACCGTCCAGACCACCGTGGTTACCGCCGCGAATTGCCATGTTGTAGATTTCGCCATTGGTGCAAGTGTCGAGAGAGAAGTGGAAAGAGGGGGAGTCAACCAGGATAAAATCGTGGACCGAGAAGTCTGTAACCTCATACAAACGCAGCAGACGAGGGCCGCTCCAGTTATCATCAGCATGAAATTCGTAGCCCAGACCCTGCATGGCACCTTCGGAGGTGCTACTGAAAAGTTCGAAGTCGTTAGAGTGTTCGATATAGATCATGTTGCCGCCGTCCGTGCCAGTACGGTAGATAATTCCATCGATCTGCAGAGCCCATGCCTCACCACCGCTCAACCTCGCCCAGGTGGAGAGAGCATAGTCACCAGAGGGGACATAGACGAGACCACCAGACTTGCAGTCAGCAAAGGCAGATGCCAACGGCGCACCCAAGTCAGTAGACTTATCCGCCACAGCACCGTAGTCCAAAACGTTGCAAGTCTTGGTAGCTGCCTTGGTGGAGGCGGAAGTCAGCGGTCCCACGGAACCGGAGAGCTGCGCAGCAGCAAAGATGGGCGCCAGGCCCAGGAAAGAGAGAAAAGAGCGCTTGTCGAGAAGCATGGTGCTTCGTCGAGCTTAATAAGAAAAAGGAATGTGAGGTTACAAAAAAAGAGTGAAAGGAAGTGAGTCTAAGCACCCCTAAAGAATGAACATTGAGATATCCAACGGACTATGCCCACAGCAGGGGTTCCCAGGCGCTCTCTTTATAGGTAAAAGCTATTCAAGCGCTTCTCTGACAGTAGTCTATTTCCCGCTGTCATCTTTCTATTTCTAGAACGTTTTGCCGGTGCCATACCGGCAACCTCTGACACGACAAGAGTGAACTAGACGAAGCTATCGATACTATTGCTGGAACCCTCGAAGCAATTTTCCTGGATGTGGAAATAGTGGCACAATCCAAAACATCGAAAGAGCGGGATCGATGCGCTATCTCCCGGTTGAGACTTGCTCCATGCTTAGGGTGTTTGTCTTAGATAATTTGAATGGAGCATTGGCCCCGCCCATAGACTCAAATAGATTGAAGGGCTTAAGGAGGCATCGATACTGTACAGTTTGCTCCTGATCGGACCATCGGGCAAGCCATGAGGGACTATCGTAAGCGGCAGATGCAAGAGTCCTTTGATGAACCTAACTGATAGCAGACGACTCAGCGTTTATTGTGCAATCAAAATGCAAGAATCCTTTACCACTTGCTAGACAGAAAATTTCAAGCTTCCATGATGATTGCTGGGAACTTCCCCTTCCCCTACCTCAACGGAGGGTGGAGCTTCAATCTGAAACGCCCGAGGTCAAGACTAGGCCGGTGGCCCATAGCACTGATCAGGGGATTGGGCGGAGACTCTCAATCGGCGCATAAGCTCTTAATCAGGGTCTGCCGTGCATGCTAAATTGCAATATACTCTAGATGATTCCCGTTCGGATTTCTGAGAGATAGATTAAGCCAGCCCGAGTGATTGCCGGGCCCAATGGCCCAATGCTAGATGGTACAGGTGTAGCCTTGTGGTTATTGAAAGGAAATGAGGAGGATGCTGACCCTGCCGAGTGGTGGACTCGGCGCTAGTAAGCCCCGTACCCCGTGCTTGCCGACCGGACTCGGTTGCCTCTTCGGAATGTCGCCGGCCATGTTGTGCGGTTACAACTGAAGCCTCCTCTTTTCAGTCAGGACCAGTGGCTATTACGATTGTGATTGAGAACGCTAAGAGGTCAAACACAGGAAGAGAAATTGTTTTCACCGATTCATGAAGCTCTATGATTAAATATATAGCCATGTCTGCCCGCCCCGCAACAACATTCGACAATCCAGGGCGAAAATGGGTAGTAATATACAATGAGGTTCTCGTTGCTATTCATTGCCGGCATTCAAACCAGGCCGACTCCTCAGAAAAAGAGTATATGCAAACCTGATGTGAAGGACATCACTGCAGACCACCGTGACCGCGCACCCTGAAAGATGAACAATTAGCACTGGCTCCTTCATGTAACATCACCACGGAGAGCACTCACAATTTACAGGTTCTGACCGAGAGTGGCGACAACGCTGCCGACAGAAGTGCCAAGGGAGGGGAGGCCAAGGCCAGTGAGGAGAGAGGCGACGTCAGTAGACAGCTGAATGAGCAGGAAAGAGCCGTCCTGGCCGACGACGGTCAGGAGCTGCTCAACGGGAGTAGAGATGTCCTTGAGAAGGTCGCCAACGCTGCCGGCAGTCTTGATGATCTGACCAACGGGGGTTCCAACGTTGGGGAGGTTAAGGTTGGAGAGGAGGGAGGCGACGGAGGGGCTGAGTTGGACGAGCAGGCGCTTGGAGTCGGAGCCGGTGACTTCGAGGACATCCTTGACCTTAGGAGCAAGGTCCTGAACGATCCCTTCATCTCCCGAGCGCTTGAGGTTCTCGCCAAGGGTGCCGACAATGGATCCGACGGGGACACCAAGCTCCGGGAGTCCAAGGCCGCTGAGAAGACCAGTGACCACGGGGTCGAGCTGGATCAGAAGAGCCCTACCGTCCTTGTCGACAACAGTGAGAAGGCCGTCGACGACATTGCCGACATCCTTGAGAAGGTCGCCAACAGACGCAGCGGTCTTGATAATGGAACCCACAGAGGATCCAAGGCCAGGCAGACCCAGGCCAGACAGGAGCTTAGCAACCTCGGGGCTGAGTTGGACGAGGAGCTTCTTGGCGTCAGTGCCAGTAACAGTCAGGACCTGGTTGACACCATTGCCAGCATCCTGAACAATGTGGCCGGTAGCCCCAGCACTAGCACTGGCACTGGGAGTGGAGATCACGTTGCTGGAGACGGAACCAATGTTCACAGTCTTGGTGACCTCAGAGACTCCAGGAACACCACCGGTAGGGGCAGCGAGGGCCGAGGTGGCCAGAGCAGCAAAAAGAGTAATAAGGGAGGCCTTCATTGTGCTTGATGGTATATGATAAAGGAGATTGGAAGGGAAAGAATAGACTTTGGTATGTTCTTGTGGGTTTTGTTAAAGAATGACAGTAGTGGGCTTTGGTAAAGAACGAATGATGTGCTGCTGATGAGAGGAAAGAGGAGTTGTCGAGACGAAGAAAGCCTGCTCTTATATCCCATCGTCGCACAAGTGATCATCATGATTTCCTATCCTTTTGAGACCCTTAGCAGCTGGGACGTATAGCAACTAGCTGGCGGGTCAACTCTACGTGCTAGGATGTAATAGCAGTGGTAAGGATAGCAAGGGCGTATGCGTGATGGATGCAGCGTTGCTGGGTTGTGGAGACAGCTACGAGCTTGGTCAACGTTCGATTGTCCCTTCAAGCCATGCAAACCGCATGGCGACGATCAGGCGTATACAATAGTACCAAGTATGATCATGTGGGCTCCACTGTTGCTTTGTGGGTCTGCAGCTAAGCAGTTAAGATTTTGCTATTGGAATTGCCATGCTGTAGCTAGACTTACTGTCGCTATTTCCCGATGCCCGTCGAATGACTATCACCGGCAAGGCAGTGAGCCACACGAGCCGTGAACGTCGTCCGCCCAATCGGCAGCCACCCTGATCCGCTGATTGGCGTTGAAGGAGCATAAAGCCACCGGGACATTTATCGCCACTGCCATAAGGATCTGCAGCCTCATCTTACTAGGATTGTTTACTTCTGTGACCCATGCATTGCTGTTAGCCTTCTATACCCAGTAATAGTACACATACTATTGGCACTCGCCCTCACTAACGACGTTGAAGTGTGAGCACGTCATGTCTAAGACCATGTCGGGTCCCTGTCGATCCAAACCCCTCATGGAACAGTAATAAAGGGGAGTAGATTCGATGGTAGAAGTTGTATTGCTTTTTTCTGCGTGACTCTGCTTTTCCCATCGAGTACGACTATTTGCAGTCTATCTTGATTAAGGTCGCAACGGCCATGCATATTTGCATGCATGCATGGAGGCGAGTCGGTGGCCAGCCAAGTGCAAACATAAATTCGACGCCGGGGATATGCAATCTTACCGCTAGTGAGATGCACCTGAAATCGACAATACTTCCATTTTTAGCCATTGAAATTTATTCGCTTGGGATTTCTCAAAGTGTCTTTTGAGGCCCCGCATACAACACATGGTGGGAATAGTCTGTCTTGCCTGGTAGTATCCAATTGCGAAAGAACGATAGCCTTTACCTCTCCGAAGCTGCAGTAGCAGCTCATCCGAGCACGGTCACTATAGTAAAAATGTTTCCAAATTGGCAATCGCATCTTGGAGGCGCAGATGGTACTGCAACTGTACATGCATCCGTACCACCGATCGTGAAGTTGATTAACTTTACTAGTCGCTCGATTCTATAGGAATTTGAGTTTGCCCTCCCGCTGTAATGTTTTCTGGAAACGCATTTCATTTGTGAATCTTGCCGATAAACGCGAGATGGAGACATGCCGTGTGGGCTTCATACGTATTGTGTGGTGATGTATGGCTGCATGGAGTCAGGGACACAGTGGCTGGTGATGACGCGAAAGCATAGCGCACTACTTAGAGTAGAATTGGATTCCGAACGCAGGGAGTGAACTTCATTTGTCGAGTACCCCACACGTAACAAGCAGGTCGGAGTTGAGGATCTTGGTAGCCAGCCTCAATTCGTCAATGTAGTCAGGGGAATGAGGGGAGGTCAACCAGGCGAGCTGCTATGAAATGTTTCTTCCGGGGGATGATACCATTTAGTCCCTGGATAGGCTGGTTAGCCAGCCCACCACGTGGAACCCGTTCCTGAGATGGCAGCAGACTCCTAAACAAGAGGGGTTTGCCACTCAGGTACACAGCGGGAAAATCCAACTGTGTGCCGTGATCAACAAGGTCTAAGGAGAAGTGACGGCCCATCTGGTGGAGGTTGGGCGATCGTTGCTTGGTTTCGCATGTCGCAACTTGCAAGGCCATAGGGAAGATACACAGATATTACGCAAGACGATACACCGGATACTTCCCCGTTGGTGGCAAGTGGGCGTAAGGAGAACGTTCCTGTGGGGCCCACTATTGTATGCATACTGTATTGCCGGGGAATAAGTCCTAGCTTCCCCCTTTCGGTAGGTAGTAGATAGACCCGACTGTGTGCCTTCAGTTCAACTGTTGATGCAAATAGTCCTGGCCTTGATCCCTGGTACTCGCGGAACCTTATGGTACTTCCAGACTACCTCACTCATCCACCTCAGTTGTGCCCAATCCACTTTCACGAGCACAAATGGCTCGTACCTCTTCCGTCTTTTCCCGCGACCTCTGAGAACACTGTCATCGAAATAACGATCAACGCGATCGTCAACATGGGTTTACTGTTCTTGCCTACTGACTAAGGGCCAGGAAAGCCTGTTTCGACGTCTAGTGACCTATGGAGTACATCCCCAGCGGTTTCAGGTTTTACGGGGATGCACAGACACTACATCACCCCCCCCTTTTGATAATGGAGCCTCGAACATCCTCATCTCAGTAAATGTCCCCTGGGCTGCTATAGCTAAGAGCATGTCTAAGGTGGAACCTTCCCAGGTACTGACGGATATGTTCATCGGTATCGTTAAGTGGAATACATACACGCTGAAGCGGAAATCTGCGCATGCGCAACTTTTCTCTAGGAAGCCGGGCTTGGTGGTAACTCCCCGGTGAACCAGTCACTTGCGGTCGCTCCCAACTCGAAGTCTAGTGTCCCTCCTTGGGCAAAAATGTCGTCCCATGTTAACCAGTTCTTCTTCCAGTCTTTTCCGTTCAAGCGAAGACTTTGCACATAAATATCGCCGCCTCCGTTTCCATCACCGCCACTCGAAGTGACATTCAGTTTCTTACCACCCCCAAGGTCAATGACAAGTGAATCAAACCATGGAGAGTGGATCAAAAATGTCGACTGTCCTGTCACAGGGTATAGTCCGATCATATTCCACAATATCCAAGTCTGCATAGCTCCAGCATCACTGTTGCCGGGGAGGCCGGATACTCCAGTACCATAAAAAGATTTGGCAATATAACGCGATCGGAAGACAGACAAATCTTGCCGGTCGATATAGTGGTAAAGATAAGGGACGTTGAACATACTGGATCAAGAACCTTGGTCAGCTATGTCCCTCGCAAGAGCAATACCCGCAAGAAGACCAAGTCAGGCAGGGAATACACTTACGGTTCGTTTGTGGGATCAAAGATAATACCGCTGGAACCGCTGGCTCCTTCAGTAAACATGGTGTTAAGCCGGTCGAGAACGGTTTGATTCCCTCCCATTTTATCAATCATCGTTTTCATGTCATGGATACTCGCCCAAGAATAGGCCCACGAACTGGCTTCGTAGTAAGGGTCTCCCCAATAGCCGCTGTCATTCAGTGGATCAGTCTCGATGAAACCAGACTCATTGCGAGGAACGACAAATCCGGAGAATCCTAGCGATGTCTGGTTGGCATTCCAATGGTTTCTCCAGTTTCTGGAACGGTTCAGGTATTTCTCCGCATCGTCAGTCTTCCCAAGCCCCGATGCTACCTGGTATAATCCAAAGTCATTGCATGAATATTCCACTGCTCGCGTGACAGCACGAGTAAATCTGGGGGTGATGTAGCCCAAACTAAGCCAGTCTGGCAATGCGCCTCTGCCTTCTTTTGTCGAGGAATCGGGGGCCTGGGGATCGACTGGATCGTTGGGAGGTGTCACTTCTGCGTCTTTCACCATGGCCTTGTAACCATCTTCCCAGTTTACCGCACCGCGCACGCCCTTGACATAGGCATCGGCCAGAATATTGTCCGCATTCGAGCCGCCCTGTGTACGACCATTGTAGTTAGAGGACCGCGAATCCGGCATATAGCCCTCGAATCGCCAGATATCAATAAGCGACCGGATCTGCTCCTCATATGCGGCGGGTTGCAACACCTGCATGAGAGCGGTAGAGCAGCGGAAAAGATCCTGCGAACCAAATGAGCGATACAGTGTCATTTTAGTTGTGTGTCCGAAGTACTTACCCAGTAAGTGAAAATATCCTCATAGTAAGGTTCTTGGGATGTCCATTGCGGGTTCTCTCCGGTTTGGTTGGTAGGAAGAAGGTGCATGAAATAGAGAGACGTATATAATAGCGTGAGCGTCGTGTCATTCGTGTTGGTTGTGGCGACTTTCGACAAGACTTTCGTTTCCCACTCGGACTGAGCATCGTCCACGACCGACTGGAATTTCTTGTCTTCCGGTATCTCATCTTCGACATTCTTACAGGCCTTCTCCGTGGAGATCCACGAGATGCCCACACGAGATGTAACTACAGAGTCTTTGAAAGTGAAGAGACCCCCAACTCGCGTTGAACCTGAAGAAGACGATGCGAAACCGCTACTTTGTTCGACGCTTCCGCCCGCATCGGTTCCAACATAGGTCTTGTTGCTGATGGGCGAGGCATCGAAATGGCCACCTGGGTAAAGTCAGCTAATTCTGCCCTGAAATGGCCTGGACTTTGACAAAAGCTTACAAAAGTAGATAGACCAATCGGGAGAACGGTTCCAGCCGTTGTCGTACACACCATGGCCCTCATAATGCCCGTCGGGGAAGATGGTGATATTACCACCTTTGTATCCCTGGCTGAGTCCCATTCCCCGATACGACGGTAGGACATGCGAAACGTCAACCAAGACATTACCATCCGAGCCGCTCGGAAAAGTATATTGATAGATTCCTGCATGAGCGGTTGCGCTCAGCTCCACGACTGTTCCTTCGGCGGTCTTCGCCTTATAGTAGCCCACTGATGCCTCATCTGCACCTGACCGGCCAATAGTGATGTTGGACAGCGGTTTGCTGATATTTCCAATCAACGGCAACTGGGAGACAGTGCCGTACTTAGGCGCACCTCCTGTGCCCTGCTCATGCATCATACTGAACCCCGAGAAATTGCCATTGGGCAAATATCCGGAATATGAGTCTGTTCCGGAGACATATAAATCGGGTCCTAGCTTCACCACCCCAAACGGACGAGCAACCCCGGGGAAATCATTGCCGCCACTTTGGGATCCCAAACTTGTTCATGGTTAGGCTCGCGACTTTTAATATCCAGCAGGTGTGCTGATGCATGACTGGATCTCGATATATCACTTACAATAAATCCACGTGAGAAGTCAGATTTGCAGCGCGGGCAGCTGGTTCCAGTAGACTCAATATCAGCATGGTGTACCAACTCGCCATGGCTAATCTGGCACAGCGGAACGCAGCTGAGAAACATATCGTCGAACCACCCATTTCGAAAGGATTTACAAAATATATATCCCAAAGCCAGTGGGTACGGTAAGTGGCGGCTCACAATGGGATCTCTTCGGTTGCTACTAGTACTATCAACCCCAAGTTCCGGGTATCAAAAACGAGTGTGTGAGATCCCAGGTCCAGCGGGGATCCAAAGTGGTTTGTCGACAACAGTGACTGGACGGTTGAAGGGATGGATCATCTCTAGTGGTGAATCTTCAGCCCACTGGGCGCATAGGGATCCAGCACATGCCGTGATCACCGGTGGTGAGTAGGGACCGCTAGCCGCCAGCGGCCAGGAAGCAAGGGTGGGATAACCCCAGTTATGCACATCCATGGTCTGAAGCTTGATTGGTATCTATTCACCAAGCCCTGTCACACGGGGATCAGCACTCTCAAGTCCACATTATCAAGCCCCCCTACGGTTACAGTGGCTACTTGTTACACAGCTAGACACATTCCAATCGTCTAGTGGTATGTCTCCTTCTGAGAAGTGGCCTCAGGGCATGGGGCAAGAAGAAAAATAACCACATTCAGTAAGTGCAGCGCAGAACAAAGACATTATGTTGCATAATTGAATCTGTCGTATCAGGTCGGAGTAAGATATAGGAGCGCAAGATTCAGCCGATGGACCTGTCCGGATGATGGAGACATCACGGTGAGTGACAGCCAGTCATGAGCCCCGAAGGAGCACATGCCCCAAAGGTCATTCTTCACTAGGGCATCATCCAGCCCCGTCGTGCTGATCAAGCGGACCCGGACCATTTCTTCTTCCATCATCAGATAAGTTAGCACCTCTGGACAGAGTATGAGAGACTCTGAATCATGGTTGCAAGGCAGACCTGCAAAATTGTGCCTGGGCGCTTGATTTGTTGTTTGCTCCCTAGACCCAATTATCGGGCAGATCATTTCAGCCAATGGATTCCCCACATGCCGCAGCGCTCAGGGGTCCATCTTTAGAGCGATATTATTGGCTGCTTCTAAGAGCGGGTCATCTGGTGCCTTGATCTTATGTAATCTTGGCTTTCGCGCAGGATAGTCAGGTGATCATTTTGCTCCTTTCTACAGGGAGACTTTGCGAAGCTGCAGATTGAAGTGCGGTGAGACGGATGTCTATTTATAAAGCCTGCTTCCTTTCAAGAATACTTGATTTGTTATTTATGGTACATAGACAACAATACTGGATAACCTTATTGTCGGATCCGAACTATTGAACATCATGACAGACAACACGCGAACCTGGCGTCTCTACCGCAGGGATCAGTCAATGTTTTTTGGGAAGACTAGTAGAATGAAGCTCCAGAACTGACCCCTTTGAAGTGCAGATATGGAGAAACGAGACATGTATATCAAGCGATATCCTCAACATGCCCTTATTTGACTACCCTTAGATAGGGGCCCTTGCTTGGTTGGTATTAACCTGGATCTAACATCAATGGAATCAAGATGCATAGTATCAATGCCAAAATAATGCTTGCTCTACGTAGGCTTGCATATTCTGACCAGGGCACTGCTATCTATAAACATGTCTTGTGTAACATAGTGATGCTGTGGTACATGGTAGGGATGATGCATTACCCGATCCTTTACTCTTCATGGCTTCCAGTGTGGGACGTTAAGACGAAGGTTGATGTGGCACATATGAACTGCAGGAGTTGGACAGATTTGACTCATTTTGCGAATATTGCTCAGGATTCTGAGCTGAACTTTGACAGTTTAGTCAACTTCTACATAGGCGGAAGCCTTGACAGGCCGATGAGAAAGACGATGCATAATGGTTTCTTTTTATCACAGGACAGAAAGTATATGTGGTTTGGTATTTATCTTATAGTAATGGGCCGTGTGCATTTGTAAATTGATGTCGATGAAAATCCTTGGTTATGGTCCAATGCTAGATTAATGGGTGCGTGTAGATGGTATTCGAGAACCCATTGGCCTCTTGGAGACACCTGTCTTGAATTTGCATGTTGTTAATAATAGCTACACTGTTTTTTCTCTTTTGTTTAGAATTAGGAACAACTTTATCACTTTTTATGACGTTTGCTTTGTTTGTGTTCCTTCCTTCTCCGTCTTATCTTCCTCTTTCTTCTCCCGAGAAAGCCTCCTTGACTATCTGGATAGATACAATCGCACCCTTTCCCGCGCTATTATTCAATGTCTCGAGCGAATTCACGGTGAGGATGGTGCATTTCATCTCAGGGCTGAGATAGAAGTCATACTAATCTGTGCTTAAAGCGCAGTTTTACTTCCATACAGCCGGGCAAACGGACAAGATCAAGTCAGATCAAGCATACCATGTAGCAGCCTGTCGTCCGGGAAAGTGGCTAACCGGCAAATCGCAGTCCCGCCGGCATGTCTCCGAGAACGAGGCAAGAGCAAGGCAGGCGACATCTCTTTCTTCCATAAGAGAGGATCTTATATTATGCGTGGACAGGAAAAAAGCGTCCGCAAGGCAAAACGTGAGACTGGCCTAGATCCGTCCGGTGCGCTCAAGCCACAGTGTCTCGATAGGGCCCATTTTCGTCGAGTTCATGCCTAGTGTTGGAAGTCGAACACGTTGAGTCTTCTTTGAGACTTATATCAATTAATATCCACGTCTGCTCTGTGGTGTAAAGCACTACTGGTTCTGAATAAACAGGCCGAAGATTGACTTGCTATCCGTATCCGATATTTGAAGAAACGCCACTCCATGCTCTTGTGCTTGGCACAACGAACTTGAATCTTGGAACTGACTGATAAGTGAGCGCCTCCTTGCAGAAAAGAGGCGGTCGCGCGTATGATTCGCTTCTTACACGTAGCTCGCTGTCTTCATAAGACCACCATTATCCACTCACAGAGGATGTTCAACACTAATATACACATCAAGTCATAGCAGCTAGCTGCAGTTGCACTAGTATCAGCCATCAATTTACTAACTTGGGGCACTATGCCGGAAGAACTGCAGCGGTGAGTCCCAAGGCACATGCGCTAGTAACGCCAGACTCAGGCCATAGAACCCGACTCCCTCTCACTTCAAGAGCATCTGCGCGGCTGGTCGCTACATTATTCCCACGCTTTGTCGAGGCTCAATCCAATGAGAAAGCAATGATAAGATGCTCGATGCTTTGACTCACGGGATCGGCATCGGTCATTCGGGATATTTCAGCTTCTTCTCTCGCTCCGTCCAACAACATGGATGCATCCTTGTGAATGCTGCAACCTCGTCATCCTGGATCAGATTAAGTCCGCACGTCATAGAGCAGATTTTTGCCATCACTCATGGCATGATAATCAGAGACGACTACTACCCCAACAAGCAGAGCTACCGCTGAATCTACCAGTCGCAGTCAAGTCGGTCTCTAGCGTAGTGCAGCAGCGCTCCTCAGTGGACGGAAAAACCCGCCTAGCATCTCCGCACAATTTCTCCGGATGTATCCACCGTGGGCCACCAACTCACTCCCTTCCCCCGGAATTGCTGGATCCAGCTTAATGTGCGGGGAGAGATGGGGTTTGTCTCTGCGGGTGTGCGGGTATCATGGCCGCTGATGTTTGGGGTTGTTCCCTCGCCAGGGCCTATCGGGTTTCTGCTCGGCACGACCGATTAGTCTCTAGCATGCTCTCCAGCCTTCGGGATCTGTCCCTACACAGTTTAGTAAGATGGAGACGACTGTGTTAAATATTCGTATGATCTCCGGGGAGTGAGACTGTTTGCTTCTCCCTTGGTTCTCTTTCTTTCCCTGGGAATGCCCTGTGCTGCTAGGTTTAATTGTCAATTGCCTACCAGTCTTTGGACAATCCTCCCACAATGAGTCTCCTCAAGAACTATCGCGTTTACCTCCTCACAGCAGTGGCCTACTCGGGGTCACTCCTTTTCGGTATGTATACACTCGGGAATCAGATACGCTCTGTGAACTAACGCTTGATGACTGCTAGGCTATGATACGGGTGTTATGGGAAGTGTTCTTTCACTGACCAGCTTCAAGGAAGATTTTGGAATACCGACTGGCTCTTCTGGTTTTGCTTCCTCCAAGAGCTCCGAGATCTCATCCAATGTCGTGTCCTTGCTGACCGCGGGCTGCTTCTTCGGCGCCATCTTCGCTGCCCCCCTTAACGAGCGCATTGGCCGACGCTATGCACTGATGATCTTCACCGTCGTATTTCTTATCGGAGCCGCTGTTCAAGTTGCTTCGAAGCATCACATTGGACAGATCTATGGTGGCCGTGTCATAGCTGGCTTGGGAATTGGTGGAATGTCCAGTATCACGCCTGTGTTCGTGAGCGAGAACTGCCCCCCAAGCATTCGAGGCCGAGTTGCTGGAATGTTCCAAGAGTTCCTGGTCATTGGAAGTACCTTCGCCTATTGGCTGGACTATGGTGTATCCCTGCACATTCCCTCGAGCACGAAGCAATGGCGTGTTCCCGTCGCTGTTCAGCTGATTCCTGGCGGTCTTATGCTACTGGGGCTTTTCTTCCTCAAGGAGTCTCCTCGCTGGCTGGCTGGTAAAGGACGACATGAAGAAGCTCTTCAGTCTCTCGCATACATCAGAAACGAGTCTCCTGATAGCGAAGTGATTCAGCAAGAGTTTGCTGAGATTAGGGCAGCCATCGATGAAGAGGTAGCAGCTACCGAGGGGCTGACATACAAGGAGTTCATCCAGCCGAGTAACCTCAAACGCTTCGGATTTGCCTTCACTCTCATGCTTTCACAACAATTTACGGGCACCAATTCAATCGGATACTACGCCCCTGAGATCTTCCAAACTGTCGGACTTAGCGCGACTAACTCGTCTCTTTTCGCTACTGGCGTCTACGGAACTGTGAAGGTTGTCGCGACGGCTATCTTCCTGTTCGTTGGTATCGACCGGTGGGGTCGGAAGCTCAGTCTAGTCGGCGGATCCATTTGGATGGCGAGCATGATGTTCATCATTGGCGCTGTATTGGCCACACACCCTCCCGACACTAGCGCTGGTGGTGTCTCCCAGGCTTCTATCGCCATGGTGGTCATGATCTATCTCTACGTGATCGGCTATTCGGCTTCCTGGGGTCCTACTCCCTGGGTGTATGTGAGCGAGGTAAGAAAACCGTCACTGAGCTCCTTTGGACAAAAATTATCTAACAGGCCTGACAGATCTTCCCAACACGGCTACGTTCATACGGTGTCGGCCTGGCAGCCACATCCCAGTGGCTCTGGAGTTTCGTCGTCACCGAAATCACCCCCAAAGCCGTCCACAACATCGGCTGGCGGACTTTCCTCATGTTTGGTATCTTCTGCGTTGCCATGTGTGTCTTCGTCATTGTTTTCGCCAAGGAGACCAAGGGCCGCAGTCTCGAGGACATGGACATCCTCTTCGGCGCTGTCAACGAGGCGGACCGTCGTGCTGCGGTGGAACATACCATGCACAAGCGCGGCTCCTCCCACATCGAGGACGTGGATGAGGAGACCGAGCGTGTTCGCCATGAGCAGGACAAGGTCTAGCTGGGCTAGATCGGTCCTTGTACGAATGAAATATATAACCCGTCTCTGGGTATGACTGGATGGTTTTAAAGTTGGGCGAGTCAGCATAGATCTAGATGTTAGATGGGGGCTTATATATTGGTCTTCATAGAATCGGGTTTTGTTTATTACTGGGATCTCGAGATGATTCTAACACCGGCTGGACTGACGTTGTGTGATACTATGCATGGTTTCTTTTTCTATTCCTTCGTCCAATGAAAATTTTCTGGTAGAACTGAGAAGATTTTACTTCCAGCCACGGTAGACCCAGCCACCTCCTGATGTAGAAATACTACACAAGAACAACTAGTTTCGAACAGGCTAGGACTATGCGTTCGTCCTGACCCCCCGTGTAAAATGCAATCAGAAATTGCCAGACACCGAGTCTCAAAAGAATACAAAATTGTAGTATAACACAAGTCAGCTCACGATACCAGAGCGATATAAACTCGAGTATAATCTTATTGACCACAATAGCCAACTGCACCGAGAGAGCTCCGATCAATAGTGCCTCGAAGGTTATTGAGAAGATAGGTCAAACTTTCACTAAATAGACCGACTCCTATCTCCAACCGGAAGGATTATCATCAAGACCAAGTAGGTAGTATCTAGTCCTAATGCCAACGTCTCCAATACTAGTACCACACCACCGCTATTGACTGGCAATTGAGTGAACTTGTGAATAAGCCTTGCCGCTGCTTTTTGAATGTTTTTTTTTTTTTTCCCCACGTTCTTTCCTTTCCCCATATAACCCTAAACACTCCGAGTTTGATGGACTGGTGCTATTCTTAGATGTGCTCGTGTTGGGCTGAGACATGGGGAGGTTGTTAATCTCGCTGGCACAGTTTTGTCTGTTTTCCTTTTTGTAGTTTTCTTATTGGGTGGTTATGTTGGCAGATTGGGGGTGTACTTGAATTGACGGGAGTTCTGTGTCTGATACAGAAACTAGGTTCTGAGATGTGGGCATATCGATAATGTTAAGTGAAAGTAATTGAGTAGTGCAGTTGGTGAACAAATTTGGCATAAATAAGCAAAAATAGAGTTAGACCTACTATTTAGCAATATGACTATGATGATTAACTTCACTCGTTGACTTAGCTTTGAGGCTGAGCTGGCGGTCAGGTGTGCCTTCCTTATCCATCTCTTACTTCGCCCCTGTTTCAGTTCATTATTGGTCTTGAAGCTTTCGACAGTAGCTCATCGCGGTGTCAAGTTCCGGTTCAGAATAAACCACCAGCTAGTAGTACTTAAAGAGAAAGTGACAGAATTATTTACTCTTCGGTAAAGTCTTCCACAATTGACTTGCTTTCCTGGTACATCATCCTGAGATCAGAATACATTGGATGAACCCTCAGCTATGATACTTGACAGGAGATACTGGGTCTTTGCGACCCTTCTCATTGTACATTGTCTCATGCTGGCGGACGCGGCTTCACTTGGAGCGAAGGAGTGTCGGATCCCACAACTAGTTGAAGCAACAGCAGAGCAGCTTCAGGATGGTCTTCAGAAAGGGTGCTTCGGTAGTGTCGATTTGGTCAAGTTTAGTGACTTCTGCCCTATCACTTGTATTCAGTATTACTGTGCCTTCGGGATGCTGACAATTACAGGCGTATACTGCTCGAATCAGCGAGATCGATGTGCATTTTGGTACCATCCTCGAGTTGAACCCCGATGCGCTGAGTATAGCGAAACAGCTCGATCATGAGAGGAATCAGGGGCATATCCGAGGGTAAGTTGCTGTATCTGTAATGGTATTCTGTGGGCGGTTGATTGACTATTGTAGTCCGCTGCATGGCCTGCCAGTCTTGCTCAAAGACATGATCGGCACGAAAGATAATATGCAAACAGCAGGTATCATCCCTTTATTCTGATCGGATTCATCGCATTGACTGACGATATGCTAGCTGGCTCTTGGGCGCTTGTTGGAGCTAAGGTTCCCGCAGATTCAACTGTGGCGGCGAAGCTCAGGGAAAATGGTCTGGTCATCCTGGGCAAGACTAGTATGTCTGAATGGGCCAACTTCCGTTCGGTAAACTCGTCAAATGGATGGAATGCGCGACGTGGTTATACATTCGGGGCATACTATCCTGACCAGGACCCGGATGGAAGTTCGAGTGGTAGTGCTGTTGCGACTGATCTGGGGCTCAGTACGTTTGCTCTGGGGACTGAGGTACGTTAAAAGATACTTTCTTGTGTATGAAATAGGTGTTGATTGTGGTAAACTAGACTAGTGGGAGTATACTGCTTCCGAGCGAAAGGAACAACATCGTCGGAATCAAGCCAACCGTTGGGCTTACTTCACGCTACATGGTCATCCCTCTTAGCGAGCGCCAGGACACCATTGGACCCTTGGCTCGGACAGTTAAAGACGCAGCTATCTTGTTACAAGTAATTGCTGGTCCAGATGACAAGGACAATTATACCTTGGCTTCACCCTTCGCAGCAAAATTGCCCGACTACTTGGCAGCCTGCAAGCTGTCGGGGCTACAGGGCAAGCGTATTGGTATTCCTCGAAACGTCATCGACTACTTAGGTCCCGCAGGTGCTCCCATAGTTTCGGCATTCGAAAACGCCGTCACTATTATAAGGACTTCAGGCGCCACCGTCGTGGATAATGCGAATTTCACAGCGTACAGTGACTTTTATGGTAGCTTGAAACCGGCCATTGTTGTGGCTGCTGATTTTTCGACGAACATTAAAAGCTATCTGAAGAATCTGGAGCAGAACCCAAACAATATACATAGCCTTGAAGGCATTAGGGACTTCACCCAGCATAGCGCATTGGAAGATTACCCCTCGCGCGACACGGGGTTGTGGGATCAAACGATTGCTTTGGGCATGAACAACACATCCCCGGGCTTTTGGTCCTTGTATCAGCAAACCCTCTATTATGGAGGGGAAGGAGGACTATTAGGAGCTTTGTCCCGTGACAAACTCGACGCTGTCATTTTGCCCACTCTTGTGGGCTTCGACATCCCAGCTGTTGTTGGTACCCCAGGTATCACTGTTCCTCTGGGAGCATATCCAGATGGGACACCAGTGGAATATAACACCCGCGGTGACTCAATTCAGCGTGCCCCTGGTATCCCTTTTGGCATCAGCTTTCTGGGTCAGAAATGGAGTGAAGAAGAGCTGATAGGGATGGCATATGCATTCGAGCAGCAGACACTGGTCCGTAATAAGCTCAAGCGATCTCTAAAGGTGGATAGCTAGGTCGAATGGGTCGTTCGTAGTCTTGGCGGATGCGCAGTGGATTACCTTCATTCGGTTTTGGGTTTTGTAGTTATCATTATATAGTCTTAATAAAGAAGGACTTTGGGATATGTGAAGGTGGAAGACGCAGTTCAGTATCAAGGCGGAAGATATTGGCCTGACAATCTAGGTGTCAATGTGATAACCAGAAATGGTTTAGCCCCAGATAGGCTGATAAGATGGATGGAGAAAGTCTTCCGAGCGGGGTGCGCCTCCGTCAGGCATGCCGGAGCATACCTCAGACAGGGATTGTGGATTCGAGATACCTAGACAGTCTCTGTCCATGAACGGACTCGAACAGACGTGCGCATCTTTGCGCACGCAGATTGCTGCTACTGAAGCCAAACTTGCTGACCTGAAGCGTGAGCTCGAAGTCGCAGAACAGGCTGCGAGCCACAAAAGCCAGAATGCAGCGGACGCTGAAGAGGGATCTGAGAGGAGGTGGCCCCTTCTAGACGAAGAGTATCGACGCTATGGGAGGCAGATGATCGTGCCACAGCTAGGAATACAAGGTTCGTGAACTGTGCTCCTCCCCTGGGTTTGGGAGATCTAGGATTACTGACTAGTGCTTTCGCAACTCAGGGCAGCTGAAACTCCGGTCGGCAAAGGTGTTGATCGTAGGAGCTGGTGGGTTGGGATGTCCGGCAGCTTTGTATCTTGCTGGAGCTGGCGTTGGTACGCTCGGACTTGTGGATGGAGATGCTGTGGAGTCGTCGAATCTCCATCGTCAGGTCTTACATCGGACAAGGAATATTGGGAAGTTGAAGGTGGATAGTGCTATTGAGTACTTGAAGGAGTGAGTTGATATCTGGGAATCATTTACTATTATTTGTGCAGTATACTGACCATGGGCTGCTTATTCTAGGCTGAACCCTCACTCCAAGTACATCGCTCACAGGGAACATCTGGCGCCTGAAGCTGCCCCAGAGATCTTCAGCAACTACGACCTGATTCTCGATTGCACGGATAACCCCGCGACTCGATATCTCATCTCGGATACTGCGGTGCTCCTGGGTAAACCACTGGTGTCGGCCTCTGCTCTGCGCACAGAAGGCCAACTCATGGTATTGAATAACCCTCCCCGACCTGCCGGCGACAAGACCGGAGGTCCTTGCTACCGCTGCGTTTTTCCGAAGCCGCCTCCAGCGAATACTGTCACAAGCTGCGCGGATGGGGGTATCGTGGGCCCCGTGGTGGGAACAATGGGTGTTTTGCAGGCCCTAGAAGCAATTAAGGTCATTACAGCAGACGAAACAGTTACAACCCCGCCGCCATCATTGCACATCTTCTCCGCATACTCTACACCTCTCTTCCGCACGATCAAACTTCGCTCTCGTCGGCCAAATTGCGCGGTGTGCTCCGCCGAGGCCACAGTCACGGTGGATACTGTCCGCTCTGGCTCTACCGACTACATCTTCTTCTGCGGTACCGCAGGTCCAGAAAACTTGCTCTCACCCGAGGAGCGCATCACACCACGCGAGTATCGTACAAGGCATCATGGCAAGGAGGAAAAGGAACCGACAATCATCGACGTCAGGGAGAAGGTCCAGTACGACATCTGTAGTCTGGACAATAGCGTCAATATCCCGATATCCACAATACTGGCTTCCTCGGCGAGCTCTATGAGTAACGGGGACTCGTCGGCCGATGGTGTGCCTGCGTTACCTCCATGGGTGCCAGCGGACGTAGCGTCATCGCAGTCTACTGACCCCGTGTATGTGGTGTGTCGACTGGGCAATGATTCCCAGGTTGCTGTTAAGAAGCTGAAGGAGCTGGGATTGGATCAAGGAGGAAAGAGGGTTGTGGCTGATATCCGGGGTGGATTTCGTGCTTGGAAAGAGCAGGTTGATCCTGAGTGGCCTGAGTACTAGATTTCGTAGTAGACTAGATGGTCGTATTGTATGTAAATAGTTGTCAATGGATATGGTGTATGACGTATCGTTGCAATTTCTCTGTCAAATAAATCGTACGATCAAGAAATCCCTATCCTTCACGCGCGATAAGCATGAAGGGGGAACGTAACTGGCAGAAAGGAGGAAAAAGAAGGGGTTCAAAAAACAAATCCCTCGAAGGGATTCGTACCCACAATGCTATTCAAGATTGTGGAGACAGACAGTCGTGATGAGCGACCGCTCGACTATTGGAAGGCTAACATAAAAGAGCGACTGTCGATAATGATTTTCATTGCAATCTATTATCGAGTCTGAATTGGAGCAGGAGCTGACATTCAGGTCACTTGCCTTGACTGCCACGAATTCTACTCCTCACAAATCTCCTGGTCTTCATCGCTAAAGAAAAGCAAGCATCCCCTCTCTCATCTTCTGCGCCATAATCCAATTGAGTATGCCAGTTCTTTCCCCCAATTTATCTGTCTATGCAAACCAGACATGATCGTTGATCTAATTATCAACAGGTAGAATAACATCCAGTACGATGATGTCGATTCCTGCATGGCAGTGGGTCCATCCACCAAGCATCCGGGCAGTTCCAACCATTCCAGCCAATTCCAGGCACCACGCGGCATCTCCGTTCAGTCTGGAGCCCGTCAAGTTACCGAGATCCGAGTCTTGGTATCTCACTCTGCAAGTCTGAAGCTGGTCTTATCTTCACTACTACATCTGCTGGTAAAGCGACCCATTCAACACGAGCACAACCTAGACTAGCTTATCGGTAAACAGAGGCAACAAATCACCGACTCGGTGTAAAAACTGGTTGTGCTCTTGGCAGACGGCCCAAGGATCCACTTGGGAAAGTCGGCGGTCGATCGCCACTACTTCGACTGTTGCGAAGTTTAAACTTCTCCCTCTCTGGACTCTTTTCTTCCTTTTCCGAAGCAAGAAGCGAAGCGAAAATCCCCCGCGGCCACACAAATCCTTGCCGGAGATACTCCAGCTTACGCAACTACCTGCTTTCTTCTTCCTCGCCCAGTCCAATAAGCGTTCAATCCGCACAGGTCTGCGAGAGTTTAGCCGAGTTGCATCTGGCGTCGCCGATCGCATCACGTGGTCTGGGGAAGTGAGGCCGTGGATGAGGGGCCGGCTCGTGCCCCGGATTTTTGGATCAATCCTATCTGGCATTCAGGGGTGAGATCGAGCGAAAAGAGCTTTGTCGTCGGTAGGTGTACATAAAATACACTTCACGATGGCAGCTCAGGTCGACTCGGACCAGTCCTCCTCGCGGGTCTTACCCGGCGAAGATGATGGACGACGGAACCGCGAATGGAAGCTCTTCAGCAAGCTGAAACGGGGTTGGAAGAGCTTGGAGCTGGATATGCCGACTCTGCTTCTTATGATGAAGTATGTTCTGTGTCTCTCAACTGCCGAGCTTGTATTGATTGGTTTCGCAGGGGTGCCCTTGCACCAACAATTTGTGTAGCTATGTAAGTTCACCCACAATCCTCTGCTACTTATGCCAGACTAACAAACATGAAGATATCAAGCGGATGCTGTGGCATCGCTTTTCAATACTGTCGGATATCTAGTGGCCATCATTTCCGTCTTGGGATTCTCAATCATGCCTCGGGCCAAGTTCATTCAAATGATGGTCCTCGACATATTAGCTGTCTGTGTTGCATCAGCTGTTGCTCTACTAATGATGTACTCGTGTGTCAAGGCACGGGAGCATTCTGAGTCTGCCACTGCCGCTGCCGACGGAAGCACAGCATACAACTCGTCTGCAGCAGCCGTCAGTGGCGTTTGGTTGTTCTTTGAGATCTACCTGGTTCACACCTTTCGAGCCAAATTTCAGCAGTTCCAGTTTCCCGTGATTATCTATTCGATTGTTGCCAATGTTGCTTTTGTTTATGCTTCTAGGCTTGGGACCATGGCTGCTGCGATTGCGCTCGTCAAGAAATTGCTCGAAGCATGCCTAACCGGGTTGGGAGTGGCAACGGGTGTCTCGTTGTTCATACTTCCAAAAAGTACCCGAGGCATCGTCTTCAAGCAGATGGCCGGCTACATCGGCGGCCTGCGTGCTGCCCTCAATGCACACACGGCGTACTTTGAGACGTTGGAAAAGGACGACATGTTCGGGAGGGCAGAGACGTACGATTCGACCGTAGAGAAGGTCACCGATAAGGGTAAGGTGTATAGCCCCGAGGCGCAGGCTATCCGTACAGCCTGTCAGAAAGTCACAGACCTTCATGCAAAAATTCATGGCGATTTGACATTCGCAAAGCGCGAAGTTGCAATTGGGAAGCTTGGGCCAGATGATCTCCAAGCCATCTTCCGACACCTGCGCCAGACCATGATACCCGTAGTCGGGTTAAGTTTTGTTGTGGACATATTCCAGCGCTTGTCTGACTACAACAAATGGAACCAGCCCATCGACGCGACTGGGGCAGAAATTCCCGATCAGGTACGCCAGAGGGTTAGACTGGAGTGGAACGAGATCATGAGAGCAGTCCATGATCCTTTCAGCTCAATGATTCACACAATTGACGAGGGTCTGCATCATGTGTCTCTTCAGCTTGAGCTAACGAAGCCGCCAAAACCATCGAAAGCGGGCAAAGAGCCGGAAGATGTAGAGGCAACGGCTAGTCCGAAACCAGGCGAGAAAGGCTTTGGCGAATATTACGAGAAAAAGCTTCGCAACTTCAAGTACGCCAAGCGGGTTGCCCTGCGAACTTGGAGCGAAGAGAAGGGGATAATATTGCCACCTGACTTTTTCGAGCACCCGTCATCTGTACATTTGGATGTGGACGATATTCCTGATGACAAGTTTGGAGTCGGCCGAGACAGGAGCCGACGGCAGCTGTACTTAATTCTCTATGTAAGCTTGCTCTTATACTTTTATGTCTACTGATGCTGACTATATCACAGGTGGAGCAGCTGCTCGAATCAACTGGCCACGTTGTCCATGATTTTATCCAGTTTGCAGACGAGAAGGTTGCAAGTGGGAAGCTCGCACGGAAGCGCCTCGTAATCCCTGGCTCAAAGCGTTTGCTGAAATGGTTCATCAGCGCTTTCAAGGCGGAGGACTCACATGAGGATGACAACTTGGGTGGTGACATCAACTCACAGAACAACATCCTTCAACTGGGCGAGGCTTATAAGCACCGAAAGGATCCGGAACACCTGCCGCCGGAGAATACGTTGGAGAAAATCGGTGACAAGATTCGCCTCATACCTACAGCATTACGCTCTCCTGAGTCGGCTTATGGATTCCGAGTTGCGTGCGCTACGATGACCGTTGCTGTGGTTGCTTTCCTTCACGACACTCAGGACTTCTTTGTCAAGCAGCGATTTGTTTGGGCCATGATCATGGTCAACCTCAGCATGTCACCCACATCCGGCCAAAGCATATTCGGCTTCGTTCTTCGTCTCCTCGGTACGGTCCTGGCCATGGTGCTCAGTCTATTGGCATGGTATATCCCGGGGCAGAAGACCCCTGGCATCATCGTATTCCTGTTCATATTCTTGACGTGCGTTTTCTACGTGCCGATCAAGATTTTCCGCTTCCGAATCATTGGAATCATCACCATCATCTCTACATCGATGATCGTGGGCTACGAGCTCGAGGTGCGCAAGATTGGAGAAGAGGTGGCCAGTTCCAATGGCCAGCAGTACTATCCAATTTACCTCCTGGGCCCGTATCGACTGGCCACTGTGAGCGCTGGTATAGCCGTGGCCTTCATATGGACATTCTTCCCTTATCCGATCTCGGAACACTCCGTTCTACGCCAAAGTCTAGGAGCCTCTTTGTACCTCCTAGCCAACTACTACTCCGTTATCCACGAGACCGTAAATGCGCGCATGCGCGGCGACGAGGGTGATCTAGCACTGAAGACATCATCAGGCCGCCGGCTTCTGAAGGCGCGTAACAAGGTGTTCTCAAAGCAAATGTTAATGTTGAACAACCTCCGAACGTATGCCGGCTTCCTGAACTGGGAAGTCGCCATCGGCGGTCGCTTTCCAAAAAAGCGTTACAACAGTATCATAACCTGCATCGAAAAGTGCGTATCCCCCACCCTCTACTACCCATAATGACACTCACAATTCTAACTACCACCAGCATCGTAAGCTACCTCAGTCTCCTAGGCTACGCCTCCGACACCCTCCTCCAACTCGACGGCGATGACGAATCCGACTCCGCCTGGGTCCACGACTTCAAAAGACTAGTCGCCAGCGCCCGCGTCACAACCCACGAAATCACCACCGTGCTCTGTCTCCTCTCCGCAAGCATAACAAACCGTCAACCGCTACCTCCGTATCTGAAAACACCCCGTCCATACAGTTTCTCCAAGCGTCTGGAGGCGCTTGACAAGGATATTCTCAGTCTGCGACACATCGCAGAGCCAGGGTTCGCTACGTTTTCCGTACTGCAGATCTCGACACGTTGCATTGTGGGTGATGTGGAGAGATTGATGAGGTGAGTGGTTTTTTCCTTCCTTCCACTTCATTCATGAAGCTGGGATGAAATTTGCTAATGAGTGTGATTTATTTGGTATAGGGACGTCAAAGCCCTAGTAGGCGAGCTGGACTTCTCGTTCCATGCTATAAGTACGGCGCATAGTGTCAAGTCGTCGGCGGAGGTGTCGCGGCTTTCGAGACCGCCGTCACGCGATAAGTTGGATTAATTAATTGATTGATTGATTAATGAGGCATGAGTGATTGATTGATTGATTGAGTGATGTATATACCCGATAGATATTTTGATGTTGTTGCCATGTTGTGGGGAGTATGCGATGGCATTAGTCCTAATTGATAGTGTATACAAAGTAGCGCAGACCAGGGACCTGAGCACCAGCAAAACAATCAATAATTCTACTTAATCAGAAACCAGATTCATAAATCCAAGCAGAGTTCCTTTCCCCCATCATATTGACAACCATAAGAACTCCTTACTTACTACCTACAGTACTAATAACCGACAACCCCGCATCTCCTCATCATCCCATCACCCCCTCTCTTCCCCATCACACCATTCAGTACTTAACTTACTATATTATATAACCAATCCACATACTCACCCACAACCACAACCCCAACCCCAACTAGTATGATACAATGACCACAACCAACACAACAATCCTCATAACCGGCGCCGCCG
Organism: Aspergillus tubingensis; assembly: GCF_013340325.1. Lineage (NCBI taxonomy): Eukaryota > Fungi > Ascomycota > Eurotiomycetes > Eurotiales > Aspergillaceae > Aspergillus > Aspergillus tubingensis. Next base: position 1,155,831 of record NW_023336276.1, read on the forward strand.
GAGGCATCGGCCTGGCCACATCGCGGCACTTCAACGCCCTCCACCCGACCAGCACCATCATCCTCACTGATCTGCTCACTCACCAAGAGACCACTGAATCCCTGATCCAGGGTACATTCCCGCATCCGGAAAAGGCAGTCTTTCTTCCCGCTGATATTCTGGACTGGGGACAAATGACACGGCTGTTTAGGACGATTGCGCGGGAATATGGTGGGGTGGATGTGGTGGTTGCGAATGCGGGGATGATGGAGTCTACGTCTGTGTTGGATTTGGAGGATGTTGATGAGGAGACGGGGGAGTTGAGGGAGGGTTTGGAGGCGAGGAGGGTGGTGGGTGTTAATTTGTTGGGGACTTTGAGTAGTATGTTTACCTATCTTGTTTTCTTGAGTTTTCTGGGGTGTGTTGTGCTAATGGTGTTGATGATGGTGTGAAGCACTGCGACTGGCAATGTATCACATGAAAGAGAATAAGAACGGGTCAATTGTGCTGGTGGCTTCTACGTCGGGTTATTTTGGAGGAACGGGTGTCACGGCTTATGTGGCTTCCAAGCATGGTGTTGTGGGGTTGCTTCGGGCATCGCAAGTGACAGCGCAAAAGTATGGCATTCGGGTTAATGCCGTTGCACCGTTTATGACCCCGACTAGAATGACGGCTGGTTTGTCTCAGAGCTGGCAGGATGCTGGGCTCGAAGCGAACTCTCCTGAGCGGGTGGCGGAGGTTATTGAGCAGGTCGGGATGGATACGGACCGAAGGGGCTCTTGTATGCTGGTGAGTACACTGAATCGCACAAGTGATTGTGATATACAGTCGCACTAAGGGAATTATGTGCTAGGTTGCTGGAAGATTTCTCAGAGAGATGGAGTCGACAAGGATGGAATTGCTCCCATCATGGCTAGGTCAAGACGTTGCGGATTTCATGGCGAAAGCAATGAAGTTTATTGCAGATATCGGAGGCTATGTGCTTCCTGCTCGTCTATAGAGAGATTGGTTACATGCATTCACGTGAATGGTGTCCTCCGGGATGGCATGGAGCAACTCTTCTACAACGCTTTAGATCACTGCTCCGGGATTAAGTCACCGAGGTCAGAGCTCACATACCAGTCATTGCGCGGCAGCCCCTTTGCCCCAGTAGCCAGAGTTGGACCTTGAGTTTCCAGGACGGAGGAATGTGAGAACCACCAATCAGGCAGCTCGTGTATCATAGTTGTGCTGAGCCAATCGTCACAGCTGCCCAGTAACCAGCCCTCATCCCCATGTTCAGCTTAGGTGCCTGTATCTCCCCAGGAACATGTGCCTCTACCACGCGGTCTGTGCCATGCCCCTTGCATTTCGTACTCTCACCATCTGTCCTTTTCGAGTGCTGTAGCAGACCCCTTCCAGAACGATGATAGCCTAGTGTGAAGTCCTATTTGACCAGCGTATTCCTCCACGTGTCGTGGAAACTGTCCAGCGTGCCCGCGAGAGACCTGCGGTACCATTCCTTATGGGAGTTGAGTATATTGAATTCAGCCATGCGAAGGATGGCCTGGAGCCGCAACTTTGCAATTGTGCTAGTTCTCAGAACCTGGTCGAGGTTGCCAGCGCAGAGCATCTGCGCCACAATGCCGCGGCGAATCTGGCTGCGGAATGGAAACTCGGTGTTAAAGAATGGCTGGTCCTGACCTGCGTCTCTTTATTGATGACAATGGATGCCTTCAATGCGACCGTAGTGCTTCCCCTGATGACAGTATGTGTGTTCATATGTCCGTCCCCATCTAAATGTCTGATCACCTGATATGGATAGAGCAGAATCTATCAGCCACATCTGAACAGCCACTCGGAAACACACTATGGATTGAGGCATCATACCTTCTGGCTAGTGCGGCAAGCCAGCCATTCTCTGTCATGCTCGCAGCAATTTTTGGGGTAGGGCCTATTGCCCTTGGAGCTGCTGTGCTGGCCACAGTGGGAACGGGGGTCTGTAGTGGTTCGATGAGCTTAGCTTGTCTGGTTCCAGGGCGGTTTGTCCAAGGCGTAGGCTGTGGGGGAGTAATTGCGACCTCGCTTCTGATGATAGATGAAGTCATCCCATATCCTCACCAGGCCCGATTTACTGGGTATGCCTTTCAGACTCGAGTGGTCGGGGCCATTGTTGGCCTCATCTTCGGTGGGTTGCTTGTCGATCACGCCGTCTGGACCTTTTATGCCAGTCTCGTCTTCTGCGCACTCGGACTTTTGGTCATTCCGTTCGCAGTTGAGTTGCGGACGTACAAGCGTATCGCAAAGTGCAAAGCGTGCGAGCTTGACTGGCAGGGTGCCGTGTTGACTTTTATGGGAATGGGCTGCCTTCTCATAGGCATCAATTGGGGCGGGATATTATACGACTGGACTAATTGGCACGTACTGGTAGTCCTTGGTGCAGGAGCAGCCTCGATCATCGTCCTAATCCTGTACGAGAGTCTGTGGTCCGTCCACCCGCTTTTCTCGTCGACAATCTTCAGCAGCATCGCAAGGACCATGTTGTACCTAGGTAGCTTGCTGCACGGATTCTTGGTAAGTCATCGGCTTGTGGAAACGGACGAAATCACTGACTTGCGATAGTTATCCTGCCATCTCCTGAACTGTGCCTTTTATCTAAGACTAGTCCAAGACTTATCGTCTGTATTCGAAGGGCTCAGCCTCCTCACGGTCCTCAGCCCGACATTAGTAGCGCTCATTCTGACAGAAAAGGTGAGACTTTTGCGAGGCCCGAGTACCTTCCCCTGGATGGTCCGGATCGGATGGTTGTGCAGCGTCCTTGCGACAGGCTTCTTCATTATCCTAGACGACAGCACTCCACCTCAAATATGGGTTTTCATCTTGCTTGGTGCAGGAATAGGCCACTCCCTCCTTATTTCTGGGTACCACCGGGGCGTGCACCATATACACCAGCCGAGCAGAGATAGTGAGCACTATCCAGCATCAACCATCCTCATGTACTCTCTTCTGCGGACGTGGGGGATGTGTATCGCTGTTCCAGTTGGCGGGGCGATCGTTTTGCATCGAATAGTGAGGGAAGAGGGCGCAGAGAGAAGTCACGTGGAATTCCATGCAGGCGAGGCCTCTTTATCGCAGCAGGGCAGGGATCAGAAGGAGATGCTTGTAGGTGGGTTCCATATGCTGTGGCGAGTTATGGTCGGGGCTTCTGCTTTAGGAGGCGTCAGCTCGCTATTTGTGAAATGATGTATAGCAGAGTGTGGTGTGACATTAGGAAACGATTGAATGCATGTACTGAAGGATATTCACATACCGATGAACATGTAGATGAGAAGGCTACCCATTGTGCAAGATATGAGTCGGTGGGATGGCTAAACTAAACGGGAAGGAACTTCAGCTTCACGGCATCCACCATCTACTTTCCCTACCAGTTACTACACACAAGAAAGATGGAAGTGGAAATCACAGTAATTTATTCAAGGCCAACACAAGCAACCTAGTTGAGATACTAAATCCAACTCAAAAGAGACATCAGAAACGTCTCGCTAACAAACATTGTCATACTAGAGGAGGTGGTATCAAAAGACAAACAACATCGCTTCGAATACCAATACAGCAAATTAACCAAGAGCAATACATCATAGAGATACCTCAAAGGAGGAAAGTTACATCATTCAATCACTTCCCCTCTTCATCTTCGTCATCATCATCATACTGACCCTTATTCTTCTTAGGATGAGGCGTAGGCACTCTCTTCAACGGAGAACCAAATTCATAATCATCAATCCCCATAAACTCGACGACTTCACCTTCAATAACACGGATGCTCTGTTCATCGTCTTTGGTAGTAGGCTCCTCGACAACACCATCAACGGCAAAAGGAGAATGATGGGACACCTTCTGCCTCTTCTTCGGCGGCTCATTGTCGTTGCCATTAGACTTGGAGACATACATAGGGGCGGCTGGCTGACTCTTGGCTTTGACTACCTTAAGCCATTTGGAGAAGGACACAATCTTGTCCATTTCAACTGTTGTTGGTCGTAAAAAGAGGATGGTTGGTATGGTTAGAGAAAGAGAAGAGTGGATGGATAGCAGCTTGCAAGAGCAAAAGCAAGAGCAAGTATAATAATTTAGAATGTGTTCTTTGATCGAACTTCAAGCGTAGTAAGTGAAGGAGTAGGTAGTTGAAGGAGGGAAAGAGTAAAAGATTTCAGCTTGGAAGGAACGGAGGGGCTCTTATACTTCCCTTCAAATAAGGCTTATGACTCCTTCTATGTTCTATATATCACGTCTACCTCATCGATTATACCTCTTTGGGCCAATAGCTGAGTTTGATCTGTAACTACTAGTAGTGGTTCCGCTGGATGGGGGTAATACACAGCCCTATAGGGAAACATGGACTAGTGATGTATACACACCCTTACGTCTACAAATCAAGTCTTGACACACTCCCCCAAGTGTTGAGGTATAGTGACATCAGAAAATTTAGTGGATTTGACTTGGTTTGTTATTCTCGAGTTCGTTCTCGACTTTGCGTACAAATGTACAAGTTTCATCTATGTCATCCTGTGCGCCAAGGATGAGGTCACAAATGAGTTCGGTCGTAGATGATAGCGCATAATGAAGATGAATATTTAAGTCAATCCCCAAGCTTAATGAGAAGTCCTTCTTGCTCGTCAACTGAGTTTAAAGGATTGTAGAATAAGATCAAATATGATCCTTATAGCAGCTTGTATAATGCACATACTGTACGGGGTATTGTTATCGTGATATCTTGATGTATGTTTGAGTTACTTTGCTACTTCTTGTTTTCATATTGAAAAGGGTAAATCCTGAGTCAGTTTGGATGCAAAGAACATTCGATTCCAGGATGATGCATATACTAATGAAGAACTGTTTGGGGGTGAAGTATATCCTGCTCGGCTATCCAGATTAGGCCTTTGTTCCTATTTTGGGATAACGGGTGGAAAGTTTAATTGCCGACCGCCATCTTATCAGATATTTTTCATTGTATACTCGTCGCTACATGTGAAGAGGGGGTAAAAAAACTACTTGATCAGTAGACAGAGAATAATCTCATTGTGCTGGCTGGTTATCAACCACATTAGGGTCGTGAACACTCCCCATGAGTAATTATAGAAGTAGATACACGAAAGGTAACTTATCAACAACACCGCGTCCCCTGATTACATCCACTGCTAATTAGTGTAAATGAGTTAACTCATTTACAGGTTGCCCTGACCGGCGTTGGCAACAACGCTAGAGGCAACAGAGGTGTAAGCCGAAGCAGAGGCAATGTTCTTGCCCTCGAAGTCGGAGAGGAAAGAGGTGCTGTCCTCGGAGAAAGTGCCGGAGGAGCCGAAGCCGTTGATGACACAGTCACGGCCAAGGTAGGTGGAGCAGACTTCACCGGCGGTGGTGGAGGGGACGGTGAAGGCCTCGCCCTCATAGGTCTCAAGAACAGTGTCAACGTTCTGGAAAACGTTACCCTCAGCCAAGACGTAGCCACCCTCACCGATCTCGAAGGCGTGGCCGGAGATGTCGTACCAGTAGTTGTTGACCTATGTTGGTGGTTAGTTGAGTCGAAGGTGACCGGCAGAGATAGAACTTACAGCGTGGAGGAGAGTGTTGTCCTGGACCTTGGGGGAACGGCCGGAGGTGTGGTAGATGTAGTTGCCCTTCATGGTGACCAAGTCGGCGTCACCGTCAAGGTAGATGGCCCAGTAGTGGTAGCCATCGCAGGTGGCGGAGTAGTCGGAGACACCGTCAATGTAGTTGTTGGTGAGAGAGACGCGGTTGTCGGCGCTGGTTCCGAGGACGTAGTGCTGGCGACCAATGCGGGCGGTCTGTCATTTGTTAACTTGACGCTCTTGATTTAGTAAAAGTGAAGAAGTGAAGGCTTACAGTAACGTGGTCGATCCAGACCAGGTCGCAGTCATCAAGAGTAATAGCATCACCACCCCAGACGTACTTGGCGTTGATGTCGGTAACGGCGATGTTCCTGATTTTGTTAGAGTAATTTCCAAATGACACTGAGTATAACCTACTGGATGATGATGTTCTCAGCACCGCTGACAATGCGGAGACCCTTGCCCTTAATGGCACCAGAGGAGCCCTCACCGATGAGGGACTTGTTGGAGGTGACGGTGATACCGAGGGTACCAGCGTTGTAGCTATTCAAGGTTAGATACGAGATCAAAAGCGGATGACAGCCGGCAAGGACATACTATTCAACGCTGACAGAGGGAGCATCGGGCTCGTAGTTCTCGCACCAGTCGTCCTGGTCAATAGCAACCTGGCAAGCGGAGGCGGTACCCCAGGGAGCGCAACCAGTGCCAGTGGTAGTACCTTCGCTGTCGGTGAAGTCGAAGGTCTTGGTCAGGACAATGACGCGGGCCTCATCGTCTCCGAGGTAGGAGACCAGCTCATCGATAGTATCGGGGTAGACGGGGGTGGCACTGCCACCACCGGTAACGCCCTCGGCGAAACCCTCAGCAGAGCCGGACACGCCGACGGCAGCGGCGGAACCAGCGAAAACAGCGGCAGCAGCGCTGAAGATAGTAGAGTACTTCATGATGAAGTGTTTAGAACCAGCTAAGAAGGGGAAAGAAAGACTAAAGTGAAGAGAGAGGTATGCAGAGGAAAGGAAAGGAAAGGAAGGAATGGTTTGATACAGAAGAGGTCAACCTGGATGGGATTGGGGCTTTTTATAGGGAAGACTGACTCGTCAGGTTGACGGAAGCATCTGACAAGAATCTGATAGAGCTTCACCTTTGGCTCAGACCCATTCTGGGTAAATTGGACGGATGATCAGTATGAAACGGCCAAGTGCATCTTTGATTAGTAGCCAAGGGCTATCGAGCCAAACCGTTGATTCTTCTCGGTCACTCCACCGGCGCTAAAGTCGGTACTGACCGAGCAGGTAGTCGAAGGAGATCCATCATATCGGACCATGGATGGAGTGATAGGCATCGATGACAACCAAGATGGGAAGGGGTGAGAGGAGTAGTAGCCACATGGTTTGTCCATCGCGGTGATGGCCCCTGTTCGTGGACAGTGAGCTGGATGGTCCACTGTACTGTCTGGCTGTTGAAGGTCATAGGTGGACCTTGGGAACGAGTCGGGGGATTTACGGCGTTTCATGATGCCCGCGCCGGCGCACTTAGTCTCGGTAGTCTAAAGTAGTCCATCCACTCGGGCTGGTGGGCCTCAGGATTGAAATTCTGTAAAGAAGCAATTCCTCCGTCTTGGCAGAGTCCTTGTGGCAATGATAGACGGGAAAATACCGAATGCGACCATCAGGGTGTAGCTAGTAGTTTGAGGATGTTGCGGATGGAAGGCTGGACGTGCTTGACAGTTAGGGCTGTTCATCACTGGTGAAGAACAAGAGGGGAACCGAGGGGGCGATTCTGCATCACCATTCCAGCAGCTTTGAAGAGTTTTACTTCCTTGACTTCCACTGAGACCGATTTTGTTTCAATTATTAATGGCTTCAGTACTCCCCACGCCTCTCTTTATCTTTAGTCGGTCTTCTGGTCAAATGAGAGCAGCTGGAAAAGCTGCGCGAAATAAGGAAAAAAAAAAACGAATTAGGCGTTCTTGGTAAGGCGCCAGGAACGCCGGCCAAGTGGTCCACAGTGGAACCGTCCTCGGATTTCGGTGATAGCAATACACCAGTGACCACCCATTAAGTCGACGGCCGAGCAGCTATTACTCCTCGAGTTTCGACTCCAGTGCAGAAATTTAGCCATCCAAATTTAGCATCGGCCTGGTTGACTGACTGATAATTTTGTCATCTAGTCTGGACAGCTGAGTGGTCACGATAAGGTGGGAATATGTCGGACTCCGTAGGCATCAATTACCACTCATTTCTATCACGAATCAGGGGAGATGGGGTAACGTTGCCCCTATCAATCATAAATCCGGTCCATCTGCACACTATACTGAGACATTTTGCTGTTAAGCTTGGATTCCGGCGTCTTGGCTCATCAAGCTTCGAAGCCGTAGAAGGAGCTTATTCCACGCCAAAAGAAGATACCGAATCAGACAATATGGGGTGGTAGTCTAATTAAACCCCATCTATGTGGTCTGTCTAGCCTGTCTAGAACCTGGTGAGCCACATCGCGGTACCACTCGCCCTTTGATGAGGACCGTAACATCACCCCAGTTGGAGCTATCGAACTAGGCCAGCTACGATCAGACGCTTGGGTACCGGGCGCCCGATAGGGGTTAATTGTGGACTTGTTGGCACTCAAGATTATGCTTAACCGAAACCAGAATCTTCCCCGAGGCTGTCGTGTTTACCTCTGATGACTTCCTTGATATTGAATACGATGCCTGCCGCTTGCAAGTGCTGCGCCCATTGGATTGGCTAGTCTCAGAAGTGGCAGCCAAACCCCGCTCTTGGACAGCATCACGAGTTGAGGATGGGAGCAATCATGAGCTCGTATGATATTATTGCAGAAAGTAGGTTGGTGATATATTGCTTGAGTAAATGACCAAGGGGTATTCGGAACCACCCGGAAGAGACTTGTTGGTTCTAGCCTCACCAAGGCCACTGTTCACTTCAAACGTCGAGCTTTCTCGGCGGTGGTCCTTTACTTTGATCATAATAGATAAGTTCATTCCGTATTATGCTTGAAAAAAACGCATCTTGCGTCAATTCCTTGTGAGGAACGTAGATGTAGAAAGTCAACCGGCAAAACAGTCGGGGATGGATTTCCGCATGGGGGGGGAGACTTCATGCGGGAGTAATATAGATTCGTCATTCCTAGGCCGCCACCGGCATTTTTCTGCATGTTGATGGGCCACCGATGCAGGCTACTGCAATGTGATAAAGTGCGGGTGATGCATAATTCCACTACCGCACACGAAGGAAGCAAGCGTGAGTGGAATTCCACCAAGACGAGAATGAGATTAGAATGGTGGAGATGCCCAATCGGGGATAGCTTGTATGCCTGATATTGTCGTCTCTTGCTGCCCTATTGCCTTATGGCCTTGTGGCCTTGTGGCCTGGACACCTATAATTTCTGCCTTGGCGCCTTAGACAGTTGATGCCTTCTTGCCTGATTATCATGGCTGCAGTTTATCCTTGCCTTGTGGCCTTAGGCATAAATGTTTCGGAACGGCAAATGATTTCGGCTCCGTTTCCCCTTTGGGATATTGCCTGTTGGCCGAGCAGACTCGAGTTACACGGACGTCGAAGAGGACAGTGGGGTTAGATATCAGTAAGGGACGCTATGTCTGCTCTCATTAAGCTACTTACTCGGATTGAACATAATTCGGCTTCAATTGACTTCCGATTCGAGGTCACTGAGTGGAATTATATTCAATCCAGTGCCTCGCCGTGTATCCCCGACGCTTGCAATTAGGCTTTGCGTGATTGGCCAGCACCAGCTGAGTCAGCCATTTGCCGGCCGCCAGACCCGAGGTTACCTTGAGCTGCCAAAGGCGACAAAACATCGCCAGAACCGATCGACTTCACTTCCTCGTGCCTCCCTTGGACCTCGTTTGTCGTTGCCGCTGGCTGGCTGCTCTTCTTTCAGGCCTCTCTCCTCTCCCTCCACCGCCATCGACATTCTTTCGGTCTCATTGACCTCTCCTACTCGCGCATATCCTATTTTTCGCCATCTGGTAGATCCCTCGCCCCCCGATCGACCGTGATCTCTTTCTCGACCGCCCACAATGGCTGCCCTTCGCACGACCTCGCGCCTGTTCGCTTCCTCGAAGCCGCTGTTCCGCCCAGCCGCCTTCACTCGCTCCTATGCGACCGTTGACGCCCTTTCCCAGGTGAGCGCAAGCGGCCACGCGAGCAGCAAGACCATTCCCGAATCTAAGACTTCGAATGTGCAGGACCCCAACCCCTCGGAGCAGCCCCGGGTCAAGACTTTCCATGTCTACCGCTGGAACCCCGATCAGCCCACCGAGAAGCCCAAGATGCAGTCTTACTCCCTGGATCTGAACAAGACCGGTCCCATGATGCTGGATGCCCTGATCCGCATCAAGAACGAGATGGACCCCACCCTGACTTTCCGGAGAAGTTGCAGAGAGGGTATCTGTGGAAGTTGCGCGATGAACATTGACGGTGTCAACACCCTGGCTTGCCTGTGTATGTTGTCCTGGAGTGCTTGGAGCGATGTCCCGGCTCGGTGGCGCTGACCTTTTGCTGTATAGGCCGTATCCCCACCGATACCGCCAAGGAGTCTCGCATCTACCCTCTGCCTCACACCTACGTCGTCAAGGACTTGGTCCCCGATTTGACCTACTTCTACAAGCAGTACAAGTCGATCAAGCCTTACCTGCAGCGCGACACCCCGACCGCGGATGTAAGTATTGACAGCGTGTGCTGCGATGTGGGCTTTTTTATTGACAAGTGTATAGGGTCTTGAGAACCGCCAGAGCCCCGAGGAGCGTAAGAAGCTGGACGGTCTGTATGAGTGCATTCTGTGCGCTTGCTGCTCTACCTCCTGCCCCTCGTACTGGTGGAACAGCGAGGAGTACCTTGGACCCGCCATCCTCCTCCAGTCCTACCGTTGGTTGGCCGATTCCCGTGACGAGAAGACCGCCGAGCGTAAGGCCGCTCTCGACAACAGCATGAGCGTGTACCGTTGCCACACCATTCTCAACTGCTCGCGGACCTGCCCCAAGGGCCTGAACCCCGCACGGGCCATTGCGGAGATCAAGAAGATGATGACTGCTCATTAGAGAAGTGACACGAGATCTAAAAAGAATTGCTTTCTCTTTGTGCATTACGTCTTGTGTGGCTGGGTATTTTTCCTTCTTTCCTATCCCATTTCTTTTTGGTTAATTCGTGTCTGAGCTTTATTCCCTCCATCTCCGAGGTCTTTCATGTCGGATGTGTTTCAATAGGTGTAAATTGTGAATGTGATTTATAGCCATGGCGGTCAGCCAGTGATCAATTGAGTATATACTATGGATGATCTAGTGTAGGCATGTGTAGGGTACTGGTGATAATTATCAGGCTGTGTCAATTCGGTTTCATACCTATTATATATACTGGTGTATACACCGTGATTTCAATAATTTAGCACCACAATCTACCATTTTCAATTGGATTTCAATACTGTATGGCCATGCTAGAATCCCTCGGGAATCAGATGGTCTAGACCTGGTCTCTGCCAGTTCATGAACTTATATTCTGCCGCCAGTACCCAACATCATCATGATTAAGTAAGTATACTACACAGTACCGTCTGGTCATGTTCTCTCATCTCAAGATACATAACCCCTAGTAAAGACAAAACAATCCAGTAATCGATACTAGCAGTACTTCAATTCCTACCACCAACAATCATTCAAGGTATTCCCACACAATCTATATATACTAAGATAGAGCAACAACCACATGAGATATAGTAGTATAAAACCAGACCACCCTCTCACAACCAACTTCAACAACCCAGAAAGCCATTGAAACAACAATTAATACCTCCCCCCCGACCCCAAAACCTCAATACACCTCCCAACCGCCTCCTCCATCCTAGCCGTCGCCTCCTCCACCAACCCCATCACCCCGACCCCCTTCTCCCCAGCCCTCCTCTCCATAACACCCACCCACTCCCCATTCAACACCTTATTAATATTCACCTTACTAACCCCAGCCCCAACACACCGATCAAAAATCCCCTTATCAAACGGATCCGCCCCATGCAACACCAACCTCACCCTCCCACCAACCCTCTCCCTAATCCTCTCCAACCGATCATACTCCAACCGAATCCCCCGGGGCCCATAACTCCCATGCACATTGCCAAAAGCCGGAGCCAGCCAATCAATCCCCGTGTTAACGAACTCCTCCGCCTCCTCGGGGGTCGTCAACACCCCCTCCAGGTCTGCAGTGTCCGAGACGCCGTCTTCCCCGCCCTCGATCCGCCCGGGCTCGGCTTCTGTCGCGATGCCCCGCTCGTGGCAGTAGGCGACGAGTTCGCGCGTTAACGAGAGGTTCTCGGCTTTCTCGTAATGTGACATGTCGATCATGATGCTGTCGAATCCGGGGGTGATGTCTGCGGCTTGGCGGACTATTTCGGGGGTTTGTGCGTGGTCCAGGTGTACGGTTATGGGGACGGAGGCGTTGCGGGCTGCTTCGGCGGCGGCGTGCACGAGGATGGACCCGGCGTATTGGAGAGCCCAGGGGAAGAGGAGGATCATGGCTGGGGAGCGGTGCTTTTCGGCGGCGCGGACTGTGGCTAGGATGCCTTCTAGGTTGTAGCAACACATGGCGGGCACGCCGTAGTGGTGCTGGTAGGCGTGGTCGAGGATGGGGAGGGCGCGGTTGTTGGGGAGGGGCATGGTGGTGGTGGTGGTGGTAGTTTTGGTTGAGAGGAAGGGGATATAAGTGATGAATGGGGGTATTGGAGAAGTAGATTAGTTGTGTGAGTATGTGTGAAGGGTAGTCTTATAGTTCTGTCGCGACGGAATGGTTGATGTTGACTCCACTATTTACAGCCGGAGTTGCTCCGACCCTTATGAGATCATTCCTGATGATATTAAATTCTGATTATTTCGGCGGCTAAGTCTACGGATAAACACGGATTACGCTGGTGCTGGCCTCCGAACCATACCCTTGGCCCTTGGACATCAATAATACGCTCAGTGCTGCGTTGCCGAGATGGAGCGGGCAGTGCATGTCCCGCGCCTTCTGCACCACTTTCTCTAACCGACCTACCACCGCATCCAGAGTTTCTGAGCCAGCTGGTGCCTGTGCGCCGATTTTACCCTCAATCATCTCCAGTCCTCTCGTGACGAATACCTTGCTTCCACCCGCTGCGTCGCTGACAAGTTCGAAGAATTGCGCCATATCGACACCTAGTGACCGTGCGAAAGCGATGGCTTCTGCAGCCGCGACAAGGTTGACGCATTGCATGAGGTCAAGCACGAGCTGTATAGCGGCTTCTGGATCCTCGGTTGCTGAGGAAGTATCGAGGTCTTTGAGTGGATGCGAGTAGTACTGGCGGATCATAGCGGAGTCATCCTTGGGGCCGTAACCTTGTATAAGAGCGGAGAGATAGATCTGCTCTGCAGTCGCACAGAGTGGAATTGGAAAGTTGTTCTGACGCGCTGAGGTAGTAATGATGCCCTGATAAGGTCAGTACGCATGGTAATGGCAGGGGCAGGTGCAGCCTACGGCATCCTTCAAGATGATTGTCAGAGCACTCGCCCCAGGATTCCAATCTTCCTCCACCATCCGAGGAAAACGGTTCTCATGCATCCAGGTCCACGCTTCTGAGCTCTTGATCCGTTCTGCTGTATTCACTGCGTCCAGGCCCAGATGCGCCGCGAAACCCATAGCCTCGCTGGCACCCAAGATGTGGATGGCAGCCAGCACCTGATGTACCATCTTCATGTTACTACCGGCTCCCACTCCTCCAGGGACAAGATAGAGCTTGCTTGGGGCAGACATAGTCTGCAGCAAATCGCGCGCAATTTGCAGCGCAGAGTCGGAGCCACCCGCCATGATGGAGAGGGTGCCATCCGCGGCGCGCTTCGCACCTCCTGAGACTGGCGCATCAACAAAGTGGATATCTGATCGACCTCGAGAGGCGAGTTCTGCAGCGACAGATTGCGCATATGAGGCGGCGACGGTGGAGCAAAGGAGGAGGGTTGCATTTTGGGGGAGGTCTATTATGTTAGCTCGAGGGAATCACTGGCTAGCTAGGGAGGTACATACATTGCACAACGCCCTTATCTCCGAAGAGGACGGTCTGCGCCTGTGGCGCAGATGCTACCATGCAGACGTAGAAAGACTTTCCTTCCGCTGATTCACGCAGCGAGGAGGCGGGTGTGCCCCCCGCAGCCTGGAATCGCTGCACCGAGGCTGGAAAGACATCGTAGCCGTAAACAGGGTATCCTTCGTGGACAAGGTGGGTGGCCATGCCGAAGCCCATGGCCCCGAGGCCGACAAAGCCAATGGCTGGTTTAGACATCTTCAATTCCAAATATGCGCTTTAGCTTCTTGAGCTGTAATCTTTGTCGCGTGGATCGACACCATTTATGGAGGGGAAATGGGTCGCTGTGAAGTCCGAGGACGTGGGGGATACCGTGGGGGGTTCGGAGGCGGTCCGATCAACACAATTGCTGGTGGACCCTGAACACTGCTAGTCGCATCACCTTTACACATATCTCCTCCGAGCTTGGGACATGCTCCGAAACCCTTGCCCCGAGGGAGGGACCCCCGAATTGTTCTGGCGCTCGGTCGGTCGTTGTTGAAGCCGATACTATGAGGTATCACGAGCTGATGATCGGCAGGTCCGTTGACAGTCCCGCCCACTTTCCGATCCATCGCTATTGTTGACGGTAAAATGATGCTGCTGATATCTATCATGCTATCATGAAAAATAGACGGCAACAGCAGTAATTGTGGCTGTAGAACATTGCTCGCATGGGATGAAATTTATGGGTGCTTGGGCCCAAATTACAGCATAAACCACAAGCATTATCCGCTAATAGCGTCCATGCATCGGAGATATCAGGTTAGCAAATACATAACTTACGCTATTTGGTCATTTGTCGTTCAGGTCGTAATGCGTACAGAAATTAGGCTTGGAGTGTTCAGCAGACGGAAAGCAAGCAGCTTGCATAGGTACTAGTGTGGCGTAAGCGACCGTCAGCATCATAAACAGCATGCACTGGTGAGTATACATGAATGTGCCATACAGCATGTTTCGATTGGCTTTGGGGTCTAACTGTACGAAGTGGCCGACCGGAGAGAGCAACCTGAAACCATGTTGGTAAATACCTCACCGCATGTGTGTTTTCTTCCATTAGGTCTACTCACCTAGAGCTATGCCGCCATGCAGGTAGATTGCGCAAGCCTCCTGTATCATTTGAGACATCGAAGTATAGGAAGAAAAACGTGCCTAGGGAGCACAAAGACACGCAGCAAATATCAGGGCCGAGATTCAGCAGCTCAATCATGAGCCAAGTAGAAACGTCAACGTTGAATTCGCAAAGACCAGTATCAATTATAGCGACCTAGGATTACTTGATATACAAAGGTGTTTTGACGGATTCAGTTGAATCCTGTATCTTCCACACCATGGTCTGAGATCAACCTTAACATTACGAGAAACCCCATACCACCTAATTTCACCATTAGATCAGGAAAACCAGAATGTGCAGAGACATCTCAGAATGACCAAGGTTGAATGCCTACCTAGAATGTCCAGTAGAGAACAAAAAGACCTAAGAGTCTGAAGTACAGAATACAATGATTGTGCTCGGGCAGCCTTCGAGGACTTTTTGAAATATCCAACAACCAACCAGACGCGCAACGCGCAGACTTCACTGTAGAAGAGAGCTGGACACGACTCATAAAACCACGCAGGGCCCCGACCGGCCAGTGACGAACATCTGACCGAGTAGGGGAGATAAGTCCTGGCACGTTTTGAAACGTACATCGTTCAAACTACCGTAGCTCTGGATACGGATGCACCCAGGGACGCAAGATTGCTCCGGCTGCTGGCCGGATGCCATGACATCTTCTGTGGCCTGGCTGTATGGGATCAAGGTCGCAGTCAGCACAGGGGTTTCCGCCAGTCAAAAAGAACAACTCACTTGCCGGAGTAGACAGGGAATTACTGCATACCTCGGCAGGTTAATCCGAGTGAGCTTCGCCAAAGCATCGTCAACCGACGGGTAAAGCGTCGCCCTAAGGTATGGAAACGCGTCTCATCAGAGTAAACTTGCTGTAGCCCGGTAATGGCATTCAAAGCAGCTGACCCGTCAAACTGTATATACAGTGGTGAACAGTTTCAGGAACAAATTCATCTTGTTTTCATTCAACCGGAGGAGTGAGGTGCAGAGAATGATTAATGTGTTCGTTCATGGAGGAGAGAGAGGGAGAGAGAGAGAGAGAGATCAAAGGGGAAGGCAAGTGTCGATCACAAGGAATTAACTTCCGATGAGTAATGGCAGGAACTATCCTAGCTTGTGCTGTCTCACTCACTGCTACGTTGTGGGTGGAGCTTTCTTTTGTTCAAACCCAGCAAATGGCCCCCAAATCAGATATGTGGATGATATCGAAGCAAACACCAGCAAACGGAAAGCAGAACCGAGAATCATACCACTGATGAGGTTATCCAACTTTTCGAAACCATCAAAGACATCACAGGGTAAAATCGGAGGAAACTACGTCAAAGCATTCCAATCGACCAACTCATGACCTCGCCAAGTTTCAGAAGTTCAAACTAAATTGAAGGATGAGCGCCCGTCATTCTTGGGACTCAGTTTGGTACAATCTTGGCCGTGGCAGCGCCCCTCGTATTTTTTACCTTTCCCTGCCACAACTCACAAGGCTACCCTTGTACACTGCAGATCAAGAAGGCACTGCCCTGAAATCCTAGCCACGAAGGAATGCCCAGAGTTCCCCGCCCCTACCTGAGCCTCTCGCGTGAGAGCCTTTCCCCAGACCATGTTTGCCTAGAACTACTAGTAATTAGGCGCAATCTCAGCCTCGTCCCGCGAGCCCAACGGCCACTTCATCCCCCCTGCCAATCGCGTGGATCTCCTTCCCACAAATGATTGATCGATGTGTGTCTCATCCCCAGAAGGTCACCGGAGCACGAGCAAATAGAATTTGTTTCGTATCCAAGTTGGCTCGCGATGCGTTCCACAAATAATTCTAGGCGTTGGCTCGGACGAGGCTTTGAGCCTCCAAATCTAAATTAGTACAACTATAAGAATGCGCCCGGGGATGGAAATAACTAAGATGTTTTTTCTCTGAATTACACACTATCTGAAGACATTTACTCAAAGCTCAACCCGTACTTATTCACTATTCACAATGGCCGAGAAAGCAAACCCTCGTGCGTTCACCCTAGAAGGAAATGCATCATGTACTCCACTAACTTTACTACCAGCAGCAGTTCCTACCTACGAGGAACAACAACAGACGGAAACCCACGAGCTTTCCTCCAAAGAAATGCCTGCATATGCGCAGCCTCCCACCGAACAGACGCCTGAGATCCAACCGCATCAGCCCCAGCAGACCTTCTATGCAGGCTCCCAACACCCGAGCGGCTATAATACTCCGACTCCACTGTATGCACTGCAGAAAACGCCAGCACCTGTCGACTGTCCGGCCTGTGGAGAGCGGAAAATGACTCGCGTGGAGGCAGAAACGGGCAGTTCAACTCAGTATGTGTGCACAGTTTTCACGATAATGGACCAGACTAATAATGTGTTCATAGTGCTTGGGCTGCAGTGCTCTGCTGCTGCCTGTGTCTGGGATGTATTCCGTATATGATGTCGTCGCTGAAAAACCAATGTCATTACTGCGGAAATTGTGGTGCCTTGTTGGCTACATGGCATAACAGTGGACGGACGGATGTGCATCAGCCTGGCTCGAAGAAGTAATGGGGGTTTATTATGCTGTTGCCTATGCCTTTTTTTTCCGCGTGTTTCATGTGATACCACTATGAGTCTATTACCGTACCCTTGGATATTAGTTGTGATAATTGGGAAACGTTTACCTTTCTATTGTCTGCGTATAGGCATGAATGTTTGATGCTTAACCTATGGGAAATAAGCATTCTAACACAACATGTTAGAAGGAAACCAACCTCTAGGTCATTCTCAAGCTTACGCTTCTGCCTTGAGATCTAAACTTAGTTGGTTTTGCGAGCTTCACATGACCGAAGGGACATTGTCCAAGCACTTACACTACTTCACTGTAGTACCTCTGTGCATACTCGCATGTGGCAGAATGAATTGGACATTTGAAACCGGGATCTCTATGGCTGAAGCACAAGTACCCGATTGGGCAATTTCTGAGGCGGTCGCAAGCTCCCAGTCTCTATCTCGAACTGCTGATCATCTCTTCTGCGGGCCCGTTAATCAGCCATGATAGGTCGCACTACGAGAACTGGACCCAAGTGGGACCGTTTATTTCAACCCTAATGGCTGGACCCTGGATCTTTTCTACAGTATAATCTTCTGGCGTCCAAGGACATTGATTCCGGAAGGATTCTTTGGCTCTCCCAAGCTCTTCCGAGTCCAGCGAATAGTAAATCCATGTCTCGTTGCATCAGCGATGCTGGGAAGGGGCCGATTAGATAAGAGCGCGGACCGAATGTATGACGTCAAGGATGTTCCTCCGGCGAACACGAGAAGGGGCCTGTTCTCTAGAATTTCTATCAACAAAGCTGGAGCTGGAGCTTATGGATGAATCCTCGATTCTCCTGTCCACGACTCATTTACCCTGCATCCACTGCAGCCGGGCACGAATCGGGAGGCCGGGCGGTGGTAGGGAACCATGGCCGTGAAAGAGTGGTGACGCCAGCGGGACGAGCGGATCGCCAAACCTTGATCACAATTGATTTCATGACTGTTCCTTTTGGTCAGGCATCGCGATACGCGTTATATGGCATGCAGATTGGGGAGGAAGCGTTAGGAATGGGCATTGACGGTTGCGAATGGCTTCTGTGTAACTGGAGGTGGGGAGATTACACACCTCCCTGTCTAGAGTGCTGCCGCGCCAATTGACTACCATGAATGGCTTCAACTCGAGCTGTTGTGTGTTGATTGACCCTTGAGCGTCCCGAGTTCGGCTTACCAAGTTACCCTCCTGTCAGAAATAAGCTTCGTGGACCAGCCCATCCAGCGTTGCATGCATGTGCCCTCCTTCACGTCATTGCGATCCTTGCTGTCATGACCTTCCGCTGCTCCCGATGCAGCCAGTCCTACCAGTAACCAGGGTTGTTCATCCGCCCGTCCAACTCTTCCCTTCTCTTTATTCTCCTCGTGTCATATCATCTCTGCTTCCCGTGTCGTTGTTCTTGCAGGTCGTGGGCATCCTCAATCTGTCTTGATCAGTCCTCGTTCACCGAAGCCGCGCGGTCATTGTTCGTGAGTTGCACATGCTTTGAGGGGATTAATTCTGTGTGGTAGGCTAATAGGAAGTAGATCATGGCCGCTATCGACCTCCTCGCCCTCGAAGCACGACACCAAGTGATCAAACGAAGCAACTGGGCCGGCGAGAACCCGGGCGTGGTCCTGGTTTTCTGCATCGTTTTCATCGTTGCTGTGGGAATCATCGCACTCTTCATCTACCGAAAATGCATGGCACGGAAAGCAGCTAAGCAGTCATATGAGGTCGAAGCTTGAACCTGTGACTGATCCGACCGATGATGCTGTGATACGAGAGTATTGGAGAAAGAAGGATGGAAGGATGAAAAGGATACGATTTCGGGCTGGCTACGTCGCTGCAACGATTGATACGCACGTTCTCCTTATCTTTGTGTGCCTTTTGTCCGTCCGTCAAGGATACCCGCTCTTGCTTTTGGTGGATCTGGGCGCTGACGGATTGCGTTTTTTAATGGATTGCTTGGTCTGTGTTGGCATAAGGGTAAAGAGTCTTAGTTGGATGGGAAGAGAGGATATACTGAATACATACTTTTTAATTTTGCCAATTATATTATCCCAACTGGATGTTATTTCAACACCTAGATTTTGCATGGTGATCTCAAAAGAACTAACTGTATATTGCTGGGAACAAATTTGACTGAATCACCCAAGTATTACTATGAAAGAGCTGCCACGGCTTGGATGGGCCACATCCGCATGGGACCAGCAGTTGCGCCAATGATGGGACTGCAAGTGGTCCAGATGGCAACGGATCTCGTATTCGGGTTGATCGTCATCAGCACAGAATAAGGTTCATAGGAAAGCTCCAGTCTTCTCTTAAAAGATTGACTGATGCACTTGAAGGTCGCAAAAATATGTCAGATGCATGCTTCCGTAACTTCAAACTACTTAGTATTTCCCTCATAATAATCTGCCGCTGGTCGCACGGAAGGAGCCTTAGGCGCTCACCATTTAATTAAAATGCCCTCCTTCCTCTCTGTTTCATCCTTTGTGCTCGCTGCTTCCCTCAGCACCATCACATATTTGACTTTCCTCCACCGTTGTCTCAAAAACCGAATACACCACGAGACGCATTGCGGTACACTCTCCAAATCGGTTTCTTCCACCATATCCACGATACCCTCCGAAGTCTACACACCAGAATACTATGCTCTCCACGATCGAGCTAACCGCCGGGTGCCTCGCCAACTGCTTCCCCGCCAGAAAGACGCTGAAATCCTGACCATTCTCTTGCGTCGCAACATGACAGCCTTCGCTCACTTTCCTCAGTGCTATATGCTGTGGCTGATCAGCCCAGCCACACAACGCCCAACGTTCCATACGTCACATATTGACTCGCTGGATTTCAACAAGGGCGATGTTATCTGCGGAATCTACCGTGTCCTAGACCGAACCGCGAACAAAGTCGAGTTCGGAATGACCTACAAAGGGGTGGATGGGCGATTGGTGATCCGATTTTGGGATGAGGACAAGGACGTTGTTTTCGCCAGTGAAACTGCAATGTGGACAAAGGCGGATGAAACAGAGCGCACCACAATGCCACTTGAAAACCCAGTGCTTCGGTTCTTTCATGAACTGGCCGCATGGTGGCTGTTAGATTCCGGAGTCAAATATCTGACGGACTTGGATGCAGAATTGGAGGATGATTGATACTCGAATTGTCCCATCAATGTGAACGATCTAGAGAGAAACATGCCGTATCAACTAGCTCCAAATTCCGACAACGTTATGGCTCATGATCGGAATCTCCACAAGAACGCAATGGTATTACTCTCTTACTTTGTCTCGTCCTACGTATCGCACACATATAAGCCTCCTTGAAATCCCTATGTGTGCAACGGCTTGAGACGTTCACTATTGCTCCAAATCTTCCAACGCATCCTACAAAGGCCAAATCCGCCTCAGACCCCAAGCAAACATTATGTGCCAATATACCTTCCACAACAACCCTGACTGTGGCCATATTGCAAACTTCAGCCTTGACATCTGTGTTGATATGATGAATGCAATGCGCGAGGGCACCAAGAACCCTCCTGACCACAAGGTCACCACTGTCCATGACCTTCTGCCGAAAGGTCCCTTTTACCAGTGTCGTCCATGTGAGGGCAAACTTGCCAAGGTGGACACCAACTGTTCTGACTGCTCCGATTCTGAATATGTCGTTTTGGAGGGTCAAAACGCAGGTGTCCCAATTGTGCACAGCTATATGGAGATGTGCCTGAATGAGAAGAATACACCACCCGATGGTTGTGGCAACTTCGTGCATGTGAACCAACCGCCACGACTGGGGACCCCTACCCCGGCACCGAAACCGATGTCTGCCAGCCAAACTCTGAAGATGAGGGATCTGGCTAGTAGTGAATCGGAGATCCATCCACCGATCAGCATGATGGAAACGCTGGAAGGATATGAAGATTTCCTGAAGAAATCAAACGAACAACTTCGTGCTCGTCGCCCGCCTTCCACCCCTATTCGCAGTCCAGAGTCAGGGAGCTACGGGGATATACCTGTTGCGAACCAATCATGGTATGCGAGTGATTCGGACACAGAGACTGACCAGGTGCAATCTCCCCGTCCCCTTGGCTCTCCTTTCAGCTCACCACATCGGGCCCCACGACCAAAAGAAGCCCCATTGCGTGTATCCGACTTGAATAGCCCACCACCTAGTCAACAGCCAGGCTATCTCAAGGCAACCCCCCGATTGACCAAGGCAGGGATTCAGGGCGAGGCTGCACCTGTTTACCGATCGAACGGTGCCACAACTCCGCCCAACCAGCAATGGTATTCGACGCTGCTTCCTTGCACCCCTTCTCATCTGATCATCCCCCAACGCTATTCTCCACCATCCGCACCGCGCAAGACTCATCGGACAGAATATTCGCAGTATAACCCGGTGGACACGTCGGGCATCCCTTTCCGCCGCGAGTACAGGTTGCCGCGCCACGATGTTCTAAACACAGTCCTTCAGTCCCCACCGTCGCAATATCCTGAAAGTTATAACAGAAGCTATTCAAGACAGTACTGGGGTGCCGTATCCGGTATGACTCCTGCGTGCGATGAGCGATGGTAATATCCCATCGATGGCAGTATATGGGGGTTCGATGATATCAGCGATTACCAAGTTCATATTTCGGTCTTCTTGTTGGTCTGATTTATACTATATATACACAAAAATACCCATGGATGCATGCGTTCTGTTTCACTGCTAATCGATTATCTTTCGGGTTTCCATGCGAGAGTGATGGCGATGATATCAGTGACAGGCTGAGTGACAGCCTGAGAATGTGATTTGGTGTTTCACCTTGAGTTATTGGTTCAAATGGTTGATAATATCTGACAGTATATTTGTTGTGAATTGTCAGTTTTGGTTATGGTTATTGCAAATGGACATTCCATCTATTAAATTCAAACTCCCATTCTGCTCCATTGTAATCCGTAGACTAATAGACACACTACGCAAGTAAGCAGTGATCATGAACGAACAGGTAAATTGAAGGAATACAGTCTTTATCTATAGCCTACGAGCTTAGAACCCATACTACCACGCATACTGCACGAAAATAAAATGCAACTCGTAAGTATCATAGTAAATAGTATCAACGAGCTAGTAGTCATTAAGCTATTGTATTACCCTCCAACACCAACACCAATAATCAAACAAATAAACCAAGGTTATCACATCACATCAAATCAAATCATAACATCATAAATCATAACTCATGCAATGACACCCAAAACTATACCCCAACTCCAACCCTACTACCCAACAAACAACCAAACAACAAAATCACGACTCAAGAGAAAAGAAAGATCACTGCCACTTCCCCCGACACATCGGACAACTCGTCTGCCGATCACCATCAAGCGCCGAAGCTATCCACCGATCCATACACTCGTGGTGGAAGTTATTTCCGCATTGCTTCTGGCACCAGACGATAGAGGTGTCGTCCTCAGGGTTATGGCTGTATTGGGTAGGATATCTCTGTAGAGGGCAGAGGCATATGCAGCAGTCGCCTTCGATAGGGTGGCGGGTGATGCCATGTTCTGAGATGGTGGGTGGAGTGGAGGGAGGGGGGGTTGAGGGGGGTGTGGGGAGGTGTTGGGGGCTAGAGGTGGAGGTGGAGGTAGGGGCAGGCTGGGTGGTGGTGTCTTGGGTGGTTGTGGATTCTGGAGTGTCTGTGGGGGTAGAGCGAGGTTCTTCGGTGTTTGAGGGAGGAGGGCTTGGGAGTTGAGGGTTTGGAGTGGAAGTTTCCGAGGTTACTGTAGAAGAGGTGGATTCGGGTTCTTGGGTGGTTGTGGATGAAGGACGCTCTTCACTGTTGGGTGTAGTTGTGGTATTGGCAGATTCGGTTTCTGCGCTGGGAAGGCTAATTGCTCTTCTTGTGCTCGAGCTCGTGGTGTCGGAGACGGAGGTAACATTGTTGTTGCTTCGCTGGGCAGGAGATGGAGTAGCTAGTGCATCGCTGGTATCACCGATCTCAACAACTCTGGACACAGAGCTCGGAGTAGCAGCACGTCGTTCAGCTTGAGCAGGAGTAGCTGGGCCATCGCTTGTCCTCTGGACCCTGGTTGTGCTAACAATGGTGCTTCTGCGTAGTTGCACGTTCGTGCTGGTAGAAGTGTTGACCTGCAATGTCGTTTCGACACTCCCTCCACGAGCATCCTGCCTCCGTGAAGACAGCAAGCCACTGGACTCCGAGTTCCTCTGGAACCCGTATGCCTCGTTCCGCTCCACCATAGTAGTCTCGGTTTCAAAAGTAGGAGAAGGAGAGGCTCTTCTTCTCGCCTCTTCCTGTCCTCGGGCATATCCCATAGCCGCACTTCTTCTGACCATGTCTTCAGTGTCCCGTCTAGTGCGCTCTGCGTCTCTCTTCGCCCTCTCTTTCTCCCGCTCCGCTCGCTCTGCCTTACGAATTGCATCCTGCATCTTTCTTTCGAGTTCCGCAAGTCTGTTCTCTATGATGCTTGTTTCATCACGCATCCTTGGTGACGGTGATCGCCGAGGCATCGATCTACTCGGCGAGCTCCTAGGAGGAGACCGATGTTTAGCGATGTATT
Source organism: Aspergillus tubingensis (assembly GCF_013340325.1). Taxonomy (NCBI): domain Eukaryota; kingdom Fungi; phylum Ascomycota; class Eurotiomycetes; order Eurotiales; family Aspergillaceae; genus Aspergillus; species Aspergillus tubingensis. The sequence continues at coordinate 1,179,726 of NW_023336276.1, forward strand.
CATCGACTCGAGAGACCCAAGTATTAGTTAGGCCAGCAGCTTGGTTCTGGTGATAACGTAGGCAGAGGACGAGAGGAGCCAACTCCTCAAGTATATGATCAATAGACCGGCCGGCTTTGAGCAAGCGGGTCCCTTGGTCGAGAAGGGAAACTGCATGTCGGCGGTTTCTGGCGTTTGTGGGGTTGCGGCAGTGACGGCCCTGTGAGGGCGCCCAGCCAACACAGGATTGGCTTTCTGGGTAGATTCCGAGAATGTCGGAGAGATGGTGTGTCATTATGTTGTGTGCCGGATGGGCAGCAAGAGCAGGCTGGGTATGCAGTAGACAACTAAAAGGGAAGCGCTTGCTCAGTGGTTGCGGTTCAAGTACGTAGGACACAAGCAGCGCAAAGAACAAAATTCTCTACCAAATATATAAGATGAGTTGAAAAGCTTAGAAGTAAAAGTCTATTGATTCCATCCGCCAGACGTTCTAGATGACGCCTTTATACCTCATGGTCCATGGTCCTTATCTCAAGATGGAGGGAGGCCATTGTGGCTGTTCACTACACCCTCTCTACCAGCAACGAGGCTGAGCAGCAAGCTAACCGTTGACCCCTGTTTGAGAGAAAGGCTGAGATAGCGACCACGCATGGTAGTTCGAACGATAGTGCGACTGGTGGTGCACGAGCTACGGGGTTAGTGTGCATTTAGGGTCAGCGTGATTGGTGTTAGATTGGCGTTGGGACGATCAACTAAATATGGCTCACTCCCGGAGGGATGGAATAAATTGGGCTACTTTTAGTAATTTCAGTACGTACTAGTACTAGTATGGAAGCGGGGGTGGATACCAAAAATACCCACCGCCTTTGGAGTTCCAGTTCCGAGTTGCTGCAACAATGGGATCATCGCGTCATTTTCTGCTCTTTCTTACTTCCCCAAAAAGATCAATTCATTATGTCAGAAATTGTATAAATAATGCCTGGTTCCTGCAACTCGTTCAGGGCATTCACTGTGCCAAATGGCTTCTTTCTCCTTGACCGCTGGTTTGTGTTATTCTTTCCAATCTATTTAATACTCTGCCCCTGGCCTGGGTAGCTTTAGCTTGTAGTATATACTATACTATCATATCATTACTATCTCAAGACACCTTCCCGTCCCTACATATCTGCCCAGAGGGTATAGTAACCTTCGTACCTTTCTCGTCGTGACTTTCAACATACTGTGAATGAGCCATGGAACCAGATCGGTATGCTCATTGCTATCCCCTGGGACTTTCTCCCAACAACTCTTCTTATCTTGTTGTTGCTGACTGTCTTAAGCCCCAAGCGACACCTCTTATCATTACCGGCGGAGATCCGGATCCTAATCTATAAGGCGGTGTTTGACGATAACGATGTCTGTGAAATACAACGCAGGGCCATTCCTGTCTGGTGCCCGGTCGACAAATGCTGGTATAAAGCCCGGCGACAGTTTATGGCCGACCAGACGAATCGAAATAGCTGGGATGGCTTCTGTTCACATCCGGGTTGTCAAACAAAACAAGGCCAAACAGTCAGTCGTGACATCTACGTCGGCCATGGTCCACTCATAGCTTCCGGGCATTATCCTTGCCCCAAATCCCTGGAGAGGAATCCGGCGCTTAGTCTCGGCTTCCTTCGCACCTGTCGTCAGGTATACGAAGAGGCAAGACATTTCCCCTATAGTCGAGCCACCTTTTTCACCCAAGAGCTTGGCAGCTTTGCCAACTTCACCTATTCCTTGAAAGCATGGCAGGTGGCTTCCATAGCCCATCTCAGAATCCGGATTCCATTGGTGCAGAGCGTAGAGACACATCTGGCCGAATGGAACGAAACGCTTTCTTTGATCAGCCTGGCGTTCTATGGCTTGTCTACGATTTCTGTGGATGTCCACTTCCGCTATGCTGAGCAAACCTGGAGGGACACCTTCTGGGATGGCGGACTCCTAGAATTGGATCGGTTAAAGTTGAAGGGCATGCAACTCGTCATCTACGAGGGGGAAAGAAACCCCAGACAATTCTTCGAGTATTCGGCGGGGACCCTGGCATCTGCACAGCCGAATCAGGAGGCTGCCACTCCCAACCCCATCAGCTTCCACCATGCCCGTGATACCCTTCGACAACGGGACCAGTCGCGCATTGATCCCAACGATACCGGGCGCTTATTTTTCCGCCTCTCGCCCAACGACTTCCCCCTCTATGTATGCAATCTCATCCACTTGCTTCCTCAGCGGCCTCGCACTGAAGCGGAGATCCGGCGCGAGGATAGACATCAGCGGGACTACAATTACCACTACGCCTATCCTGAGGACGATCCTGAACACGTGAACCCAATCTTCGGCTTCCAGTTCAGTGACGCTCTCAAGGGAAATAAGGATGAGATTGCGCGAGGGCTAGATAAGCTGCAACGGTCTCGCAAACGCTTGCAGCAACAGAAGGCCAAGTCACCCTTACCTATGCCCTACAAGCCCAGTCGGAGAGGTGTCTACCCACAAAGTCGGAGGAATAGCCAGGAGTATCAATCCGACCGCAGTGATATGGGCGAGGAGATTGAGCGTCCCGGAGACTGGAGACGCCGTTTGGTTCAGGAAAAGTTTGCACCGTTTATGGAGTCCTTCCCCTTGTCAGCGACCCGAAAATACCCCGGACCCCAGAGCATTTGTTTGAATTGCCCACGAGAGGCCACTGGAGACAGCGAGCATGTGAAATAAAAGTTTGAAATGGTCTCACTGCATGTATATAGTGAAGCCATATTTTCCTTAATAGATCACCAATAGTCGTCTGTTCCAAGCAGAGGGCCTTGAGAATTCATGATTAGCAAAAAAACATCCGTATAGTACCATTCCCTCTTGCCCGATCCCCAGCCAAGACCAAGCAGCGAGACAGGCAGTCCCCATGTCCCTGAAACTCCTTGCTTGTTGCACAACGAGCAACTAACACCGTGATGTTGAGCGGTACGTAATGTTGTGGGGGAAAGGGAGGAATGGGGGAATTTCCCGTACGTAATGGCATCTGCGGTGGTTGGATGGGATGGTGCCGGGATCAGTCATTCGTGATACTTACTTTTACTTACTCACACACACTTCTTGGGGAAGGTGAAGTGGTCAAAGTGGAAACAAATTGCAGCAGTTGCGGTGGAGAGAAGCCTGGGCTGGTGGAGCTGTAACCCATTTCAGGCGAGTGTCGTGATTTCTTCCCCATTTCTCTTTGTCATCCCCAACCGGGTTTAGCCACCCGGTCAACTTCAACCAACCAGTCAGAGAGACTTTTCTCGGCCACGGGGAAAATCAAACCTTTTAGGTTCATATGACCGCCTTTCAATAATTAATTAATTAGTTGAGTTTTTGCCATGAGGGAAGCTCCTCCTGGTTACTAGTGTAATGCGGGCAGGTCACGGGTCGATGGGGCAAGAAAGGGGGTCTAGATGGATCACAACATCTCCTCTCCTCTTTGCGGGGTATTACGTTATAACCTCGGACGCTGGCGGCTTCTCCATGCCGATCTGCTGAGGTACTTACTTTACTAGTGGGTTCTAGACTAGCCCTGTACAACTTTTGCCTTGAAAATTCGATGCGTTTGAATGTCTGGGCATTAGCATCATTGCTGCTGGTTATGATTATATCCCTCAACCTTCTTTTTTGGTCTCATTTTCATTTTCATTTCTTTTCTTTTCTTCTTTTTTCTTTCTGTCTTGCAGGTGGGGCGGTATGGTAATATTACGGTTTTTCCTGCAGCCTTGCGTAACTGGCCCTCATTGCCGGATTGGACTGGCTTTTGTGTAGTTCTCAGTCGGACCCAAGAATGGGTGAAGAAGAAGAAGAAGGGAAAAGAAACTGAGTGACCCTATCATGACTCAGATCATTGCAACCAGCCAATTGTTCAGACTTTTTTACTTAGTAATTTGTTATTGGTGGCCTTATTGGTCAGGTGCGCAAGGCATTTCCGGGTGCGGCCACCCAATGACCTCAACATGACAGATTCGGGAGATCGACCGGCCTTAATGCGCATCGCCATAGATGCTGTCTTCAGCTATTGTCTACTATCCTACCCCTGGATGATTGAACGTTGTGAATAATTACTCTGATACATCCTATCAATCATGGCTACCGCTCTACTCATCACTGGAGCCACTGGCAACCAAGGTGGTGCGGTCATCAATGCTCTGCTGGCGCGCGATGCAGACGTTGAGATCCTCGCCGTGACCCGCAACCCGCAGTCAGGAACATCGCAGAAGCTTGCCAGCAAGTCTCCCAAAATTAAGCTAGTTCAGGGCGACCTTGATCATCCGTCCGAGATCTTCGAAAACGCGAAGAAACTCGCCACTCGGCCCATTGCTGGTGTCTTTAGTGTTCAGGTAGTATTCAGCTATGTACCTTTACTTTCACCTACTTGCAGGATAAATTAACGCATGACAGAATCCTATGGCAAAAGGTCAAAATGTAGACAAAGAAGAAATTCAAGGGAAAGCCTTGATCGATGAATCCATCAAGCAAGACATCAGACATTTCGTCTACAGCTCCGTCGATCGCGGTGGTGATGCCTCCACCGATAACCCAACCAATATTCCTCATTTCATCAGCAAACATCACATCGAACACCATCTGTTTGAGCAAACCAAGGATGGTTCCATGACCTGGACTGTCCTCCGTCCGGTGTTCTTTTTCGAAAACCTTGTCCCCAGCTTCATAGGCAAGGTGATTACCACGGCCTGGGATGCCTACCTGCAGGGCAAACCGCTGCAGTGTGTTGCGGTCAGCGATATCGGGGTGTTTGCAGCCAAGGCTCTCCTCGAGCCACAAAACTACAAGAACCAGTGTATCTCTCTCGCCGGAGATGACCTGACATTTGAACAAATGCAGAAGAAGTTCAAGGCGAAGACGGGGGAGACAATGCCAACCACCTACCGGGTGGTTTGTTACTTATTGATGTGGATGGTCGCTGATCTGCGGATTATGTTCAACTGGTTCTACGATCACGGCTATGGGGCTGATATTCAAGGTCTAAGGAAGACGCATCCTGGCCTGAAGAACTTTGAAGCGTGGCTGGAGGAGGACAGCGAATGGGTAAAGCGTTAAGTTGGTCTAACACCACTGCGCTCCATGATTACTTCTGAAAAGTTCCAAATTGGTAACACTGTCACTTGATGTACCAGCAATGTTTGTTGTACTACTACCTACTTCAGCTGCTGCCTGGACTGTACTTTCTATCTATCTGTATGGATACCTAATGTTGAATGATAATTCTTGGGTGGTTGTACAACTCAAGTCCACATAACCATCTGGATACGGGAGGTCTAGCCAATCCATCCCTCTTCCTACTTCCCGCGTTTCACCTCATCCTGGACCACTCTGCATCTTGTACTCGAGATACCTCCATGTCACATGTTGTCAGCATTACCCTCCTCCGACTACTTATTTCCCTCCCTCCCCTCTCTTCCTCTTCATCCTTTTCCTACCGTCTTCCTATCTGCAAAGTGCCCTTCTTTCATCACTTTCACCTATATTCATTTCTGTCTCCCTATATACATATCCAATATACTCAATATATAGTGTCTCTCAGTTTTCATGTCCTCTCTTCTTCCATTCTCACTCCTACCTATCGTCTTCATTCCTTCAGCGCCTTTCGTTCAACCTTCTGACTCACCCTACTCAATGGACCTCTGAGAATGCCTCCTCACCTTCCTACTCGATTGCATCCATGTCCCCTCACAATCCCATTAGAGAGAACAAAGACCAACTATTTTCTCTATTTCAGTCTATATTGACCAGCCCGAAGAACATATGCTCATGGACGTGGGTTCATCCTGAAAGCAATGGGGTGGAGACTGTCACACGACGGGGCTGTCAAATGTCGTATGGGGAATACGGCGATTCGGCTCTGCACGCAAAGGGATAAACTCGGGATCAACTGCTGATGAAGTCAAGTGGTAATCCCTCTCTTATGGATTCTGGTCGTGGTTCTATCTGCCACACGTGATGGGGTGTACTCTATGGACGCTGTGATTGTGGGCCATCCAGGGATAGCAGAACCACTGTGAATGGCACCCGCTTGACCACTCTAGCACCGCCTGTGCTCGAGACTGATCGGAACAGCGTAAGTATAGAGGCAGTGCTGTCTCAGGTAGTTGACCCTCAGCGCCAGAGAACCTACATCGAATGTAACCATTCGGTCAACTATAAGAGACGATTTAATAACGTCCCCATGCGCCTGGTAGTGGAACTCGGTCCTAATGTATCTATACAGTTGCATACAAAGGACATTACCCTATCATATCATGATGATGGTGGTGAGGGGCAGAGAGTCACATACTGCTGGATAGGAGGGATATACTCACCAGCACCAGGTTTATTGTGCCTCTTGTGGAATTGTGCCGAACGTGGCGTGCGCTGGGGAACTGGGAAGTATATCGAGTGGAGTTAGTACGTCCTTCCTTACGTTGCCCTATATTGAGACCATCCTTGCTAATTATTCTGTCTCAAAGCTGATAGATGGCTGGAATACATGAGCTGCACCACACCGCGAGTAGGATACGGAGATGCCCGAATCGAATCGGATCATGGGGCTACTATACCATCGAAATACCACTGCAGTCACAATGGACTGCACGCGGTATGAACAACTCACAGAAAAGAAACTACATCACCACTCGTTCGACAATTTGCTTTGGTGCGAGAGGGGCCGTGCTCGAAAGCAGACACTGGCGATACAATCTTGTCACTTAGAGCACCCCATCCACAATCATGAGTGATGCGGTGAACGAGGACGATGCTCTTGGATAAAGAGGATCCTGAAGAGAACTGCCTGATACACCACATTTACCCACTGAACATCACGTTCTTAATGCTGGTATTCTACGATATTACGGGCTCACTTGCTATCAATTGGCCTAGCTCAAAAGGCTCAACGGAAGACCGAAGCAATATACATCGAAAGCATGACCAGCTACAGCCAATCTGTCTGTTCGTGGTCAATGCCCATGCGGTGTATACGCTCGTTGGATGGATGGATGAGATGATCTGTGCAATTCAAATTCATGACAACGAAGACAACCAGTCGCGGTGGGGCTTCTACAGGGCTTCTCCATACCTCTTCTAGTGTGTCTGCTATTAGTGATGGAAAAAGTCGCAAAACTACGTCAGAAGAGATCCGAAAGACAGTCGTGAAATGATCGAAATCTACAGACGTGACGCCCCCGAAAGCCAAGATCAAAGGCACTGGCATTACAAAGAGAAGAAGGCGATATTTCCCGGACATCGGCAGACCCCCGAGGGTATTGATTGGATATGCTGCGTCTGAAGTCTGTTAATGACTGGAAGCGGAGACTGACAATTAATCAGTTGCTGTCTGTTTGCTGGAGGTCTTGTGCGGACAACAACTTTGCAACCCGCCGGATTGAACTCCCAATTGATGTGGAGACGATCTGGAGAGTATCGATCAACCCATGGACGATATACCATCCTCGATTCGACTGACTCAATGAAGCCCACGCCCTCTTTGAGCATTACTTCAAAGCTGCCCCATCTCTAAACTTAACCCAAGCCTCCTCTCCGTCCTATCAGACCAGATGCACCGACTTAAATCCACCAAAATCCCTAATGAACGAGAAAAAGCTATACGCAAGGCTCAAACGAGAATTGCGAGGTATAGTCTGGGCAAAATGTCTACAACCCTGATTTGCCGTACAATCAGTCACGAGAGAGAAAGCCTGAAGCCATCTGAAGAGACCAACCCCCGATGTACTCTCAGCTTCACCCTTCCATTCCGTCCACACTACACCCTACGTCGTTCACCCGTGCATGCCAGTTTCTATCCTATGCATCTTTCCACATACACTATCGAGAGGCTATACCCATCAATAATCAAGTACGAACGACCATCCAACAGGCAATATGGGAGTTCATGGAGAACAAGCTCCGCAATTACACATTTCCATTCCACGTCAACAGTGTCCACACCACCTTATCGTGTTACTTCAGCATCATTAAACCCGCATGACAGACAAAACACCACCAAGAACAGTCTTTCAAAACTGTTATATATTGTCTTAAGCGTACGTACGTACTGACTCATAAAGAATTCCTACTTTCTCGTGTTACACCCAAAACTGACCATAATCCGCAGCCTCGTACGACATGATGGAGAGCTAGCACGCTACGTTAGTTGTATCAAGCGGAGCATCGAATGAACGCAATATATGATACACTTAAGATAATAGAAAGGAACTTCTCTTCTTCATACCCTCTCTTTTCTCTCTGCTATATCGACATCGTTGCGGGGCAATCATGAGTGAGGGTATTATATTACAAATAACTATATCACTATGTAAACATTCATTATACGGTACATCTAGTCTTGCCTCTGATTACGTTGAAGATGTTGTTTTCTCCACCATGAAAGAACATTACTTGTTCTGTCACCTACTTGATGTATTATATGGTTTGCATTATCTCACCACGCTAGGATCGATAGATCAGCCAGTACATTCACACTGAGCTTAGTATAGAGTTCAAGAATGAAGCGATCTTTGACGTAATGAAGTGCACGATGCCTGTTATTGATTGATAGACTAAACCAATAGGAACACTCATTCAATCAATTCCAGCTCAAAGCCATGCATGCTCTGCATTGCATATATAGTATAGTATAGATAGATAGATGATGAAACGACATTCTAGTAGCCCGATAGACGCGTGTAGTGTGGTATGGTGTGGTAAAACGAATGACCCGAGACCGCTAAAATAGCAATAGCAGCATGGAACATCAATCAGCGGATGTGAAAACCAATACTACCCTCTAGGGGGTAAGTTGCTCCGCTCCAAGTGAGGCACGAAAAAAAAGAAAGGAGAAATAAAATGCAGCGAGCGGCTAATATAACGCGAAACACCAACGTAGCTTCAAAATATACACAAAACCGTGGTAATTTGAGGGAAAGACAGTTTCTATAAGAATTAAACAACAACGCCTCGCCGTCTCCAATACTTCCACGCGATCAACCAAGCCCCAATAGCTATCCAGACGCTTACCGTACACCCCACGGCCCAGAACCCAAAGCACCTCCAGCCATGACATTGGCCGTCATTTGTGCCGTTTCCGTCGTCCATGGCGTCCTGGTATCCTTGCGAATACACTAAACCCCAGACGGCTGCTCCAGCGGCTGGAACCATGGCAACGATACCCCAGTTGGTGGCGAAGTTTTCGACGCCCCAGACGACGGAGATGATAATGGGAACGAGGGAGAAGGCACTGCCGTAGCCGAGACCTATCAGGGCCGTGGTGAGGTGGGTGAAGCCGGGGTATTGGAGGGGGATAGGGGAGGAGAGAAGAAGGTAGCCGATGGAGAGAAGGAAGGCGGAGGGGAGAAGGAATGCAAGACGGGTGAAGGTGGTGCGGTTGGTCGCCGATGTGATGGAGGCAGGGCGACTACTTTCTAAAGGACCGGGGAAGAGATGGGTTGCTGGCGGGGCGAAAAGATCGGAGAGCGAGCCGGTGAGAAGTCGGGCAATGGTGGAGGTCAGCGCGATGGTGCTGACATGGGTTGATGGTAGGCCTGCAGGTGACGAGGCGTTTGTAATATTTGATACGGGAGTCAGGGATTGGACAATAGTGCCCAGCTAGAGAGCGACTCAGTCAGCTTAAAACAAAACAGTATATTGGACGCAACATACGTTATTGATATATGCCTCTCCTGGTCCAGTGACCAGGAAGAAGCCAATCGCAAGCCACCACATTGACTTGTCCTGGAGGAAGATCCTCGTCTCATAGTTCAGCAGCCAGTTCTTCTTCCGACGCTCTTCTTCCTCCCTTTCCTTCTCAAGTCTTGCTGCTTCTCGCTCCTCTTCTGAGAGTGTCAGAGTTTGGTCACCGTCGGATCCGGTGCCGTCGTCGGCCTGCGAAAACGTTCCATAAGCAGCCTGGACTTCGCTCCTGGGCCGGAAGAACTCGCTCTCTTCAAGAAGGCCACTCCGCTCTAATTCCTCTACTGCCTCATCAATGTACTTTTCTTCGTTCTCATCCACGATCCTCAGAGCAAAGGTGCCAATCACACCAATGCAGAATAACAGGATCGCGAGGAATAAGAAGTATTTGTACACGTTGACGTCGCCACGAGCACCATCTTCAAGTCGGTCACACAGGAAGTACGTTCCCACCTGGCTCTGCCACATGCCACTAAGGCCAAACCCCGCGATAGGAACAGCAAGCATAATACCCTTATGCTTACCCCTGCCAAAGTTCTTGGCACATGTTGCGACGGCAGCCAAGTACATACAACTTGTAGCAACGCCAATGGCAATGAAAGCCACGATCATCACCCAAAACGGCCAGCCCTCGCCACCTGCATCAGGAGGCGGTCCACTCTTAAAGGCCAGTGCAGCCAGAAGGTAGCCAGCCCCAAACACGAAACCAGAGAATAAAGCGAGCGGAGATGGGCTGTACCGATCGCATAGATATCCAAAAAGCGGAACAGGTAGGTACATCGAGACTTCTGCGGCGATCGCAACAGCATTGACACGGAGTTGAGTGTAGTGGAGGCGAGTGAGCAACAGGGGTCCGTATAGCGAGAATGCGGTAATGCTACCAGCTCCAAGACTGATGACCACAATTCCGATTAGCCAGTTATCCAACGAGGATGTGATCAGCGCATCCTACACGCACAAGAGATCTTACCAGCTGATAACGCCCCAAGCAAAACTGCTAACCCGCACCACTTCCTTGGCCATTTTCTTTCTATCCCTTTCTAAGATCTCGTCGACAACATCATTTAGGAGACCATCGTCATTGTTGGTGGCCGATAAACATGACCCTGCCCGTGACCGTAGGTGTCCTCGCTGCTGCTCATCCGCCTCAGCATCTGCATCATCTAGTAACGGGCGATGAGCATCAAAGTCCCGCTTGTCGATAGCTGGGTCTTGCTTATCACGGGATGGCGTCATAGTGTCTCCCTTTTTGAATAGTGATAGCGCGATCTGGATGAGGACGACTTTTCACAGATTATAAATCCTTCGAGGGCATGAAGCGGGCAATAGCTGCCTGGGTAACGTGTTTCGGGTCCGACCAGGGGAAAGATAACAGTGTGCCTGGCAAGATGGGCCTGCCTGTGAGTTCTCCGCAAACTAGCCCTCCGCAAACGGAAATCAGAAGGCAGCAAACCAGAAAGATGAATCAACGCGAGTATAAGGGAGAGACAGAAGTACCCTAGGCCTTCAACACATCAAATAGGACCTCCCAGACATCGAAACTGGGAACCAGCAAGCCCCTGAGAAGCGTGAGGAGAAGGGAATGCGGAGATGGGCTGCTGACTGAGTGACTGACGAGGCGATGAGCCAAGCTGCGATTAGATAATAAGCCGTGAGGCGATAACCACACCGCTTATCGCCGCTATCACGTGGCTTGATGCCTGAAGGCCTTGGGCAGCACACATACACTGTAGCATCGTTATGCTGGTTTGTCACTTTGCAGTCTACGGCTGAACTCTTATTAACCATTATAGATATTCAATTCTCCTGTCCCCGTTCTAAGCTCAGCGCCTATAGGTATGTACACACAAAACACAACTACCGAACAACACTCTGTGGAAAGAAGCTGGGAAAAGCACAGATTAAAAAGTCCCCGGGTATCGGACCAGTCCCCAGGAGGTATAATCAGTAACACATGTCCGAGAAAGAATAAAAAGCTTGAAGGAAGCAAGACCGGCGCACCCTTGCGGGGGCCAGGCCAAATCAAAAAAAAGAAAATCAGTTTCATACACGCCATGAGAATGTAGTGGCCCCCAAGCAGAGACCTTCTATTATGCGCCCGGCACGGATAGTAAGGTGTCTGTGGTGAGCATCATGCCATGATCGTTCGTCAATATCGTAATGTATGTTGCCGAAAAACAAGTTGTAATGTCACCCATCTACCCCCGTCATCGTAATCGGTTAAAATTATTCAGCGTGGGTATAGCGATGGCACCGCGAGATGGGAAGGGCCAAAGCCAGCTGTGTTTGGTTGGTATGCAAGTTGGATGCCACATCCCGTGAATGCGAGAAGAACTTGCCATGTGGACATTAGGGACAAAGCAATCCCGGTCCCTCCGGCTCGAAAGCCCGAGGATCGAAAAGGAGTGAAGGCAGGGATAAAACAGAATACAACGGCGCACTGAGTTCCGACCGTCAGAGATTGAAGGAACCTGGATCTAGAAGCTAACCTCGCCAGGGTCAGTCTCCAGTACATTTTCGTCCCAATAGCGCTGAGATGAATCATCGCGGCTGGCGTGCTGGGAGCCAAGCGCAATCGCTTCCCCTTCGCCTCTTTCAACGTAATCATCTTCGGTGATCTGTTTCAAGATGCGCTGGAAGTACATCCTAAGGGTTCGTAGGCCCCGAAGATAGCCACGATCAATATCATCTGGATGCTGTGGAGGGCAGGGAGCATCAGGCGATATTTCATCCTCGCCCGTAACGCAATTAGCGAAATCAACTATCTTCAACTGCACGTCCGAGTACCCATCATCTGAAACCTGGCGTTGTAGAGTGTCTCGCATATTGGCCGACCCGGAGGGGCCATTGTTTTGAGATGATTTATCGAGATTATGGGGGTCTCCATCGTAAAGAATCAGAAGACTGCTGGCATACAAGCGATAGCGCTTGAGCTTCCGAATCATGTTTTCCAGCTTGGCCAGCTTTTCGAGAATGGCGGGTATCTTTTTCGCCACACTTCTGTAACTTGCACCATCGTAGAGAAAGCGAGTAAGAGCATCCTGGAATTCGCGCCCCGATTTCAAGTCTCGTCCAAAGTATTTGTCCTCAAAGGAGTACTCTCGCTTTTTAACATTCCACGATTGCATGCCGCATAGACGAACGCCTAATTGCTGGGACGTCGTTGACTGGCACTTGCGTCTCTGTGACTTGCGTTTCTTCTCATTGGCCTCGATTCCATACTGGCGAGTCCCCATCTTGAGGTCCAAAACACATGGTTTGTTCATGCCCGCAGTAAGATCTTCCAGCAAGAGAAAGAATTGCACTCGATCGTCTTTCCTGGTCTGGGCCTCTTTGGGGTTTGAAGGAAGTTGCGCATCATCGACATTATTGGTGCTGGGTCGGACTGGAGACCGGGAGAGGACATTGTTACCCACGCGGCCATCAAGCTGCACAGAGTCCGCTCCTGGAACTTTGGGGGCTACTGGGATTGAAGAATTCGTGGCAGGATGGGATGGTGGAGGGACCGGATTATCGCCCTCCATTGAGAATATCCCATCTTCCTTATCACCCCCGTAACCTTCATCATCAAAAAACAGCAGATCGCCTCCCGGCTGCCCAGAAGTCATGCTTCCTCGTCTTTGCAACCCGCTCCCAGATCGGCGCCGCCTCACCTGCCGAGTCCTGGATAACGAGCTGGAACGTTGGGGAGACTCTTCGGTCCGCACTTTCTCGAGACGATTGTGGCCCGCATCCAGTGCTGTCGATGCTGAAGATGACAGACCCGGTCCGTCACTTGTCTGCCTATTGATATCGATTGCCCCGGACTGTGTGGAGTCAGGTTCTTCAGGTATAGTCCTGCGGCTGCTGGCCGTATGGTCTTCCGATAAATTGGCCCTCCGCCGGATTTCAATGCCATCTGATGACGTCCTCGGTAAATTGAGATGGCCTCGAGCATGGCGACGGTGATGGTGCACGGCAGGTGGACTGAAGACTTCACGCAGAACTTGCTCTTGCAGCTTCCTGTTCACAGTGGTGGCACCCCATTGCTTTTTCTTCAGGGTCTGTGACCCATCCAAAAGGCAGCTCTGAGCCTCTTCGTCTCGCAACTGCCCGAAATCCCCGGGGAAGCGCCTATTAGCTGATAAAGATCCGTCAGCAGTCCTTGGGCGCTGGCCGCGGGAGAAAAGATCGGCTGGGATTATATGACGATTGTTCTCGAGAATGACTTGGGGAATTATGCCGGTCACCTGCTTCTGGCTGAAGATGCGTTGCGGTTCGGCGTCATTCTTTGTAGGGCTGCGGGCATCTGCGGCTGCCACTGCATCATTGTCCGCATTGTTAGCAGAATGTATCACATTGCTACTATCAGGGCGTTCCGTGTGGCTCGCTGGGGTCTTGGATCGCTTGGGAGTTTTTGAAAAGGTGACATTCAGAACGCCAATGTATCTGGAGGACAAGTTAGACAAAATCTGATTGAACCAGCCCTGCAGGCAAACTGCTTCACCGCCATACGTACCTAGGCAGAAACATCAGCATCTCAGGATGCCTGCGCTCGATGCGCTCATAAAACTCGTTTTCCCGGTTGTTGAGTTGCTTGCAAACAGCGCGACGGGAAAACCGGAAAACGGTTGTATGACCCCCGACCTGATGGCGATAAGGCTTCAACTCCACAGCCCCAAGCGGTCCAGCCGGTTCATGCTTGTGACGCGGACGGGTCAGACGGGAGCGCTGAGTCGGGGTGGCCGTCGGCGTCACCTCAGCCTCATCCGTCACGCTGGACTCTTCATCACGAACAGACATGCCGCTCTCGTCGGCAGACGCGGGTTCGGACTCTGTTGAATATTCAGCAGGGCGCTCGGGGATGGAACGAAGAGACTCTTCATTAAGTTTGTCTATGGGAGCATCCTGCCTGCCTTGCAGGTCGCCGTGTAGGATTCTACTATCTTTCTTAGATCGAAGGGATATGTCCACATGATTAGCTTCTTGCTCCTCAGGAACGACTTGTCTCTTTGGCACCAAAACGTGACTACTCTGCGCTGTCGAGATATCAACGGGTTCCACGCTATCTTGGCCATCTGTGAAAGGTTGAACCTGATCGACTTCCTCAGAGAGAGTGACGCGCTCGTGTGGGAAATAGACAGCAGACGAAATTTGCTCATCTTCCTCTTCCTCGAACTGCCCCGAACCACGGCGTTGCTCTCTGCTCGCGTCCGATGGAGAAAGACGTGACTCGACATGGTCATGCAATTCGGGTGCCTTGGAGAAGTAATCTCGGTTTCTCTCCGCATATTGCGTTGGGATGCTCCGTGAAAACGAGGTGCCATGACCTCCCCCGGGAGTGAGATGGAAGTTGCGAATCTCCTCGAGCAAACTGCGAGGTAAGGCCCTAGGCTGGGATTTAACCACATTGTCCGTTGGCATCTGCGGTCCAGTTTCGCTTTCGGCGCCTGGCGTGAACAGGGGAGCGTCAGCAATAGAAAGATGTGTAAGGCTCTTGGAACCTGTCAACCCCGTATCCTCAGACACGGGCGTGATATGCAAATTCGAGTCACGGCGTTCGCCGGAGTAGCGAGGTTCTGAATGAGCCGTCAATTGCTGCTTGTCGTGTGGTTCTGGCAGCTCATCGAGTCGACCCGCGCGCTCTTCCTTGCGTTTACGATCGGGCGATGTGGTGTTCTCTTTGAACAGGCCCAAGTAGTGGCTTGACTTGCGGCTGCGCACATGAGAGGTCGGCTCCGCATTGGCCAGGTTTGCTTCGATAGACTGCTCTACTCTGGCCCGGCGGCCCCGACTCGAGCTTCGCTCGGGTTTCATCACACGCGCGCCGTCCTGGATTTGTTGCCCGGACCATGGCTGAGAAATGACTTCGATGTTGGTAGCCGGAGATTTTTTAGTAGGAGAGCGTGTTGCGGCATGGGACGTCGCCAAGGAAGCATCGTTTAGAGAAGCGGAAAGAAGACTGCGATGAGGCGAAGGATCCTCCGCAATGGCAGACTTCGTCGCAGCATCGTCCGGCGCAAATTTGCGAAGATGTTGCAGGCTCTCCCACACTGATGTATGCGAACCCCGTCTTGGCAACTGGGAACGCTTCCCCAAGGTCGCATCAGAGTCCACCGGCAGGAGGGGGGTAGAATGCGGGACTGCCGATGGAAGCAACGAGGGAGAGCCTAATGAATGCTTCCTGCGAACGTCAACTTCCATGTGGGAAGGGCCGACGTGAGTAGGACGGGGAGGGAGGACCTTGTGAGGGGAAATCGGAGAAGGAGTGGAAGAAACATCTTCGAGGGGAGGTATCAGGCTAGCAGGCGGCTCATTGTGCACATCTTGCACGGGCGCAATTTGCGGTGTGACGGCGGACTCGGTATCAGAAGGGAGGTAATGGGTTGCAAAAATGCTATCTCTCTCGGACAGCTGAGGGCTATGCGATCGGTCTGGGCGGGAGAGCCGTTCCACGGGGACGGTAGTAGGCCTTTTTAGAGTAAAGGTCGAAACAGGCGTGGCCCATTGACGAGCCGTGGGGGATTCAGCGCGGGATGGGGAGGGGACTTGCTGAACGACATCGTCGTGGATGAGCTGGCTCCGAGCGTCGTGGTGGCGCTGCTGCTTGTCGTGAAGGAGTTCAGGCCCGTCGGAGCAATCATGTTGGGCAGACGCGGCAGGTGTCACCAGGGGTCCTGACCAGGTATTCTCAGTCGCAGATGGAGGCCTTGACATGGGGAGGACATTGGTCGGAGCTGCAGGAAGGAGGACAGGGTCGAAAGGAGCCGAGAAGGAAGAAGCGTTGTTAGGCTGAAGGTTACGGGTTGGGTGGTTGTTTCACCGAGGAAGGCGGAAATAGGAAAAGGGCAGAGGCGGATCTGGCGTCACTGGCAAGAGAAACTCAGAAAACCGGGACAATCGAGAAGATCAGGGAACATCAGCCACGTTCCGGGGCAAGGGCATCTTACAGGCTGGGAATTAGTTGCAGGGCCGTGGGGGGAAATGGAAAGAGCAGGGGAGCTGAGAACCTCTCCAGAAGGCTTAGACAAGACAGGTTAAATTCGAGGTGTTATCGTGGTTGGTAAGGATGATCGGGGAACGGAGGCTGGAACTAGTGCGTGGTGAGCAGCGGTACTAGTGCGTAGCTTTGGGTTGGGGGTGTGGGCAGTGAGGATCGTAGTATTCCCGGCAATTGATAGGGTATAGCAGAGGGAAATCAAGCAGGGAGGAGAACAGAGAAAGAGAGAGCACAAACTCTCGGGGAAAGAATAATAGTTTCTTCAGTAAGTAAGCAGGAAGTATCTTACATTCCGTCAACCGGCAGTAGTAGCAGCAGTAGTGTCCTTTTTTCCCCCAAATAGCAGGCAGCAAGATGGTTCTAGTGGAAAGGGAAGGAGAAGGAACTAAAGGAAGAAGAAGCAGTTTGGCTCACCGCGGAAGAAATGACGCGGATCCTCGTCACCGCCTTGGGTGGAGCCTCTCCCCCGTTCGAGCAAATTTGGGGAAAGTCAAATCTTCCTCCCTTTTTTACCCTTTTCTATGAAGTAGATAGATACGGAGAAGATAAATAGTACACTACAGGAGGTAGTAGAAGAGTGGACTCTTGTTCTGCCTCACCCAAATATTTTTGCTGTACCACTAGTCCAGATATGGAGTCTGTTTGTCCATCTGTCTATTTAGTACCGACTTTCACACAAAGAACCCTCTTTCTAGAACTCTCAGCCACTGATGATCCTCCCCGAAGCCAAGTCCAAGGCACTGGAACTCTGTTCGAGCCCAAGTCAACGAGTCGTTCATAGTACCCCAATGAGAACATTGTTTGAGCCAATGGCGACTTACAGATCCGAGTAACTGATACGTAAAATCAACAGTGACAATGGCCTTTCTCGTCGTCCAAAGGGTGAGAAGCCCCGGTCATTCATCGGATCCTTCCCTCCTTGACCAGATTCGAAGTAAAAGTGACCTAGGTCATTCCCAAACTCATGCCCCGATGGTCCCGTGGATGAAACACCCTGCGTCTGATAGTCCGGCATACCACATCCGGTGCTGAAGCATTCTGACTGAATCACCTTATTGATCCAGTAGAAATGGTACAGTACAGACCAGGTCAAAGGTTCAGACAATTCCAATGACTGGAAAGTCCCCCTTGGCACATGGGCGACTATTGACACTGGTTCGCATGTGACGTGCTTGCGCACTCTTCTAGGAGGAATCCCTTGCACAGCACGGTGGACGCGGAACAAATCACCATCCACAGGCGCCTTCGGGGAACTCGGAATGCAGACTACCGCCCTGCACGGAATATGGCTGGCTGGATAGGTTTCTCCCAATTCCCTCGCTCAACAATTGCAGCGACAGACACTTGGATTGATCCGACAAACAAATATTGTATATGAGACCGTGGAAATAGAACTCGGAACGGGTCAACCCAAATTGGGAACTGTGGCTTGCATCTGAAAGCTAATCCCGAAGTTGATCTGTAACCTCGAAGAGTTGAGGTTTTGCTTTTTTTTTTTTTTTTTTCTTTTCTTTCCGAGTGAGGAAACAGGACCAATTCCCCTTAGAAGGTTCGAAGATTCGACAACCTTGCATAGGCGACTATTCACACTGAAGTGTCCTTGATTGCTGCGAGGCTAGTACTATTGATTTTGGTGCCCCGGTGGGGTCCGCGATCTGGGAATTCCACTAATGGAGGCCTCTAGGCCGATCCGAGGGAACTACTAGAGATTAGAGTGCATTTTACTCCGTACTCCGGAGATAGACGGTCGCTCGATAAGACACCTCGAGATAACCTGCTAGATAGATAACGACCTCCTTTGTGGCATCTGACCCATTCGGCTGGTTTGTATTGGCGGATGATTGATCAACAAAGCACGGGGGGAAATGATTGTTTTGGTTTGAGAAACCCTCAGGAACCTCCGGGAACACCCTGTCTGAAGGGGGAAGAGAGACAATACTACCGGTGGTCAAAAAGTAGTACGTAGTAGTCTTCAATAGCATCCACAAGAGATCCCAACTACCGACGGAGTGAACAACATTCCCGCACTTATCAATTCCCCCAATTGGAGGCCCACTCCCGCATAACCCCGTTCCAGCGGGATGGACCAATGGTTGGTCAACGTGATCGGCTTGTTGGTTATTGGCAACCGTTCCCTGCCCCATTGATAAGGCGCCCAAACGGCCAGATCCTCCAGTGCCTTAAAGCCTAAGCCGTGAACTCCATCCCTGTCGGTCCTTCACAACCTCATTTAGGGCCTGTTTGCAATTCCCGTGTTCCCTTTCTCACCGAGTCTGCTGCGTACAATCCACACTATTTCCTGATTTTCTTGCCATCATTACCAATGTGACTCCACCTTTTGTCCCTCCCTGAGATCCTATTTGACTCCCTAGTATTCTTTCTATTTACCTACCTCATGCCCCTTGGACAATTTGATAGATATATCCGCTACTGCTGCCAAATATGACGTGTATCGCTTGGTTCTAGGGATCATCCTCGTCAATCCCGTTTTTTCTAGGCAAGGGTAGAAAGGTTTTCCATCAGGGTCACCAGATCAGGTTTTATGTCCCGTTGAAACTGGAACTGACATTCCTCAAATCGAGCCATCATGCCTTTAGTGATTCCGTGCTGGCTGCCGTCTAGCCAAGACAAGCTGCACCTCGGTGAACCACCATCGAGTATTGCGCAATTTGTGATGGTTGTTTGGCTATCTGCCTTCCGAGGCTTCGGTGTGAAACACAGCGTGAAATATCCTTAAAGTAGCACGTAATCGGCGACGAAGATACATGCTGCGGTAGTGACTTGGGTAGTACGAACATCTCGACATTGACTAATGTCTGAACACTCGTGCGAGTATAACATATTCTGGTCTGGATTGGACTTGAAAGACCAACAAGAGAATATCTAGTCTGCTTCCCTAGACCCTTACATGCTTCAAGATAATCGATAGGGGAACTAAATAGCGCTCCATCCAACCAATAGTAGGAACACTGACACCAATCCATGTCAACTATTTACTAGTCATCCTTCTCTCTAACGGCTGGGCGCCCAACAAATAGAAGTCGCCTCGCCCCGTTCATCCCCGCCTAGCAATGCCGAGCCTGACTCAAATTAGCCAAACATAGTATACGTAGTATAAATACTCGGAGCTTTCGGGTTTGAGTTTCCCTTCCTTGGCATGTAGGGCCTTGCCCAGCAGGCACCAGTGTTCCGGCATTTTCATTCCACCCCCTGAGTAGTAGAACATTAATAACAAATATTAGAATGCAGTGCGAAGGGGCCCAGTCTTGGTTCTGATAGTTAATTTGTATAAGCGGATCATCTGGCCATTGGCCAAGCAATACTTATTCTCATGTAGTCTCGGTCAGGTGGAGATGGTTCAGGAGTATTAGCGACGTGCAGCACACCGGTTAATCTGATCTATTATACGTTCATAATACTTCATTAGTATCCGTTCAGTTTATAAACTATACTAACCGTTTTTATTGGAATATCCTCATGGACTCTAATCAGGCTTGATAAAGGTAGTGCATGTCATGGGCTTGGAGATCTGGCACTCACTCTATCAGAACGACTTTTTATACTATTTCGAGGTGGTGACTCGATATTCACTGAATGAATGTTACTTGCTGGGAAATACAAAGCTATAGGATACTCGTGGTCGAAAATAAGCACAGAAGTATCATATACTAGTACTATATGTAATCGGGGATTATTCTGCCAGTGGAATGAGACTACTACTACTCCAATTCGACAACTTATGAACCATCGGATTGAATTCTTAGCTCATCATTTCACTGCGGGATACATCTATACGGTTCTTCTATGGTAACTATACAGAACCCTTCGTCATCTGGAGCAGAGCGAGAATTCTGGCTACAGAGTAGTATATCTAAATCTACTAGCTCACTGCACATCAAAGGACAATAGATCACACCCATGGAAAAAGTTGCAAGCCACAGAAGACAGAAACAATGGCATCTCTGCCCACTATCTCCACCATGTTTTTACGTGTGCTTGTGGGAGATCGTATCTCATTCACATCTATTCTTGATCAGAGACGCGGTAAAGTGATTGTGCATATGATCAGAATAATATCCTTCAGCCGGTTTAATTAAACCAATTTGCCAAATGCCTAGTACTGTTCCAGTGAGTTTAAACCAGATTATATAGCTAGATCTACGGGTCTGTATATTGGGAACAGTCTATAAAAGACAGCTCTACTGAGCAGATGTTTACAGTTATAGTAACCAGGGGGGTCTTACCTTGCTATTATGTATTCAGGAATACGTGCAGAAAGGCTGGTATAGATTCCTGTATTTGGTTTAGTAAGCTTCTCATTGGACTGTGAAGATATCTCGAGAGCGAAGATTTACTGTAGCTTGGTTTTATTATCTGAGGCATTACATACGAGAAGCTCGGATACAGAAAGGGATTAGTATATTATAACTGTTTACGTAGCAGACTAGTCTATATAGAACTTGCTCAAAATGCGCAAGGAAGCTTACGACAATTAGCGATACGCACTTTTTTGAATGCACCTCCGCCTTTGGGTCCAAAAAATGGTCAACTAATCCAAGTGCAAGGGATTCGATTCCCCGTGTGTCACTTGAGTTACAGGCTTAAAGCTCTGTAGTTGGCTGGCTGACAGGTAGGTTCAAAGACAATTTAAGAAGAAAGAACAATCGAATTGAATAGGCTGGAAATAGAAACAAGATACGAGAATCTGGCTCTGGGCTCTGTCTTCCAAAACTGCCGGATCAAGCAGACGCATTAATGGTCAGGAGTCAAGGTGCAAGATAAACAAGTATGAGACATCTAGATGTTATGTTTCCACCCTATGAAGCATACTAAATAGCGATTTAGCTTTCAATAATGCACTTTTCTTTTTGCAATTGCTTCCATCCAAACAACTATTACCGTTCCATAGGGATTATTCGACGAGTCAAGAATCAACCACCCATCAACCACCCGTGAGTGTCAAATTGAAAACGGATAACAAAAAGCAGTAAAAGCTGCTTCAAGTAGAAGCATGATACAGGCACCTCTGAATAAAGCAACTAAAGCTTAGCCTCTCGTGCCTCGTTCAACTTAGCCGGCAAGAGTCTCCTAAGAATCTTGCCAGTCGGCGTTTTGGGCAAGCTCTGAAGATGGAATACACCTCCTCTGAGCTTCTTATACCCTGCCAATTGGCCGTCCATCCAGGAGCGGATTTCATCAAGGACTTTCTGTTTCTCAGAGCTTGGCAGCTCCGCCGTCTCTGGTGAGAGACTCACATATGCGAGGGGAACTTCTGTCGCTTGTGCATCGTCGTAAACTGCACAGACCGCAGCGTCGGTCACATTAGAATGACGCAGAAGCATGTCTTCAAGCTCTGAAGGTGCAATTTGGAACCTAGAATGATCGTGGTTAGCCAGGGGCTGGATACTTCAAAAAAGAATTTATAACCCACCCTTTGTATTTGATCATCTAAATGCTATGGTTTAGCTCCAAATCCTCGTTGTGGAAAAATACGAGACAATCTTACCTCTTTGAGACGGTCAGTAACCCAGAAGTTCTGGTTCTCGTCCAGCTTCAAGATATCTCCTGATTTGATCCATCCATCATCGGAGAAAGTGCGCTTTGTTGCTTCACTGTCATTGACGTAGCCCCTGTAGAAAGGTTAACCACGTTCATGCTTGCAAGTTTGAACGGTTTACAGAGTTTCATACATCATAACAACTGGACCGCGGAGCCAGAGTTCACCTTCCTCACCCAGAGGGACATCCTTGTTTGTCTTTGGGTCGACAAGACGAGCTTCCCTGTTATTGCATCAGCAAAAGGAATAGCTGCTTAGAGAGAGTCAATCAACAGAACTTACATTCCTGCAAATAACTTGCCAACACACCCGAAGGCCTTCTCATCTTCATCGATTTCATGAATCACTCCCCCGGAGCATTCTGTAAGTCCATAACCTTGATCTTGATGTTAACAGACTATTATCGAAACAAGGAAGTATCAACACCTACCTTGACAGATGCTGGTGTGTGAAAAACGCTTTTTGAGAAGTTGCTGCACCGATTTCTAGCAAAAACATACAGTGAGTATCACACACAGTCTAAAAAATCAAGCTCAAGGTTTTACCTTCAGTGGGGCAGCAGAAATGACAATTCGCTGCAAGGAGGCTAAGTCATACTTCTGAGCGATGGGCGAGGCGGCAAGGCCAAGTGCTACTGGGGGCACAATATGAAGATCTGTAACCTTTATCTCACTCGACTTGCGACAAAAGGATTCCAAGTCGAAAGCCGCGAGGCCGCAATAATGGGCCCCGACCCACATGCCAGCCAAAACCGCTATTGTCAGACCATAAACGTGACAGTCTAAGTTTTGAACGCATTAGTAGACCTGGAAAAGCAAGATTATGAAGAAGGGAGATTTACATGGTGCGAAAAAGACTTCGCGAACAGTTGAATTAACTCTGACAGGCATAGAGGCACGCATCATGATGCTGTTCATGACAAGGTTGTAATGGGAGAGTTGCACACCCTTCATTTTTCCAGTGGTTCCAGAGGAAAAGCAGATAGTACTGGGGACATCCTTGGAATTCTTCCCTTGGAGATCATATGGCGGAAGGGACTGTGAATCTGCTTCACCAGTAACATCTTCCGGAAACTGCGGCATATTTCCCACCTTGCAACGCACAGTCAAAACCTTAATGTCAGTTAATGACAGAGAGGCCAAAGCATCCTGAACAGTGCTAAGCTTCTCCTCGATGGTGACTACATGCGTAGGTTTCACGATCTGGAGAACATGTAATATATCTTGGTGGGTTGCCGCTGTATTCAATGGCCTATCGGAATCTTAACCCTAGTTCTCCATTATGCGACCTGACATCTACTTACGCGAAAATAGCGCCTGTCCACCATGTGGCATGCGCGAGGAGAACAAAGGCATTCTGCGATTCCAGTCAGACTGAATACTAGATAGACACATATGGATCTCTTACGGAATTGTTAACAAGTGCAAGTAAGGTATTTCCAGGTTGTAGGCCCAGCCTCTTCTGTAAGCCCCAAGCAGCACGAGCAGCTTGATAGCGAAGACCACCATACGTGAGAGCTTCATCGGAGAATGTATCAGTATGAACGGCCTTAGATGCATCTACATCGTCCGGGTTATATTGTGTCATAAATTGCGGAATGGACAAATTTGTCGCATCGTGAATTGGGGTAACTGGTGATCTATAAACGACCATTTTGCTTAACCCAGTCTTATGACTAATTCTGTGCAAGATATCGAGTCCTGTGTTAGAAAATCAATGAAAATGACTGATTTTTGCTGAACATAACTAAGAACACCTCCAGATTGCCATCTTGCTCCTCAAATACCTCGCATTGCCGCTAAGTCTCGGCCTTGCTCCCCCCCGGTGAGTGGGTCATATGAAAATGATACCGGGCTGGAATTGCCTAAAATGTAAAGGCACCTAGACTCATTGAACCGGTTTTCCTGGCCCCAAGATAGTGTGCTTAGTTTGTACACCAAGGCCAATGAAGACGGCCTTGTTCTCCCGCTGGTCCGTGAACTAGTGACCAGTTAAGACTAGCCACCGTGCATGTTGAAACTAAAAAGCATTGTCTGATATCCAAGTGGCAGAAAGCGTGTGACAGTGTCTCCACATGAGAGAACCTCCACTTAGCGCGAATCCTTCAAAGAGACTTACGTACTTGATAAGCAAACACTGGTTAGCAACGGGCCGCACCCGTCAGGGGCACACAGAGTGACAGAACACCCTCTATGATCTTCTCGCCATAAATTAATACCCGATCGAATCCTCTGTCAGTTGAATTTGTCAAGACCAACGAGCCCAGCAGTGCGGAAATTCCCTTCGCACTACGGGAGCTTCTTCAGGGACCCTTTGCCTTCGCTGAGTCGTGGGAACAGGGAGATACTAAGCCTGATCTGCGAGGCCAATGTCAATATTATTGGTGCTTAGGAGGTGCCTGATCGGCGCATTAATGGGAATTACCAGCAATTTGCGATGATGTTACTGTACTAAAAATAATAGCTGATTGAACGGAAGCTAACAGCGGACGAAAATTGCTCATTCTTGTACTCTCAACGTGTTGTAACGTTTTACAAATTTTGATTTATTGTATGTCCGTTATGTCCAGCAGTTTGGGAGGCAACAGAGCCTTGGAAATAGAGCGCTGAACCAGATTGTTCTATCTTTTTTCCTACCGCTAGTTCAGACGAATTGATGATTCTTTCTCGCTTTTGAAACACGCTTGGTCATGTCTGTCAATAAGTAATGGCCAACTAGAGAACTTTAACCTCTGACGGCCCGCGGGACTCAAATCCCGCGGCATCTGGATCAATGACTGGTGGAGGCCTCGATGCTTCATGGCTCACTTAACTGACATTGTACTAGTTAGCTTTGGTCGTGGCAAGCGCCCTAAAATACCTTTCATTTAAGGGGCAGACCTAAAGCTTAGCTTAATCACTAGACCCTCCAACAAGCGAACAGGCCCATAGTAGCTCATGCATCATCACTCACAAATTTCATTTTCGCCGCTAATCATCTCAGCCTTCCTACCACATGCTTGATTGCATTTGAACTCAGCATCAGCCGTGCAGTATTGCAGCAGAATGCGAATTCTTCGACTTGGGGTTCTATTCTCAGCCTGCGTAATATTATTATTGACTGACTTGGCATCGGCCGGAGCCCAGTCTTTACCAGCATGCGCTGTAAGTAATTGAGCTGTTATTTCGCATAACATTATACCGACATTGCCTACAGGAAGAATGCATGCTTGAGCTTGTCCCTCAGTCATCCTGTACCCTTGCCAACCAAACATGTATATGTACGAATGTCGAGCTCAAGGAGCAGATGAATGTCTGCGTTTCGGCAAACTGCACTGTCAAGGAGGGACTCAGTGAGTGGCTAGTAGATAATAGATGAAGATGCGAGTCGCCCATGATTTAACACAATTTTGCAGCTACGCTCAATGTCACAGATACCACATGCGGAGTTCCAGTTCGAGACCGCACTTCTATCAGCATACTGGTTCCAGCAGTTGGTCTATGCTTTCTGTTCTTCGTCGCATTGAGATTATATACACGCCTTGTGATCACGAAGTTAGAGATGGGCTTGGATGACTGGGCAACTATTTTCCTCGCGGTAAGATTGCACCCTCCTTCTCTGAGGTTCGAAACCCTTAAATCTAACTCTCCTAGTGTTGTGCGGTGCCCGTCAATTCCGGTTCTATATTGCGTAAGTTGCCCCGACTCTCACATTGACAAATTGACATTTCTAACAATTGAGTTCAGTTGGAAAAGCAGGCCTGGGAAAGGATATTTGGACCCTCGAGTTCAAAAACATCACTCGAATCCTCTACGTACGAGTTTCCAACCGACACGCGGATCGACAATCTGCTGACCAGATCCATTAGCTTTTCTATATCCAAGAAATTTTATATGCCACATGTGTCGCCCTCATCAAGATCTGTTTCCTCCTCTTCTATCTTCGCATCTTCCCGAGTGATCGAATGCGCCGCGTTATCAAAGCATCCTGCATCATCTCCGTTTGCTACGCTTTAACTTTCATATTTGCCTTCGCGTTTCAATGCACGCCTATTAGCTATAACTGGACAAGCTGGGATGGAGAGCACCACGGTTCTTGCGTCAAGACGAACGCCTTAGTGGTTACTGCCGCCGGATTGAATATCGTACTTGACGCTTGGGTTATTGCCCTCCCTTTACCCAAAGTGATGAAGCTCCAGGCATCAGTCAGTACGAAACTCCAAGTCACATTCATGTTCTCTGTGGGGTTCTTGTGAGTTCCTGCTTTCATTTTCCAGCCTTTCTTCGGCGTCGGACTATTCAACTACTAACACTAATCCAAAAAGAATCACAGGCGTCGGCATCTACCGCGCTATAATGCTCAAGATCTTCGCAACAAGCACGAACGCAACATGTAATATCCCCAAACATCCTTTCCTCCACCCACCAGATTCTCTATCTAACAATTTAGCAACAGGGGACATGGCTGCTGGCGGCTATTGGTCCGTGATAGAAATCGATGTGGGCATTTTGTGTCTCTGCCTACCCGCTTTGCGATCCTTGCTCGGTCGCCTATTCCCCTCTGTGTTCGGATCAACAAAGGAGGCCAGCAGCATGGGACTACCAAGCAGCCAAAAGAAACTTCGGACTGACAATCGCGATGCGAATACCAGTTTTGTTCAGCTGATCGAGATGGATCATAATGGGGGATTGAAAAGTGACCCTGATATACATTAGCAGGTGTCAAATATTCGGCGCTCTAAGCATGCTCGGTACTTGTTATTAACGAAAATCCACGTATATAAAATCTTAATATTATTATATGAAGGGTTGTTAAGAGGGTCTACTCCACGGGCCCCGGGGCACCGGAGGTCCAGTGCCCTTTGGTGTGCACGGGGCCGGCCCGGCCCCCTCGGGTTGCCGAGGGTGGCCATCCGATAGTACAGATCGGCATCCGCACTTCCGCAGCCCCTTGGTGGGCCTCAAAGACTATCTCAGGGGTCTTGTGCCCAGGCTTGCAGGTGTCGAGATTCTTTCGGATGATCTAACCAGAGAACAAGATTTTATTAGCATCTCCTCTTGATTTCGCTCTTAATTTGCGCTGCACAACCCCAGATTCCACCCTAGGTTCTCTGATACTCCCAGAGCTATGTACACGACCCTCGAATTAGCGAGGGGCGCTGCAAAGATATCGATCACATCCGTCCCAATCGACAAATCCCCAATAGTATAGGTTTACCAGCGGAAGGGGACACATCGGTTGAACGAGATAGAGTCCGGATTTATTGAGCCATGAGAATCGCAATGGCGATGGAGATTTGCAGGTCATTTGCTTCGCATTTACATGAAAGCGTAGTGTCGGGAAAGTTCAGTGATTCTTCTGAATTAAGTCGGCATGCCTTCAAAAAGCTTGATCAAGACACCAACTAAATTTGGGAGACATCTGAGGCTGACAAAATATGATCACTGAGATCAGCACTTCAGCCGGTATGTTTGTCTTACAAAACACATGTAATGAAAAGGGTTCTGACATCACGCCTCACACACCCATGAGCACAAGTTGTAGTTCATCGTCTGCGATTCCTGGTTCCTTTGATGACTATTGTGATGCATGCCTACACCAGTCGTCCTTGTGACTAGGTCGTTCGCCGCTTGGTATGCGCGTAGGGCTGTGTAGTTAATAATCGGAGTCTCGCATCGGTTGTCAGATGAGGCCAGGGGCATGTGCGGCATTTTCGCTATTGGCCTATGGTACGATGCTGTGATTATGAACATCTATTGACAAGAGGTCGAAAGGGCAGGGCTCTTGAAAAGGTATTGGAGCGCTAAGCCATAAAGGGCAAAAGACTAACCGCATAGCGTAATTCACGGGGACGCCGTCTACATGGGCAATAGAAATCGGAGTAACAACATGAGGATCCCAGGGCCATAGATATGCAACACTCTAATCAATGGGTACGATGTATTAAGAGGCAACTACGTAGCAGGCTATATAATCACGAGACATATCATACCTCTGACACCCTGGCATATCATCATATCCGATGATCCCACGATGTGCCGGGAACAGGGAGCTTCCCAATATGGCTAGTAGTTCAATAGTACCGATCCAAGTGGGACAAGTTGCAGAAAGGCAATGCGCCAAGGCGAGCATCCCTCAGTCACCTTCGGTAGAACACCACCCGCCCACTCACTATGCCCAGCAAAGGCATCACTGTATACAGTTACATCGGCGTTCCGGGCTACGAGGTCGGCTTTGCTGTGCCCCAGCAGGAAGTGCTCCATGATGCGGCCCACAACTTTACCAGCCGTCAGCTCGAGATCGACTCGTCGCACATTCAGGGGCTCGGCAACTTCACAGGTCGCTTCGAATGGACCGTCTTTCGCTATGGAGAACGGGTGGCTGGCGCACATAACGACGTTAACAGTCTAACGGGAAAGATCGAGGGAGGCACGATGGTCGCGACACAGGACTTCCACCCGATCGTGACAGAGGACGCCATCATCACTTATGGCTTCTATGCCGCGGGTCACGGCGAGGTTGGTCTCACCGATCGCCATCAGTGTTATGTGACCATCTGCTCCAGAGAAAATCGGGAGTGGATGGGAAGTGTGGCTCCTCCAGGATCCCCTGCTGCACAGCAGCCCTTCTCGCGCTTCGTGCTGGCTGCGCCGCACGACAATGGAATGAATGGGATGACGGCATGCGAGGCCATCTTTCAGCATCTCGATTCGGACATGCTGGCAGTCGTTCGCCGGCTTGTTCCTCTGCTCGAGCACGTCAATCACGTCCCGGACCACTTCCTCATGAAGAAGCTACCTCATATCGTATACGGCCTCTCCATCACCCAAAAGAAAACCGTCTCGACTATGCTGGCCATGGGCGCACGGTACTTTGAGTTTCGTCCAGCTAAGCTCCTTCCCATGTTTCAGAAAGTGTCTGCCCTACGAGACACTTTCTACTTCCAGCATGCGTGCATCCCCGGTATTGCCTTTGACGAGTTCCTCCGCGAGCAGGTTGCCTTCCTGGAC
This sequence comes from Aspergillus tubingensis, assembly GCF_013340325.1. Taxonomy (NCBI): domain Eukaryota; kingdom Fungi; phylum Ascomycota; class Eurotiomycetes; order Eurotiales; family Aspergillaceae; genus Aspergillus; species Aspergillus tubingensis. Next base: position 1,208,941 of record NW_023336276.1, read on the forward strand.
GAGAACCAAACGGAGATTGTCACAATCCATATCCGATGGGATAACATTGTGGCAGACTGCCAGCGGCCCACAGAAGACGAGATCTCAGACCTGTTTAACGAGGCGTGTGCCAGGGCTGTGCGTAGCCCCCTCACATGGGGAACACGCGAGTGCTTTGAACAACCGATCGAGGATTTGCGCCGCACGGGGACTCGTCTGATTGTTGTCATCGAAGCCGACAAGTACGATAGCTGGACCGCTGAAGCATACGCAACACTGAGCGCCGACTCGATAATTGACCGTTTTGAGTCCATGACTACCGAGGGACAGGCCGACTCCGACTTGACCATCCTGCAATGCCAGGCGACCTCCCAGTCCATCAAGGAAGTGCTTGTCTACAGCGTCTTCTCTGCAGCAGCGGCTAGCTCTTGTCTCACGTCGACCAAGGGGATGCTTGACATGCAAACTTTGCCCTGGATTAGAAAGAATGCTCTGGATAGACTTCGGGCCGAGAGGACTATTGTTCTCATGAATGACTTTATTGATGGGGCAACTGTCGACACGTCAATTATGCTTTCGCATCAGCGCTTGTCCTTGTAAACCAACCATCGCATACTGTGCATAGATAGAATGGTGCCTGCCATATTGTGTACATACTAGATAGACAGTGTTCGGTATTCTTGTCAACCACTATATACTTTGTTTTCTTCAGCGTACTAAAGGCTCGAATTCTGGCATTCTCTCAACACCCATCCACTCATTCCATCTAACTCACAGCTCTTAGTGTTTCTAGTACTTTATCGGTACTAACTTGATGCTGTCTATTTGCCGGATTGCTCCAGTCCGGTCAAAAAGTGTTCCTGTCACATCTGAGATTGACACTACCCCATCCTGATTCCCTTGCACGTAGAACTGAACACAGCACGGATTGGACAATGCCAGCGGTGTCAGGTGATCGTTGTCCATCCTTCCATTCGTCGGGCAGCATATGGAAAGTTCTTGTTTCACTCTCTCGTCCCCTCCGTCCATCTACCATTTACTAGGATCATCCCTGACATAGAGCTGACAACTCATCAATTCACTTTTGGCTTCGCAATTTACTTTACAGAATACAGAACCATGATGCCGCAAAATGTGACTGGTAAAATTCCCATCAGCAGACCAGAACCGAAACAACCAACACCTCCGGTCGGACAGGCCATCCCAGAGGACGTGGGATTGTTGAACGAAATGAATAGTTAACAGACTCAATACATCAATTTTTAGCTCCCTTCACTAACAAGACTCCAGCCGAACAAATTATATCAAGCAAATTCAATAATCAAAGATCCGTCGCTTCTGCACAAATTACCGCCCATCCAAAAATAAACGAAAGCAACCAAACAAAATAGAAATACTCATCAGCCCATATCACTAGCTAATAGCTGAAACCGAATCTCCTTCTCCACCATCTCAAACTCCGTCCCCAATTCCTCTGATATGCGCGAGCCAGTGCAATTCGCCCAAGAAGTCTCTGTGCATTGGTTACCAGGGGGATGTTATTGGAAAAGTTTGGGATCATCTCGACCAGACGATACGGAAAATCATCTGATTCTGTGGTTGCCGACCAGTCGGAAGAGCGCCAGAAATAATCGATCAGCGCATCCAATAAAGATGAGCATGGGATACTGTATGCGTTGTTTCCTAAGTCGGCGACTCTTGTGGCAGAGGCCGGTAAATACAAAAGCTATAGTACCAAAAGAAAGAAAAGAAACATAAAATGCATCCAGCGCTCATGAATAGCCGGAGAGCGTAGTCACTCACCTCGGGAGTTGGGACAAACTCGACAAAAATGTCGCGTCCACGGAAAGGGTCTCTGTATAACACGCGATCTGTGCCACTTGGGAGGAAAACGCGGCTGGTGAGCAAGACTGCCGGGGAATCGACCCCTGCCCTGACACTGCCACAGAGACCGTGTTGGCCTCGTACGGCTCATCGGACGAGTCAGTGAGTTTTTGAATGTGTAAAGGGGGTAGTGCTCAATTCGTAAGGAATGGGTGGGTTGCGTTGAATAAGTCGGTCAAGGATACATACTGTATACAGTTCTGCCAGGGCCGGGAGATTGTGCTTAATGGACTGCGCACCAATTACGACTATTTTGATATCATCAAGTTGTCTGCTGCGCATGATACTGATCGCTATGGTGTGATCGCACTGCGTCCACACTTCCCAAGCAGTGTATTCTTCTGCGTTTGGCGTCATCGTTCGATGTTGAGATCTTTCTAATCGCTCAAAGAGAAGAGGACGACCAGGCCTCTTCTTATGCATATCAGCTTCGGGCCTCGTGTGGTGAAATTCTGAAAATCCTCCGTATGCTTTCTACTATCTAGTACCTTTGCATTTGTGTTCTGACACCAATGCCAACCGAAGCTCCCCCGGCTTCCTTTCCGACTTCCCCGTGTGAGAAACTCTACCCGGAAAGCTGTTTCATGACAATTATCGTGGGGAGGCTAGAACTACATCGCGATGAAAGTACGTTCAAATCATCCGGAACTGGTACAAATTCTTATATGTAATACTTAGGATTCATTACGAATGGTGTGACATGGGTTGCGGAGATGCCATAGGGTTGGGAACAAAGTACAGAATGCATTCGTAGTAAGTAGTACCACCTCGGAATTAGTCTTCTTCAATCCAAGGAGTATTGCCACTGTAACGTTTGACGAACTTCTGATACTCCTTCCACTTTTGATGTTCAATTTCCTCAATTGTTCTTCTCTTTGGTTGCGGTGAGCTTGGAAGAGCATTTTCCGCACGAAGCTTCGCTTGGAGCCCCAAATAGTGTGCACGATGCTTCTTGGGGGTCTGTTCACCTTCACCACCACAGAGGTAGTCCCAAAGAGGTAGAAATTCGGGTCGCAATTCGTTCCGGCAGAAAAGCCCATGCTCAGCAAGACCTGGAGCTTTCTGCACCCAGGATTCCAAGACCTCCTGCCACCGATGCTCCCACCCCCATTCCAATCCCTCATTAGGATTCCGGTCCCGACACATCAGCCATATCAGGGCTTCAACAATCTTGACTGGTTTGATCATCCTTGCAGGAGTCAAATCTATTGGAGGACGCTGCGACCTACTATCGTAGTAGGTCCATGGGATCCTGATTGGCATGTAGTACGGATCATCCGACGAAGGAGGAGACGATGGTAAGTCGGGGAACGCCCAAAGAAGAGACGACTTTTCCCAGAACACCACAGGTATATCACACCCTAAAGTGAATGCTTCAAAGTGCACATGCGCTACAGCGTCCAGCCTATCTTGCCAATGTCTCGTCGCCGGACAATCTTCCCCGTTTTTGCATGCCTCGAGCCCCGCAGCCAGAAGGGTCTGGCATGCTTTTTCGGCCATTCCATCGTGGATGATGCATTCGATACCCTATTAGTTATGTTAGAGAGAGAGAAAGAGAGAGAGAAAAGAAAACCAGGGACCATTGTCAGAGACCGGGGGAGTGTGCTTACCCACGAAACACTTTTTTTGAGGAACTGCTCAATGACGTGGCCCCAAAGTACGTTATTGATTCCAGCTTGGTCCAGAGCATCCGTAATTAACTTCAACTGATCGGCATACCGTCCGCTGAAACTATCGAACATCTTGCCGGGATGTTGTGACCTGATCCTGGTGTTTCTGCAGCTTTGTTTGTCGTTCTCGTATTTCACTGAAGTAGGAATAGTAAAGACGTGTAGTAGTACTCTTGTGCTTGGCTAGAGTTGACCTGATCACCAAGTACACAACGGGGGGGTTTCGAGCCATTTATATAGACACTGTGCTTGAAAGGTGACTCACTGCTACCTAATTCGAAGGCATTTGCTCCATCGCGACTTGCCTGCGATTCGAAACCCTTTTTTCTTTTGGAAGACGTTTCCTGAAGAGGCCTACTCAATATCGTGAATTGCTGCAGTTCATTAGGTTACTTCTCTAGTATAGAGCCCTAAGAAGTAGCGGAACTTTTCTACCAAGGAACAAACTTTCTATCTTGTTCTTGATCTCGGACCGATTGATCGACATTCTTCCGTGCTTACTTGCCATGCTAGTTTTTTTTTTTTTTTTTTTTTTTAAACCGTGCGAAAGGCGGGAAAAAATCTGTCAAAATGCCCAACTGTTACCCTGTGGCTGAATTCAGAGTTTATGAAACTTGCAGATGACCACGGGAGGAATCCATCCTGGAGCTTCCCGATGACAAGGTTTGATGACTTTAGGGGATATCTCCGAGTGTTTCCAAGCGGTTTGATTGGCTTGAGATATTTTACTCCTATTTGCTGGAGGCTTAAATCTGACTAGTCATGCTGCGATATTGTCTTTTCATTTCTTTTTTGTTGTTACGCTTGTTTGTTTGTCTGTGAAACAGTCAGCAACCGGTTTCTTCACACCGTTGCATCTGCATTCATCAAGGGAATTATCCGAGATTGTTGTTTCTATCGAAGGAACATAGTTATCATTAAAAAACCGTGAAAGAAGTGTCATATCCTCACAGTTCTGGTGGTATAATTCTTCGCAATGAACATACCGAATAGTATGGAGAAGCAGACCAAATAGAGTAGTGGAGTTACATACTTGCAAGTGGAGTTTGCGGTCAACCCTAAGCTTTTCTTTTTTTCGTTCCGGGAATTGAATGGATGGGGCTTGCGCCACAGAGTGCCCAGTGCGCTCGTTACACGCCGGTTGATGTCTTTTGACGGGTTGGAGGGAAGTTCCTTTGCATAAATCTGAAACGGTTAAACTCAACTGATCCGTTTGCTAAAGATGCATCTAGTCTAGTAGTATCCATAGATGCTGAGGAGTTAGATTGAAATCGGATAAATCAAGCTTCTTGGCATTTGTTTTCATCGTGTTTTTTGGTATGATAGTGTACTAATGCATCAATGGCACTGCACTTGCTGTTCTACTCTCTCTGAGAGTATCAACTTTTGACGGGACCTAGTCTGTTACGTGTCCACCTCATTTCTCTTATTGCATAGAATGCAGTACGATCATCTGTAGTGGTAGCAATAGTCTGTCGCATCCAGCCCTGGCGCCAAGACACCAGACCTGAAGGCATGTGAGTGTAGCCTTAGGCATTACGGCTGTGTACGCATGTATCACGTGATGCTGTGTGAGAGAACCGAGGATATCCTTCCTAATCTATTAGCTACTTTGTACTCTATGTGATGATGGAAAGTGACCAATATGCTGCTCTGATGCAGGGGCACTAGTTTCACTCACCAGTTATCTGAATGAATGAGGGGTAATGGCCATCCATCCTAGTCTTACTTAATGTTTATCCGGAGGTTCATAACGCTTATGGATCGGATCCAGCTGAGCTCTCAGCGCCAAACTAGTACTTCATAGTCTAGATGCAGGATGATATATCTCCAAGCCGTTACGGATCCAGAACTTACCGCGTACATGCCATGTTATCGCTACGCCTTTTCCCGAGCGGCATGGCATGCACTGCAACTCGGCTGGTCACCATGCTCTCTCTGCCTGCATCACTGGTGCATACGGGGATGTAACCGCTTACAAAGTACTACTAGTAGTAGTTCGCGCTCGCAGTGACCATAGGTACATACTTAGCCAGCAGGCTAGCTAACAGACGATAGTAACCACGACTGCCAGCGGCTGGATATTCTCTCCGGAGGGAAACTACTATCACAATAGGCGGATACGCATTCACCCCCGGTAACTACTTAGTACTGAGCTACTAGCAACAGTTGGCAACCGAGCCAACCAGGAGCGTTGTGATCGGCAACTGTCACGGAACTACGTACGAAGGAGAGAAAGAAAGAGGGGAGAGTAAGGAAAAAAAGACAGGGGATGGAATGGAATGGTGCGTCGGCAACCATCCAATGTGACGCCAGCCGACCGGCGAAAATGTGATGAGAATCGAAGAGAAAGTGTGCTTCGGGACCCAACAGGATGATCCGAAGGACCGCCAGACCAACAGGATTCATCACTCGTGTGAACAGAGCCACATAAGGGTGCAGCGCTAGGGGTTCGTTCGGCGCAACTTGTGCTTAGACGCTTAACTCGCTGGCCAATAACTAACTACAATACGTATGATTGATTTCCCCCCGCCGCAGCAGCAAAGCAATTTGCTTGCTTGCTTGTCGTCCATCCATTTCCTTTCCCAAGCGCCATGCCATCCCCTCTCCACCTCCGGCGACTGTGATCACCCAATTGCCACTATACTTGCTTTGCTTAGTTAGTTATAATCTCGCTGCCTTCCGGTTTCTTGTCCTGGTGGTTGTGGGTTGTGCTTCTGGATTTTTTTTTTCTGTTTCGCTTTCCTTTTTGTTCTTCTTTGGTTCTGGATTTGGTGACTTGGTTATTACTACTTGAATGTTGAAGAACTTCATCTTCGCACACTCACTGTGCTGTGCTGCTTATTGATGCTTCTCTCCTCCGGGTTGCGAGCGGAGGGTTTACGCCTCGCCGGTACATGTAGATCCCTACGGAACGACCGCATTTGAGCGATCTGAAATTACCTTTCACCCCTGCGATAGCCCTTTTCTCTTGGGGGGTCAAAGAGCCGGAAAGCTCTGTGCACTGGGAATATAGTGTCTGGAGCTGTAGACGGGTCTACGGGTTTGCGATCAGGGATCAGAAGCGACCGCCAACATGAACAGACAACTGCAGCTTAATACGGCCAATCTGGGCCCCAATCCGAGATACTCTTATATGGAAACTCCATTGGAAATGCACGCTCCAGGGAGCCGACTGACAGATGAGATCACGCCTCCAGCGGCAGCCCCGTCAGCAGAACCACAGACTGTCATGGAGCACTTTCAACCGCCGTTAAACGAAAAGTCGCAACAGTACCAGCAAGATATGGCCGTTCAAGGCTACCCTTGCGGACCGAATCTCGAGCAACATCCAGCCAACTATGCGCCGTACGCGGACGAGATCCAGCAAGTTCAGCAGAATCCAAAAGTGCCCGAATACTCATACGCACAGCCTCCACAATCCCCAGGCCCTCTCCCAGTCAAAAGGGACCTGGAAATGGCAGAGCCGTTACCGAAAAAAGAGCCTATGGCTGTTGTACCAGACACGAATCCTTTACATTCGCCCCAATTACCTCAGTTTCCCCCTCCAGTCGCCCACGGGGCGCCAACAACACCTGTAGGATTTGATCTCATGGCATATCATCGTCCAGGTCAAATAACTCACCCAGATCTTGAGATAAAAGGCGGATCTTGGCGCACTAGCATGTGCGGATGCTATGATGTTGGGTCATGCTGTCTCGGGCTACTCTGTCCATGCGTCCTATTCGGGAAAACGCAATATCGACTTTCTATGAAGTCAAGAAATGAAGACCCAACAAATATGCTCGGGTATGAAACGTGCAATAGCTCCTGCACTGTTATGGCTTTGCTCTGTGGTTGTCAATGTAAGTGCGCACCTTTCACGTCAGTCTTCAGCACCGGCAAAGTATGCTAACAAGCTGTCGCAGGTTTTCTGGCGGCGTACCAGCGCCGTCGAACGCGAAAGGCCTATCAGATTGAAGGGGATATTGTCTCCGACTGCGTGCGAGCAACGTGCTGCACATGCTGTACGCTCATCCAAAACGAGGTCGAGGTCAAGAAACGGGAAGAAGAACGCGGGAGATATGCCAGTGCCACGGGGGCAGCATTGGTATCACCATACTTGCCTCCGACGCAGATGTCGTACGGACCACCTCCGAGGTGATGGGAAGGCTGTAGGGGCTTTTCCGGGGGAAGAATGTGGGGTGTGAAACCCTGATCGCTGCTTGAATTATAAAGGGGGGTGGAGTAATGGGGATGTTTGTACGACGGAAGTGGTGTCTGAATAGGGGACGCAGTGCATGGGATCTGGGTAAATCCGGTCCTCTCTCATCCACCTGTACTACCATGCTTGTTTTGTTGGGAGGCTGAGGTCTCCATGTGATCGACCGTCAGTCAAACATTCTCCCTCGTGGCCTTCGTCTTATGCTTGGGTTCCCATCGCGGGTTGATTTTTTGTCATGATTGCTGGTGTGGACCTACAATTGGGGGTCTAGCCAACCTGTATATACATAAACACCATCAAAGACAGTTGTCATTTGTTGCATTGCCGAAACTCTAGCAATAATCTCGAACAAGATAGCTGTACAGTAGAAAGAAACAAGTATAGTTAAGTAGTTGTTGAGGTGGAGATTTGGCAAGCGGTGTACAAGAAGAGCCGAACTGGCGACGGCAATCTGGACCGCGCGGGTGGCGGATCTTTCTATTGCGCTGCCAAATCCTCCTCCCCCTCGCCTGCTACTCTCCACGACGTATCATCCCGTGTACCACCCTTACCACCTCAGCTCTTTCGCAGCACCGCTTCCCCTACGCTCCGTTGTTGTTCGCTCCCTCATCTCCCCCCAAATCCCTCCCAGATTTCTGTCCGATCACCAAACCCCGACGCGGATCTTCTCGAAACCTGTCTCCCCGCCCCCCCTTTTCCCATTCATCCCAGCTTCCCCCGACTTCCTCCGCCCGTCCAACATCGGATAAAGCAACTCGCTCTCGCCTCGACTCTCGCGCCCTTCGTTGCTTGTCCCGCCCGTCTTCTTCTACCAGCACCACCCTTCCCCGCCGGAATGATGGTTGCTTGAAAAGGCCACATGTGACGGGTCCACTCTGACAAGGGCATTGATGATAGCCATTACGACTCATCTCGTAGGGGTCTGAGGGCTGCTCCGAGGAGAAATCAATCGTCCCCGCCGACCATGGGGGAACCCGCTCATCTAACACCTCGCCAAATATGGGCTCAACCAACGACAACGACCACCAGGACTTATGAAGCGGACTGCACGCCTTTTCTATTACCCAGTTCCGGTATGTGGATTCGTGCTGGGCCTGAATGCGGCCCGTCAAACAAACTCGCTTCCGTCCGGTTACACTGACGCGGCGCTTCGGCGGCTGCTTTGCAGGTTACGTCTATTTGAATCGCTCCTACTCTATCGCCTTGACCGAAAATGCCATCTACGATCCCATCTGTACCGGCACGGGCACGCCAACTGCCACGGCCCATGCGGTCGCCGCGCTCGATGTCACCGATCCTTTCTATTCCTCCGTTACCCCGGCGTTGTATGCCATGGGCTGTACGACCGTTGTCAGCTATCTTCTCGTTATAATACTTCTTATCACGCCGCGGACGTTTTATGTTGGGGGTCCTGGTGGCGGTGCAAACTTTCTCGGACGTCATGGTATGATTAGCGGTTCGTATAGTGGTAATTCGTCGGTGGTTGGCGTGGGTGGTCGGCCGTGGCTGCAAAAGGTCGCGGCCTTGTTAGTCGCGGTATCACTCACCATTGCGACTGTCGACTCCTTTCGTGTGGCTGAACAGCAATATTATTATGGGTATTCCGATGCCGAAGCGCTGGCGGACGAGGTCATCGACGGTATGGAGATCCGGGTGGTCAGAATCATTTCCAGCACCTTCCTGTGGCTGGCCCAGATTCAGACTTTGATTCGGCTGTTCCCTCGACATAAGGAGAAAATCATGATCAAGTGGGCAGGGTTCGCGTTAATTGTGTTTGATACCACGTTTAGTATCCTCGACAAATTCTTGGTTAAGACCGACACCGTTCATCCGCGGCTATACGAGGACGCGATCCCCGCTCTCAGCTATCTATTCGAACTTGCTCTCAACCTTTTGTACGCCGCTTGGGTCATCTTTTACTCGCTTTCGAAACATCGATTCGCCTTCTTCCATCCGAAAATGAGGAATATCTGTCTGGTGGCCTTGCTCTCGTTATGTGCGATTCTTATACCCGTTGTGTTTTTTGTTCTGGATATCGCAAAACCGAAAATTGCCGGATGGGGTACTTATGTTAGATGGGTTGGATCGGCAGCAGCGAGTGTCGTGGTCTGGGAATGGGTGGAGCGGATTGAGGCATTAGAACGCGATGAAAGGAAGGATGGAATACTTGGACGCGAAATATTTGATGGAGACGAGATGTTGGAAGTGACCCCTTCGGAAGAGGTCGATTGGCCGCGCTACAACCCTGACGGCCATGATCGAGGCGGAGGCGGTGGAACATCTTCAGGCTGGGGAGGCATGATGGGATTGGCTCATCGACCTTTGCGTACGAGGGTTGGTCGTAATTGGCAGTCGAACCTCGAGAACCAACAGCACAACATTCCCATGGACCCTCGGCGCCGGCGCATGGCGCCCCGACCAACTCCTCCCCCAGCAGCTATAACGCCTGTCAGTCGCGCTGACACAACCAGCGCGGCCAGCACGGTATACAACATACATTATCATCCGGTTTCTAGTCCCACTCCACCGGTGGCCATGCCTCACATGGAGGAAGAGGATGAAGACATAGACGAAGCGGTGGCCGCGAAGGAGATGACCACCGACGGTCAGCAAGCCGGCCTGGCGCAAGATGCGCTGGCACAACAACAGACTCGGGAGCAATCCCCTCAAATTGTGCACGTGGATAAAAGGTGGCGAGCGCTGCTCAATCCTTTCAAGCGAAGGCGGGCATCTTTACCAAGAGAAGTCGCTTCTGCACAGGCCGAGGAAGAGGGGAATTCCGCAGGTGCTCAAGTGGAACCACAGCATCATTCCTTGGATGACAGCGACGATGAGCACAGCTTACATGCCAGGCATGATTTTAGGTTTGGCTTCCATCGACGATTGCGACCTGGTTCTGGACGACAAGGCTCCGACTCCCCCTTGCCAGTCACGGTTATTCCGGCTAGACGCCGTGGTCAACAGACCTGGTCACCGCAACAATATCACGAGCCTAGTTCACGAACAACAACTTCGAATCAGCGTGTTCCGCCGGGCCGTGATGACCTGCCTGTGAGGGTGATTCAGCCGCAAACACGAACTGCCGCTCCATGGAGCGCAGCCGATGGGCAAGGGTTCAGTCATGGCAACTATGAGCTGCGATATGACCCTGAAGCTGCAGCGCTTGTGGAGCCTGGTGAGCATGGCTCTGAATCTCAGGCGGCGCTGGACGCCGATGGCTCGGTCAGCGAGCCTACTCGGGGGCCGGCCGTGCGCCAACAATCCGAGCAGGAACTCGACCCGACGGAAAGAGCACCTATATCACCAACCCAGCCTCTTCCAGATGAGGCTCCTGAAGAATCACGAGGGCCACATGGCCAGCAGTGACGTTCACGCGTAACGTGTGACTGCCTGCGTCTTCCTGTCTCAAAACACTCCATTTAGCTTCTGTTTCGCATTTTCTGCCGCTGATGTCTGATTTTTTAGCGGGGAGTATTGGAGATCTTGGGTGCTGCCGGATGGTCTACTACTGGAGTTTTCTTTTCTGACACTATTTCTTCCGGGTCAAAACTTGCTTTACTTGCTTTCTTCAATGTTCGGTTTAATCAGGGCTTGGGCTGGGCTGGGCTGGGCACGGGTGTATGCATAGACTGGTCTGGGTTGGTTGGAGCCCTCCATGTCTCAGGCGACTGCACTGTTGTTGTTGTACAAAGATACCCTTGGGATGCATATATCACTGATCTTTCCTTCTTATACATGTTGTTATGGCATATTAATGCGACATATTGCTGTCTTAAGTATGGGCATAGTAAAAGAGTAAGCTGTGATGAACATCCCAGTTGCCACCGAGTCGAGAATGCCGGCAACCCCGGCAGGTTCAGCAACCCCACACGTTACGAGATGATCAAAGTATATTTCTTCCCCAGTTGTGGGGACCACCTTAACCCCGGAAATGCTTTCGGGGGCCGGAGTTGCGCTGTTCGGATGGACCTCTCGGTTTGTGGTCCGCCGACCCGATGGTCCCGACATGAGGCTTTGTATAAGTGCCCGTGTTGCATCCAACCAGACTAGCATCAGCATGCAGACTTAATCGACATTATTATAGGATGCATTAGTATATGCCGAATATTTAGCATTGTCATTCAACACTAACTACATAGCACACTAAGAAGACACCAACATGGGTACGTACTCCCACAGTGGATCTATGCAGCGCATACTAAGTAACTACGACGTATAGGACTAACACCCGTCCACTTCTTCTCTCATGGCTCGACCATGATGCTCGGCGAAGAGTCCACCTCAGCCGACTACTGGAAGAAATGCGGCGACGAAGCCCTAGCACAAGGCATCAAAGGCGTGGTCATCATGGTACATCATCACCCCTTCTTCCCCATCTTCATCTAGCATCGCCACTAAACTCAACACCAGGGCGCCCACTGGGCCTGCCACGGCGACGGCATCGAAATCTCCACGAACCCTAACCCAGGCAAAAGCCCCGTCGCCTACGTCCACCCGTCCAAATACGTCGACTACAAACTCAACCCGGACCTACCCACCTCCCACCGATGCATCTCCCTCCTCAACCAAGCCGGCTTCAAAGCCTCCGGCAACGACACCTTCGAATGGATCCACGACGTCTACCTCATCCTCATCCGCATGTTTCCTGCCGCCTGTCCACCCACCACCCTCATCTCCTCCAACGCCCGCTACGACCCCCACTACCACATGAAAGTCGGCTCCACGCTGCGCCATCTCCGTCGCGAGAACTACCTCATCATCGGCACCGGCGGTGCCGTGCACAACCTCTATCGGAATCGGTGGGCGCCGATGCTGCGCTTCCGTGATACCTTTGCGATGGAGACGCCGCCGGAGGACTGGGCGTTGGAGTTTCGTCAGGCGGTCGAGGATGTTATGGTTAAGTGTTCTGGTGGGCCGAAGATGAGGCGTGCGATGACGAGGTTGATGAAGCATCCTGAGTATAGGGATGCGCATGCTACGGATGATCATTTCATGGCGGCGTTGTTTGTGGCGGGCGCTGTTGGGGAGTGGGAGGATGAAGGGAGCAAGGTTGTGCTGGGAGCGGAGACTTGGGAGTTGACGAATATGTGTAATTCGCAGTTTACGATTGGGGAGTGGAATAAGCTGGGTTAGTTGGGGAGTTGTGTGTTATGCTGATATGTTGTAATTGTTTAGTTGATTTGCGAGTAGTATACAGCATGGGTGGCCTGCTTAGTACTTCTCCCTTTCGTTGGCATCGTTGCATTTCTCAAGAGAATACTAGTACTAGTTAGGTGGTACTTATTGGTACCAATACGATCTACCTTCGCACAAAGTCAATATATACCCCGAATCTGACAGATGGGTTCGCCGTTGTCATCATTCTAGAAGCGAGGCTTGGAATATGCAAGTCATTTGTTTAACCTTGATATGACCGGCAGCAGGACAATAGAGCAGGGATCTGATTGTTTCACAATTGAGCCCCAGACTGTAGGATACAATAAGAGGGAAATTCCGAGCACAGCATATGCTCTTGTAGTAATCTGGATGTTGTACCTGCTGTCTCCATAGTATAGTTCCTATCAGGTGGAGGGGAGTCAATGTGCCAACTCAATTACTTATCCTCCTTGCTTCTCACCACGTGTGATCGCCCACCTCACATCTGTCAAACTGGCAGGGATGTTATTTCTATTTCAATTTGAACCAATTGTGCAGATGAAGAAGAGGGAGAGGGAAATAAATTCACTTGAGGTCTTAATTAACTTTAATGACCTTAAAAAAGAAAGAGGAGACGGGATCCTGACTCAGCAGTGGAACATCGAAGAGTTTCCGCCATCTGCCATCCCGCGATAATCCTCATCGGAAAGTTACTTCGACTTCATCCCGCCCCAGTCGGAGAGCCTCTGTCCCTCTGATAGATGTCTCGCCTGGCTTATCTCCATCCCCCCTTGTCTCTTCCCCAGTCCATGCTGCGACCCTATCGCCCCTGGGCGTCGCATCATGGCGGCTGTCAACCGGAACATGTTTGAAGCCAGCGTCACCACCGATCGCCCCCAGGGCGCTCCGCTAATGATCCTACCACTCAACTTAATCGCGGTCATCGTCTCTTACGTTCGTCTAGCTACTGCTCTCATGGATGGAGCTTGTGCAACCCACTAACCACCTCGTGCTCTCTTGCAGGTAGATGATCCCGGCGATCTCGCCCGTCTCTGTCGAGCATGCCGCGTTCTCAATTACATGGCTCTCCCCCAGCTCTACAAACACATCACCTTGACCTCCTATGACAAAATCCGATATCGCGACGATGAACCCGAGGGTATGGGTAGCGCCAGCCCTTTTTCCATGGGTCTCAACGCCATCATCACCCGTCCCTATGCTACGCTCGTTCGGTCGCTTACGCTTCGAGGCAACTGGCGGGAGCTCGAGCTCGAGGAACATGCGCGCGTGGGTCGCGTGCCGGACTCGTCGATGATGCTGAACATTGCGGTGCGTGCGGCGGTCGATCGGATGACGGAACTGGAAAGCTTTAGCTGGGAACTCAATACCAAAATGCTGGAAACTGTCTATCTTGGGCTGGCGCAGCTGCCTAAGCTGACGGCCTTGACTATTCGCTTTCCTTCGAGTCGACATCCCCGCCCAACCATCGTGATTCCACCCATGCCACATCTGCGGTATCTAAAGGTTACCGACATTGATCCGCTTTGCTATCCGGATGACATCTCCACTCTGGTGTTCAAGTGTCGCAAGCTACGCGAGCTCAACATGCATTGGTCTCCCCGCATGCGCAATGCGCAGGAGCCTAGTGTCATGGTTCACGATTACTTCCGCAAATGCATCGCCGCGAAACAACCCCTTTCAATCAAGAAGATTGGCCTACAGAACCTGTACGCTTTGCACACGGAGGATTTCGGTCTCGCCGTGAATGGTACCACTGTAGAAGACGTGACCATCCTCCAGCACGGTGGCGCGGATCTTTCGATGAACACTTTCGTGGATAGCACCTGGCCCACAATGCCGGCTCATCCCATTCGTATTAAATCGATTCGGCAGGATGCCGTGAGCAAGAGACATGCGCAATTTCTAAACCAATTTACCGGTCTGGAACGGTTATACTTCGTCAACGCCACTCATAATCCCAACGATGATATCAACTCCCCTCGACCTCTGACTTCTGCTGCCGCACTCTCTCCCCCTTCGTCTGACACCTCTCAACCCGCTACTAATGGTACTTCCACCAGTTGCTCTGCCGCTGCAACTAACTCCCCCGGTTTGCAAACAAGCGTCCGGGACGTATACCTAAACAACATCACTCTGAATCATGCAGCCACCTTACGACATCTACTACTCCCCGCTCGCTGGCCCCTATCTGCACCCACGGTCGCGCGCCTTGTCCACGCCAGTCCGCAATTGGAGCAGCTTGGCTTCGCCACAGAATTCTCCGGTCTGGAAGCATTGGGGCTTCTTCTTCCATTCCTCCGAAATCTAAAGGCGTTGCGTCTCCTCATTCCCACCTGCACCTCACCATCCGGGACGGCTCGTACTGGGCCGCCCCCCAAGACTTTCAAATACTTCTCTCCGTCTACCAATGCGCTCACTGCCGCCCGGACGCTCTCCGACATTGTGGAAGCCGACGACGACACCTTGATCGCGATGCTTAGCGAATCTCTTGCAGACCAGCAAATCTTCCACCGGCTGAAGGTCATTGGCCTGGGCCGCAAGGGCTTCCAACTAGGAGACTACTACACCGTGCCAGCCGAGCAGGCCGAAAACCACGGACACGTCCAGCTACAGACACCCACGGGCTCACGCGCCACCAGCGCAGAAGCCAACGTAGGCTACGACAAGAGCCCACCAGCCGAGAGACCCTCCCCAACAGCCAACGGCCATAATGCAATGGTGCCCTCGCAGCGAGATGGACATGTCCCACCTTCAGTACTAGGCAAACGGACACGAGAAGAAGACACCCCCACCACAGAACCAGGAGAAGCCATCCAGCCGGCAGACGAGCAAGCACCTGACCCAGGCATGAACCCGTGCCTTCCGCAAGTCGTTCATCGCGACGGTCGCTACTGGCGACGGCGTGTCCGACGCGTTGGCTGGGAAGTGCTGCAGCATTGGGAGATCTGGGGACTGGACAAACAGGAGTTATGAATTTGGCGTAACGGTGTCGATAAATACAATACCCCCTGGGAATCATCGCGATTCTTCCTTTTTCATGAACAATATTTGAATTTAATTGGGCGACTTGCGACATTTGTCGGAATTTCCCACTGGGATTATATATAGCATGCATACATGCCCTTCTAACCGTAGGGTTAGGATGAGCATCAACTTGAGCTGATGCTCGGTTAGTAGATATTATACCATACCATAGCAATATGAGCAACGATAACCTCCTCTCTCAAATCTTGTTCAACTTATATTCCAGCAGTAAGTGGAAATCACTAAATAATATAGAGGGGACTTTAGTTGTCATAACCCCGTATTCATGCATGGTTAACTAAATCTGAACATTTTTTTGGGCAACAACAAGTATAAATAGTAAGGTAAGCAGTAGTAGCAATTACACAATACTAATCTAAAAAATACTACACAAACACAACACCGACTTTCCTCCATGGTTCATTAATACCTATTATATCTATATTTTACCCATATCCTCATTGATATTAAAAAAGGCCAACCACAATATACCTAAGAAGTACTAGCAGAATTAGTAGAATCAAATTAACTAATTGAACTAGTACTATGCATACATATATACATCCATACTACTAGTATGATCACCCCGCCCATTTCCCCCCCCTCAACCTTCCTCTTTACCTTACTACTGAGCTTCTATGTATGATCCTAGCATAAAAAAAGATGCTTGTATCAGTAATGGACTAGTGGTGACAAGTAGTAAGTACTAAGTAGTTGTTCTTATAGTAGCTTATATCATGAGACACTACTACTACTACTACTACTACTACTACTACTGTGTTCATCATGTACAACCATATATATATTACATATATATATTATATATATATAGACTAGTATAATGGATAGCATATTGCCACCCTATATGATGTAAATATATCTATACAACAGCAAATACTACTACGCACTATTTACTATTATTCTACTTTCCTCCTCTCCATTACTGAAGTGATTAGAGGAAGAGGGTATATAATGATGCAATTACTAGGAAATAGTAGCTAGAGAGGGAAGTTATGAATTTGTGATTGTTATGCTGGTGGCATATTGATAAAGTTGTATTGCTGATTCTACCGATTGTGGGTGATGATAGATAGCTTAGTAGATCATTCTCGATATTGCTTAACTTATAGGATTATACTGTTACTATGTTGCTAGAGTTGGTTGACTACTTAACCTGATACTCATCATAATGACATACTAACTAATACTAATTAATGATTCTTCCTATTAGAGTGGTGGAGTATTCTACTATTATGGATGTATGTATAGCTTGCACTCCAGAGCTGGAAGTATAAATTCATCACGTAGATACATTCACATTTCATATGTATCAAGCTTCATCAAATATGTACGGTTCATCATCAAGATCAATATCAACATCATCACCATGACCATCGTTTGCTATACATGTCCACATGTATTCCACCGAGGAGGGATCGATCAGCAGATCGAATACCCCACTTTTTCAGTGTTGATCTAAGCCTGAGCAGCAAAGCCCAGCTTAGGTCCCTCAGAGTTGAAGACCACGTACTGGCTCTTCAAGAACACATCACCCAGGATGGACAGTCCGAGACCGCTGTTGCTCTGGATACCGCCGTAGCAGGTGGAGCTGCCGGTCGAAACGGGAGCGTAGTTGATGTACTTGCCAGGAACGACGGCCTTGTAGTCGCCGATCACGACGGTGAAGTCAGGAAGGTCAGTAGAGCAAGAGAAAACGTAGCCACCAGCTTCATAGCTCTCCTGGGCGCCGGAAACCTGCTCGTAGTAGGCGGAAACGATCTCATCGTCGAGGAGGATGAGGGTGGTACCGGTGTCTATACACTAATCAGTAAAGAGAAAGCAAGAGAATCTGAAAAGGGCTCTTACCAGCAATGGCGCTGAAGCCGCTGGAGCTGGAGCTGCCGTCGCCGATGCTGTAGCCGTCGGTGCTGAAGCCCCAGTAGCCCTGGGAGCTATCGGCATCCGTGTAGGTGATGGAACCGGTGTACTTGGAGTCATCGATGTAGCCAAAGTCGTAGACACCAGGGGCGTCGTGCTTCAACTGCACGGCGAAAAGAGGAGAGTCCAGCTGAGACTTGACGGTGTCGAAGAAGGTGGTCTGTGCCTTGGGCTGGACTGCATATCGGTCAGCAGGTAAGTCAACCCAGCTGATGTAGGCTTTACTCACCAGTGTTGATGGAGCTGAAGGCCAGACCCAGAAGACCATCATTGGCCGTGTCCTGAACGAACTCGGAGCTGATCTTGCTGGCAGCTTCAACGGCCTGCTTGTTGGTGGTGACACCGCCAACAGTGACAGTATCCCGGTAGACGTCTCCGCTGGCCGAGCTGCCGTCACCGTAGGAGATGTCCCAAGAGTAGCCGCTCAACTTGGTCGCGCTGGAGCTAGGCGTGTACAGATCGTGACCGGTCTGCTCCGAGGAAGGGAGCTCGTCTGAGAAGACCCAGCTGGTTCAGGTTAGTGACGGTTCGTACGAGCACATTCGCGGGGAATCTTACAGATCTGCAGATCCGGTGTCAAAGTCCAGATGAAGGGTGGACTTTCCGACAGTGACGGGAGTCAGGTACTCCTCGTCATTGTTCTGGGGCGTGGTCACGGCACTACCCTTGCTGGCAGCCTCCTTCACGCTCTGGGGCACCGTACCGCCAAACTTGGCCAGGGAACGGGCATACAAACCCGGCAAGTTGACGGTGCGGGTCTTGTTGGCAGGCCGGGCAATCTGGTTGATGGTGAAGCCCTTGCGAGTGGGAGCCGGTGCCGCAGAGACGGCGGTGGACAGACCCAGAACGAGGGCAGCGGTTTTGCTGAAGACGACCATTTTGACCACGAGAATGTCAAGCAAGAGAGTTCGGAGAAGAGATAGAACCAGACAAAGAAGCCTTAGACTCTTGGTTGATGAACAAGAAGAGACATTTTGCTGGTCGAGCACTCTCTTCTTATACTTGCAAACCCTCCCCATTGACCTCGATCAACTCATCCATCATCCAAGTCGACCATGCTCTTCAGAGCAAAATGTCTCAGTCCCCGCCATGGCAGCCGCGATGATGGAAGGAGATAATGTCCCTTCCAGGAATAAGCCGACGAAGATCCCCGCACGTCCGTCCAAATCCGTGTCGTCCGTCGCCCGTGAGGATATTCGCAATTGCCAAGACAGAGCCAACCGGAGGCCGACTCGGTGCAAAGTAAGACATGCAGCCCTGGACCCTGCCTTAGTGGAGACAGGCACGATGTTACCGCGGAGTAGATAGCAGATTAACTGGCAGGGTCTGACGGATAGAGACAAGAGCTCATTCGACCGTGGGGGCCGATCACGATAGCACTGGTGCAACAGGTCTGCAGAGCTAGGCTAAACTGCTGAAGGATAGATATCTTAGGCGCGGATGGGCATAGATTGCGCTCCACCGCCGATCGCTCAGGGTCCGTCGGGACTCCGGAGACGCCATGCGTTAGCCAACATCCAGTCACACGATTCAACTTATCTGCTGGCACAATGTGACAGTCAGACTTTGGCTATCGCGTCTTATCAGTGGTCTAATTTAGCTCGTCGCTGCTGCTGCCCCTGACGGCTCGGGGTTGGCCGACCCATTTGAGCTCGACGGGATCTTTGCATTGGGCCAATAATTTGCAGATGGAGGGTTGGGCGTCCAAGGACATTGTTGGTTGGTGGGCCACGAAGGAGAAGCCGTGTCTTCATCCTGCGTTCCTCCTCACGATGGAGACAGAAAGGGAAAGAGAATGTAACCAGAAATGGCGCACTCCGGCGGTATCCGCGGGGATATACATGTCTAACAATCAAAATCACAAGCCAAAAGCCGGAGTGTACAGAAAGGAACTAGCAAGAATCCAAGAAAAGGAAAAAAAAAAACTACGCGTGAATTCGTACATTCATGAGACCATCGGTGATCACGATTGCAAAAACTGGGACGGAAGGTTCCCTCCGCCAGCCGACTCAATCCCCTCATGACCGTCATACTGTTCGTTCAGAAGCACCTCCAGCATGTCGAATTCGCCCACCATGGGGCCCGTGCCTCCCAGACCCTGGTCCACCACAGCCGTCGAACTGTTGAAAAACTGGTCCAGTGGCAGCGCAAACCAGTCGGGCAATCCGCCGGATGTGCTCGGATTGTCGTGCATCGCCTGAGACGGAACATTAGACCCATCCAGCTCGCCCGCCGGCGGAGTTGCGCTGGGGTCATAGTAGTTGTAGTACACCGATGGTGGAGGGGGCATGAACGAGACATTGATGTTGGACGAATTGATCGGCTGGGCAGGGATGCCGGCCAGCGGATCATGGACAGAGGCCATGCTGGTCCCCGTCTGGCTATTGCTATCGACATATCCCAGGTTTTGTGTCGCACTCTGCGCTGGCGTCCAGGCATGCGCTGACCCCTCCCGACGGTTCTGTGGTCCTTCACGCGGCCGCGGCGACTGATGCCGTGAGACTGGCGCTGATGGGCGTTCTTGTTCACCGTCGCCACTGCGGTCCAAGGGCGCGAAACGCAGAAAACGCGTACGAATGCTGGTGGTGAGCAACTCGAGCAATCGCGCAATTGCGTGGTTTAGGTGGACATCGTCAACTACACAGGTCTTCAAAGCCTCGATGGTGCGATCTTGAAGATCCAGCGACACACGCACATCGTCTTCTTTCGCACCAAGCGTGAAAGTCTGGGAAAGCGTCAGCGGAGCCACAAGCTTATCGAGGAATCGATGAGGCTCACCTTCAAGATAAAAATCATCCCGGAAAGGATACGAAAGCACGTCCGGACAGGGGCATGCTTGAGGTGATCGCGCGGGACGAGGATTTCGAGCACGGTTTGCAGGATCTTGCGGGAGGCATCGACCACTTCCTGGATGTACTGCTCGTTGACACGATATAACTCCATGAGCACATGGAACCAACCGGTGCCCGAGGATGGACCAGAATTCGGGCGCGCATTCTGGGCCTGAGCCGCCTCATTCGACATTGTCGTCCAGCGATCCACCACCGCCTGCAAAGCCAAAGAGTTGACATAGAGTCCTGAGAAAGTCAGCAAGTCGGACGCCGTAACCACATGGATCAGCTACATACGGGTATATTCATATTCAATCATCAAGATACACCGCATTGAGGGGGCCACTGCGTACATCTATTAGCAACCGGCTAGCGTCCAACCCACGAGGTAAAGAGCACTTACAATCTATCGTGTCAATGTTATGTCGCCACTCGCGCAAGAATGGCTGGAAGCGGTCAATCTGGTCTCGGTAACGACCGCTGCGAATGAGCTCCGACGTCTGCTCACTCGACGCAAATAAGAGTTGATTGCTCTGGTACATGATCTTGGAAATTCCAATCCAGCAATCGTGCATCCGGTCAACAATGGTATCTGCCCCATTGGCGGCGCTGGCTGACGTAGGCTGAATGTCGTTGGTCCACTGAGGCAACGGCAGCATGGACGGGATACCCAAGCGACCACTGCTCTGGGTGATGTACACCAAAATCAGACGCCGGAGTCGACGTTTCCGCGTCTGCTCGGATGGGGATTCGCCCACAGCTTTGGCATCGCTCTTCTGGTCGAACACTCCCAGTTCAAACGCCAACGCTTGTGCGGTACTCAGCAACATCCACGACATCCGGTCC